>NC_040903.2:183472953-184085564 GCF_004126475.2 Phyllostomus discolor | reverse complement strand
TAAAGAGCAAGAAAGACAAAACACTTCAGGGCGATGTATATCCATACTTAATTAGACTAAACGGAGGCTGTGTGCTTTCACTTGTAGGCAAAGTCAACAAACAAAATGGTTTCATTCTCTAAAGGGACATGATTCACAGAGTTTAAAGTTTAAAGTTTATTTTTGAGGCTTTCAGTAGGAAAACACATTTTAGCTGGTCTGGCTAAATGTCTTCAAAGATTGATTAATAAATTAAAACATAACTCAGGTCCTTGGGTTTTTATTTTTTGTTGTGTTTTTGATGCAAAACTTTGTAAATTTCTGGTTTACTTTGTGGATGCATTGTTTTTAGCTCTTTGACCTGAACAATTTTGGGGAACCCCCTTCTTTTGGGTGAGCCAAGGAATAATAAAGTTTTTAAAAATAGTGGTATACAAAAAGGTTCTTATGTTGCTTCTTAACTCTGAGTAGGCAATTCTCCTCTTAAGTGTCGTCTATTTCATAACTGTGGTGCCATGCATAAAGATGAGGCTACTGTCCTTCAGTGAGGTGTATGGTGTGAATTTTTTTCTCTCTGGTGATACATTTGTATCTATTTGTAGAAATATTGGTTTGATTGGGATTCAGACATTGTCTGTGGCCTGTGAGCAGAGAGAAGCCGACCCATTGTGGGTGGAGTGTGGGACTACGACAACAATTGAATGAATATTGGACAACACTTTACAACATACATATTTAAAGAATTTTCCTATGTTCTTATAACAAAATAATGTTCATTAATTCACTTTTTAAAAAACCAAACTCCACTTAACACCTTATCCATCCATTCATTCACTGAGCACATATCAGGGGTCAGACACCACATCAGGTGTTGCCAAAGGTAAAATAAATAAGAAAATCCCCAGCCTTTGTTACATTCCACAAAGGAAGGCAGCCATGGAAACAGAATTATTGTATATAGGGAGATAAATGCAGAAATAGAAATATATAACCACTTTGGTGCTAACACAAAGGAGAATAATTTAATTTGGCAGGGGAGAGTCCTATGTGGAGAGGAAAAACTGTGATGGTGTAAAGGTATGAACGAGTATAGATCATATTCAGGAGCCTAAAGTAATTTATCATGGCTGGTGCTGGGAGGGGTGCTGGGTGGGGAAGGGGAAAAAAGGCTGGGAAGGGAGGAGAGAGCCATGAGACAGATGACCTTGCACATGGAGCTAAGGGCATTGAACTTCATTCTACAGGCAAAGGAGAGGCATTGAAGGTTTGTACAAGGAAGGAAACTGGGAGATCTGTGTCTTGAGGAAGGTCATACAGACGCACTGCGGATGGCTTGAGTGGGGAAAATAATGTAAAACAGGGACAAGAGTCGGGGGGGGTCTCTGTTGTCTGGGCTGTATATTGTAATGTTTCAATCAAAGCAGCAACTTTGAGGACAGAGCAGAGTAACAAGATTAGAAACATACTTAAGAGGAAGAACAAGCAGAATTCGGTGGCTTGGTTGAAACTGAGAAGAGAATGGGATGAAGGAAGGGAGAGAATTCAGGATATTTGGGGGATTTTTGACCCTCGTAGTTTATATGAAGATGTGCACATGCTATCCCTGAGAAGTGGACATGGTAGAAAATATAAAATCAAACCAGATCCAACAAAGTATTGAAAAATTTCTGGAGGTGGGGAACTGCTGCTCTAACCAACTGCAACCAACTAGCCATAGACACATCTATAATTTTTTTAAATCACCCCATAAAGGGGATTATAAATAACATCTCACTTGACAGGTATTTAGAAGCTCTTTTAAAATTATGAAATATAAATATGCAGTTGTTTTCTTGAGAGAAACTAACCAAGACACAGAAAGTCAAAGTAACCCCTTTCTACTTAAAAAATGCATCTCTTTGGTAAAGCAGTGCAGAAATAAATTAAGCAGAGAAGGCAATTAACCATGTGTGTAAATTTCCTTCCCTCCCTGCCCTGGAGTCTGGGGGAATGCAGAGAACAGGCGGGTACTGTTACAACCCTGTAACGAGAGTTCACATGGAAAATATTGTGTCTAAGAAATCAACTTGTTGATACCAATACCTTAAAAAAACTCTTGGCTAATAGTAGCTAATGTATTAGATTTGAATCTTTTAAGTGTGCAGTTGTGCTTTTTACTCACAGTATACTTCTGGGATCCCTACTTACTCATGGGTGATACACCAGCACCAGACAAGAGTAAAAGTGATGTGAATCCCTCATTTGAAGTGACCTGCAGGATAAAGCTATGCTCAGTGAAAACAATCTCACACTGTGTAGATTTGACTTTGCTCCCTGTTAAGAGCGGTGATTTCACTTCAAGAGAAATAGGCTCCAAACCTTGAAATACAGTAGCAGAGGACACCAGCCTGAGCAGGAGGTGTAGTCCTCTCAGAAATTGCAATGAGCAGTGCTAGACTGTGGTTAATACTCCTTATTGTTCATTATGGGGCTTTTTGGGGGAAAGGGGAGGAAGAAGAGCTTCAGCCTATCTAATATGCAATAGTGTTGATGGCGATCCAAGATCTAGGCTGGAGCTTCCACATGCTGTGCTGGGCACCTGTTTCTCTAAGTGATCTCCGGAGCAAAAAACCTGCATTCTTATTTAAAATTAGCATCAAACTCAGCACATTTCTTGCCTGCTTTCCCTAGTATTATGATGAATAAGCATGAACCAGTCCAGCATTGACAATTTAATACGATTCAACCTGTAGCTTAGCTCCATAGCTCTTAACCACTTTTTCTTTATCTAACCTGATGTTCTCATGCCCCCAGCCCTATCTTTTCCTGCATGCCCTACCTCAGGAATTAGCATTACCATCCATCCCACTACACAAGCCAGATAAGCAGGAGTCATCACCATTCTACCTCTTCCTTCACTCTCCACATTCCACCAATTTCCAAGTCTTATGGACCCGTTTTCTCAATACCTTTTGAATCTACTTCTCCCCATGATCATCACTCCCTTAGTTCAAACCAGGGTCATCTTTGGCCTGGACTGAGCCCACCAGCCTCCAAACCAGTCTCCCCACATCCATTTCCATCCTCCTTGATAGAGCTTTCCTGCTGCAGCCAGAGAGATCCTTTCAGGATCTGGTTATCTTTGTCTCCTTCTTAAAGCCCTTCAATAGCTTCCCATTGGCCTTAAAATAAAAAATCCACATTCTTAATTTGGCTATCAAGTCTTGAATTATCCACCCCACTTCTACAGACTCACCTTGTACTCTTTCTATCATAGCCACGCTGGCCTATTTCAGTTCCTTGAACACACGATCTTCTTTCCCTTCCTCTTTGCACATTTTGCTCCGTCTTTCTCACCCCTGCTCATCTAGCCAATGCCAGTCTCTCAGGGCACAGTTGCCACTTTGCTTCCTTGACTGTGCAGGGTGAGTCGGATCCTCTGTCATAGGCTCAATGGCATCTGAATCTCTTCTTCGCGACACTCACCATTCTTATGAACTTAGTCAAAATTGTCCTTACCATCACACGATAAACTCTCTGAAGGTAAAGACCATTTCCGTCTTATTTACTGCTGTATCCTCTATGCCTGGCCCAGGGCCTGCCACGTGGCAGACTTCAACAAACATGTATTCGATGAAAAAAATTACACTCTTGCGAGCACTTTCAGCTTTTGGAATAAGGCTGTTAGATTTTCCCTGTAAGATTCACATTGTCCTCTTGGCAATTCCACCTTTTTTCTCTCACTATAAGGACTAGAATTTAAACTAGAACAGTGATATTGTTGACAAAACTTGGATCTTTCCTAATTTTGTATAGGTATAGATGTAATATCTACAGCATGCACCCATAGTTATTACCGCTGACTAGTGACAGTGGCAGTCCCTGCAGAGCTGGTTCCGTGCTGTGTGGAGTCTGACACTGCAGCTGAGAACAATGGGTCGAACCTGCCTGGGGCAGACTCATGGCAACCAGCACATCAAGGTTTAGAGACGATTTCTTTAGTTCATTTGAGAGAAAGGTGAGCTCAGATGGAGCACCAGGCGTGCTGGCCACATTCGTGTGCCTTGAGCACATTGCCCTTTGTGTTTGAGGTGGGAATGGGGGAGTGAGGTGGAAGAGATAGAACATGAAAGAAATCAAAGGCAACTCGGCTGACTTCTGGTTGGGGTGAAAAGGCTGATTTCAAGGAAACATTTAGATAAGAAAATAAGCGTTTCAGTTAGTGTCCTAGTAGGAGACAGATGCCATAGTCAAAAGGATTTAACTAAAGAAAGTGCCCTAGACTGTTTTCAGAGGTGTGGACAGCAGGGGACCAGCAAGGGATGGAGAAATATCCAGAGTCGAGCCACAGTGGGAGATTGTTGGAACCCCTTGGTCAGAGGGGGAAAAGGGAGGGAATGGCATTACCCACAAACCTGAGGGAGCTGGGATCTTGGGGGTGGGGCTGCTCACTGGAAGCTGTAGCTGTGGAAGACAAGGTGCTCCCATCCCTTGCTGGAGCTTCCCATTGCCCAGGCCCAGTAAGGAGTCTAGAGTGAAGGAGCCTGCATGTCAGAGGTCCGCTTTCTGGGATACTGACTGTATACTGACTGGAGCAGGGAAAGGCAGGGCATGAATCTGGGGGTGGGTGGGGTCACACAGAGAGCCAGCACAGGTAATATAGGACTTAACCAGAGTTGGTTTTATGAGAATAAGTGTAAACGTGCTAAACTGGTGTTTCTCATTGTGCTAAATAAATGAATTAGGACTTAGCCTATCTTCTAGCTCCTGGCCTCCTTATGCAATTATTGAATAAAAGAAGATCTTTTTGATTCCATATGTACTCCATACATACAGTGGAGTTGAATTTTAGTGTTTTTTCTTTGTAAATTAGTTTTTTGGCACTAATGATTAACATTTATTAGAGCTATCCTAGTGCTAGGCACTGTCCTTGACCTATATTAATTTATTTAATTGTCAGAACAATTCTTTTATGTTTTAAAGTATATTTTATTATGATATTTGTTGTCCCATTTTTTTATCCCCTTTATTCCCCTCTGCCCTGCAACCTCCATCCCACCCACATTCCCCCCATTTAGTTTATGTTCATGGGTCGTACCTATAAGGTCTAGGTATAATACTGCCTAATTAGGAGGCAATGCAGAAGTGTACCTTATTCTTTATGTTTATTCTTTGTGCTGCTGAGATACTGCTGGTGACTTTCTACTGCTACTGCAGAGACCACTGTGGCCTGGCCCTCACTGGGACAAGGCAGTGGCCCAGAAGCACCTCTCGCTCCCATTCTGCCGTGAGAAGCCCTGCTGGGTGATTTGTATGCAAGGGGACTTCTGCTGTGTGTTCAGAGGAAGGACACGACTACAGGGCAGGCTCTCTCTCTATCTCTCTCATGCACACAACACTGAAGTAAATGAGACATTTTGGCTGACTTCTTATGTAAATGCATAAGGGCCACAGCAGTGAACTCTTTCTTTGCACAGAGGCCTAAGTTTATGTGTAAAGAGAATATATTTAGCTAGTGATCTAGTCATCACTTGTCACCTTGGCCTTCTCATGCTTCTTTCTCCTTAATCCATTCTTCCTTGTCTCTTGCAATAAGAGCAACAGGAGCCAGTGGGGAGGAGACACCCCTTCCTGTCAGGATACATGAGAACAGTAGTCATAGTGTCCTGGAGCGGGGAGGCCCGTCCAGCCCTGTGGGCCAGGGCACCTCCAGGTACTGTGTGCCAATTTTTGAGATTCTTTCCCCCATTTTTCTGGGACAATAGTCCAACTTTCATCAGAACCACTGATCTTACCATTGACTTTTATTGTGTAAATGGAAGAAGCTAAAGCCATAGAAGTCAAGGTCCCTCACAAATGTTATCAGAACTTGGACTAGAACCAGGCCTTTGAACTCCTAGTTCAGCAGTTTCCATGCACCAGACTGTGTTTCCCCATAGGAAACCACGGAGTGATGGTGAAGAGGCCAAACTTGCTACCAGCGCCTTTGCAGTCTGGGAGGTTAGAACACTCATTCAAGGTCATGGGATGAAAATTTGGATCCCTACATGTCTTCTCATAAAAGAAGTTTTAACTCTCTAGTTCAAAGTCCTGTGTGCTGGAGAAAAGGTGCGGACAAATATTTGGTATCAGGTTCTTATTGTTTGGGCCTCTGGTGGCAGCAGTGGAAAGTTCCAGCAGGAAATCCCTAGGATCTTTGGGGATCTGTGGTTCACTGCATCAGCACCCACTCCCTTTTACAAAGAACAAGACACAGGGCTGTACTTTTGAAGAAGAAATTGATCTCTTTGGGGCACTTGTTTTCTAATTGGCACAGTATGCCAATAAAGAATTTTGAAATGGTATGAACGTGGTTTGAAAAGGTGTCTTGATTGTTTCAGCTTCTTAGAGTGATCCCTTTTAGAACGAATGGCAAAGAATTTCCTAAGTAGTTTTGGAGGCCAATGCTAATAATGGAAAAAGGAACATGGCAGTAGCTCACCTTTGCTGAGTTTAGCATCCCTGGGAAAAAGAGTTTATGCAGGTAGTTATGCACAAATTCAACATGTAATTAAATGGGAAAGAATTATCTGGTGTTGGATTAGTCCTGTCTGTAACAGCTTACCTCTCCCATTGCTCACTTGTAGCCCTTTGGTGATTGCCACTGCCATTAGCCCTTGGGAGAGTAGGTAGTGATAGGGACAAGGGAATCCTCACATCTGTCTGGCCACTTGTGAGCAGCTTATCTGAAGACTGTGCACATCCTGCTTAATCCTGTCCTGTGCTATTTGCTGTTTCCCCTTGCAAACGTGTGGATCGTCATTTATTCAGGGTAAGTAAAGGACAATGATTTAACTAATTTGCCACCTACTGTACTTACTAATAGCAGATAGTCAGGCATCTACTATGTACCCATTACTATGCTCACATTTTCTCTGTTCTCATTACCTCTCTGTGAAGATGATGCTATTAGCCACACCTTACAGGCAAGGAAAATGGCACTCGGAGAGGGTTATATAGCTGGTACGTGGCAAAACCAAGGTTTGAGTAGGTCTACTTGACTCCCAAGTTCTAGTTTCTTTTTATTCCGCTGTCCATCTGCCTTATCAGAGCAGCTTTGTTTTATACCTGTGTGTGCAAAGTCAATATAAACTGCAGCTTGATATAAAAAAATATGCCTGTATGTGTAGGTGTGTGTGCATTAAAAGAAGTAATGACAATGTGTCTCAACAATCCACAAGAAAGGTAGAATCAGGACTCAGAAAATCATCCTTCTCACTGGTCGTGGCTGCCGTCCACTGCCTTCATTTTATTACTATAGATTATTGTTGTCTCGTCTTCATGGAGTCGAGTCTCATTTTATGGATGAAGACAGTGCCAGGCGTCCTCATCCATAAAATGAGACTAGACAGAACCAGCTCATGGGGCACTGCAGATAAAGTGAGTAATAACAGGAAAGCACTTTGAAAAGAGAACGTGTTCTATGGGTGCTGTTCTTTGCTGGTCTAAAACTAATTAGTTTTCAAATCTGTCTTAGTCTCAAGATGTTTAAATTAGACGAGAAGTTGACACATTTTTTACTGTTTCTGTTCATGTGCACTCCTATGAAAGAGGCACGGAGCAAACATTTTGATAAACTATCATTACCAGCTTGTATTAATGAGATCTTTTATTCAACTAAATTGAAGATGTCAGAAAGTTACATGAATTTTTCATATGAAGACCTGTCATTTGGGAAGACATAAATAATTAAGACTGGTAGCAGGATATTATTTTAAAGAGAAGGAAGTAAAATGAATAAAATAGGCTCAGGTTGGATACGAGTTTTCTGCTTTCCTGATTTCCAAACAGACCACACTCTAATCAAGCCCACAGTTTTGATTCTCATAGTGTGAATAGGTCTCCTTCACATCCCTAGGATATTGAAAATATACTAAATTAATTATTCTGTACAAATTAACTTTAATTTTGTAGGAAAATCTCAGACTTTGGAGCCAAAGAAAAGTGAGCCTTAGAGTATAAATTACATTTCAGAAGATATGTAATTCTTTTTAAAGAGAGCTTTTTTAATGAAAAACTTTCTGCACCCCATTTTCCTAGTTCTCTGGGTCTATGTGTCCTTAAAGTAGATCAGCTTTTTCTATTAGCTGGTTTGTTTACTGCAAGAAAATATCAATAAAGTTGCTTCAATTCTTTCCCCCAAGTAGGGCTGGCCTTTTGTCCTGCTATGTTTTTCTTCAGGTGAAGATGACTTCCCTGGAGTGATCTTTCTTTTATAGGATTAAATTTAGCCTCTGGCAAATCTTGATTTGTGAGGATGGCTCAAGCTCTCTACCTGCAAGGCTTGGTTAAATATGTAAGACTGTCTGGCCTGGTTTCACCAGCCACACTTTTCTGGCAGAGATGATGAGATTCTTGGGTTTTGGTCTTATTTACTTGAAGATCAGAGTTTTCTCAAACATTTGCTATTCATGTTGGGAAATGGAGTTGAATGTGGAAAATTGTTAAGACAAAACTTTCAAGGCCATATTCCTCACCTCTAAACACTACTCTTTAGGATTTTAGTGTTAAAACAGAGAAGAAATTGTCCCCAAATGTTTCATTTTTGTTCTTATGAATCAAGTGTAGTTTTTATCAAATCAAGAAGCTAAGTATTCATGGTTGTAAGCACACACACACACACACACACACACACATGTTACAGAACACAAGGAGGGGTGGGCAAAGGCAATATACTATTACCAAAAGGAACTCCCCAGGTTCATTATGTTGCTGCCTTATAGGAAAGACATCTCTCAATGCCAGAGATTCATGAAAAGGAAAGGAAATGTTTATTTAAGCTATACAAACTTAAAGTAATGACCTAATGCCTTCATCAAAATCCCAAAGTCCCTTAAAACACCCACAAACACACACAGTCCTTTCTTCCCCACTTTGCCCAGTCTGGGGTACCATATCTCAGGAAAAGAAATAGAAGTCTGTGGCTTAGGCAGCCCCCAGTTCTTCCCAGTAATCCGTGCTTGACTGGTAGGCCTCCCTCGGTTCCAGGCACCATCAGCTGTGTCTCGGGGATCTCTGCTAAAGCCCGGTGGTGGTTCCCCCTTCTAAAGCTGTGGGGTCCCCACTCTGGCAAAGCCGAGTGGCTTTCCTACATGTCCACAGCCTCATGGCTCTCCTTTCTATTGCCACAGCTGAGTGGTCCTCTCCGCACAATGGCCACAGGAGTCCCCACTCTAGCAAAGCCATGTGGCTCTCTCCCCAGTGACTACCTGTCTGGGTTTAAATCCCCATGCCAGTCTTTCTCTGCAGCCCCATTTCTGACTCCTCCCACAATTGGCTACACCTTCCAGCACTCTCATATCCTTCCAGCTTTACTGGGCTGCTATCATGAATCTGGGCAGGTGTGGCCCCATGTCATGGAGCCAATCTTCCCTAAGCTCCCACTCAGGCAGGCCCTGTAACTTGGGGGACCTGCCCCCAGTTATGTCTTGGTGGGGAATTTACTTCCATTCCCCTGGCTCAGAGCATGGCCATGCTATGTAACATATCTATGTAACCAGTTAAAGGTTATAGATACCACACCAGAGGTTAGCTGCAAAGCTGTTGCTATGCAAAACAGCCCTCAATGACCCTGCTCCATGTGTACCTTCCCCCAGCTCACACTTGTAGGGGGAGGGGGTGAGGACATCTTAATATTTCCTGAACACCTTGAGTTCTGGACCCCATTCCATATCTCTGTTTGGGGCCCCCCTCTTGGCTGCACCCTGTAACACATACACACACACAGAGACAGAGAGACAGAGAGGGTTAGAGAAAGAATACTTCCCATTTCATTATATATTGACATTTACATATATTATAACATACATATTTATACACTATATATATTACATGTATACACACATATCATATGTAGAATTACAAAGAGAAATTTCTTTCTAGGCACTCTACATGCTATTAAACATTTTTCTTTCATAAAATGTCTATGTTATCTACACCCACAGAAGGTGGATTTACATCTAACTTTAAAAAGCTGTAAATGCCTGAAAGGCAATTTTTCTTAATCAGTTCACTGATTTTCCAGATTTAACTTATACAGTTTAAAAACTTGTTCAGTGTAGCAGCACATTCTCCTTTGTGTTTTTGGTTGGCGTCTGCTGTCATCTTTCTGGGACTCATTTATAAAAGAAACATTCATGATCTGGGCCCTGGAGTGAGAGCCTTTCTTTGGGGAGCTCTTTGAAACTTACCCGAATGAGTTGTATTCCAACGCTATTATCTACTCAAACCTCAACAGGAATTATTTTAGAAGATTGTGGAAAATACTTCCTAAAATGACACATTTTCACACTTTGTACATGATGATGGGTTTGTAAATAAGTTAAAGCAAATGAACAAACAAAAATAAACTTTCTTTGGAATCTGGGCAAAAGTGTCAAAAATCTTTATAAATAGACCCATCCTTCACAATAGCAATGGTACCTCTGTGAATTCATCCTAAGGAAGGAAATAACTGTGAATGTGCCCTACCGGTGATCTTTATCACAGTAACTTTGACTGGTGAATGTTGAAAATATCCAAATGCCTGTTACTAAGGTATGAGCTAAATAAACCATGGTTCATGTTTATGCTGGCACCATGACAGCGGGAAGCAATAGTAGAAAACAGAAAGCATTTATATAATGTTAACAAAATGCCAGGGCTATGTAGGTTATTTGTATTAATTCAAATAATCCTCTTAAAAACCCCTATGAGGTCAGTGCCATTATTACCATCCCCATTTTACATGTGAAGAACTGAAAGCACAGAGAATTTAAGGACCTCACCGAAGGTCACGTGGCTGGTGAACTGTGAAACCTGGATTTGGACCCAGGCGGCGGTTAAGAGCTCCTGTCTTAACCACTAATTTATGCTGCTTTACATAAATAAAGTATCTATATGGCATGATTCTGCATTTGTAGATGTGTGTATGTCTATATATAATACACACATGTGTACATATACATATATGTATATATGTGGGGTATAATAAAATAAATTAAACAATACATATCAAACTGTTAACTAACTCTGGGCAATGGATTTTTTAATGTTATTTTTGCTCATATGAATTTTCTAAATGTTCCATAATGATCATGTTCTGGGCCATTAAACAAACCTTAACAAATTTTTAAAAGAGATTTTATTTATTTATTTCTAGAAAGAGGAGAAGGGAGGGAGAAAGAGAGGGAGAGAAACATCAATGTGAGGGAGAAACATTGATGTGAGAGAGAAACATCAATTGGTTGCCTCTCATACATGCACTCCAACCAGGACTGAACCTGCAACGTAGGCATGTGCCCTGACCTGGAATTGAACTGGTGACCTTTTGTTGTGCAGGACAATGCCCAAGCAACTGAGCCACACTGGTCAGGGCACCTTAACAACTTTTTGTAAAATTGAAATCATGCTAAGCATGTTCTTTGAACATAAATATTAAAGTTGAAATTAATAACAAATACATCTTAAAAATCCCTAGATATTTGGAATTAAACATCATGCTTCTAAATGATCAATGAGTCAAAGAGAAAGTCACAAAGGAAATTAGAAATATTTTGAACTGAATGAAAATAAAAACACAACATATCAAAATTTGTAGGCTACATTTATAATCATGCTAAGAGCAATTTATATCATTAAATACTTGTACTAGCAAAAAATAAAAGTCTGAAATCAATTATCTAAGTTTTCACTAAAACTTCAAAAAATACAAGAAGCAAATTAAACCCAAGCAAGCATTAAAATGTAATAATAAAAATAAGAAATGAGATCGAAAACAGCAAAACAGTAGAGGAAATCAATGAAACCAAAAATTGGTTCTCTGGAAAGATCAATAAAACTGATAAACCTATAGCCAGACTGACCAAGAACATAGAAAGAAGACACAAATTAATCAATATCAGTAATGGAAAAGGAGACATTGCTATAGACTCATGAGATGTTAAATAAATGATAAGGGAATATTATAAACAGGTTTATGCCCAGTGAAATGGAAAAATTCCTGGAAAGACACAAATTATCAAATCTCACAGAGAAAAAAATAGAAAATGTGAGTTGTCTTATATATAATAAAGAAATTAAATTTATAGTTAAAAACCTTCTAGGCCCAGATGGCTTCACAGGTGAAATCATCAATCATCTAAGGAATAAACTATACTAATTCTACATAACCTGTTCCAGGAAATAGAAGAGGAAGGAATCCTTCCCATTTCTTTCTACAAAGCCAGCATTATCCTGGTACCAAAATCTTTTATTTTGGTACCATTTGTTGTTTTTAATAAACATTAAAAGAACACTATAAACCAATATCATTAGTCATCAGGGAAATACAAATTAAAACAACAGTGAAGTACCACTGTATGCCTATTAAAGTGGTTAAAAAAAAACAACTGATGATACTAAGTGCTGAAGAGGATATGGAACAACTGGAATTCTCATATTGTTTATAGGAATACTAATGATGCAGTCACTTTTGAAAGTAGCTTGTCAGCTACTTTGTCTCTAAATTTATCCAACAGATATGAAAATTATGTTCACTCAAAAACTTGTATCCGAATGTTTACAGCAACTTTAGTCATAATTGCAAAAACCTGGAAACACCCTAATGTTTTCTAACTGGTAAATGGAAAAACAAACTGTGGTACATCTATAGTGGAATACTACTTAGTAATAACAATACATGAACTACTACCTTATGCAACAAAATGGACAGGTTTTAAATGTATTATCTAAGGGAAAGAAGTGAGATTTAAAAGGCTAAACACTATGCTATTTTATTTATATGGCTTTTTGAAAAAAGAAAAATTATAAGGACAGAAAGTAACTCAATGGTTTCTAAGAACCAAGGACCAGAGCAGGGGTTTACAACAAATGGGCACAGGAAATTTTGAAGAGTCATGAAATTGTTCTATATTTTCATTATGGCCAAAGGTATAGGTTTTGATACCGTAATCTTGTAATGAGACATTTTACTTAATTCTCACTAATTTTAATTGTTTGTAGATCCTTTGAGATAGTTGTGGCACTCATAAATAAGGACATTTTGTTTCTTCCTTTCCAATTCTTATTTTTCTTATTTATTTTCCTTATTTTATTCCATTGGATAGAACCAACAACATAATGCTAAAGAGTAAGAGTAATAGACACCGTCCTTCATTTCTGACTTCAATGGGAATAGTTCTAAAGTTTCTCCATTAAGTTTATAATTGCTGTTAGTTTTTGACACATAACCTTATGAAATTAAAGACGTTCTTTTTTGTTCCTTATTGATTAAGAATTTCTAAAAAATATATTACAAGTGAGATGTTAATTTTAGTGAATATTTTTTCTGTCTATTGAGATTATTGTTATTACATATAAATATATATTAAAGTCTTTAAATCAATTGTCTAGATTATATTTAAAACTTTTACATACATGTTTAAAAGTGATATTAGGAGACATAACAATAAAAGGAACAAAGCAAACAACTACAGCAAATCATCAAATAACAAAGGAATATAGCAAAGAGGAAGAGAGGAACAAAACTGCAAAACAGATTAAAAAACAAGGAACAAAGTGGCAAAGTAAGTTCTCACCAATCAATAATTACTTTAAATAGATATGGAATAAACCCCTCAATCAAAAGCCATAGATAAATAAGATCCACTAATATGCTATTTATTAAAGATTCACTTTAAATTTAAGGACAAACGTAGGCTGAAAGCAAAGGGATGGAAAAAGATATTCCATGCAAGTAGCAACCAAGAGATACCATAGGTGGCTATACTTATATCTTATACTGGACAAAATGGACTTTAAAATAAAAACTGTCTCTAGAGAAAAAAAGGTATTTGTAATAATAAAAGTCAATCCAATGGAAAGATATAATTTTTATTTATCGATTTGAGGGAGAGAGAGACAGGCAAAAAAAACACAGATTTGTTGTTCCACCTATGTATGCATTCATTGGTTGACTCTTATATGTTCCTTGGGCCTGGTTTTGAACCTGCAACCTTGGCATATCAGGATGATGCTCTAGCCAACTGAGCTACCCAGCCAGGGCCTCAATACTCCACTCTAAATAATGGGTAGACCACACACACACACAAAAAATCAATAAGGAAACAGCAGAACTGCTTAATCAGATATACAAATGGACCTAACAAACATATACAGACCTTTGAAGAACACACATTCTTCTCAGGTGTATATGGAATGGTCCTAGGATAGACCACATATTAGGTCACAAAACAAATCTTAACAAAGTCAGGACAATCAAAATCACTCCAAGTATCTTTTCTGACAAAAATGGAATCAAACTAGAAATCAATAGCATAAGAAAATGGGAAAATTCACAGACATGTGGAAACTAAACAACACACTCATGAACAAACATTATAGAAAAGAGGAAATAAAAAGGGAATTTTAAAAATCATCTTGAGACAAATAAAAATAAAGGCATAGCATGCAAAACTATGAAATTCATTAGGAAACTTAAGAGGGATGTTACAGCAATAAATGCCTACATTAAAGAGAGAAGATATCTGAAATAAACCTCATTTATACCTCAAGGAATGAAAAAAAGAACAAAACTAAGCCCGAATTTAGCAGAAAGAAGGGAAGAGTAATGATTAGAGCAGAAATAATTTAGAGAATAGAAAAAATAAGAAAAAATCAACAAAACTAAGACTTTTGCAAAAATAAAATCAACAAATCTTTCATTAAACTACCTATGAAAAAATAGAGAAGACTCTAATAAATAGAATAAGAAATGAAAGAGGAGAGTGAATGAGTATCCTAAAATAAAACAAGTGACTATTATGAGTAGTGTATGCCAAAAAATTGGATAACCTAGAAGAAATGGACACATTCCTAGAAACATATAATCTACCAAAATGGAATCAAGAAGAAATAAAAAGTCTGAACAGACCAGTAAAAATTAGGAGATTGAACCAGTAATCAAAAACTTGCCAACAAAGAAAAGCCCAGGACCGGATGGCTTCATGGATGAATTCTACCATTTAAAGAAGAATTAATACCAATTCTTTTAACCTGCTACCATTATTTATAATATTTCCAAATGAGAAAAAACTAAATGCCTATTAACATTAGAATGGGTAGTTAACTGTGGTATGTTCATACAATGGAGTTCTGTGATGAAAATGAATACATCACAACTTCACAAAAGTTGGTATGAATCTCACAAACACTGCAGAAAATGAAAGAAACAAGACATAAAGAACAGTGCATGATCATATTTATATAATGTTTGAAAGACAATGAGGCAAAACCCAAACAATACAATTTAGAGCTGTATACTTAAGTAGCCAAACTGTGAACAGAACCAGGGACGTGGTTCTATTTGGAGGGAGAAGATAATGTTTGGGAAGATGGGAAGGGAGCTTCTCAGGTGCTCAGTGTTTTATATCTTGACCTGGGAAAGAAGGTCAAGAAATAAAATGTTTATTGGTTATAAACTATTGAATTTTACATCTTTATGTACTTTTCTAAATCTATATTATATTCTATGAAAAAAATGTTGGGGGCCAATATTGTTGGAAAACATTCCCTTTACTTAAACTCCCAACTCATTTGGTACGTTCAGCTCTTTGCAGAGAAGTATACATATTTTTATAGAGTCAAATAGAAAAAGAATGCATTGTGGCACTGCCTGTGTTTATTACTTCCCCTGAATGGTCTGCTTTTTGAGAATCAAAAGCAGCTATTGTATGCACAGATGAGAATTCCCTAAAGTAGCCTATGGAGTAATGAAACAGAGCGCTTTGTTGTTTTGGCTATGTTTGGAGCACTTCAATAGGTAGTTACCAAAAGTCGTGTGATATAGCTGTGCAGATGATGGGTCCTTCTGGAAGCATCTATCTTAATGGTCTTGTCTACATTTCCAGTGACTTCCTGGGACACTGGCTCCACCTGGAGGTTCAGATTTGCACACAATAACACGGAGAAATGAGGAACTGCAGTCTACTACTGCAGGGCAGGTACTCGGCCTTTTGAGTGATAAGTGAAGGTTTTATAGTTAGATTGTCTCCTCGTTGGCGTTCAGGCCTGAGCAAAAAGAAACTCTAGTGCCTCTCACAAGACAGGGACAGAGAATCCCCTGAAATAGCAAGTAGATGTAATTTTACACCTCAGAGCAGGGGAATTTGCCTGTCAGTGGTGAACCAAAATGGCTTCTTGACAAACAAATTGTATTTTTCAAGCAATAAGTGAGAAGCTGTCTCAAAATCTTTTTAAAAAAGAAAAAATGACAAACAAGCAGATACAGGCAATTAAAGTGTGAGCATTTTTAAATAGTTTTAACCATCCATATATAGCACAATTGATGACAATTTGATCTTGAGACTAAAGAGCTGCATGGCAGTTACTTAGTGAAAACTAAATGCAGTGCCACGTCTGAGCTGGGCCTCAGGAATCCTTCCGTGCTGGCACTGTCTCGTCCTGGGGCCTCTGGGGAGGGCGAAGAAGACCGAGTGGGCATGGTGCAGGGGCTTCCCAATGCAGCTTTTCTGGAAACTGACAAGGAAGTGGACAAAGTTTAAACTTCTGCTTGGCCAACATGCTCTCATCTGAACCCACTTTCTCATTCTTACCTATTTCACCCCTTTTATTTTACTTTTCCATCTATGAAAACTGTGCACTTCATAGTTTCCTGGACACGCACCATAAAGTCCCACTTCTGAACTTTGTTCACTTTAGAATACCCATTATTCCAACCACTTTCTTCTTTATTGTATAACAATTGTATTTTGCAGATTTATTGAGGTATAATTAAGATGTAATGTTGTGTAAGTCTAATATGTACACATGATGATTTAATATATGTATATATTGTGAAATGATTACCAGAGTAAGATTAGTTCACACATTCATTACCTCATGTAGTTACCTCTTGTGTGTGTGTGTGTGATGAGAACATTTAAGATAAACTCTCTTAGCAACTTTCAGTTATACATCACAGTATTGTTAGCTATAGTCACCATGCTGTACATCAGCTCTCCAGAGCTTATTCATCTTGCACAACTAACAGTTTGTACCCTGTGATCAATATCCACCCTCCCCTCCCCCGAACACATACACCCCCAACTCCTGGCAACCGTTCCACTCTGTGAAGTCAGGAAGCGTGATGCCTGCAGGTTTATTCTTGCTCAGGGCTGCTTTAGCTGTTTGGATCTTTTGTGGTCTCATACAAATGTTAGGATTGTTTTTTCCATTTCTGTGAAAAATGATGTTGGAATTTTGATAAGAATTGCATAGAATCTACAGATGGCTTTGGATAGTAGCATGGACATTTTAACAATATTATTTTTTTTGATCCATGAGCACAAAATATCTTTCCATTAATTTGTGTCTCCTTTAATTTCCTCCATGTAGTTTTGTCTTGCAGTCTTTGGTGTATAGATCTTTTACCTCTTCAGTTAAATTTATTCCTAAGCATTTTATTGTTGATGCTAATGCAATGGGGTCATTTCCTTTATTTCTTTCTCAGGTAGTTTATTGTCAGTGGGTAGGAACCCAACTTATTGGTTTTGTATCCTGCAACTTCACTGAATTTGCGGATTAGTTCTAACAATTTTTTAAAATACAGTCTTTAGGATATTCTCTATATAAGATCATGCCATCTGCAAGAAAGACAATTTTTACTTCTCCTCTCATCTCCATCTGACCAACCCCTACCACATCCTTCAAACCCTCCCACGGGACCTCCTGAGTAGGGCCTGCCTCTCCTGTAGCATTGGCTATGTCTTAGAAAGAGTGTCACATTTCACCTCATATTATCTGAGTACTTTTTCCTCCCGTATTTTACTGAAACTCCTTAATGGAAGGAGCCTGTTCTCTAAATTTTTGACTATCCTCTGACAGAGTTCAGCTAAATGTCTTTAATATGGTGGGCACTAGATCTATGTTAGTTCGTAAGGTAATAAACAAAGGTATTCCTAAGAATGTAACATTATGTGAATAAAAATTATCATTGTGCTATAAGATAAACATAAATGGTCATTAGATCACATAAATGGCTGCAATTAATATTACTTTACACAGCCAACATAAGCTTCTATTTTTCTGTTGATTATTCATGCTCTAGTACTATAATTAGCACCCAGTGCTTAATTTTCTTAAATAGCATGTCTATCCTTATATATGCCCTGATTCCAGTTCTGAATCTGATGCCATAACACCTATAAAATCCTTTACCTCTGAACTCCCACCATTGGCTGGGGACTGCAGTTCCCTTTGACCTTCAACATACAAAGAGAAGTCAGGTATCGGTCCAGCACAGTTAGAGTATACAGTCTGCTGACTTCCGCATTTAGGCTTTCTGCCTTCAGTTAGGTACGCTGCTTAAGAGCTGGTGTGGCAAACACCGAGTGTGAGGTCTCACCTTTTCGTTCCCTTTCTTTTCTCCTTCCTTCTTTTCTTATACAAAATTTATTGGTGCTTGTTACAAGCCAGACACTCTACTGTGACTTCATTTACATCAATAAATAAGATATCATTGCTCTTCTGTGGTGCACAGGCTAGAGGGCAAGGAAGACATGCAAATGAATAAAAAGCCCAAAATGTACTGAGTTGTCTCCACTTTCTTATCTCCTATTCTGTCCTCAGTCTAGTCCAGCTAGATTTTTGTCCTTATGTCACTGTAGGTATTGGGCTTTTTGTTTAACATCTGTCTCTCACCACTAGAATATTAGTTACATGAGAACATGGACCTTACCTTTCTTATGTGCTACTGTTACCTAGTGTCCAGCACACAGTAGGTGCTCAGTAGTTATGGCACAATGAATAACTTACAGTAAGGATTTGTACAGTGTTTAGTCTGTTGACTGGATCAATTAATTCATTCTAAGAGATGCTGGCTAGTCCAGGTGTAACACTTCATTTTAGGATTAAAAGCTGAGGTAGAGAAGAAGTTTAGGACGAGAGAGAGAGAGAGAGAAGGAGAGAGAGAGAAAAAAGAGAGGGAGCTAAAGGGCATTCTAGAAAGAGCAAGTAGGGTTGAAAGATGGAGAGGTGGGAGAGAGCGTGGCTTATTTGAGAAGTAAATGGAACCATCCAGTGTGGGCAGGGATGAAGTGCTTAGAATATCAAGAAATCTGAACTATATCTTTAAAGCACTGTAAGTTCTTAAGCAAAGTCATAATATCCCTGATTTTAATTTTCAAAACATACCCCTGGGAATGGAAGGGAAAATGGCTTGGGGGTGCAGAAGTGGGGAAGTGAGGCCAGGCACAGGGAGTGTGTTTTGTTGTTTTTGGTAACATCCTTATTCCTAAAAGTGCGTGAGCATTTGAGGTGGCTTAGCACTCCTCCAGGGGACACTGCCATCCTCCAGGAGAGCAATGATGTAGGTCTCGTGGCAGTGGGCTAAAGAGTGGTGAGATGCACTCGGGAAAAAATTAGAGCTCATTGGGTACATAGGGGTGTGGACTGGGGATGTGAGAGAGAGAAAGAGAGAGAGAGAAGATCGTGGTGTGGAGGTTTCTAATTTGATTGGAGGGTGATGCTGTTAACTGATGTCAAGAATTTAGGAAGTGAGAGGGAAATTAGTTTGTTTTGAAGAATGCTGAATTTGAAACATAGCATATTCGGATGAAGAAAAAGGAGACAGAAAAACAATAGTTTTCCACTAATTCAAAAGAATAATGCACCCCTATGTTCACTGCAGAATTATTTACAATAGCCAAGATATGGAAGCACCCCAAGTACCCATCAATAGATGAGTGGATAAAAAAGCTGTGGTACACATAGACATTGGACTATTTCTAGACCATAAAAAAATGAAATCTTACCATTTGCTACAGCATGGATAGACCTAGAGGGTATTGTGCCAATGAAGTAAGCCAGAGAGAGAAAGACAAATACCATATGATTTCACTTATAATATAAAATCTAAAGAGCAAAATAAATGAACAAACAAAATAGAAACAGACTCAGTAGACACAGAGAAGAGACTGGTGGTTGCCAAAGGGAGGGGGTTAGAGGACTGCATGAAAAAGGTGAGGGGACTGAGAAGTACAAATTGGTAGTTACAAAATAGCCACAGGCATGTAAAGTACAGCATAGGGAATGTAGTCAACGATATTGCAATAACTGTGTGTAGTGCCAGGAGGGTGCTTGAAATACTGGGGGGGGGGGGCACTTTGTAAAGTATATGCTTGTCTAACTGCTATTCTGTATACGTGAAACTAATACAAGATAATATTGAAAGTAAACTAATTAAAAATCTCAAAAACCTCCAATAGTTTTCTTAATGCTGTTTAATACCTTTACAAAGATATTTTTATAGCAATTGACTAACAATATGTACACAGTAACTTGAACATCATGTGAGCCAACTTCTCCATGTATGTTTGCTTTCCCTGGTACTAAACATTGAATTGCCATGGCACTGTTTTATTCAGATTTTTCTTGTTATCTATTAGATTTGAAAATGAAAAAAAATTAGTTTGCAATGTTAAATAATGAAAAGCCCTTTGTCATAACCCACAATCCTGCTTTAACTTCAAGGATTTGTCATCTGAATATCTCAACAAGATCAACAAATGAATATTACCCAGTAGGAAGAAGAATAGGAAAATAGGGCTGCAGTTAGATAGCAGACCATTGGTTACATCTAGATGGCATCTTGCCCACCTTGACCTCTAAGTATGTTTGCTCAGATTAAGAGGTGTTACCAACTTCATTGTACAGAAAACACACCTCAGAGATGCAATCATCACTCTTTTCATCCTGGTCATCTTTAAGTGCTTTTTCAATAGCAGCTATAAACATGGTTTTATTCTGCTATTATCCTTGTCTGAGTAAGCAATACAAAGAACCCATAATCTCATCAAAATAGCCCACTGTACCCTGTAATTTGTAAAGCTCTTTCATAGTGATGCCACAGTTAAAGATATCATCCATTCTGCGATACAGGTTGTTTTTCCACAGTCTTAATATGATGCTCTTAGCTGCAATCAAACCTAATTGATTCTGAATTTTGCTTGCAAAGGCAACACTGGGTCCTGCATAGTAGTGAGGAGCAAAAATAAATCAATCCCTTGTTCCAGCTATTTCTCAATCTCTTTCTCTCAAAATTTCTCTCTTTTTTTAATCTTTTTTTCTCTCTGTCTCTACTTCCCTCATTAATGATCCCTCCTTCATATTCCTGATATATTTTTGAAACACTGATGAAAAGACCCTCCCCCAGACCAGTTAATTCAGGATCTCTGTGAATGAGATCTATGAGAATTTTCTAAACATTCCTCAGGAGACTCCCCTGGAGTTGAGAACCACCCCTCTCTAGGGCCAAGTCTTTATGGGTGACTCCCCAGGCTTGCGGTGTGGCAATTCATTTTTCATCTCTACAATTGTCATCTAAATGCACAGCTACTTCAGCTTTCACATGTTGCTGAAATACTGTTTTTGGTCTCAAATTAGGGTTCTCTTATTTAAGTTCTTCAGAAATAACATTTTAGTACATTGATGATATTTTGTTTTTGGAAGCACGGATGGACTCTACCACTAATGGCTGATTAATTCCTGGTGCCTTAGTTAAGCCAGTAAAGGAGATGACTACAAGGTATTGAAAATCAGCACCTGCCTAAGTGTGTCTCACAGGAAGTTCTCCCCATCTGGCTGGAGAGGAAAGAGATACAGGAGATGGCAAGTGGGAGGCTAATTAGCTAATCCTGGGGAGAGAGGGTGTTAACTTAGCTGACACAGAGACCCTGGAGGTGGAGCAAAGGCCACAGAGCCTGGAATTCAGAAAAGGCCATTGGGCCCTTAAAGATGAGAAAAGTGTTTAAAATGACAAAGATGTTTCATGTTTGGAATAGGACAAAGAACACCTTTGTTTAAAGAGTAACTATTTCATGAGAACTAATCATCGGTGGTGCCAAGTCTATCCATAACTGATACCTAAACAGAGCCACTTACAGCAGAAAGGTACTCAAACTGTAACTCATGTGCTATCGTTGGTACCACTGCTGCCATATGTGGTTATGAGCTTTCTTGTACCTTTTTGGTTTATGGTGTGGGTTTTTAACCAGTGAAACCCTGTATTAGTTTGCCAGGGCTGCCATGACAAAGGCTGTCTTAAGCAACAGAATTTTGTTTACCTACAGTTCTGAATGCTGGAAGTCCAAGATCAAGGTGTCAGCAGGGTTGGTTCCTTCTGAAGTCTCTCTCCTTGACTTGTAGATGACAGTGTTCTTCCTGTGTCTTCCCATTGCCCTCCCTCTGTGTCTGTCTATCCTAATCTCTTATTAGAATACTAGTCCTATTGGATTAGGGTTCACCTTGATAATCTTGTTTTAACAGAATCACCCTTTTGAAGACCCTATCTCCAAGTACAGATACATCTTGGGATACTGGGGTTAGGACTTTAAAATATAATTTTGGGGTGGGGGTCCATAGCAAACCTAGACAGAACATAGTTCTTAAATGTCATTGATAAAGACTTTAGCAATCCTTTTTTATTATCCAGGGACCTACATTTTAACATTGATATGAGGTTATCAAAAGCCCTGAAAAATAAGGGAATGTCCTTGACTTGGGTCAGAGCAGAATGAATCTTGTGCCAAAATGAAGCTCTCCTTTTGACTTTGGGAGCCAAGATCAGCTTTGTCATATAACTTTGATTCTGGGTGAGCTTCTAACTGCATGCTTGCCTGCCTGCAGCCTGTGTCAAAAGCAATTTAGAAAAAACAGCTCTCGCAATGAACATCCGTGGTTCCAAGGCAGGAAGAGTGCAGGAGAGTAGGGAGCTGTTAAAAAGCCAACCAGAGCCTTTTAATGACTTTTGGTAATCGGCCCAGCTGTACTAATTTGATATTTTGAACTGAAAACCCCAGGACACTGCCCTGAATGAGCGAGCTCACGCTGGAAATAGCATCCTTTAAAGTGTGCCTCCAGGGACAGCCTGTGTATTATAAATAGCTTTAGGAATTAGCTTCAAGATATGGGCCAGGTAAGTAAGAAGCTGACTCCTTGGTAACATTAAGACATTTCAAAAACTGCACTGACTGTTTTCATATCTTGATAGATTTTAAATTGCAGTAATGACCCAGTGATATAAGAATTAATGCTTCCTCACAATACCTTATTTCTATCTGGAAACTATGGCTCAATATTACTTATTTAAAACTCAGGTATCTGGTAACCTCATCTAGCCTGAACACAGGCAAGAACTGAGAAATAACCAGAAACGGTCCCTGAACAGCAAACCTTGTTGTCACATGGAGTGAAGATAATACTGTTTGGTTCTTTGCTCAGACCCATTCTTGGTTTCCATGCATTCAATACTTCAAATGGCTGTGGTTGTCTAGTTCCCAAGCCTGAAGGCCAGGCACCAGAGACTGCAAGGACTTCTAATGGACAGGAAGCAGCAGTGAGAAGAGTCATCAGACTGACCATAGGGAAGATTTCAGAAAAGTCTCTAACAAACGAGTAATTGAAAAAGCAGTGAATTGGGAGGGTGGGTGTTGTTTAATGTTTAAGGCAAAGAGCTGCCTCATGTCCAATGGCTTTTGAGTGTGTCACTGTATACCCTAGGACACCCATTGGAATTTGGACAATTTGACCTTGGATGATTAAGGAGAGTGTGATGTAGTCAGTATACCCTGTTTAGAAGTCTAAAATAGTATATAAGTGCTTTGGAAAGATTCAGTTCAAATGAAATAAAATGAAAGGAAAGGAGCTACGATGAATACTCAAAAAGGTAATACTTGAGCTACTTGAGGAAAGTCGCTCATTTACCAGTGATGCCTGAAGCCAAAGACTTACTGTGAAAGTTCATTTCTAACCACAGGACATTCTCTGCTCTCTTCTTCAGGTTTCCTCAAAGTAACCAAAATAAATTCCAGTCTAATCTCTGGTGGTCAGGTCAAGTGCAGGTCCTAATCTTTCTCAAAGGCCATACCTCCCTGTTCTTGATCTCCCTTGTTACTTTGACTTTCTCATCAGCTGGGCAGGGCAAACCCATCAATAGACACTACCAGAGACCCACTGGTGGGAAGGCGAAGGGACCAATGCAACGTCTTTATCTCGTTCAAAGTTAAGAATAATACTACTTACCCTTACTTGGAATTAAGATATAACCCACCTCTTTCACAGCAGTTTGAAAATCTGGTTCTTGTTGCATAGATAATGTACCCCAATTCATTTTATACTCATCCAAATTTCTGCAAGAAGTAATATCAAGTGGGAATTTTCTCATTGTTCTGATTTATAGTTCAGTCCTGAAGCTCGAAACAGAAAGTGCTAAGTATTCCATGAGCCACCACAAGTGAGGCTGGACGTCCCCAGTCCTACCCATTCTCCCCAGCACTCCTCTCCCTAATCAGCTAAGGAGCAATAGAATCTGTCCACAAACTCTGGAGAGACCTCTGAGAGAAGGGACAGAGGGAATGTTCTCTTGAAGTGAGTCAAGTAAGGTGGGGGGTTCCTGGGGAAGAGTTCCCTCTTAGAGACCGAGGGTGCTTTCCAGAAGGGGGACTGGCACACGGTGTTTTATTCAACCTGCAGGCCCGTCCAGCGTCCCTGCCAGGAGAGGGGCTGGGAAGGGCTCTTCAGGTGCTGCCTGGGGACAGGGGCTGAGTTGGAGTCAGGCAGGGGACGCAAGCACTGAGACTGCGTTGCATCTGCTCTGGAGAGGTCCACTGAACAGCCTGTGCCAGCAGGGGTGTGGGGTGCGAGGGAGATGGTGCCAGTCACCCCTCACCCATTCATTTTCTAAGTCTGTGAGAGGCAAGAGAGGTGCTGTAGTAAAGTTTTGAGGGAATCAAAGATTATATGTGGATTTTTGACTGGATGGGGAGAGGGAAGGTCAGCACTCCTAGCCCCACGTTGTCCAAGGGTCAACTTTATCCATTATATATATAATGGATATATATATTACATATATATAACCAAGTATATATATATACTATATACTTGGTTATATATATATACTTGGTTATATATATATATATATATATATCCAAGTATATATATATATATATATATATATATATATATACACTTGGTTTGGTACTATCCATAGTTTCAGGCATGTACTGGCAAGTATTCCCCACAGACAAGGGGACAACTGCATTCCCTGTACATCTGTCTCCTTCCTGTAGCTGCCTTGCCATCAGCAGATCCTTGATCATCAGTGTCTCTCTAAGTTCAGTGCTGGGCAGCCCTGAGTCATCCTCATTCTCTTACTAGTTCACAGCCATTTTATTTCCATCAAGGTTTATCAAGTATTTTACTCTATGTAAGCATCATACTGCCATGAGAATTTTTTCAATAAAAGCTAAAAATCCAAATTTTTATGTGAAGCCTCCCAAATACCGTATGTTGGAACCCCACTGAAAAAAATAAAACTACTATTTGGGCCAACCGAAACCTGCCTTTGGATGGTGCAGCACCTGGGAGCCGCCAGCTTGCTGTCTCTCTCTACAGCTCTGCCCCGTGGCCCAGGACGCTTCGTATTTCCTTGTCACAGAAAAGGAAGCAGTACTAACCTGTCACTCCTAACAAGGGCCCGGCAGCCTGATTTTACCAGCAGACCAATTTGTGGCAATTGTCAAGTTCTGTTGTAGTTACCTGTGGCATTTTCCATTGCTGGAACTCTGTGGAACTACAGGGTTGACGTCTGTCCTGAATGTGTCACTGACAAACTGGAGAAATCAGGGCAGCTGTGTCAAGCTGTCAGGTGTGTGCAACCGTGTCCTGACCCTGGGGTCCCTGCACTGTAACGACAGACACAGACACACTGAATCAGAAACTTTGAGAGAGGGGCCAAGAGAACCGTTTGAACAAGTTTCCCAGGGTATTCCGATGCTCACAGAAGTTTGAGACTCACTGCTCTAGGGTTTAGTGCCCTTAGTGTCCTGCCACACAGGGCGCATTCGCCTCAGGCTCCACAGCCTTGTATCCCTTCACACAGAGTAGCTGCGAGCTAAATGTTCTGACTGAGGTCCTTCAGGAAGCTGGCCTCTGTTATCAGCAGCGCTGGGCTTGATTTTGACTAATTTATTATTTATTGGCCTAAGATCATTGCATTGCTGAGACCATGTTGAAAGGTCCTAGCCCTAATTCTAAACCTAACCATAACCCTAAACCTAACCCTAACTCAAAACCTAACCCAACCCTAAACCTAAACTTAACCCTATAGCTAACCTATTCCTAATTGTAACCCTAACCCTTATTTAAACCCAAACTCTAACCTTAAAGCTAACTTAACCCTAAATTTAACCCTATCTCGATCCTAATGATTAGCTGTGTGCCCCTAGCTCCTGATGGTGCCTCTGGAGGAGCCTGAAAGGGCAATGACATTTTGACACTGACTGGCAGACCACAGACAAGTCATTTCACTTCTGTAGACCTGGGTCTGTGAAAGTAAAAAGCCTGAACAGGCTGCTCCAATGTTCTGTAACTATTTACATGGTGGCTGGATTGATCCTCCCAGTTTAATTTTCCATGAAACTATTGCCTGTGGCCATAGTGTAAGGAACAGTAATTCAAACTGGCAAGTGTTAGCCAAGCGGATGTATTGGTTTTCCATTGCTGCATGGAAAGCAGTCTCACAATGTACAACGATTTACTGTTTCACACAGTTTCTCTGAGTTAGGAATCTGGGAACTGGGAATGGCTTAATTGGGAGGTTCTGGTTCAGGTCTCTCATGAGCTTTCAGTCAAAATATTTGATGGCTTGATTGGGTGGGAGGACCTGCTTTCAAACATATGTTGGCAGGAGCTTGATTTTCTCACTACCTGGGCCTCTTCTCAAAGCTGCTCACAATAAGGTGTCTGGCTTCCCCCAGAGAGAATTATCTGATAAAGAAAATGAGCAACAAGGACGGTGATGTTCAACACCTCATTCCACCATTTCTGCCATATTCTACTGGTCACACAGACCAGCCCTAGTTCAGTGTAGGAGGGGACTATGTGAGGGTGTGAACACCAGGAGACGGGCCACTGAGCACCGTTTTCAAGGCTGGTTTCCACAGCGGACCCTGGGTCTGAAGTGGACCCTGTGGCTGTTAATGGATTGATTCACAAATTATGATTGGTACAGATGTCAGAACAGCTGTGAACTGTAAAGTTAGACCCAGCAGGAACTGGTCAAGAGTCAAGCTTTTTCCCTAATTGTGATGCCTTTGAATCTAGTCCAGATACTGGTTTCTGATGTTTTGTTTACACACCACTGCACCAGCATGGATCAGTGAGATGTGCACACTTAATGCTGGCCTGGCAGTGGTGGCCTGCAAATGTTCACCAGCCAAACAGACCTTGCAAATCGGGCTTTGTTGCCCTTTTCTGGCCACGCCCATTCCCGCTAATTGAGGTTCATTGTTTTAGGATGCTCAAACATATTTATCACTCACAAACAGATACACAAGCCAAACCAAAAAATCTCTTCTGAGCCATGTTAGTGTAGCTGAGCGGAGCCCAGCTATGTCCTTATAAAAGGGGACATTTGGACACAGACATCCACACAGAGGGAACACTACGTGAAGATGAAGGTGGACATCAGGGTGATGCCTCTACAATTCAAAGAACGTCAAAGATAACCAGCAAACCACCAGAAGCTGGGGAAGAAGCCCGAAACAGATTCTTCCTCACAGCCGTCAGAAGGAACCAGTTCTGCCAACACCTTGATCTCAGACTTCTGGCCTCCAGAACTGTGAAATAATACCTTTCTGTTGTTTAAGCCACCCAGTGCGGGGTACTTAGTTACAGCAGCCCTAATAAACTAATACCCCAAGCAAGCACGGCCCCAGCCCTGACAGTGTGTGGCTGCCCCCCAGAGGGGCCGCCACTCTGCACAGTGGCAGCCAACACCACCTGCCTCCTGATGATATTACTTCAGAGCAACATTTTCAGGATGCAGCCATAGTCTTGATTAGGAAGCAGATAAGGAAGCTAAAGAAATTTGTGTTTCCAGCAATTGTATTTTGTATCTAAGTAAATTGGTGGTGATGAAAAGTGAATCAAAGTCCCAGAGCTGAACTGCTGTCACTACAAGTCTGGACACAGAGCCAACAGGTCAGTCCATGGTCCCTGGTGGCCTCCACTCATGCCGACCTGTGATTCTGTCCATGCTTAGCTCAGGTCCAGAGCGAGTGGTGCCAGGGCCCGCATTGCTCTCTGCCACTCGGTCCTTTAGCAGAGGGAAAAGCCTTGGCTTTGCTGGGTCCTCTCTCTCCATGTTTTTATTTATTGTTGTTCAGTTACAGTTGTCCCGCCTTTTTCCCCATTGCTCACCACTACCCCGTCCCCCAACACACCCACAGTAAACATTGTCCGTGCCTGTGAGTCCTCTGGGTCCTCTCTTTGAAAGAGTTTCCCTTGTGAATTTTCCCCCAGTGAAACCTGACTGTTCTTGTTGCAATGAAAACTCTTTCACACCATATTTTATTGGGCCTGGCAGGATATTGCAAACACTTCAAGGCAGGGATTCTACTTTTATCTCTTCTCTAAAGCTCCAGTACACTGAACATATAATTTATTTAATAGTAACCATAAAAGGCCTTTGAAAGTGATCCTTGTAAATGGCCTTATGACTTCTGTGATATTGAACTTCCAAAGAAAAATGTACTTAAGGTCTTTGGATATATTGAAGGCCAATGCTTCTAATAGTCTAAAGGGGTTGCCTTCAGTTTATGGAAGTTTCTTAATGGAGGGGGAAATGCCTGGAGAAAAAAGAGTCAAGTAGAATCTTCCATGAGGTAGCAACAGCACTAGATAAGAAAGGAAATTAGTGCTTAGTTGAACTGCTCCAGATTAGAATTGTTTACAAGATGAACCATCAGCTATGGTTCAATTTCACAAATCATTTCCCCACTTCTTCTCATGCTCATAATCATAGAACCACAGCAGACAACAAATTTGAGTACATTTAGTGTAAATGGGGTTCTCAAACTCTCAAAATTAAGTACTCAGATTAGTTAGCTCTATGGTAAACTGTGTAGGATATTTTGCCATTTGCTTTTAAGAAAGAAAACAAAAAAGATATATTTACTCATTTCACCAACTTATTTTGAAGGGTGCTTTCTTTTATTTTACTGTTGGTTTTGGCTGTCTAGGATCATCCAGTCCAACACGCTCATCTTAATGATGAAGACACTGAGGCCCAGAGAGATTAGGCTCTCCTGGTAGTCCAGGTTCCCAGCATCTCATTCTGTAGTCACCTCTGTTGACTTTGGTAAGATTGTCAGTGAAGCTGGGAGTGTTGTGTATCACCACCTTATTTTTTAAAAAATCTCTATTCTGTATAAATAATTAAGATGCAACAGGCACCCCTGATATACAGAGAAAGGCTTACATTGTGTAACTAATTATCTTTGCTTTCTCTCTAAGCCTAGTTAATGCTTGTTTACAGTCCCTCTCTTGTTTTTATAAAACTGAGTTCATTTTTACTTTTGTGATAAGGCCTTCTAGCAAGAGAAAATAAATTTTTAAAAATACCAGAAAGCCATTATATTGTTATACAGAGTCAACTCCCATGAAACAGCTAATTCATAGGTCACATAAACTTCTATTTTTTATCATTTCATAAATTCCACAGTATATCAACTGTCTGCCTTCAGCCAAGCCTATGTAAGTTCTGTTTTTATGTTATCATCATTTGCAAAACTTTACCCGGTTCCTTTTGAGCCTGAAGTGGTTTTTGTACGGGAAAAATATGAAAATATTTATCCTTTCTAGGTATTATTTTGAAAGAGATAGTCTATGTGAAACAAACTTATGAGAAATATGTTATCTAAAGTGATATATCAGGACTCTGTGTGGTTATACTTGCTGTATAAAACTTATGTAATCTTAGTGATTTTATTTAACTTTTCTGGGTCAATTGTTCCATCTGTAAGATAAGGATAATATGTAAGATAGGGATAATGCCTCACCAAAAAGGAAGCAAATAAAGTATCCTTTAAAACAGTATTGGGCACATATCAAAAGAATGTGTTCCTAAAATTCGTTGGTTGTGAAGGACTAGTAGGACCCAGACAAAATGAGAGCACTTACTCAGAGCCAGAGTTTAAGAGGCAGGAAACACTGAAATCTGCCTTGGTTCAAGCCCCACATGTCTGTAACATTCTCTGGGCTTGAAGCTTTCTGACATTTCTTATCTGTTTCTAAGGTCTGAAGTCATTTTGTGTTTCTTCTTGCTTGGTACTTTTTGTGATTAGGCTTTCAGTGAGGAGAGATGAATTCCTCATCTTTCCCATATTTACTCAGTGGGACTCATGGAATTTGCATAGTCAACACGTTGGGAACACTGTGAAGTCCAGATGTTGTAGACACATGATCCATCTGGCACATTTACAGTGCCTGTCAGAGGACAAGGAACTTTAACCTTCCCTCCCCTCTTGGGCCCCCTTTTCTGACTAGGGACTCAATGATTTAGTATGAGATGGGAGTTGTTATGGTCAAGTAAGGGATTGTACAGAGAGGAAAGGACAGATGATTTTTAATATAGAAGAGTGGGCTGGACATTGTCAGCTTTGAGGAAAAGTTTGTTATTTAAGCTACACTAGAGATGATGACTCATACAGCCATGATGCCAATAAGCTGGAAAGAGTTTCTTAAGGTTCTTCTGGATCGATCAGCTGTGCCTTCCCCTCACTAATGCAGAACATCTGGGAGGCCAAGTTTTCTAAGCCAGTAAGTTTGCTGGCAGAGAGAATAGTAGTTGTATGTACTGTTAGGTTCGTGATGAGTAGACCTTGTAGACTAGTAGATTTAGGCCACTGTCATTGGTCCGATAATTCCGGGCCAGTGCCTTGCCCTCTGCCACATCCCTGAATAAATCATCAGGCCTTTCACCAAGAAGGCAACAATGTTCCCAAAATTATTTTAATATGGAATTATGAGAGCCTCTGTATGAGATCATATCTTAAAGCTTTGTCTGACACTGATGATAGAAATAAACATGTCCTCCATTTGACTTGGGTTTTGGTAAACCAATGTCAAGTTTGATGGATTCAAGCTAACCTCAAGCAGAGGATACCGGATTAACATGGGGATGGGAGATGGGGATTTCTCGATTAATCTTCTGTCTTTTTAATGTATACACTTGGATACAAAAGGATGAGAAAATGGTTTCATAAGAGAAAAATGAGAAATAGGATAGCTTGTGTCACTGACGAGGCAGGATACACTTTGGGTGGGAAACGGGCAGTGTGGTGGTGGTTCAGGAATGTCTCTCCTTTTCTCCTGTCAGGTCAGAATCTGTAACCGACTTAATCCTCAATGTAGCTAATGAGGCTGTTTTTCAAGTTGTTTTCTAAGTGCTGGCAATAGCTGTTAGGTCAAATGTCATCAGCTTCCCTTGCTTAGGGCCATTGAAATGGTCCTGACCCTTTCATTATCAAGTGACAGGTCCCTAACCCAAACTGTGTTAAGAAAAAACACAAAGAAAAAACACAAAAAGCAGAATTTATTAGCTTATGAAACTGGAAAATCCAGGGGTTGTATCAGTTCAGGTGAAGCCTGATACAAAAGCCAAAATTATGGTGATCCTGTCTCTCTCCATTTTTTTTTATGGCAAAGATGACCCCAACAACTCTAGGCTCTCATTCTACCAACTTAAGCAATCTCAACAATTAAAGAGTATCTTTCTCACAAGGTCTGGCTAGAGTCCTGGGACAGCCCTCCTGGGTTTACCTTAAGTCTTGCGTGGCTGAGTTATGGAACAGACTGATTGGTCAGTCGTGGGTCATTTGTTCATCCTGGGTTCGCTATCAACACCACTTAAGGTCAGGGGCATGCGGAGGGGTATCCAGCTTCACCTAAACCACACAGAGCTAGAGTAGAACAGCCATGGTTCCTCAAGAGCAGATCATGGGTGTTTATCATGAAGAAGCAGTGTGGGGCAGGTGAGAGTAACGTGTGTTCTCTCCAGCCACTGGCCTTTCCTTGTGGTAACCTTTCTCATACCAGAAAGGCCGACTCCTGCTTTAGTCCCATTTGACTCTGTAAAGCATCACACCAGCTGGCTCCAGGCCCTAGTCTACTGGGGAAATGTTTGTGATAATGTTCATATTAAATTCTATTAAAATAGTGATTTCGAATGTGTAAAATGGCATGGTATTAAACTAGTAATTTAGAATATGTAAAATGGTATGGTCTAATGGTGATAATTCCTTTCAGAGGTGACTTTAGCACCTCTGTCAATTAGCTTGGAAGAATGAGCCCACTTTTAGCACAGTAGTCCTGGCTGGAACCTCCCTTGGAAAGACCTTATTTTATACATTCTTACATTTGCATGTTTCCATATAACATGCATAAGACTGCAGGCTTTTAAATAAATGATATATTTTTAATGACATTTATTTTTAGAGAGAAGGGAAGGGAGAGAGTAAGAGAGGGAGAAAAACATCAATGTGTGGTTGCCTCTCACATGGCCTCCACAACCCCCTGGGTTGTGGGGACCTGGCTCACAGCCCAGGTATGTGCCCTGACTAGAAATTGAACTGGCGACCCTTTGGTTTGCAGCCTGCACTCAATCCACTGAGCTATACCAGCCAGGACTATAGATGATAATTTTTATTATACTATAACCCATCTCACCATTCTTTTAACATTATTTCTGTAAATGATGACTTGTTAACTAATATGTGACTGCAGATAAACAGCCTATGTGCTTAAGAGTTCTAAGAACTATCTTCAGAAGAAGCAGACTCCAACTTTCAGACATTCCAGCTCTGAAAGACTGTTGATCTTCAACCAGTTTCTGGACAGACTGTGTTAATTTGCATGTAGCCCCCTCCATGGAGAACTCTCAATGCCCTCCTTTTGATTCCTGTGTTCTGGGGTTTTTTTTTCTTCTTCCTCCCTTTTCGCAAAATCTCCTGCCTGTGTCTAACTGTTAAGATGGTCTTTGCAATGAGAGTCCATCATCTTCTCAAGTTGTCGGCTCTTGAATAAACCTGCTTTCCTTCCACCAGACCTTGTGTCTCAATTACTGGCTTTTGAGTGGCAGGCAGCCAAACCTGGGTTCATTATCAATACAAGTTCAGGTCAGAATTTCTTCACTTTTTACTGTCCATCTGTGACAGAAGAGCAGAAGCTTATAGGCAGAGACGGCACATGAAGTTCAACATCTTTGCCACACACTTTGCTATGTTTTGTCTTCCATCGTTTTTGCTATCTGTCCCATGAGCTGAGAGCCTTTGGGAGAACAGGATGGGGAGTGTGGCTTAAATGATTCTGTAACTCAAAGTAAACATATATATCATATCTTTTTCTTTAGGGGGTGGTAGAATAAAATCAAGAAAAGGAAAAGTTGAATTTTGTTCCCTATGACATTATCAATAATTTCAGAAAACCTTTCACTTTATAGCCTATGGACCCCAGTCGAATATAATTATAGGACAGTAATGGGGTTGTTTGAGGATTTAATTCAGTAAAGACCTAATAAAATCAGTAGAACTTAAGAGCCTGTCTCTGGGGTTAAACTTCCTCAGTTTATATTCCAGCTTCATTGCCTGTATGAACCTGGGTTGGTAATTCAACTACATATGTAGTTTCCTTATCTATAAAATGGGATTAACAACAGTGGTTAGTTTATAGAATTGCGATGACAATGAGCAAGAGTGCATGTATATAAAGCAATTCAAAGAGTTACAAGAAATTGCCTTTCCCACGAAAGCTTCTGGTTATAATGTCCCAACTCTTAGTTCCCGGGTTCCCCTTGCTCCCACTCTGGACATGTCATCTTGGGCAGCACGCCCTTTAAGACCACCAAGCCAGCTCCCTTGCTGGTCCTCAACACATATTGTTCTGCCCGGCGTTGGAAAAGGGGCTCCTTCCTCCCAGCGCTGTCCCTTACACTCACACAGGGACATCTCCAGCTGCAAAATTCCTCTTCGAACTTCCCTTGGGGAGACTCGGCTGCAGCGCTCATGAACCCTAAGCCCTGGTAGACACATGTCAAGTGTTGCAAGGGATCACCTCGTTGCCCCTCAATCTACATGGGTGAGGGCGCCGCAGCACAGGCCGCGGGCCACTCTCCCCAGAACCTTGTCCTATGTAGGTGGGCGTAGGCGATGTGCCCCGACTTCCGGATCTGGCAACGCTTGGCAACTTTGGTAATGCTTTCTGCCTTGGTGGCCTCATCCAAGGCAGAAGAAGGAAGAGTTCAATTTCAGGATTCTACTTCAGCAGTTATTGTTGTCCTCAGTACCCAGAATCCTTCAGAAAAACAAGCACTTCAGCTGGAGATTCACTGGTTTCTGAGCGCTGCAACTGACCATCCACGCACAGGCAAGGCACACGGCTTCCCTGAGCCTTGGTTTCCCTCCTCTAAATCGGGCCTGATATCACTTGCTCTGTGTAAGGTCCAATGCCATAATGTATGCAAAACTCTTTATAAATGAAGGAGAGCTTTTATATATAATGAATTTAGAGATAAAACTTTTCTTAACTAGAAAAATAATTTGTAATTATCTGTTGTAATACCCCCCTCCAAAAATACCCCAAATTATAATTTTGGTCTGGTTTTGCTGTAGTCAGCAAACATCAGTCTGTATTTTTTATTTTGTTGGCAAATATAATTTTTTGGAAACTAAAGCATTTAAAATCACTTTATCTAATGTAAAAATAATGAGGGCTGTGCTGTCCCAGATGGTTCATAAAGAGTTTCTAATAACTTATAGGACTGCAAGATTTTGCACATAAAAATATAGAACACCCAGTTAAATGTGAATCAGATAAATTATGAATAATTTTTAGTATAAGTCTATCCCACATATTGTATGATTTTGTCTACTAACCCCACTGGTAAGTATCAGTAGACTATCAGCAGAAATCATTACTTATTTTTATATTTCCACATCCAGCACAGTGCCCGTCTCATAGCAAGTGCTTAATACACAGTTACAAAAAAAATCATTAGAATATTTATTGGGATAACTGCTGGCCATGTGATAATTACTTTCAGCAAAATCTTTGAGCTTTGGTTTCCTTATTGGTTAAGCAAAGATAATAGTAAGTGCCTCACAGGTTAATGTAACGGAGGGGTAACATGAAATGGGATATGTGAGCCACCTTTCAAGTTGTTAAAGCAATCTACAAATGTGCTACAAATCTGCTACAAATAGCGCAAGGAGTAGAGCTGCTGAGAATGGCATTTTCATGGTAGCCTCTGCAATAAAGAGAAAAGAGTATGTTTTCTTAATATTTCAGTAAGAACTACACGTTTAGGAAGTAAACCCAGAGTACAGAGAGCAGTTCCTCCGGGGCTGTTCTGGTTCCCCCTACCCCCACCCAGCTCTCCAGAAGAGGCCCTCCCAGTGTCTGTTTAAGCTTGGATGGGTTTCTGCAGGGAATTAAGCTGTGCCTAACTCCTGGTTCCCCGGATCCCTGCCAGCCTATGCCCAACCCCTTCACAGCTCGGCTGTCTGATATGGTGATTGTGAAGTAGTCAGTAAGGTTTGCAGTGTAAGTTCTGGATAATTTTCTTGAAGCATCTGTTAAAACCATGAAAAGCCTACTTCAAAAGTCAGCAATAGAAGCTAGGTGTAAAAGCTGTTTCCTTCACCTGGGAGAGCCAGGAAGTTGTGAGTTAAGACTCAGTGCTCCCTTCTGTGCCAGCATTTTTTCATGTCGTTGAAGTAGTGAGTGGTTTTAAGGTGCCATATGTGTTGGCGTAATTGCACACACTGGCAGAAATTGTTTGGTGCAATTTCTCAAACTTATTTAAGTTTGTTCTCAGAAACCAAAACAGCCCATTAGCTTCCAAGAATACATTTGTAATTCCTGGGAAAGAATTACTCCGTGCATTTCAAATGGGGCATATTAAGCTTCCATTTTTTGGGTCTTTCTGAATTTCAGTTTTCTTTACTGGCTGCATTTCAACATCATCTCTGAATGTGGGAGGTCTTGTGGCTCAGTCCTGTCTCCTGCAGCTCCCTCTCTGTGTCAGCTGACCTCACCCAAGTTTGTAGTGATTTAAAAATCTTTCAGTTGACAGTACCCACAGTCCTCCAGGTTAGTGTTAACCTTCTGAGCAGGTTGCCCCTGTGTGATCCAGCAGCCTTTCTGACACCCCCACATGGGTGTCTCTTAGACTTCTTAAACCTAATGCACTTAGTCTCCCTCCTCCCTCCACATCCGGCCGGGTCCTCCCCTTTCACATACTGGTTCTTTCTTCATTGCTCAGTAATGGCCACCAGTTGCAAAAGCCAGAAACTCAGGGGTTATTTTAAGGCTTTCCCTCCCTCATCTCCTGCCTTCTACCCCTCTCTTGGCTTGCCTTGAATCATCTATCATCAAATCTTGTCAGATCTGTCTCCAAAATTGTCTTGGCTCTGGTTGCTTATTTTCATCTTCGCACCACCGCTCCAGCCAAAGCCACTGCCGTCTTTCACCTGAGCTCGCCACTCCATCCTAGCCCACTTTCCACACACACACCTGCTTTCAACTCCGATTACTTCCAATTTCTTCTTTAACATACTCTTAGTGTTATTATTTTAAAAAAGTGTTCTGTTTCTCTCCCATTCATCTTTTTTTTCATTTTCTATTCTTTGGAAAATAACAGCTGGACTCTTGAAATCCCATTTGATGAACACGGAATCGGCGCTAACGAGACACCTGTGTCAAGGAAGGCAGTGGTAACGTTTGATGGGAACCAAACTGAATCACGCTGCAGGCACCAACCCTGAGCCTTGGGGCAATGCTTGAAAGCTTCCCTCAGGTTCCCCTTCAAAAATTATCTACAACTGGCCCTGGCTGGAGTAGCTCAGTGGATTGAGTGCGGGCTATGAACCAAAGTGTCTCAGGTTCAATTCCCAGTCAGGGCACATGTCTGGGTTGCAGGCCATGACCCCCAGCAACCGCACATTGATGTTTCTCTCTCTTTCTCCCTCCTTCCCTCTCTAAAAAATAAATAAATAAAATATTTAAAAAAATATCTACAACCTTTTCCTCCTTCTTTAATGTAACTACTCTTCTTCAACTGCAAACTTCCAAGACAAACATAAAAGTGTTTTTAGCCAGTGTTCCCTTGTCTGGTTTAATGACTGTGCTTCCCCGCTGCAGGTGTACAATATGAGGCACTAAAGGGGATTTTAGTGCCAATCTGTGGTCAAACAACAATTTATAGCTGTTTACATGGGAAAATGTATATAAACTTGGGCAAAGCTCCCATTTATAAGTGAAATTCTGTCTATGATATATGCTTTGAGTTGGAGCAAAATTCAATCAGTAAATATTTTTTGAGAGCCTTCTAGGTGAAAGCCAGCACTCCAGGGGTTCTAATGTTCTGTAAATAAAATAATGACAGAGAGACACGCTATCTCACCTAATCCAACGAAGAAACTGAAGCCTGGAGAGAAAAGATGGCTTGCCAGAAAGCACAGCACTGCTGAGAGGCAGAGCTGACGTTTCATCCCCAGTTGTCTGATTCCAAGTCTGGGCTCTTTCAACTGGGCTGTGGTGCAGAAATCACGCTCTGAAAAGACCGTGGCAGAAGCCAAGCCGGACCTTAGAAAATCCTTGAAAGCTATGCTGTCAGCAGCTTCGGGGAAAAGATAAAATTTTTGTGCTAAATCTCAGAAAAAGTTTCCTCAGACTGTAACCATATCAGAAACGCCTCTTAGTGAATGCCATCCCAGGTTACTGAGAGATCATAAAGAATCATTGGAGTGACCAAGACTCCAGAGGACCAGGCCTCTGGGGCTGTGACTGGGATGGTCCCTTGGCAAAAAGAGAAGAGGATACAGTGGTGCAAACTGCCATTTCTCAGGAAAGCGTATAACACACTCTGCTTTTGCCCCTCAAATAAGAGTTTATAAATAACAGGCCTCAGATGTGTCACTTTGATCTAAACCCTTGATGGAGCTAGACACACAATACATTTTCTAATTACTCTGTTGTGATTTGCCAGAAAGCCTGGGAAGCTTTCCATGCCTCTTCCATGCCTCTGCTGATCAGGCCAGCTCAGCATGTATCTTAATGGTCTCCATTCAGAAGGCAGAAACAGGGATGCAAAGACAATCCTGTCCTTGCTGCCCAGATCCTTAGAGTCAACACATCAGTGTTCATGAGACAGCTAAAAGTAACTGCCAGGCCCTGGCTGGTGTGGCTCAGTGGACTGAGTGCCGGCCTGCAAACCGGAAGGTCATCAGTTTGATTCCCAGTCAGAGCACAGGCCTGGGCTGCAGGCCAGGTCCCCGCTTAGGGGCATGCGAGGGGCAACCAACTGATGTTTCTCTCCCTCTCTATCTCTCTTCTGCTCTCCCTAAACATAAATAAATAAAATCTCTAAACGTAACTGCCAGTGCAGTTTCCATTACATGCTCACATTTCAAAGTTGCAAACGTGAGGAAATTCTTGATGCATCTGGAGTTTATTGACTTGCTTGTTAATCAGCCAATTTCACGAGTATTTATTGAACAGTGAGTGTGTACCCAACATCCTTTCATGGAGACATAAGAGATTCCAAACAAGTAGAAATTGATTCTTCTTAATTAAAGCATTTCTAATGTCAATGCATTTATTTAGTTGTTAAATAGATCTTAAACATGTGTGAGGTTGATGAGACATATACACATGAGAGGTACTGAATACAGGAGAGCATAATTAGGCACTACACTTCACTTCTCCTGAAGGGCCAGGCAACTCAACAAATGTTCATGAAAACCTACAAGGGCCAGGACAGCCAGGGAGAAAAAAGTTAACCAGAAACTGCACTACAGTATGGTGTCATTAGGTGAGTACAACATGCACAGTGGAGGGCAAATGGTCAAGGAATGCCCTTGAAGGCGGGCAACACTTGAACTGAGTCTTAAAATTAAATAGCAGTTCACAGAACGTAGGCCCAAGAGGTCCATGGGGAGAAAGGTCAGTGACATGGCTGGAGAAAAAGGCAAACTGACTTGCTTGTAACAGCCTCAGAAGTCACAGCTCCTTCCTTTCCAAATGCCCCACCAATTCAGGTGACCTCAGCTGCCTCGCACTTTGACCTCTCCTTCCTTTACTCAGTGATACCTCAGAGCCCTATGTGGACTCAGCTTTCTGCACCACAGGGAGGAAATTGTCCCCAAGCAGAAGCAGGACCTCTTGGAGCTGACCTTGTGACCTTTCTTAGAGATTGCACTCTTGCACCCCCTGTTGGCCAATGCCTGAAAAACAGTCACCCCATGTGGTTTGTCCAGCTTTGTTTGCAGCAGGAAGGGGGACTAGTCCTGTACAAGTTACTTTATCATAGCTGGAGCTTTCCCATATCTTGAATAATTCTTCACTGGCCCCTGATGCTGTCTACCTTCCAATATCTCAAACATCTGCCCCCATTCCTATTCCTTCCATTTTCCTCACCTTCTCCCCACTGAAGCTGCTTTTGCAAGTCACCTGTGACATCCTTATTTCCGTAGTGAGTATTTCTTCCACCTTCACTGTCTTTGACCTCATGGTGGTATGTGAAAAGGTTAGTCAGTGTCTCCTTTTTGAAACTCTTTTCTCTCGGATTCTCCCCTCTATGACTCTGCTTCTGCCTCTGACTCCTCCTGCTCTGTTTTACTTGCTGGTCTCAATTTCTCCACCTCCTGATAACAGGTATTCCCAGACTGTTCCCCAGGGTGCTCACCTGCTTCTATCTATTCATAGGTTTATATATTTAATTTCCTTTCTTGCCTTCTACTCTCTCATTTATGCTTATGATTGCAGCTTTGTGTGACCAATCCTGTCTTCACCCAAACTCTTGCCAGAATTGTCCAGTTGCCTCATAGATATTTTTATCTGGATATCCCACCTCAAAATCGATTTGGCTGCTGTCTCCTTTTTAACCTTATCTTATACTCTTCACTTCTTTGACTATCGTACTCCATCTACACTGACTAAAACACACCAAACTCTTTCCCACTTCAGGGGTTTTGCACGTGCTGTCTCACTTCCTGAGTCACCCTTCCTTCTGTTTTTGCAAGCCTACCTTCTCATCCTAAGGTCTCCACTTCCCCTTAGTCTCCTCAGAAAGACTTCCCTTAACTGCACAATCTACCTAAATGCCACCCTGTTAGTCCTTATCACCACTCCCACTTGCTTCTTTCACAGTACTTATAACTTGTAATTGTTTGTTGATGTATTTGCTTATCCATGCTATATTCATATGTCTATGTGTTTATTCACTTATTCTAGGCTTCAAAAGGGTGATGCCCTGTCTGCTTTATCAATTAAGCTCTGTTTGGCATCAAGCACAGTATCTGGGACACTGTAGATTCTCAGTAAATACTTGTTGGCTGCATGAGTGAGCATATAACCAGACTCATTGTTCTTTTCTTCTCTGCAGAAAGATCCTTCACCCTAGCTTTCCTGTGCTAGGCATTGATGTAAGAGACACAAACATATAAAGTATAGTCTTTAATACTTCTGCAACCTTTTGCTCATCTATTAATAAAAAAAATATTGTTTCTGAGACAAAATGCACACTGAGCTAAAAGAAACTAAGGGGTTAGATGCTCTGGAGTGGTGCTGGAGAAAAGAAACTGATTACAGAGTCCTCAAGACTGAAAACCATGATTGGTCTGGTAGCCCAAACTGCACACCATTACAGTGTAGCTTCACTGTCGTTGAGTCCAGATGGTGTGGTTGATCCCACAGACCACAGGCTGTTTTCCTGATGGTTTTGACTAGTTTCCCAAGAAGTGGCTGCCGTAAAAATGTTGTTCCTACTTCTTTGGTCTTACAATTGCTCACACGCTCCAGGCTCAGGTTCTTGCAGATCTTCATTCCCATGAAAGCCAAGACTGGTCAGTATATTAGTGCTTTCCATGTTGGGTTATAATTCACCTGTTTTCCAGTCTCTTTGCCCCAATATACTGTGAACCAAGGCAGAGAAACTGGGTCTTTGCCCTCTTTGTAGCTTCTATATCCCAGTTCAATGTCTGGCACACAGGAGACCCCTCAGTAAATGCGCATGAATGAAAGAACAAGGTTCGCCAAGTTTTCTCTAACCTAAACAAATAGTAACCAGAAAAATTACTCTCTGGGCTATAGGTGTGAGGTCAAGGTTAACCCAGAGTTTTTTCTTTGACATCACATAACTTTCATTTTCACATGGCAGCTCCTCTCTGCAGTCCTGGGCCTGGGGGCAAGTGACCATCAGTTATGCAAAGAAAGAGCCAATGAGGACATAATGTGGGGAACTGGATGAATAAAGATGGCTAAGGGAGATGGACCAATGAATGTTTAGAAGGTAATGCCAGCAGGACCGTTTGCCTTATTCCAGGCCCTGCATAGTACATTTAAGTCATTTTTTAAAATAGTGTGAACAAAGTATCTTCCATTCCATTAGCTAAAATTAGAATTCAAGAGTAGAGCATGCCCAACAAACTGCAAGCGCTGCCTCTACAGGAGAATTTTTTAACATATTATGCTCAATTGTCAGTACTGGTGCATTAAGCATTCTATCACGCGCATAGCTGCTGTAATTTGCCTTACTTGGGTGAATATAGTACTCCCAGGGGATAATTTGTTCTTGTTTGTTTATGAAGGGAACAGAACTTTAATATATATTCCTCATCTTTGACCAAGAAATTATGTTTTTAGTGGGGATTTTGATTGAACATTTGCAACAGCCATGGGAGCAGGGAAGTGATTAACATGCTAAGTCAGGTCCCCTGAATTCTGGGTAGGAAGATTTCAAGAAGCTTAAAGAAAGTTTTACATCATCTCTTATTAAATTACAAAGCCATACGTGATTTTCGTGAACTTTTGCGCAGTGAATAAAATACTATTTTCTAACAAAACTACTCTGAATTACCCAGCTCTGTTGTCTTTTCTCCCATCCATCCATCCATCCATCCATTCCCCCTGCAGATCCTCATTTAGCCCAAGATTTGTCAGTAGATTAGGGCTTTCCATGCTGGGGTTGAAACTCACTTGTTTTTGATGTTTTCAGAATCTAGGTTGAGAAAACTCTTCCTTCCCTCTTGCATTTGTGCTGTCTATAATTTTTGCATGTGCTTTCTCACCTCCTCTGCCTTTCTCAGTAAATGCTAATCCTTTTGCCCTTACTGTCCAACCAAAGCACCCCTTCCACAGTCATTGGTGACTGTCCTGTGACTAAAGCACACTGTGCCGTGATCTTCTCTCTCACTCTCTTTCTTTGACTTCCACAAAGTTACATCCTCCCCCAACCTTTTGGGCTGTTTTTTTTTTATAGGTCCATATCCCTTTTATTATTGGTTTTCTTGAGTTTCAGCCCCAGTCACCTGCATTTCTCAGTCAGCATTCTCCCTCTGGATGATCTCATTCCCTACCATAACCAAGTACCACAAACTTGATGGCTTAAATAACGGAAATCTCTTGTCTCAGTTTTGGAGGCCAGAAGTCCAAGATCAAGGTGTCAGCAGGGTTGTTTCCATCTGAAGCCTATGAGAAGGAATCTATTCCATGCCTCTTGCTTCTTGCCTAGTTCCTGGTGATTTGCTGACAATCTTTGGCATTCTTTGGCTTGTAGAAATATCACCCTTATATCTACCTTCATATTCACATGGTGTTTTCACTGTGTGTGTGTGTCCAAATTTCCCCTTTTTATAAGGACACTAATCATATGGGATTGGGGTCCACCCTAAGGATCTTGCTTTAATTTGATTACCTCTGTAAAAATCTTATTTCCAAATAAGGTCACATTCTGACATTTAGCAGGTTAGGACCTCAATTTGTGAATTTGGGGGGACATGATGCAACCCATAACCTCTCCTATGGCTTTAGTGACTTGCCCAGATACTGGTGACTCTCAGATCTGTGTCTCCATCCAAACCTGTCTTTTCAACTCAAGACTGATGTGCCCAGTTGCCTGCTGCCCATCTGCCCTTGGATGACTTTTAAGCACCTTAAACTCAACATGTCACCCTCCCCCTGAACTAGGTCCCCCTTCTAGCTCAATGAATGTCATCTTATGTGAATGAAAGTGGAACTTAGGCCCAGACAGTTGGGGTTAGGCCTGGACCTGAACATTGAAAGGAGAGTAGGATCTAGGTAAGTGAAGAAGAGGCTTGCTTGCTTGTACGACTGTGGAGCTGGAACTTAGCACAGTGGGTTTCAGTTCATAGACTATGTCAGCCCATCCACCTTGTAGGTGAGGACACCCATAACAATTGTGAAAATAATCTGATGCTGGTTGTTTAGCTTTTTTCATATCCCCCAAGGCAAAAACTTACAGAGCTTCATTTAGATTGTGGCTTAAGTCAATCAGCTGCCTCTGCCAGCTTCTGATTTGAACTCCTCCCGAGTGACACATGTAAATGCTAACAGCATTAGCTGTACCCTGGCATACTTGAATGCCATTTATTTCTTTCTGCTCATGAACAAGGCATACATACTTTGTGAACTGACCCATAGGGTTATGGCTTAAAAGCTGATTCCCAAATGAGAAGGACATTTGCGACTATTGGCAGTGGCAAAGGGCTGAGCAGTCGGTTGGCTGGTCGATTAAAGGCCGGATTATCCATTCATTCAGCATTTAGCTCCCTTTACAGAAATTACTGTGTAATTCGCTATTGCCCTATCCGGACCATAAGAAAATGAGGGCAGTCAACATGCTTTCTTGCCTTCCTTGTACTTAGCTGAGGGCTAGACACAGAGTAGGCGTCGATAACTTGTTGATTAATGGGTTATCACAGAATTAGGCCAATTGCCACAAGCCTTTTGGTTTATTCTGAATTGTTTTTTATTATAATGAATTATGAATCTGTCTTATAAATGCTTTGTTGAATCCATCAATCAAGATACTCACCAAGGCCATTTGGAAGGGAATGTATTCTAGGGGAGCCCTAATATAGGGGAATTTGTAAGTAAAGAGTTTCCACAGTCAGTAGGGAGTGTTTTCCAAGATCTGCAGGGTAATAGTGGCATTGCAGGAGGGAGGTAGTGATGCCTCAAGGTGCATATAGGCATCCTAGCACCTTTTACATACACCTGTATGTGGGTCAATACCCTGGTTCAAATTTACAAGGAATCAAGATTTTGGTGGCAGAAGAGGCAAAATCTCAGCTAAAAGAAAGTCAGTGTGAAGACTTGATGAAAAGCAAACAGGATGATTCAAGGAAGCAAACTCAACCTATGAAAAACCAGGATTAAAGAAATTAGAAGCGGTTACTTACTTTAACAAGAAATTATTTCTAAGCATAAATACTCCCATTCCCTCTAAAGTATGATTTATACTATTGCATTATTTGTATGTGTTTAGGAGTGGTGTAGATGGCGTTATAAAAACAAAATTGTTGTGTGGTCTTAAGGTCAGCACCTTAACCATGTAAGAGGAAGGGACATATGTCCAAAAGCACAACTTCCAGAGCTGCGTTTTCTATAGATTTACGCCAGACCAGAACAGTGCTTTCAGTTTCATTTTCTTCATACAGCACAGCATTTTCTTATCTATTTTGCTTCAACTTACCGAGCTGATCTTCTTGGAAAATGCTCTAAAGAGATTGCTAGATGGGATCTTATATTTCTCTGGGTTTTCCTGGGTTGAAGTGAATATTTCAGAACCATCAAAACAAGGCTTTTTACTATAGGGCCAATGAGTCTCCAGGTGCTGTTGGCATTAGGGTGACAGGAATGATGGGAGGAAAAGTGAGGTTGGTGCATCTTACAGATTCTCCCTCCCTGCCTTCACCTGGGAATCATCTTCCAGATGGAAAGTTACCAGCAGGTGTTCAGCAAAGGTAACATGGCTAGCTATGCCCTCTTTAGAATATATGCCATTGGGTTCTTATAGGGAAGCTGGCAAGAATGCCAGAAAATCTCCTAGATGCCCTCAATGGGCCCTTCTCTGAGTACAGGGACCATCCTCCACAGAGGTGGATGCAGTCCAAAAAGAAGTGGTGAGGTTGCCAGATGGGAGGGGAATTTGGGGGTGTGAATAAAAAAGGGTGAAGGGATGAAGAAGTATAAGTTCCAGTTATATAAACAGTCACAAGGATATAAAGTACAGCATAGGGAATATAGTCAATAATATTGTAATAACTGAGTATGGTGCCAGATGGGTACTAGACTTATAGGGGTGATCACTTTGTAAGTTATATAAATGTCTAATGACTATGTTGTACACCTGAAACTAATATATTGTATGTCAACTGTAATTGGAGAAATTTAAGAAAAGAAGTGGTGAGTAAAGACATCAGAGAGAAAGGGGAAAGGACAGGTGAGGAGGGGTCCATGAGGCTGGGTGCCTGTTAAAGCCCTGGAGAGTGGATATCAGACATGGCTCTTGATTGCAAGCCTCACGAACCAGTTAACAACAGGGAGATTTACTGAGTAGATCTGGAAGGTGAGACTCACAGAGCCTTGGAAAATGTGCGGGATCTGAGAGGGCCACCACAGTTGAGCAGCTGGGACAGACAATCTGCCAGGATGCTATTATCACCATCACTACCTGATACCCTGCTGCTCGTGAAATAGCAACAATCTGTCTTCCTTGAGATTCAAAGTTCTGGATAGGAGGGTCTGATTGGCTGAAACCCAGTCATGCCTGCACCCTATTGCCAGGGGCAGGGAGAATTCTTTGGCTTTTTTTTTTTTTTAACTTTCCATTATGGGATATGGGACATTGTTTCCTGAAATGGGAAGGGAATGTGATGCTGGCCATTAAAAATAGGACAGAGGATCAAGATATCCACACTAAAAACATTGAGGGAGTTGTTAATTGGGCTTAGAGATTTTTTAAAAAGTATTCTTTTGCAACAAAACCCCCACTTTCTATTATCTGGGAACTTATTTAAAATCAAGACTACCACCAAAAAATTTTAAGGCAATTTTGTGATATTTCTGCTGATTCCTCTATAGGATAAACTAAACAGATTCAAAGTTCTTCCTTAGGCACTTTCTCTAAGTATACTTTAAGTTTACTTTAAAATCCATTTCAGATTTCTGTGAATGTTCAGCAGAAATCATCGAGCTTAACCCATAATTTAATTCTGCAGATGACGGAAGGTGTAACAGGCTCAGTAGCCAGAGACTGGGTGTGGGCATGAGAAGAGTAGCCGGAATAGGAAAACGAGTTTAGACGTAATAAAACATTGGTGTGATGAGGGCTTCCGCTGATGGAGGGGGTTCATCCCCGGGCAGCACTGAGGAAACAAAGCTTGGTACTGGGAGGAGCTCGAGGGCCAGAAATGATCTAAACAAACAAGTATTAAGGATGATCATTTATTTGGGAGAAGGAAGCCAGAATAAATCAATCTTGACTCTGACCTGTTCTTTAGAATACAGATCCAGAACATATGTTTGATGAGTATAAGGGTTGCCCAAGCAAGAATGTCTTCTTTTCTTCTTGAAGCAGGAGGACCATCTGATATGACAAATGAGAGACTTCCAACCCATCACTCTTAACATAGCTTACTCTCAATACCTATTAAAGTCTGAACACTGCTCACTAACTGAATTTTCAATGCCCAGGCATTCACCGGGGCATAGAAAAATCAATACGGTCTATTTATAATCCTTGACTGCATCCCAGGTTACATTCTGAATATTTATTTTTTGTTAGGACTGGCATTATATTAACCGAGTGGTACAAAACCATACAGCACGGGGCAGTGTCTTCATTAACAAGATTGAAGATGACTGTTTCGTGGTCCAATCCCTGAACATGCCTCTGGGCCTGGCTCTGAAGTTTCAGATTTGCCTTTTCAGGCCAATGATTTAAATATCTCCAGTGGCTCAACTACTTTTAGGCCTTTCCACAAATGAACCATTGAGAAGTAGCTGGCAGCAGGCAATAGGCTTGGAGCTACATTGCATAAGAAGGTACAGAGGCCAGGGCGTAACATGTCAGTGAAAATGAAGAAGCAAGAGAAACTGCTAGTTTGGCTTACAAATCCAGCACTTGCCAGCTACACAGGATTTATCAACTTTTAAGTAACTATGGCCAATATTTTATCTCAACTCCATTTCAACTTGCCATCCAATCTGTTTTTGGACTTTTTCCTTTCCACACACAATTGCCAAATGATCACACAACGCAACCTGATATTCACCTAAGAAAACAGGAGAAGGCACAACTCGTGTAAAAATAAATTATAAAAGATACTTGAAAGATAAGTAAAAAATGATTCAAAGTATCTGAGTGTTAGTCCCTTTTGAAGAGCATGAAAAAAATGAGGGTTCACTGAATTCTAGACAGCCTCTTTCATTGCATTTGAAATACTCAGTTAGAAACATAGTCATAGAAAGTATAGTAAACATTTTAGATATTTAAAATGATAACATTTTGTATTATGACAGTTTGATAATAACAATATTAACATTGCATTAATCTAACCGTAGTAATCAGTATGTAATTCTGTTGACTTTTGGGTAGCTGTACATTTTTTATTTCCTTAATTCCAAGATTAAATAATAAATTTTAATCAGCTTGACTCTGCTGATAGTACAGCTAACTCCATTTTTACATACCTCTACTTATTTTTCCCAAGATTGAGAACCAGAAAAAGAAGAAAAAGAAAACAAGACACATCTTTGTCATAGATGGAGAGGCCTGGGCTGCGGAACTAACATTTGCATCGAAGTTACACTGCTGTTCTGCTAGTTTCTTGGTGGAGATGCTATTTTCTTGACATCACTGCTTCTCGGGTTCTGCTTTGATTGCTTCAAGTGATTACTCACATAGTACATAACACGATGTATTCAAAGCCAAATTAAAACCAATATACTATTGCTATTCCAATATTTGGTCTTCCATCTGACAGTTTCTACCACCTTCCTGCCATCACAGAAGCACCCCAACAGGACATAGCCTCCATAGCCCAGAGAAAACAATAGCCTCTGTTCTCCACCTTGCGTCAGCAACACTAAAGACACTCCTAACTACAGTGAAGAACAAACACAAATGCTCCAGAGAGCAGGTAGAACAGTCTCCCACCTACCTTGGAGCTGTGTCCATCAGTGTCTAAGTTGATTCTGATACTTTACTTCTGATCACCCCGGTTGCCCCTCAACAGGCATTTTTTGAGGTCATACTGTATATAGAACATTTTACCTGGCTCTTGGAGATACCTTTAAAAGTGTACAATATATAGATAAGAAGAAGAATTATGGATATATGTGTATACATGGGTTGATACATACACACTTATTTCCTAGCTCTGACAACTGAGAAGACCGACATTCAGGGGTATTTCGCTAACAATAATCACACAGCCAGACTTTGGTTTCTAAATACTGTTCTCCAATGAAAGGAAATCAGGATCCTTGAAGAGATGACTGATTCTAGGAGTGGGGCAGAGAAAATAAAAGACGAGCCCAGAGTACTTGTAATGCCCGGAAGTAAGGAAGAGCTCCAGAAACAAAAGAATGGGAACGTGTCAAAGGAACTCAGAAGTCAGTCTCCCAGTGGTGAAGGATGAAATAATTTGAGCACAAGAATAAACAAACCAGGTTTGATCATAATTCAGAGTATACAAAAAATACAGGAGTCCATACTGATATAGATAAATGATTGAATAAATAAAGGAAGGATGAAAGACAAATCTCCTTTTCAGAAGAATTCCAAATAAAATATACAGACACTCTTTCCAGAAGGTAAAGCTTAACACATCCCCACCCTGCACCCCGGAGTGTGGGCTGGACTCCGTGACTTGCTTTCAAAGAACAAAGTATGGCAAGGGGAGAAAGGGAGTGGAAAAATTGGGCAAATACTACTTTGGCCAGGTGATCAAGGCTAACATCATCAGTAATAAGTCGTATCAGTAGCATAAAAGGATGGTTATCCTATGGTAAGGACACTTCACCTCTGTGACGTTCTTCCCCAGAACACATGGCCCCAATATAAACATGAGAAAAAAACATCTGACAAACCCCAGTCTGAGGGACCGCCTACAAAACACTTTGGCAGCACTTCTCAAAACTGTCAAGGTCATGAGAAACCAGGAAAGACTGAAACACTGTCAAGGACCATAGGTGGCTAAAGCAACATGAAGACTAAATGTAATGTATCCTGGATGGGATCCTAGAATAGAAGGTCATTAGTGATGCAACTAATGTAATTCAAATGAAGTTTGAAGTGTTGTTAATAGTAATTGCCAATGTTAATATCTTGATCTGGATAAATGCACCAAGTGTGTGTAAAATATTAACACTAAAGGAAAATGGATGAAGAGCACACGGGAACTCTCTGAATTATCTTTTCAACTTTTCTGTAAATATAAAACTATTCTAAACCTAAAAGTTTATTTAACAAAGAGATAGAGAAGGACACAGCGTCTGACATCAGGTGGCTTTTGCAGATGGAGAGGGAAAGCGTTGACACATGAGAAAGTGAAGTGTTGGGGCGGCTAGTGCCGGGCTGCTGCCAACTGAGCTCAGGCCATACAAGGGCAAGGGAGTACACATGCAGGAGATCCAATAGCGAAGGCTGCCTGAACCAATCAGAACTTGATCAAGGATTTAAGGATTTGGCTAGATTCGGAGTGTTCCAGATAAAGGAACAGCCCATCAAAAGCTTAAATGCTTCCAGTGCTGAGAGTAAAGTGTCAGAACACAGCCAGGACCAGCTTCTTTGAAATGGGGTATTCAGGTTGGGGTAGAGGTTGGCAAAATGAGAATGTAGGGCCCCTTGGTCAAAAACCAGGGGAGGGGTGGGGGGGAATGGCTTTTTCCTTTTTTATGCACTCTCTCTTTGTGTGTATGTGCGTGTGTGTGCATGGGTGTGTCTGTCTCTGTGACTCCATATCATGGCCTTTTTCTTGCTATTTAATGTCTGCTCCCTTGGACATAGGAATACTTACTGGGTGAGTTCTGGCCCCCACAGACACTGGTGGCCCCACCCTGAGACCCCAACACCCCGCATTCCAGCACCCAGGACCCTGTAAGATTGCTAAGCAGGAACAAAGATGAAATCCCACCCAGGAGGTAGGGAGACAAGACCATGCATCAACTGAAGCACCAAGCCCCCTGTATGCTCTGTTATGTCATCAGAAGTCACTTACCAAAATATAAAACAGTTTAAAAGATAAAAGCATTGAGAATTTCCAGGTGGCTCCTACACAACACCTACCCTCAGGTACGTGTGGTGATGGTGGTGGTGGGGTCCTTCTAGCACAGCGCCCTATGTGACTGCACTGGTGGCAGGCCCAGAAGATTATTGGGATAGGAAGGGGCTTAGCCACTGGAGGATCCTAAAGGCTAAGTGTTTGTCTATAACAGTGGATAGAGGCCAGAGGTCATTGAGGAGACACATGAAATTGGATTTTAGTGATCAATCTGATGAAAAATGCATTGTGGATTTGATGGGAGACACTGTTGGCAGCTTTACCATTAAGGAATTAAATGAGAAAGCAAACATAACGTAACAGTTTGCTTTCCTTGAGATTTGTCTCAATGAGAGACAAATTAGACAGTGTTAACAGTTCTAATTCAGAACAGATGTATCAACCCAAACACCGTATTCTAATGTTCATTTCTAGTTCGTGGATTTATCTAAAAAGACCCTTTATCTTAGGGACACAGACCTTGCCAACACAGCATTTTTTTAGGAGCACCTATAAAATTAGAAATGAGCTCAATGAATATTCCATATGGACTGTGATTATGGCTGCCACATATTTTCCTGCCAAGGGGTTTAAGATCTGTTTCCAATATTTTCCTCCAGGAAGTACTCAACGTGGTGTGAAATCTTTCTTCCCAGGTACCTCCAGGTCATCCATCACTCGATGTAAATCAGGAGCCAACTGCCCCAGTTCGCACAGTGGCATCAGTAGACAGTTATCCCCTCTGTCTGTCACTGAAGATTCATCTGCTCCTATTCTTGAACTTCAGAGCCGAGGATCCTCTGGAGTCTGTGGACACAGAATCGAGAGGCAGAGCAGAGCAGGTAGGCTGGTGACCTCCTCTTAAACAGTGGTACATCCAGGTAACCTTCTAACCAGCCGTGAAAGATCTTGCCATTGTCAGAGAACACAGAGACATTATGTGCATGCTCCGGGCTGGGGGAGGGGAAGGTTTCTCACGTGGGAGAAGGAAGAAGGGAAGTGTATAAATGAAGACAGCTCCTGACTTACGATGGTTTGACTTAGGATTTTTTGCCTTTACAATAGTGTGAAAATGATACACGTTCAGTAGAAAATGTATTTCAAATTTTGAATGTTGATCTTTTCTGAGCTAATGATATGTGGTATGATATGCTGTTCCATGATGCGAGACAGCGGCAGTGACCACAGCTCCCAGTCAGCCACATGATCACAAGGGTAAATAACCAATTCTTTACAGTGTTGTATTAAGTGCCTTCTAGATTTACAGTAATTCAACTTACAATGGGTTCATTTGGACATAACCCCATCGTAAACCAAGGAGCATGATTTGTACAGTCTGTTAGGGGTGTACAGTGTAGCAGAGAAACTGAACACAAACCTATTGTTGAAGGGCTTAACCAACACATGGTTAAACAATGACATCTAATGACGTTTACAGGGTAACTAGTTTTCTCAGCTTCAAGGTGTCAAATGCCAGCATCTTTCGTTTCAGCCCTGGGGTTCAGTAATAGTGCAGTGTGCCTGTTCTCCAAGGAATAGAAACACCCATAAAATCACAGACTCTGCTCATGTCCTCCTCAGGACTGTCAGTCCTTGGAGCACTTATAATTTTTGCAACATTACACCTCCTTTGGGATGCTTTACTTGCCTCCCTAATCAGCATTTATGGATTAGTCAAGACCTTTAGCCTTTCCTCTCATCTGCCTACCAACTCCTGGGTTACCTGGGTTACTGGAATTGCTAGGTAAATCTTGTAACCATATCCATGAGTTTCCCAACAAATTTATCATTTTTAATGCAGCTGTCTCCACTAGGCTGCTGCCCAATGCTGTTATTTTCTGATACTCTTTGCCATCCCCAGAGGATGCTCTCAGGCCCCGAGTCCATACTTAGCTTCTCATCACCTCACCATACTCTACCTTTCCCCAAAGAACAAAAGAGTTACATGCTAAGAGATGCCTTCCTCTCTGCCTCAAAATGTTATCTTGTTGCTTATTACCACCACTGCGAGACCACCTTTGTCTTGTGTGCTTTCTACCATTCTGATGTTAACTCCTTCTCCTGTGTCTGGGAGCACCCCTCTCCATCTCTTCCACTGGCATTTTCAGTCTCTCCTCCTCCATTTGTTCCCTCAGCTTGGCAAGCAACACATTAAAATGTCCTGCATCCTTAAAAACAGTAACAACAGCAAAAACAGCAAAATATTCCATGCAAAATAATGGAGTAGTAAAAAAAAAAACAAAACAAAACCAGAGCTTTGAGAAAACTGGCTTTAAAACTAAAGAAGAGAAATGAGCATTCAGGGAACATAGGTGGGGATAGAGTAAACAAATGTTTAAAGGAGACCTGAAAGGCTCTTTCGAGGGTCCTACTGATTTGAGAAGAGGGTCTTTTTTAAATATGGGGAAATATAATTTTCAAAAAGTGACAATATGTTTAAATGATGTGAATCTCAAGACTAAAACTCCTTTAAAATGTGAGGAAAATACCTTAAATCTTCAGAAACTTTTAACTGGCTTTAATAAATTACAATAATATCAGGTCTGTCCAGAAACAGTCCAGCCATTGTTAATATAACAAGAATGGTTTGCACAACATTGATATAACCTGGCAGCCAAGGAGAGTGGAGCAGAATGTGCATGCATGAACAATGATGACTTCATTGTACTAGTCAGTGGGGGTGGTAGACACCATTGAGTGAGCATGAGTACTGTGTGGCCATCACATTCAAAATGACTGAACAAGTAGAGCAATGAATATGCATCAAATTTTGCCTTAAGCTTGAACATTACTTCATGAAAACTGTTCAGATAATTCAGAAGGCCACAGCTATGGGCAGCTGGTAATTGGCAGCTTTATCAGGACAATATGCCCACTCATTCATCACATCTCATGCAGCTTTTTGGCGAAACATCAAATCACCCAGGTGACTCTGCTGCAGCCCAGATTTGGTGTCCTGTGACTTCTGGCTTTTCCCAAAACTAAAATCACCTTTGAAAGGCAAGAGATTTCAGACCATTGATAAGATTCAGGAGAATATGATGGGGCAGCTGATGGTGATTGGGAGAACTGTGTGAAGTCCCAAGGTGCCTCCTTTGAAGGGGACTGAGGCATCATTGTCCTATGAATGATGTTTCTTGTATCTTGTATCTTCTTCAATAAATGTCTCTTTCTCATATTACATGGCTGGATATCTTCTGGACAGATCTCATGTTCCTATTATCCTAGCTATCTGTAGAGCAGAATACACCAGTTAACTAAATGTGCTACTTAATAAAGACTTGCCCTATCATATACAGATAACAAATTTCAAAGACTCTACCATCAAAGATCACATGGGACATAACTTACTCTTTCTGTGGTGTTCAGAAGGCACTTGGGGATATTCCAGGGCACCAAAGAAAAAGGTTAAAGAAGAATCTGAAGAGAAGCTCACCAGGCTTTCATGAGTGTTGTGGAAATTAACCTCAGAATGAACTCCATGATACAGATATTATCACTGCTTGACAGATAATGAAACTAGGCTAGAATTAAACACATACTCAGGGCCATCCAATGGCAAGGCAGGATTTACATACATGTTCTCAAATTCTAATTTTCTCTACTATTGATTTGTATGGCTTCAATTTACAGTTTATAAAAATGGATGGAGTTCCTGCTAGGTTGATCTTAATGAAAAATATTTACAAAACTATAACTCTAAGCAGGACTATCTAAAAGATATGTTTAAAATAGAAAAAGAAAAAAAAGAAAAATAAATGAGTTCTGGAGAAAGTTTTTCTATGGTACCTATAGATGGTAAAATTAAAGAATTGGCAACAATGAAATCCAGTTAGCAGAAAGAGAATGGGCCAAAACTACTGGAGGATTTAAGTGATTGTTGATGTCAGTGGAAGTATGGTTTGTGCTGTGACAGTGGAATAGAAGCAATCTTCAAAGAAGGTGACAATAAAGACAGGAGTCATCTCAAAGGGATACTTAGAATCTTGGTAGAATCATTCCTCTTTTATGAGAAAGTCCCTGAGAATACTGTGATCTGAAGTGCAATCTCTTAAGTGTCACTTCTCTTAATGCAAGACAATCGTTTATGCCAGGAAACAACTTGTCCTCCAAACCATTTCTAAAACTTCCAGTGTTTGAAAAAAGTGCTCAGACCTGAATCCCAGACAGAATCAATATTCAGAATGGAAACTTGGGCCCTGAGGTCACACTGACTTGTATTCAGCCTTAGATAACCTTAAACCATGTCTCATTTGTTTCATCTATAAAATGGGAATGATAACACCTACTTATTTGGGTAAGTTTGTTCCATTCCCAGCCTCCTAATGCCAGAGTCTCTTAATCTACCTCTTACTCATAGTTTTTCCTCTCTACTCTCTGCATAAGCCACGTGATCACTGAACTTATCAAGAGCAGAACTGTTTTCAAGAGCAGGCGTTGACTGCACATAGTTAAGGGAGCTGGCTTACTCATTCTTCTAGATGCATCTCAATGTCTCTGCAGCATGGAAGTTTCTCCTGATCATTGCCCACACCACTCTGTAACAAGTGCTTCTCCTCTGCCTCCAGATGACCTTGTATCTGCCATAGTTGGCTTTTACCACACTGTCTTAGATGTGCTTTCTGGCTTTCCACTAGACCATGAACTCAAGTCGTTCATCTTTAAACACCTGAGACCCAACTAGCTAACTAGTTCCTGGTAGTCTCCACAGGATTTGGTTGAGTAAATGAATAAAAGAATACCAGTTTTCATCTGGAAGCCTAGGCCAGAAAATCTAGTACTGTGTGTAAGTCTTGGAACTCATGGAGTAATTGCTGTGTTCATCCTTACTTGGTTTATATTCCCCCAATGAAGAGTTTGCTTTTAAGGCTTGCTGTCCCCCCCCCATCCCCACCCCAAATAATTATATCAGAAAGCCTATGCTGGGTGAAAGTCTTTATCCCAGTGGAGCAGTCATTCCTGGCTCATTAAGCTGCAGGAACATTTTCAGCAGGAGAACTAGCAGGTTCTAGAGTGGTAAAGTGAGAAACCCATCTACTACTACTTGCAATCTGTGGACTGCACCACAAGACACAAGACACAAAGACACACAAGAATCCTGCAGATAAGTTCTGCCTCCCTCCCCCCAGGATTCTACCACCTAAAATATCAGCACAGGGACCTCTTCTCCCATTTAACTTCCTGACATAAATTCATTGTGTTGAACTTGTTTTCCCTATCACAGGAGAAGGCCTTTTTGATTGTCACTTTCAGGGAGTTCTGACTATTTTAGTGTGAAAAAATATGCTACTAAATATTTTTAGTAAATGTAAAAATACAAAGTAGAACTCACTGTGCTCCAAGAACTACATTAAATAATAATTTGTCCTGAGGTAGGAAATGAGTTTGTGTAGTCAGGACTTTTTCTTTTCTTGGGACACATTTTTTTTTTCAATTTAATAGTCATCTTTTCTGCAGTTAAAAAAACTCAGTGGAATTTATATTAAATGAATACTTATTTCTCATTTACTTTTCATGTCAGTGGACACAAGGCTGCTTTGCCTAGGTTCTGCTTGTTCTCCCACATTGGCCATAGGAGCAGCAACTATTTGGGATTTACTATTCTGGTGAAAAAGGAAGCACAAAAGAGCTGGTGAGACCTTGTGATGCCTCTTAAAGCTCTTCTGGGAGGTGGCATACTTTCATCTGCTCACATTTGATTAGACAAAGCAGGTCATGTGGACAAGGCCAAAGTCTTTGGGCTTTGAAACGTGCAATGCTCTTACAAGGAAGTGAGTGGGGTGTGCTGGGGAATGGCACAGCACCCACTAAGTTCATGAACATTGTCATGGCCTGGATGGAAGAGGAGATTCATACTGTACCTTGCAGACTAGATATTCTGGAGAGAATGTGAGCCACAGTTATCAGTCTCTTCAAATGATGGTAGAAAAGAACACCACTGGTGATTCTTCTGCCTGCCTCTTTGATTGCTGTTTCATAACTCGATTCCCACACATTTGTATTCCTGTCCTGTTTTCAGGGGACGATGGAACACAGACTCATCCTGAGAACAGCAGCCAAGAAAACAGAATCAAGGCTCGCTGCCTATCCTGCACGACCATGGTTCTGAAGGCTGTCTGGGGACTCTTAATCATCTTGTCAGTGTCATCGTCTTGGGTTGGAACCACACAGATTGTAAAAATTACTTATAAGAACTTCTACTGTCCATTTTTCATGACTTGGTTTTCAACAAACTGGAACATTATGTTTTTCCCAGTCTATTATTCTGGTCATCTGGCCACTGCTCAAGAAAAGCAATCACCAATGAAAAAATTCAGGTAGGTTTCACATTAAATGGCCAATAGGAGATGTTCTAAAATAACTTCATGCAAATGTGTATATTTTCATCTCTTTGGAATATGAGTGGGGAGAGACAGGATCTAAGGTCAGGAATGAACACTAGAATACAGAATATTTTCTCCCTAAAAAAAAGTCACTGAGGGTCTACAACAGGCCAAGCACTGTACTAGTGCTTTTGTGTATTTTACCTTATTTAATTGTCACTGGTGGTAACACCCACCTTTTACCGTGGTGTTATTATCCCTATTTTAGCATATTTAGCAAATATTTAGAAACGTTAAATGAATTGTTCAAGGTCACATACTTATAAATAATGGCCCCCAATTTCTATCCAGACCTATTTATCTCTGAAAGTCATGCTTTAAAAGAACACCTAGACTTCCAGTCAAGATGGAGGTGTAGGTAAATACACTTCGCCTCCTCCCACAACCACAGAAAGAATTACAACTACACCTCAAAACAAATAAAACTGTCAGAAAATCGAGCTGTATAGAAGTTCAACAACCAAGGATTTAAAGAAGCCACATTCATCCAGCTGGGTGCCTTTTCTACAATAGACCATGCTATTAAGACAGGAAATCAAAGCAGCTGGACCTAATACCCAGAAACAAACACAGGGAGGCTTCCAAATTCAGGAGACAAAGAAATATGGCCCAAATGAAATAACAGAACAAAATCCCAGAAAAAGAACTAAATAGAAACAGAGATAACCAACCTATCAAATGCAGAGTTCAAAACACTGGTGATCAGGATGCTCAAAGTACTCATTCAGTATGGCAATAGTATAAAAAAGACCCAGGAAGAAATGAAGGCTACACTAAGTGAAATAAAGAAAAATCTACAGGGAAATATCAGTCGAGGAGATGAAGCCAGGATTCAAATCAATGATTTGGAACATAAGGAAGAAATACGCATTCAACCAAAAAAGCAAGAAGAAAAAAATAACACCCCCCCCCCCCAAATGAGCATAGTATAAAGTGCCTCCAGGACATCTCCAAATGAACCAACATCCAAATAATAGGGATGCCAGAAGGAGAAGAGGAAGAGCAAGAAATTGCATACTTATTTGAAAAAATGATGAAAGAAAACTTCCCTAATTTGGAGAAGGGAATAGATATACAAGTCCAGGAAGTACAGAGAATCCCAAAGAAGTTGGACCCAAAGAGGACCACAGCAAGACACATCATAATTAAAATACCAAAGGTTAAAAGTACAGAGAGAATCTTAAAATCAGCAAGAGAAAAGCAGAGAGTTACCTACAGAGGACTTCCCATAAGACTGTCAGCTAATTTCTCAAAAGAAACTTTGCAGGCAAGATGGGACTGGCAAGAAGTATTCGAAGTGATGAAAAGCAAAGACCTACAACCTAGATCACTCTATCCAGCAAAGCTATCATTTAGAATGGAAGGGCAGATCAAGTGCTTCCCAGATAAGACAAAGCTAAAGGAGTTCATCATCACCAAGCCATTATCACAAGAAATGTTAAAGGGACTTATCTAAGAAAAAGAAGATCAAAACTATGAAATTAAAATGGCAACAAATTCACAACTATCAACAAGTGAATTAAAAATAAAACAAACTAAGCAAACAACCATTACAGGGACAGAATCACAGATACAGAGACCATTTGGAGGGTGGTCAGTGAGGAGGGGTAAGGGGGAGAATGGGGGAAAAGGTGCAGGGATTAAGAAGCATAAATTGATAGGTATAAAATAGACAGATGTTTAGTACAGGAAATGGAGAAGCCAATGAACTTATATACATGATCCATCTACATGAACTAAGGGGCAGGGGGGAATTGCTAGAAGGAAGGAGTGTACCAGGTGGGAGGGAGCAAAGAGAGAAACATAGGGACAACTGTAATAACCCAATCAATAGAATATACTTTTTAAAAAGAAAAACTTCACATAACCTAAAAAATAAAATAATAAAATAAAATAAAATAAAATAAATAAAATAAAACACCCTATGTTTCTAGCCCAGGGGAAAAACTGTATTAATAAGATTGTTAGAAAAACATTTGCTCAATGTTCTGGACACTGGTGCCTAAGCAGATGGAATGACCTGATTCCCCGCAAAGGGAAGTTTGACCCTGGAATACTTTGAAAGATGCTGTTCTTTGCTTTCTAGGAGCACATGGAGACTCGTCTGTTGGTTTGCAAGCCATGAACTTGATAGTCTCAAGGTCCTAGTGGTTGCTCTGTGCTAAACCTGGCTTTTGTAGCCACACCTTGGAGAGCTCAGAAAGCTGGCGGGGCCAGTGTCATCCAGCACTGCACAGCACTCAAGGAAGGAAAAGCAGCTTTTCCAGATCTAAGTTCCTTTGCTAACAGACTGCTTCTCGGAAAGGAAAAGCCCAGAGCTAAGGAATAACTTCCAAGGCAGTCACTCTGATCACTGAGAAAAAAACAGTAGTCAGGACCCCCGTGGATGGCAGTGGGAGAGGGACAGTCCTGTACACTAGCTCATTGCTCCTCAGACAAACAATGATTTGTCTTGTGGGAGCCCAAATAACCTTTATGCCTTGTCCCTGTCCCAAATGAAAAAAAAATGAATGACTATTATAATCAGTGCATTAAGACTGTTCTTAAAAACTTAACAAATTGTAAAGAGTTTATCTTCAACCTGTTTTCTATCACCAGCTTGGAAGTTCCTGGGAATGATAAAGTCACAGTGTGAGCTCATTTTCCATGTGTGCCCATGAAAATTCAATTACAGTTAAAGGAAAAAAACAACTTAAAAATAAATACATTCTGGTTTAGGGGAAAGAAAAAGCCTTGTACCTGTTTGTGATCGTTAAAAATACTTTGTATTTGATGGCCATCAAAATAGACAGGATCTTGAGGCATAAGTTCTTTTTAGATAATGTCATTTAATGAATGATTGCAGAGGATGTGATTATCAGGCTAAAATTCTTGTTTGAAAATGCCTGCGTGTACCCATGGCGGGTGTGTGCTACTGGGATGCTCCTGTGGTTTAGACACATGTGTCGACACAAAGAACAAAACTGCAGTATGGGTAGTGGTAACTCAGGACATCTCAGAGTAAGCCAAGACAGTTTCATTGAAGATAACGCATTTACTAGAGGCTGCTGCTGACAGAAATGTTCTGGCAACAGCTTCATCTTCACCACATTTCTCATGTCAGATTCTGAATTTAGCAAAATCTGTGGTTTGACAAGACACATCCACCTGTTCCTGGAGGTAGAGTGAAGCTGATCATTTTTAAAACCAAATCAAAGAGCTCTTATTGTCAAGCAGGAAGCATTGCCTTTGAAGGGAGTATTCCCCAGGGCCTCCTCCGTATGAGAGCTAAACACAGTCAGAAAATTCTGAAATCCTCCATCTTTTTTTTCCCTATAGACTCATTAACACTGTGTGCCAAGAAGGCACTCCCCCAAGCTCTCAGGGCAGAAGCAAGGGAAAATGAAGTTCATGTGTAAAACTGGAAACAGACTTTGTCCCACAGCGCCAAACCTCTTGACTAGTTTCTTTTCTCTCAAATGGTATTAAAGCATTCTTAGTGTTTTTCCTAACACTAACAGCAAAAGAATTCTTAATAAAGTATCAAATCTAGGTGGTAACAATTCTGCACTTAGAAGTAGTTTTTGATATTTGATCATTCCATTTATATACTACCAAGGGAATTCAATCACCTCAGGTAATTTGAAATTTAAGAAGAAAAAATACATATACTATATTTTGAAGGGGTGTTTTTTTCAGGAAAAGTATATGTAGAAAGCATAAAACTAGAGTCAAAGACACATTTGTCTATGTCAGGCAGTGATAAAATATGTTTAAGGTGTCACCTGACATCTAGAAAAGATTCAATAACTAGTAGCTGCTATAGCAATGATGATAGTTATTAAATTACCAATGTCCCCCAACTTCTAAGCTTCATTCCAAGTTTTTTCCGCCTGTCAGTGATGCCTGCTTAGAAATTGTGCCTCCCATCAACCCAAGAAGAGACCCGCTGTTATTTGCTTCTCCATTAAAATGTATTCTTTTTTGAATATTTGCATTTCTTATCACTTTACTGCTTAAATAGCATAAGGTTCTACACAGGTAAGCTGGTGTTTGAATGGAGAGCATTTTAAATTCCTGAAACTGCAGTGGCAAATGGAGAGAAGGTTGGCAGTGAGAGGAGAAGGGAAAGACAGGGGAATGATAATGTAGCCAGAAGGGGTGATGAGCCAGGTGAAAAAAGTCTTTTCGAGGAGAAGTGGGAGCCCTTCCTCGACAGCGCTTTGTGTGGGGGCTCTCCCTGTCTCTATGCCTCCACTGGCCCTCCGCATGGGGTCAGAACACTTGCTCACATGCACACAAAGTCTTCGCTTGGGAGCATTCAACTAGCGTGATGGCAGGCTCTGGGAAGGAAGAGCCATCCCTTGCTAGGGCCACTGATAAGAAAAGAAATTCTTAATCAGAAATGGGTTTGTTGTGGTTCTCCATAAATGTATATTTAAAAGGCATTTAGCCCTGGCCAGTGTGGCTCAGTTGGTTTGATTCTCAGTCATGGCACATACCTAGGTGGCAGGTTCGATCCCCAGTCTGAGCACATATAGGAGGCAACCAAATGATATTTCTCACATCGATGTTTCTCTCTCTCTCTCTCTCTCTCTCTCTCTCTCCCTCTCTCTCTCTCTCTCTCTCTCTCCTCACTCTCTCTTTCTCCCCTCACTCTCTTTCTCTCTATCTTTCTCTCTCTCCTTTGTTCTCTAAAATCAATAAACATTTTTAAAAATTAAGAGGAATTTAGTAGTTATAGATGTGAGGATTAACCTGTAACTCTCAACTCTATCTTTTCCTGGCAGACTCTCACGAAGTGTGGTGACTGCTGGGGGTGGGGGGAATAAGGGGACTGAATGGTAATGGAAAAAACACAATAACAATGAAATCTCAAAAAGAAAACACAGAATGCAGAACGTGTGCCCAAGATGTTCTGAGAGGAGAGCTGCTCGTTCCACGTGTGGCTCTGGTCCCGAAGGTGCCGTGGTTACAGGGCTGGAGTGAAGCCCTCTGCTCTCCTGTGTGGGTGAGCACGCGTAATTTCTGTTTCCTTTACAAAAGCTTTGCCTTTGGGTTATTTAGACCCTTCACTAAAGTTTTGTCTCTTTTAAGGTGAAGTTTACTTTTGGGAAACCACGTTTTCATTTTGTGAAAAATTCTCTGGTTGTCTCCGGTAGGAAAGTAAACCACAAAACATTTTCTATGTGTGCAAATTCCATTTTTAACCTTCCTGGAATCTCTGGCTTGCAATTCCCAGCACTCCCAGCAACATTTTCTATGAGACTTGATATTGAAGCTCATGCCCCTGTGCTTAGAGCCTCACTCCTTTGTCACTCCCCTCTCCCTGAGGGCCTCCTGCTTCATGCATATGGGGCAAGCATTGCTAGGGATTCTTTGGGTTACAATACTTTGAGGCATAATTATTTCTCTTCAGAAAATGCTGGAAGAGAAACTAGTACTAGTACCATTTAGAACCATGTCAATGTATTTCATTAGAAATGTGCAAACATTAATAACCTGTTGCTTTGAACAAGACATTTATCTTATTCTTGAAAATTCAGTACCTGGCACATGATAGTTGCCTGATAAATGCTTGGATGTTCATGAACAACTAAGTGAAGAAAATCAAGCTGAATTCTCTCAGTGGCAAGTCTGTTTTCAGTCTAAGTCAAATAAGCAGCTTTTCTATCACTTCAATGATTGCCTATCTGGATCGCTAGCTTGAACATTTTGATTAAAATGGTCCCTTAGGCTAAATAACCAATTTAGTCAGAAATCAAACACATCAACAATTTAACCGAAGTGACTATTTGTACACAATGAATCCAGATAATTTCTCCAAAATGACCAAATGCTTATACATAACAAAGTTATATCTTGAGTTTTGTTTTTATTTTTACTTTCTTTTTTTGTCCTGCCTTAAAATGCTAAAGAAAAAAGAAATAAGTCAATAGGGCAGATATATTACAAGGAGGCAGAGTGTCTCAGGAAGAGCAGAATCCCACACTTGTCTCTATGTGATACGTGAGGCTGCGGGTTGTCTGCAACCTGCTCGCCCAGTAGCAGCCATTCCCATCCTGCTGCACTCACCCAGTGGGAAAGAATTTTCTCTCTCTTTTAATAGCTAGTAATTCCAGCAACCACACATTTCTGTGTTTCTCTGGGCTTCTCCGAGAATGTTCAGCAGCAGCAGAATGGCTGCTCCCCCAGTAATCTTGAGAGCATTTGGACGTACAAGAGGCCTCACTCTGTCTGGGGAAATGTGGGCTCTTTTCCATGGAATCCTCTGTGTCCTGGAGGCGGCAGCACTGGGTTCAGTATGTTCCATAGATGACGGATGAGTCTTGAGTGTTTTCTGCTCTTGCCTGGATGTGGGTGTCAGGAGTTAGACAACATAAGATGTGTCACAAATGGTACCTGACTATTAACCTCTTTTTCTTTCCTAGGGAATGCAGTCGGATTTTTGGCGAAGATGGTCTGACCTTGAAGCTCTTTCTTAAAAGAACTGCTCCTTTTTCTATTCTATGGACTTTGACTAACTACCTGTATTTACTGGCTTTAAGGAAGCTGACAGCCACAGATGTTTCTGCTCTGTTCTGTTGTAACAAAGCCTTTGTCTTCTTGTTGTCATGGATCGTCCTGAAAGACAGGTTCATGGGAGTGAGGGTAATGGCACACTTGATTCACTGTGTGAGGCTGCCCTTAATCGTAGATCCCTGCCATCAGGAGAGCTGCCCTGTTTCACGGAGTTTCCATAAAACTTTCCTATGGGTTCTGAGTGCAAAGTGGCATTTGAAGGTAGATTAGGATGCCCACGACATTGCAAATCATACAAGGATAAAGGGATTTCCATTGGGTGGTCAGATGATTTCAACAGGAGGCACTAAGCCAGGGAAAATAAGGTTTTTTATTTTTAGAATTAATGGTGTGATTGGCTCCTTCTGTCCTTGGGAAGAAGGGTCTGAGAAAATTAGCCACAGGTTATGCTTTTTTATTTTCAGTCAATATATGTTGAGACAATCCGCTCTTGTTCTGTCCCACCCAGACACGGACTTAATATTGGTGTAAGTAGGCAAGATAACCAAATAGTAATGAAAGTCCCTGGTCATGTCACCATGCTGTTAAAAGTCTGTATATCCATGTGACTAATCTAGAAATGGAACCAAAAGCAACAACTTATACTGTGGGGTACAAATTAATTGAGCTGCATTATACTTCAACCAACCAATTCAGTTCTGAGTTTATTCCTTTCAGAAGTAACATGGATCTTTTAAAAATGTTTTTGTATGTTTAGTCTATGTTAGATTGAAAGTTGTGCAAATTTAAAGAGTCAGATCTCATTTATGTAATCTGGCATGCCACCCTCATGATAATATTGAAGAAGCAGTTCTTTAGAAGGAGGACTAAATGAATAGCCGTTTCCCGGAAGATAAGCATTGCATAATTACTGCTCTCAGAGAGAGATGTCCAAGATGGCCATCCAAATGTTGCTCTTGTTGTGATGATTCCAGTGCCTTCTCCACTCTAAATGCTAAAGTTAATGTCTGTATTTAAAAGTTTATGATAATCATAACCTTGAGAGCTTTTTTAAAAAACAGCCAATTAGCAAATTCTAGTTGTGTGTTGGGAGATGCTGCTCAGAAAGTCAGGACTGAAGATTGACATGAGCAGGAAGTAGAAAGCTATGGCAGGAGACCAGATGAGAAACTCCGACTCAATCCATGACGTTATTGGAATACAGCCACGCTCTCCACTAGCTTGTCTTAGATTTGACACCGAAAGGGCTTAGCTTCATGTTTTACGCTGGTGCTGGCTGGTCACCATCAGGTACCCTGACAAGTCCTTGAGAGCAACGACTTCCCTATATCGCTCACTGCTCCATTCAGGATGAGCTACATGATTGGTGGGGTCCGGCGCAAAATGAAAGCACAGGGCCCCCATTAAAAATTATTAATAGCCCTTTTTCGGCCAAAGCTGAGGCACCAGCAGTCAAAATGAAGTTCAATCCCTTTATGACTTCTGACCAGAGTAAGAACTGTAAAAGGCATTTCAATGCACCTTCCCACATTCGCAGGAAAATTAGTCTTCTCCTCTTTCCAAAGAGCTGAGACAGAAGTACAATGTTCTATCCACGCCCATCTGAAAGAATGATGAAATTCAGGTTGTGTGAGGACATTACAAAGGGCAACAAATTGGTGAAGTAGCCCAGGTTTACAGGAAGAAGTTCGCCAGCTTCACTGAACGAGTGCAGTGAGAGAAAGCTAATGGCACAACTGTTCATGTGGGCATTCACCCCATCAAGGCGGTCATCACTTGACTAAAGCTGGACAAAGACCTCAAAGAGATCCTTGAACGTAAAGCCAAATCTCACCAAGTAGGAAAGAAAAGGGACAAATACAAGCAAGAAACAATTGAGAAGATGCAGGGATAAATGTAATCTTATATACAGCTTTAATTAAAAACTTGAGATGAAAAAAATTATTAACAATGTCAAGATGGCAACATCAGAACATTAAACCAAGAATGGGGCCCTTCTAATCACAGGGCCCTAGGCATCTGCCCTGAATCCAGCTCTGCTTCCATTTCTATCAGAACAATTCAGGGGACAAAGTAGGGGCTCAGCAGATATTTGGGGGAAGAGTAAGTGAACTCATGTTTATGAGGTCATACCTTTTCTATCTACTTCCACCATGGCTGATCCATAGAGTTTGGGGGGCCTTGTCAGAAGAGGGGGAAACAGAGGAGATTTAAGGCTTTTCTGCCCTCTCAGTGGCATCTGATTACCAAAAGGAAATCATACATTCACTGTTAGATTGACCAGTGAGAAAATCAACTTCATTGGAGTGAATGACTGCATCTAACTACAGAACCTAGTAATGTAAGAGGTCCTGTCAAAAGACGTTCAGTGTTTATTTGAGGTCTTTTAAAACCCTCAACTATATAATATATTTAAATCATAGGGTTAGGAAACCTGCTCAGAGGCTACAAACCATTGCCATTTTAAAATTGGGATCTGTAGTGGGTTGAATGGTGACCCCCAATAGGTAACCATGTCCTAATGCCAAGATTGTGCAACTGTGACCTTATTTGGAAAAATGGTCTTTGCAGACATAATTAATTTAAGGATCTTGCGAAGAGGGGATCATTCTAGATTATCTGGGTGGCCCCTAAATCCAACAACCAGGATCCTTAAAAGAGACACACACAGAAGAGACATGCAGAAGAGGAGGAGGCACTGATACCACAAGGCAGAAGTTGGAGTGATGTGGCGACAAGCGCAGGAAAACTGGGGCAGCCACCAGTGCCTGGAAGGGGCTTGGAATCTATTCTCTTGTAGCCCTGCCATGGGGAGCATGGCTCTGCCGGATTTCAATTTCTGGCCTCTAGAACTGCGAGAGAATACATTTCTGTTGTTTTTAGGCACAAAATTTGTGGTGATTTGTTACAGTAGCCTCAGGAAACTACTACAGCAGCTGTAGAAAAAGTGTTGAGTAGCCGATAAGTGACTGTTATAAGTATATATGTAAAGTAAGACATCTCAGATGACAAAAGGTAAGCATGACTGTCAGGCACGCTGGTGGAAGTCAGATGCTCTTCTTTTTAACTGACGGGAAAGGCTTCACTTCTCACTGCAGAACATTAGGAATGATTTCATGCCATGTTTCAGAAGAATGTTGAGGAGTAATTTTAACGATGCCAATAATCAGCCTATGGAGTACGAGGAGCACCAGAACGTATTCAGCATTTTACCTTCTGACAGTCAGCAATTCTTGTCCTCCTGAGACGTATTGAGAACATGCATAATTAGGCCATTGAGAAATTGAAGGAGGGCACAGAATACCTACAACACAAATGCGGTTTTTATTGGCTCCACCCACGAGTAACCTACAGCACCGGCCTGTGAGTGCTGCCTCACGTGGACCTCTCTGTTTTAAGTAAAGTAGTCATCGGATTAAAATTAATATTTCTGACTGATTCTAAGGCTGCAGGAGTTTAGAAACAAATCATTTTTGGATTATAGGTCCATTTGCTTGACCCCAAGAATGATCACATTTAAGATGAAATGTATGACTTCCCCTACTTCTATTTTTTATGTCAAAATAACACCATCGACAGAATGAAGGATGCCTTAGTTATAATATCAGCAAATATGGGCTTACCCAGGGTAGTGGTTGGCCACAATCATTGATGTTCACATAAAAAGTAATTTGGTGTTATAAATTACTTCTTAATAGTTTGTTTCTTTGTACTATTGATTGACGTATAGATGACAAGGAAATCTGTTATACATTTAGTTTTCTGTTATGAAATCATTTCAACCAATTTTCTGGTAAACTTCAGTGTCTTAGCAAACTCTTTCATGAGTAGCTGCTTGTAGCTGATATATGATCATTCCTCGGAAATTAGAAAACTTATTTAAAAGATCAGTTCTTTTAAATTGCAAAGATGTTGGTGAGAATCCAGTTCTTGCAGCTTTGAAAATGGGTGTTTTCCCATCTCCAATATTTTGTCTTGTGGTGCTAGAGTTTTTAAATTCATGAGAAGCGGAGAAATCACCTTAATTTTTTTTTAAAAAAAGGTTTTCCTCAAAGAAAATGGGCCCCTGTTTGTTTTTTTGTTTTGTTTTGTTTTGTTTTGTTTTTACTATGTCACTGGTATCTATTTCATGACAATGAAAAATAAATGTCAGACTAGGAAGTTAAAACTTTTTCTTTCAGATCTTGCCCTTCCCTTATTTTTTATATTATTAACTAAACTTTTTCACCATTTTTAAAACTTCCTTGAACACATGAAGAAAACTGGTGGGTGGTGGGTGGTTCAGCAGACCCCAGCCTTCTTAGCAGGTTTAGGAGATGAAGCCGTGCCCCTTTAGCTTGGCACCCACATTTTTTTTTAGCTCTAATTGGGTCCCTATGCAGTTAACTTCCCAAACTGGGGCTCTTTTAGAGACTTTCCTACAGCCACCAAGGACCCACCAGAGAATGTCAGTTAAAGTGAATCTTCCATTGCTTGAACTACACTTCTCTGAATTAAAATTGGGCTCCAGAGTGCTCTACAGCGAGACACTGGAGCTGAGCTGCTACTGATTTGTGCCAACGTTACACATTTAGATAGGATCCAAGGTGACCTCCGGTTTCCATCTCGCCTTTGGTTCACATTTATGCAGTTACTGTTCACTCAAGTGCTATGCAGAAACCTTGATGCTTCCTGGAGGAGGCAGTACAGGATGGGCAGTGAGGCTCATCCCCTCAGCCCCCTCTTGGCTGGAGACTGATTTATGAATACAGGAGAAGAAAGCTGAGTTGTAATGACTCCGGTTTTATGTCCACCAGGAATCCATAGCCCCTTCACTCGGGTGGAGCCAATAGGTCCACTCTGTCCACTCCCATACGCTCTTCAGTCTTCCCTTCTGGCATTTCTTTTCCTCTTTTTCATCTTAGTCTCCCATTGGGACAATTTTCAGATGAATTTTATTTATATAAAAATAAGTGTGTGTGTGTGTGTGTGTGTGTGTGGTAGGGAATCTTGGTTTGAGGGTCTGCACCCCTTGTGTTAGACCATCTGAGGGAGCCACCCTTCACCGCTCACGCACACACAGTGTCTGGACAGCTATAGGCTGCCCACCTCTTGCATTTCTCTCACTTCAAATCTTGACCAATTTCACTGGATCTTGAGTAAAACAGATGGTTATCCTTCATCAAACATTAAAAATAATGGGCAAACATGTTTCAGGATTTCATATAGCCATGGTTCCTGGAAAACAGGCTCTATCTAAATATATTCAGAGAGAATAGGATGAGCAGGTCTCATTGGCTGAGCCACTAATGAGTATCCCACTTTCAGCTGCTGTCCCTTGTTCTTGAACTTGAGGACAGTCTGTTGGCAGTGTAGCTTCAAGGTCTTCCACTTCAGAGGCAGCTCTAGCCTTGAGACTCGAAGGTCCAGTGTGGGTCACTAGAGTTCCTCCATGCTCCACTCAGCTTCAGAAAGAGAGTTGACCACAAGGCAAATTAAGTAATTTGTTGGGGGTTACAAATAGAAAAAGAAGCAATTAAAAGTTCATTTCAATGCCCTGAACCCTATAAGAGCTGATATTGCTAAGCAAATAAATATTCTGGAAATCATTTGTCAAGGAGAAACACAGTAAATGTAATGAGACTGGAAATCTTCGTGGGGATCCAGAAAAAGGCCGAACCCTTGTGATTTTTGAGGGCTGAGCCCAAAGAGGAGGTCGTGGAGCTATAAGAAAACTGTTAGCCAGAAACCGCTTCTCTAGCCTTTATCTGTACAAACTAACTCTTTGAGAGGTGAAAGAAGCCTGGCTTCCATGCAGGGTCACAGGCGGTCTATAGCACAGTGAAATCACCTTTCTGGCCTTTGGGCTTCAGGAACAGGCTCGAACAGCCTCATGGTTCCTCCAATTGGCCCAGAGAGTTGATGTGGAGACTCTCAGAGGGGACTGAGACTGAAGAGGAAGGTAGCTGTCTTGGGAGGCGGTGCTGCCCAAGTGGCATGCTGGCATCATGGGGTCACACCACGATGGGAAAGGACCGAGAGGGTCAGACAGTTAGCAGTGAGGTATCGTCAGTTCTGCGGCCACTGTGGTTACTAACCCTCTCGTGCCGAACAGACTCAAGTGATGGCAGTGGTAGGCTTTCCATTTCATTTAGACACCTCTGGCTGGTGAAGGGGCTGGACCTGGAATAGGCTGTGAGGAGGGCCTAGTTTCTCTGAGGCCGAGCAGGTGGCACCAGGAGATGGCGAGCTTTCAGCACAGGGGCCGTTCCTGTGCACACTGAAGTGCTCAGAAGCATTTTTGTGGTTTCGCCGTGCGGGCGTGCACATATGAGCACTCTGACTCAACAGTGAAGCCACTGCTCCTGCAGGCGCATTTCCAGTGTCCTGAGCCCAAGAAGAGTAGCTTTGTGTTTTTCTGTTAAGAACAAACTGGTGCTCCTTCCTTAGCGACTGGTGAATTCTGAAAATGCACATGACTCAGATCTGCGCTTGCGTTGTTTGTTCTCGGGAAATCGGAAGTGTATTTACTCTGTAATGAACTGACGGAGCCAAGCCGCGCCACCCCGGGACCATCCAAACGACCACTCCACAGGGGACTTCCACGCACCATTTTCCTAGATCAGCCAAGATCCCTTCCCTTAGTTCCAATGGTGTGGATAAGAAGCACACTGGAAATTTCTTAAAACCTGGCCACAGAGAATTTATTCTATGAGATAGCTGTGAAATTTAAATAAAAATGGAAAATAATTTAACTCATCTTTCTCCCCAGGAAACCTATATAAACCTGTAAATTATTAACCTATAAACTACTGTTCATACCATAGAGAAGAATTTTTTCTAACATCTCAAATATTCAGATTTTCATGCTTTTAGAACTTAACTAACAGTGTTGTCTGACCCCCTGAAGTGAAAAATGCTTCTCTCCATGAAGGCAATTGAAAGAGACACTGCTGTAATTGATATGTCAATTTACATCGTCCAGGCCAATAGTTTCACAAGCACTTGAATATAAAATGTAATGGAGATTTAAAGAGGCCCATTATGATTCTAATGTGGAATCGCTACAAAATTATGTAATCTTTGTCCATGTCTAATTCCTGTCTTGAGAAAACTGACAATAGTCATATTATGCATATACATTTTTACTAATGGGCGACTCAGGAACAGAACAGTTTCCAACTAGGGTCAGATCCTGGGGATAATAGTTTTAAATATTCATCCCTTTCTAGACAATGATTTGGTTTTTTGCTTTTTTGTTTGTTTGTATGGGCTGTTTGTTTTCATAATTCCCTAGACCCAGAATTATATGGAAACTTATAATAATTTAAAATATGAAACAGCACATTATGTTAAAGATCATTAGGATTAACATTGTGTTCTTTTCACCCTGTTGTGTTTATTTGACCAAGAAAATTGTTGCTTGGGCCCCCAAAAAACAACCCACAAATATTAATTCAAATTTATTATTCTGCAAGTTCAGTCTTATGAGGGAGATCTATGTGTGCACCTGAATACTTTAACCCATGGACATTATTTAAACACAAAGACGGATCAGAAAATACGAAGGTCTTATGTTCCTTTCCGTTGTCTGAAATCAGACAGCCCAAAGAATTGCTGCAAATCCCTGGCTGAACTATAAATCCACAAATCAAAGAAAATGATAGCCCTCCCAGAATTTCCAGGTCTGGATAACCCCCTCACCATGTTTATTTATGAATCTATTACTTCTTGTTTGGAAAATTTCCTTGACACCTCATGGTGTGTGTATTAAATTTTATTCCCTGCAGTCTGAGGCCCAGTCTAACTAGAACACATGCCTGGCAGCTCCGGAGAATATGATATTCACTCAGCAAGAGAAACGCCTCCCATCAAGCAGCCTCCCGGATCACACTTTATGAAGGCAGTTTTTCACCGCTGACATGTCAGCGTCTGTTCTCAAGTTCTCCTGCTGTTTTCCATAAAGGACGCTTTAGTACGGAGCTGGATCTGAAACCAACTGTGCACTTGCTTTTGGTGGTTATTAACAAAAGAGTTGCTTTAGCAGCATCTAAATTACGTGTCATCATTATCATACACTGCATACAGTTACTCGTTAAAGATCTACATTTTGTTGTAATAAATAATTCACTAAAAATGTTCAGAGGGGCAAAAAAATCCATGTGAAAAAGCTATCTGTAGCTTTTGATATAGCTTTTGTAGCTCAACAGAGGAATTGATTTACTTGGGAATACTCAGAACTGAAGCTTAACAAAATTAATTGCCACATATGTTTAAATTTCTCACAAAGTGGCATCCTGGTTTTAAAGTCAGTGAGGCAACTTTGAAATGTCTGAATTGCTCCAGGTGAAGGCATTTCCAGAAACAGATGCAAATCAGCATTTCACAAAGGGGTCGACTCTTGTTTTAAGCGCACCAAGTATCATATCAACTTACAGTAGACCAATATGATAGTAATCAAATGATGAACAGTGCACTTTTATGCAATTCATGTTCTAGAACAATGAAATAACACTACCTTTCTGTGGCTTAATTTACATGAAAACAAAAGGAAGAACTGGCCTCCATTTGACATTCCAAGTGGCAGTGCAAGCTTGCTCCTTACAAACCATTGTGAGCTTACCCACTTTCTTTTTACCCCTTACCCTAAATTTTGCCTCTTAGCTGCATCAATATAAAGTCTCTCTAATCAAGTTCTGGTTGTGTGGAAGTCTTCACCAACATGCACTGATCCAAGGAGCTGATTAAAATGTGTGCTAACTGAAGAAAAATAATACAGTATAAATGAAAAGGCTTAGAACAGACTTCCTACTAACTGTAGTTCACCAATATGGGTATAAATCTCTATGAAGTTGAACTAAAAAGTTGAACTAGAATCATCAGTCCTTGATTTGAACATGAGCAGCTCTTATATTCTCTGCCTGGATGTCTCATGAGTATACTGACTCCTTGTTAATACAGACCCTTCTACAATTGAACAGCAGTGCACAGAGGTAATTGGGTTTGAGGAAGCATTTAGCAGCTTTCATGAAGTCTTCAATTGCTTGCTCAGGGATACGGAGTCATCAGGTTTTGGGTTTTTTTGTTTGTTTTCTTATTTCTTTGCATTCTATTCGACAGATAGTTGCCACAATAATGGCAATCACAGGCATTGTCATGATGGCTTATGCAGATAATTTCCATGCGGACTCGATCGTAGGAGTGGCATTTGCAGTGGGCTCAGCCTCTACGTCCGCGTTATATAAGGTATGTTGTGCGCTTGCTTACATAGTCAACTGTTGTTTGTAGCTTAGACTTAAATAATAAAGGAAGGACAGAGAAAATCTCGGCCAGAAAAAAATAAAGATGGCTTAATAAGTACCGTTTACTGAGTGCTTGCTACACGTTGGGCACCTGCCAGAAAACTGTGATTGCACCCTCATGAGACACAGGTGCATGTCTCTGACTGCAAAGAGGAAACTGAGGTGGAGGAAGCATTTAGCAGCTTCCAGGAAGTGTTCAGTTTGCTCTGAAATATGGAGGCATCACTTTTTCTTTATGTTTTTGCATTTGGTGTGATCATATTGTTTGAATGACAGAGGAGGACACTGAGGCTTTGAAACATTAAGTACCTTGCCAAAGGTCATACAACCAGGAAGTGCTAGAGCCAAGACTGAAACTCGGACTGGCCAAGTCCAAGGCCCTTGCTCCGTGGCCCCACCCCTCCCGCTTCATCAGTCTGTTGTAGCAGAGTCCGAGAAAGACCTCTCCCCTCTTTACGTTTCTTTAATTGAACTACCTATGGTTATTATCTTAACTCCAATTGAGTGTTAAAAATAATAAACAAGCTGTCATTGGAGAGGTTACCTTTTGCTACATATTAACTCTGTGCCACAGAAGTTCATGTTATTAGCAAAATGAAGAGTCTCTCTTGCCCTCTGAAGGATACTCCTGGCCTGCACTGTGTACTCACCATTCTTTCTCTCCTGGAACTGCTGTCATCAATGAAAATTCTATTCAATCATTACCCTCAACTTCAGAAGTGAGGACTAAGAGAGCAGATCTAAAAGGTTATGCCCCAAGCTCCCCATTTCAGAGCCAACTTTCTGGATGTAGCTAAAAGACTATTGCACTTTCATCTCTCTTGGTGTTCGAATGAGAAAATTCTCTCTGAAAGGCAGAAAATGCCCTTTGCCTCTCTCCTGGATGCCTGTTCTGGTTATTTGCCAGCACTGCGGCTCAGAGGACACGGAGTCTATTTCCATCCTGACATTTCCTGGCCCACTGATTCTGCGTGACAAGCTTGACGAGTGTTCACTCAGTCGCCATTAGTGTCTAACCTGCCCCCAGCTGAGCCTCCACTGAGATGTCTGATGTGACCAGAGACTAACATGTGATCAAGGTCTCTTGATTGAGTCTCTCAAAAGAACAAATAACAATAAGTCCGATGGAAATTAAAAGCAATGTCTGGCATTGCTGTGTGACCAGGATGGCCATCTGATAGACAGGATTCTCCTGACCATGTTACAGGTGGATCCACTATGGGAGTGGTAGTATTTGCTGACATGCACAGAATCGTATGAGCACCACAGAGATCTGCTTCATTCTCCATTGTTTGAGGACTCATGTAGGAAGTGAAGGGGTTAAAAAAAAAACAAGATATATGGACTAGACTCCTGGCTCCTCCCCACTCTGACATGAGACACTAGGTTAGCCGTTCATTCCTTCTTGCCATCTTTCTCTGTCCACAGATTTACAATCCAGAGAAAGAGAGTTTTTAATCTGAAGAATAAACAGTGTTTGTGAAAATATTTTAAGCTCTGAGAGAAAAGTACTTATAAATCCAAGGCATCATTGTTATTTATCACAACACATAATGACAGGCTCTCCCTGTCCAATATGGTTTTCAGTATCTGTCAAAACAAGAGTGAAATGAATCCCATGCTTGAAGGGAAGAATTGACAGCATCTCAATCTAGAAGATTTTTCTGGGTTTCCCCACTTTTATTTATGACTCGCCCTACACCACCACATGGGTCATGGCGCTCAGCACAGTGTGCAGTGACCCTGCGGTTTCCACCACCATAAGGAATCTGTTTTATGGCACTTGCTGTTCCGCATGAAGGCTACAGGGCATTTTAGCTCCTTACCTCAACACCACATTGGATGTCACGGAGGTAGCAGGTAAGGAGATATGGAGGATAAACACTGGGTCAGTTAGCTCCCTGGGTAGGTGAATAGAGCTCACCCTTCTGACGCAGCAAGGTCTCCCACTGTGTGGCTTACAAGTTTCTTCCCATTCCAGGTTTTGTTTAAGATGTTTCTTGGAAGTGCCAACTTCGGTGAAGCGGCACACTTTGTCTCCACAGTGGGTTTCTTCAACTTAATCTTCATCTCCTTCGCCCCAGTCATCCTGTATTTCACCAAGGTGGAGCACTGGTCCTCCTTCGCGGCTCTGCCCTGGGGCTGTCTCTGCGGGATGGCAGGGCTGTGGCTGGGTAAGTGACCCCAGGTTTTGCCTTCCATTCCCTATGTCACTTAAGTTTCCTTGGATAGTTAAATTTTCATATCAGATTATTTCCTTGGGTACCTCTATTCTCTGTTTCCTAGACTTACCTAAGGTTGGTTCATGTTACTGAATTTGGAAGGTGTTTCACAAGCTATTGCTTGATTAGATCGGAGCCCTCCAACTGGTGTGCCTCCCAGGGGCTAAAGTGTGAGCTGGAGGTCCAGGCCACTCTGATCACCCTGGGGATGCAAGCAGCCCCATCCATTCTCCATGCTGTGCTGTACGATGCTGTTGGGTTCCAGTTGTGCCACGGGGTGTCAGGCCAAGGGAGAGAGGGACACTCCCACTCAAGAATGCAAAGTGGTTCAAAGTGGCTGGAGCACTGAGTGCAGGAGCAGTGGGGAGGAAGAGGAAGATAACATTCGGGAGGCAGCCAGTCATGAAGGACCTGAAAAGCCACATTGACGGGGTTGAATTTACTTATTTATTTTTAAATATTTTATTTGCTTATTTTTAGAGAGGGGAAGGAATGGGGGGAGAGAGACATCAGTGTGTGGTTGCCTCTCACATGCCCCCATTGGGGACCTGGCCCCCAGCCCAGGCATTTGTCCTGACTGGGAATTGGACCCGTGACCCTTTGGCTTGACCCTTTGGTTCACAGGCTGGCACTCAATCCACTGAGCCACACCAGCCAGGTCACAGGGTTGAATTTAAAATCCACTTACTTTTTAATTGAATTTATTGGTTCACAGAGCCATACAGGTTTCAACTGTACAACTCAATAAAACATCATTTGCACGCTGCATCATGTGCCCATCACTCCAAGCAAAGTCTCTTTCCATCCCCACTCCACCCCCCACGCTGCTGCTGTGCCCCACTCCACCTACCCCCCACACCCCTCTTCCTCTGGCCATCTCCACACAGTTGTGTGTGTCTGTGTGTCATGCAAATGTTTCTTGGTTAATCGCTTCACATTCTTTCATCTCTGACAGCTGTGAGTCTATTCCATGTATGCATGCCTATTTCTATTTTGTTTGTCAGTTCATTTTGTTCATTAGATTCCACATATAAGTAAGATCATATGAAATCCACTTACTAATCTCTCGGCAGGGAGGCAACAGGCTCAGATCTGCATTTTAAACAGCCCGCTCCAGCTGTGTACAGAGAATGAATGTGAGATAGCGGCCCTCACTAAGCAAGGCAACGAAGCAGCACTGGGCCTGGTGGCTCAGCCAAGCAGGCTGTGCCTGGTCGACGACCAAGAAAAAGTCACCTGGACTCTTTCTAATATTTTTTCTCCCAACTCCCTGTAACTCGGAGGCTGCCTGCCTCACCAGGGGCCTCTCACCTTCGGGCTGTGCCCCTGCTGTAACTTGACACGAGCGAGCGGCACCTGAAAACTAACAAGCCTGCTCTTCTCCTGCCCAGCAAACACCCCCCAGGGACCAGTGTCTCTTTGCTCAGAATCAAATCCTCTTCATGCTGCTTCTCTCTCCTCACTCCACCTAAGTCCACCCCCTTTGCCAACTCCACATTTACGCACAGACTTGACCTATAAGACATCTGCTAACCCTCACTTGACTTTCTTTATCAAGGTGACATAATCCAAAACACAATCTGAAGCAGCACAGCAATTCTTTGAAGAAAAATATGCTCTTATTTTCTTCCCCCATAGGCAGAGTCATCCTTGTACACTCTGGCCCAGGCCCTAAGGGGAGGTCTTAAGCAAGACAGGAAACACTTCAACTAATTGTTGGTCCTTTGAATTCTACATGTGAAGGCCAAAAACATGTGGTTGTGACCTGTCTTAACCTCTGCTAAGTTAAGTAGAAATCAGTAGTAATGTTCGCACAAGACCAAACACCCTAATGAAAAGTGCCTGGACAATTTCCTGACCCAAACCAATCTAACTGGGGACAATCATAGCCTACATTTCACTGGCTGTGGCCCCATCTGTGTACACATGATCTCCAGTTGTTGCAAAGTAGCCCTCCCCTAACATGCATCCCCAGACATATCTAATACATGCCTCTGAGCAAGCTTGCTAGGCTTGGTGGCGCCCATGCCGGCTGGACACTGGTTCCCCACCAACAGCATGGTCTCCACACCCCAGCGGGTGTAGTATCCCAGCATATCGAATTGATGATCCCACCTCTTTGCGTTTGTTCCATACACCCTTTGTCAGCCAGTGGGCAGGGGGTCAGGCAGCCAGAGTGGCAGAGGAGAAACACAAGAAGCCTACTTCAGGTGAGATACACATACATCCGTCTCCAAAATTAGAGAATTAACTGACCAAAGGTGCCGACAGTTTAAGAGGCATGTTTAGCACAGACATCGATTATTTTATGTTAAAAAGGAAAGCACCCAGCATATCAATTCCCCTTTATCCTCCAATATCCTCAATATCCTCCTTTATTTTACAGTCTTCAACATCCTGGTGAATGTCGGCGTGGTGCTGACGTACCCAATCCTAATCTCCATTGGGACCCTGCTCAGTGTTCCTGGAAATGCAGGTACTAGTATGATTTGACGTGTGCACAGTAAGTCTCCTGCTCACACTGGTTTTGCACCCTGAGTTGTTTCTTTGAGCAATTGTGAATCATGCGCCTTGCCTGCCTGGAAAGATGTTTTTAAATATCATGAAGGTGGCATCAACAGAATAACTATGCAACAGATTTCAAATCTGCAGCTATAAACACTGTTTTTACTTGGTTGTGCTTTTAGAATTAAACACCGAATGTATCATTTGGGTTTCATGTAATCTCCCTGACAACCTAATTTTGTGGTATTTTTAGAGGAAATCCTATGGAAACAAAAGGCATCCCAGCATAGGACTCTCCAGGAAACATCACTAAGGAAAGTGCAGGAGATTGTAGTTCGGGGTGTCGGCTCCCCATCAGACCAACCCTGTGGAGCTGCAGAAGCTTCTCCCGGGGGCACAGCAGATGGCTCTTTGGAATAGAGATAGGAAAAAAGCAATTTGACTCACTTCTGCAACAAGAAGAGAAGTTGTTTTCTCAGGATAATCTTTCTAATAAAACCTGTGGGTGGAACAAGTAAGGGAAGTGGGTTATCTGGATGACTGCGCAGTCCTTCTAACTTTGAAATGCCATGATTCCATTCCATCTTTCTTTGCCTCAGGGCAATCAGAAAGTGTTTATTGAGCACTTACTATGGGATGAGGACTGTAGAAGAGGGGAAAATGATATTGTTGTTCCCTTAAGAAGCTTACACCTGCATTTCGAAAATGAGACCACCATACATTAAATTACTTAGAATCCTACAAAGTAATTTGTTATTAAATGCCAAATTGTGTGACAGACTCCAAAGACTATAAGATATTCAGAGGAAAGGAATATTAGGGAGGAATGGCATTGTCAAGAAAGTGTATTCATTCATCCATGGATTCATTCATTCATTCAACAAGTAGTTTCTGAGCACTCAGTGTATGCCTGGAGCTGTGATAACCCGGGTGAGAGATCCTGGGCAAGGCACAGTCCCTGCTCTCAGGACTATGTGTTATCAAGAGGGAGACAAAAGAGAATTGCTTTGACAGAGGTATGTACTGAGTGCTCTGATAGCTCACAGGAGGGGCAACCAAGAAGTCTCCCTGCAAGAAGCCTAAATGGAGGGTTTAGCTGGATGAAGTGGGTATGAGGAGGGAAGGGCATTCCATGAAAAAAGAACAGCATGTGTGTGACCAACAATTCCACTATTAGGTACATAGCCCCCAAATTGAAAACAGGGGCTCAAAAATATCATTGTACATGAATGTAAGTAGCAGCACTCTTCACAATGGCTGAGGCAGAAACACGTAACTATCCATCAACATGTGAATGGATGAACAAATTTTGATGCATAAAATGGGATATTATTCTGCCACAGAAAGGGGGAAAGTATGAATACATGCTACAACCTAGATGAACTTCAAAGCCATCTTGCTAAGAAAGAAGCCAGACACGAAAGATCACATATAGCATGACTCCACTTATATGAAACGTCCAGAATAGGTAAATCTATAGAAACAAACAGTAGATTGGTGGTTGCCAGAGGGCAGGAGGTAGTGGGTGGTGGCTACTTAATGGGTGAGAAGTTTTATTTTAAAGTGATGGAGATGTTTTGGAAGCAGAGAGAGGTGATGATTACACAACATGGTGAATATGCTAAAGGCCGCTTAGTTTAGTTTAAAATGGTTAATTTTATGTTATATGATTTTTACCTCAATTGAAAATTTTTAAAAGAATAGCATGTCCAATGATCTCAACATTAACCGGCTTGGCTCTGAAGGGATGGAGAGGAAAAGCTCTAAGAAGTAAATAGATCAGATCACAGGGGCCTTAAGGGAGAAGTATGACTCAGAGATAAGGAATGAAAGGCAGAGAAAGGGAACCCCACAGACAATGGTACAGAAAAAGGTACCATTGAAAGAGCTTGAAAGAAAGAACAAGGAAGACCTTTGGAAATCTCTAGAAGTAGCTCTGACTTGGGTCATTTGTTTTTAGAAAAGCTTAGAGAATGTCCTAGATGGTGACTGACCTGATATTTCTTACTTAGCTGTGGATCTCCTGAAGCAGGAGGTGATATTCAACGTCGTGCGCCTGGCTGCTACCATCATCATCTGCATTGGGTTTCTGCTGATGCTGTTGCCAGAGGAGTGGGATGAAATTACCCTGAAATTCATCAACAGCCTGAAGGAAAAGAAGAGTGAGGAGCATGTGGATGACCTCACAGATTCCAGTGTGCACCTGCGAAGCAGAAGCAGGGTCAATGGGGCAGTGTCTATACCACTGGCTTAAGGAGAAACACATTGTGAATGCACGTGTATGTATATTCTGTGAATATAATAAAACTTTCTCACTACCTGTATACTCACACGACATTATTAACTCTGAATTTGGATAAGTCATATGTGAAATAATGCCAACAATAAAAGTTTACATTTATATGCGTATCAAGGAACTGGTATAAATAATCATAATAAAATTTTTTATTAAAACATATTCATTCTTGTTCTGTTTCTTCTAGGGTTGCAGGGGGTGGAATTTCCTTCCCACTAATTCACAAAATTTCCTGAAAACATGAAATTCTATTAAATTATGGGCTTGTCAGTACCTTTTTCCCACCTGGAATTGAGACCTTTTCATTCAGAGAAAGTTGCCTAAGAGGAAAACACATGAAAAGGATACACACTTTTCATACATTTAAGTCCAGTAAGAGCCTGAACTTTGAAAGCTGGAAAGTAATTAAACATCAACAGAGCACCTTCTTTCTTCTATATGCAAGCCCTACACTAGAAACTCAGAAGATGTGAAGATGTATTGTAGAAGACCCATCTGTACTTTCAAATGTGCTTAGAGTAGTACAGAGCATGAGAGGTTACAAATATCTCTAATAGGAGGTAGACATTTGAAAATGGCACAGTGGTGACAGAGAGGACATCTGTTACCAGCCACCTCTAAAGCCCTTTGCCACCAAGTTTGTTTGCAAGAGTCATTTATATTTGCTGTCACTTCTTCAACTCCCATTCACTCTTGGATCCGCCCCAATCCACCTTCTGCCCCCACCATTCTCCCAAAAGGTCATTCACCATGGTCACCAGTGACGTCTCTTTTGAAAAACCTATTGACACCATTCAACCCCTACTTGATTGCCCTCTCTGCAACACTTGACAGGATGACTACTCCTTTTTTTCCTAAAATGGTCTCCTCTCCTAGATCCACTATTCTCCTTCACTGTCTGCTTCTCTGGGCCTCTCTTCCTAGGCTGATCTTGTCACTGTCAGTGTTCTGTCCTTGGCTTTCTTAGCATCTCATTCCACATTTTCCCATGGGGGTCTTATTTCCTCTCATGCTTCAAATGTCATCTAGATGGCGGTGGCTTCAAAATCTTTAATCTCCAGCCCCGGTTGGTCCCTGAGCCTCAGATTAGACTGTCCAAATGCCTTCTGGAAGCTAAGTTGGCTACCTCATTGCTCACATCAGGTTCAAGAGCAAAGTTGAATTTATCATCTTTCCTCCCCAGACATACTGTATTTTGCCATGTGTACTGCGCACTTTTGGCCCAAACATTTTAGAGAAAAATAAGGATGCACATTATACATGGGTATAATGATTACATATAATGGGTATAGTAATCCTGTGTATCATGTGCACAAAACATGGGTGAGCATTATACATGGCGAAATACAGTATTCCTTCCTCTCTCTTGTTCCCTGTCTAGGTTAATGGTACCATCAATCACTAGTTACCCAAGCCAGAGATCAACCTTAACTTCTGCTGTCCTCACCCTCCACATCTAAACCATAAGTCCTGTTGCTTCCCTTACTGAATATTTTTTGATTCTATACACTTCCCTACAATGTTACGTATTCTAGGCCCAATCATCTTTCCCTGATGAATGAAAGACACTCTTTACGTTTGTCTCTCCAACTCCCAGTCTTGCCTCTCTCATCCCTTTTGTGCTCTGTAGAGTGGCTTTTCTAATATAAATTTGATCGTTCAACTTCTCTGTGTAAAATACTTCAGTGGCATCTCATCATCCTCAGGATAAGGCCCACACACCTCCACATGTCACTCAAAGTTCACTAAATGGCCCCTGCCCGTCAGCCACCAGAGAATCACTATCTAACAGGACTTCCCCTGATGATGGAACTATTCCCTATCTGCACTGTCCGACACAGTAGCCACAAGTGGCTATCAAGCTCTCCAGGCACAGCTAGAGCAATTCAGGGGCTGCATTTCTAATTTTATTTACTTTGAATTAATTTGAAATTCAATTTATGTGGCTACTTGCTACCATATGGGACAACATAGCTCCAGGGCCTTATTCCACCACACCACTCTGTGTGGCCCCAGGAAACCCTATGCTTTGGTGACACTATACTTCTTGCAGTTCTTCAGTCAAGACATGCTCTCCTGCCCTGGCTGGAGTGGCTCAGTGGATTGAGCGCCAGTCTGCAAACCAAAGGGTTGCCGGTTCGATTCCCACTCAGGGCACATACCTGGGTTGTGGGGTCAGGTCCCCAGTTTGGAGCCTGTGAGAGGCAACCACACATTGATGTTTCTCTCTCTTTCTCCCTCCCTTCCCCTCTGTCTAAAAATAAATAAATAAATAAATAAATAAATAAATAAATCTTTTAAAAAAAAGACACACTCTCTTTCTTGTACTCTCTTTTCCTCTCTCATCACTTGAATAACCCTTACCTAGGCTTCATGACAAGATTTTAGTCTTATTTTCCCAGGAAGCCTTTTCTCATCCCCCATGCTGAATGACGTGGCTTCTTTAGAAGCCTCTGTTTCCACCAGTATGGCATTGACCACCCACCACTGTAATTGTCAGTCTGCTCCTCTGCATTCCCAGTAGACCATGAGCTCCTTGAAGGCAGGACTATGGGGCATTGGTCACTGTGTTTCCAGCACAGTGTCTGGAACTTACAGACATTTAAAGAACGAGTGAATGGGTGGTTTCACACAAACTCTATCATATCAGTCTTAGCTGAGGGTAGGCAGACTCACAGATGAGATTAGTTAAAGACCAAAAGGGTTAGCCATGCCATAGCCTTTGCTGTGCTTCCACAAAATGCCAACTTACTAAATTGGTAAAAGGCATTTCCTTCCCTAACAGGCTGGTCAGAACAGCTAGCAATTGAAGATAATCTGCACTTCCTGGGAAATTTAGTGCAAGAAGCCAAGCCTTTCTCACATTGGTTTTATTATGTTTTTTTTTTTTTATTCGAATGTCCCCAAAAGTGTAGGGGACTCAGGATACCACACCTGCTGGCTGGGCATTGTGGTAAATTAAAACTTTAACATGTTTTCATTGCTCTGTCATTTGTTTGGAAAGACAATGCTAGTCCTCTGGCATAGACAGATAACATGACATTAACTAAAATAATCACCATGACTTGCTTTAAGATTCACGAAATAAATGAAATATATTATTAATCAATATGAGTTAATTCATAATTTAAGTCAAGTTGGTTTTGACTACTTAAATGTCATATGGGTACAAACATTGCTCTTGCTTTGTTTCTAAATTACCACTAAATAACAGTAATCACTGACTAACCCACTCCTGCATCTTGCCGTTACTTAGCACGACATTTAAAATTGTATTTTGACATGTTTAAGAAACATGAATTGTTTTGCTCTGTTTAACGATCCATTTTGAAAAATGGAGTCAGGTACCCTGGAAAGCACTAATTCACCTTATGACTGATCACTGTAATTAGCTCAGTCTATATTAAGAAAACACTTCCATTACGGTATTCCTTCACTTATTCATTCAAAAATAATAGTAAGTTCCACTTCTGGCTCTGAAGTAGGATATCATGTCAAATGATCACCAGCTGGCCTCTGCCTGTCTCTAGAGCAGCACTGTCTGCTAGAACAGTCCGTCATCACAGACACGTCCTCTGTCTGCGCTGTGAGCAAGGGGTTACGAAATGTATAGGAAATGGTCCCTGCTTCTAGCAACTTTAGCCTTAATAGGCAAGTTGTTACCACAATAATTAAAACCACAACAACTCAGAAATTTGTTTAAATCACTTTGGGAGTCTGAGATACTCCCTTTGATTCAGGTAAAGTAGTCATAAATAACGATAATAATACTTTTCCTTGCTACTTCTCGCTATCGTGGTGAGAGTCAGATGGGGTCATGTATTCTAGTCACTGAACGAATACGGCTGTGCCTCCCAGGTGTGCACCTTCAGTGAGTCAAGTTCGGTTGGGTTGGGAGGACACTGACACAGTCCCCACCCTCCTGGGTGGAAGTGCCTTGCTGAGGTTGCTATTGTCTTGCCTGTTCATCCAAACCTGGTTCCTCCCTGAAGCCCAGGAGTCAATGGCTCCAGGGTGAGCCTCATGGTTCAGGGAGGAGAGGCCCTGAGTCCCAACCTGACTGCACTTCTGAAAAGTGTGACTTTGGCTGACTGCTAACCTCTCTGTGCCCCTCGACTTCATCATCAGTAAAATGAGGATATTAATACCTATCATTTGAGGCTGTTGGTATATTAAATAAAATCACATGTAGAAGAGCTTAACACATTGCCAGACAATCTAGAATTATTAACTACTGTCAGGGTTTCCTCTGTTCGCCTTCCTCCAAGTCCTTATCAAGAGCACTTAGCCACAACACTATCCTCAGCAGTCACAGGACCTGGTGCAGAGCAGGGAATTTTACCCAAAATAAGCTGGAGAGATGAAAGAAGCCTGGCAGGAGAAACGACTGGACACAGCAAAACAGGCTACGCCATCCCCATTTACCCAGTTCCCCTCAGCACGCCGAGCCAGGGCATGCTGGCCCAGCCAGTGGAACTAATTGCCTGTCAAAAAACAGACTGGTGACTTGGGCTCTGAAATTAAAATCACTTCAGCCATGTTCTGATTGCTTCGCAAACAAATTATGGGCCAATCAATTTTGCTCACCCAGGCTTTGCACGCCTGTTAATTTTGTGCAGGCGCTTTGTCAGGATGCACCAGAGGACAACCCATTTGGAGAAGGACAATGCAAGTGACAGAAGAGTGGACTGTATAACCAGCCAAGTGTTAGAATGTTTCTGATATTTAAGTACAAATCCTCTTTCTTAACCATACACCCTTGACACAGTACAAAGAACCCCTAGTACAAGAGATCCTGGTGGACCTGGCAGGCTACAACAGAAATCTCTATTAATTCTAATCCTTTTTCTTTCTTTTTCTCTCCCCACACCCACCACCCGTAGCAGCTGAAGGTGAAGTAAGAACAGAAGAGTGCAGGAGCTAATGGTGTGGGGGTGCTAACACCAAGAAACCAGGGACAGAATGAGCAGAGCCTTGTGTTTCAAGGCTCTGATAAGCCATGTGCCCCCACATGTACGCCACAAAGCAGAGGTTACTGTGTCATTATTGGCTTTGTCATTGGAGACAGGAACACCAGATCGTTTGGGAGCTGTGGGCACCTTAAGAGCAAGAATTCTAACCTGAGCTCCAGGAATGGGCTTCAGCGGTTGTTCCAAAAATCCCTGACAGCGTTTTCAAAATTGTGTGAATTTAGTTGCTTTACTCCAGGGGGATTAATTCAGAGAATTCAGAGGCCCTAAAACCATATTGTTTGATATGTTAGTCACTAGTCACCTGAAGCTGCTGAAATATAGCTTCATTGAGCACTACATTGAGATGTGCTGTGTCAAATGCATCAGATTTGAAGATTTAGTATGAAGAAGAGAATGTAGGCTATTTCATTAATAGCTTTATAGTCATTACATATTGAAATGGAAATATTTTAGATATGTTGGTTTAAATAAAAATATTATCAAATTCATTTAACCTGTTTCTTTTTACTCTTAATGTAGCTACTAGAAATTTTAAAACTTTCAAATTTGCATCTGTGGCTCACATTATAGATTGCCCAGCAATCTGGTTTTAATAAGCCCTGCTTGAAATTAGCACATGATCACATGATGCAAGTGATTCCCATGCATGCTCAAGTCTAAGCGCTACTAATGATCGCTGGGCTATAAACAGAAAATGACTCATTGAAATCATAAATTGAACTGTCATATGGATGGAAACTCTCATTAGTAAGGCCAGTGCAATCTTTCTCTAAGAGGCAAATCTGCCTGGGAAGCTGAGCATTCATGAAAAGGTTGCTTAGTGAGCCTGAAATCAGAGCAAGGAGAGTCAGATGTGTGATTCAAACTCTTCCCTCTGTTTGTGATTTGCATTTCAACTCTCCCCCACCCCCACCCACCTTGTGAAGATGAGCTCACCCTTGCTGTACTATTGCAGGTGGTAAAGAGAGGAATCTAGAGAACCAACTGGTAAAATTGCTCCTATCCCAAGTTCACTTGCAGAATATGTTTTACTAAATCCCAAACTGAAACTCCCTTCAGTTAATGATGTTAACAAGTAGACATCATAGATGTGCCAACCCTTGATTTATAGACACTGGTTATGACCAAAATAGTCAGTACAGGTACACATACACCCAGAAGTATCCAGCAGACAGACCTCTTTATGAGCTTATTTTTTGGGCTATGCAAGTTCCTTCTTAATGTCTTTTCCCTTAAGGCAAAAGCTAACAAGTGTAGAGTTAATCCTTCCCTGATTATTTCCCTTACGCATGGATTTTCTTCTTATAATATAATTAGGGGTTCCGTTTATCTGGGTAATTCTAAGTGGTGCACTGACATTCAGTCTTTGCCAAGACCTCTGCTCTACCTCCATCCATGTCCTTGGCTAAGCCCACTCTGAAAGTCCCAACAACGCTGTACATACTGGTTATGTGATTTATCCAACACATTCACCAAAATTTCCATCTTGTTTTATTTTTTATTTGTATTAACTCATCTTAATGATAAAATGTGTCCAGTTTTCACCTTCTTTATACAACCTTCTATAAAATCCAACTTTGACTTGTAATTTTTAAACATTACTTATATTTTCATTTTTACTAATCCTATTTCTGTCAGTTTAATTCTCTCCTTCCACACACGTTTCCCCTTTCCTTCATTATCCCCTACACACGATCCTGTATCCCTCCCCCGTGCTGAATAGACACTGCAGTGTTTCCTGCTTTGAGCTGGTCACCTGCTTCTGATTAATAATTTTTTTTCTCTTGGAAATGTTAACATCATCTATTATATTTGAGCTGGACTCTAAAGCTCTTCCTAACTTTGGCCTTGAAAGAGTACTATGTTCAAGATACCACTGCTATACCAAATCTTAAAAATGATGTTAACTTCTAGTTCTCAATTCTCAGCTTTCCAAGAGACTCTCTGGCACATCTGTATCTCTTCTGTGTCCCTATCTTCTCTCTCTGCAGCTACAATAATATAAAAGTCCATACTGAGTTCTGGCCAAGATGGAGGTGTAGGTAGGAACCCTTTACGTCCTCACACAATCAAAAGGAGGATAATAACCAAGCTAAAATCAATAAACAACCAGAAGTGCCAGAAAATCAAACTGAATGGAACTCCAACAACCATGGAATTAAAGAAACAGGCAACCAGAACAACCAGACTGGTAAGGCAGTGGACGGAGAGAAATCTAGGTGAGGTAGCAGACTGTGGGGGCAGGGCTGGCTGTGGCCCGGTGGCAGGCTGGGAGGGTGGTGTTGATTAAGGGGAAACTGAGAGTCAGAGCTGGCTGTGGAGGACAGCGGTTGCTGCAGTGGGAGAAACTCCCAGTCTGACATGAGTCCGTTGGAAAGTGCACTACAGACAAGCAGGTGAGTCACCCTATTCCCTCCTGGGCCCCTCCACCACTCACAGCAAGGCAGTGCAGCAAGGAGGTTTGCCCTGCCCAGGTGTATTCCTCAGGCCCCACCCCCTTACAACTTATCAGGGGCCCCAAACAAAAGAAATAGGGCCCAAACTAAAGAACAGAGCAAAGCCTCAGAAAGAGAGCTAAGCGATGAGGAAATAGCCAACCTATCTGATGGAGAATTTAAAGCCCTAGTAATCAAAATGCTCACAGAACTGATTGAGCTTGGTTGAAAAATGAAAGAACAAATGAAAGATACCCAAAATGAAATAAAGCAAAATATTCAGGGAACCAACAGTGGCAGGAAGGAAACCAGGACTCAAAGCAATAATCTGGAACAAAAGGAAGAAATAAACATCCAACTGGAACAGAATGAAGAAACTACAACTCAAAAAAGTGATGAGACTCTTACAAACCTCTGGTACAACCTGAAACATTCCAATATCTGAATTACAGGGGTGCCAGAAGAAGAAGAACAACAGCAAGAAATTAAAAACTCATTTGAACAAATAATGAAGGAAAACTTCCCCAATCTGGAGAAGGAAATAGACTCGCAGGAAGTCCAGGAAGCTCAGAGAGTCCCAAAGAAGTTGGACCCAAAGAGGAGCACACCAAGGCACATCATCATTAAGTTACCCAAGATTAAAGACAAAGAGAGAATCTTAAAAGAAGCAAGAGGAAAGGAGACAGTTACCTACAAAGGAGTGCTCATAAGAGTGTCAGCTGATTTCTCAAAAGAAACCTTGCAGGCAAGAAGGGGCTGGAAAGAAGTATTCCAAGTCATGAAAGGCAAGGACCTATATCCAAGATGACTCTATCCAGCAAAGCTATCCTTTAGAATGAAAGGGCAGATAAAGTGTTTCTCAGGTAAGGTCAAGTTAAAGGAGTTCATCATCACCAAGCCATTATTATATGAAATGTTAAAGGGACTTATCTAAGAAGAAGAAGATAAAAAATATGAACAGTAAAATCACAACAAACACAACTATCAACAAATGAACTTAAAAGAAAAGACAAACAATGAAAACAAAAACTAAGCAAACAACTAGAACAGAAACAGAATCAGAGAAATGGACATCACATGGAGGGTTTTCAGTGGAGAGGGGGAAGGGAGGAATGGGGGAAAAGGTACAGGGAAGAAGAAACATAATCAATTGGCATTAAATAGATGGGGAGAGGTAAAAGCTGGTATAGGAAACAGAGGACTCAAAGAACTCATGTACAACCTGGGACATAAACTAAGAGGGGAGGGAAGCTGGAGGATCGGGGAGTGCAGGGTGGAGGGGGGAGAAAGGGGGAAAAATGAGACAATGGTAATAGAATAATCAATATAATATACTTAAAAATAATATAAAAGTCCATGTTCATAATATTGATCCTTCAATTCTGAAGTCATGCAGTTCCTTATATGTGTACTGCATCTTCTCCAGAGAGGTAGACAGAAATCATTAACTTTACACTTGTTAAAAAGGTACTTGTTAAAAATGTTGGAGCATGAAAGTGAGGGGCCCCGAACTTCAGCTTCATTAACATCCCAGCAAATCTACCTTTATATCTCAGAAAAAATAACAACATTGTAACAGTGGCCCGCCTGAGATTACACATTAGCTTGTGATAGATCGCTGGCCTAAACCAGGCTGACTCCTGGTTCACTATTTTTGTTGTTTTTTTTTTATTTGTTTGTTTTCACTAGAGTTAACTTTCTATCTCATCCTGGCCAAGGGCATTCGTTTTTCACAAAAGTCATAGCATTTCTTTTCTCTTCTAAAATTAGTGAATCATAGTTGCCATTGAATTTCAAGGCCAGTGCCTATACAAACTGGCCAATTGATAAGCAGGTACTTTTCACTGTTTCCCCTCTAACCAATGTTCTTCTACTGTTTTTGTTCTTATTTGGATAAAAAAGAGAAATGAGAATTCTGCTATTACAGATAAACCAGGAAAGTTTTGTGCCCAGCAAAGTACCATGTAAATAAAGCACTATTTCCTTAAAACAGCATACCACCAATACAATTAAAATACAGAAAAGTTGAAAATTAAGCTAGAGACAAGAGCATCATTTTAAACTACCCATTTGCTCAGTAGTGATTTTTAAAATCTTGTGGTTCATGAAATGAATTTTTTTCTTCAATGTGAATGCCTTGACTCAGGAAATATTCCAATTTCATTTCACCTCAACTATCTTGTAGCCAAGGTGCATGGTTAACTGAGGGGTCAATTGATCAAATAATAGCTGACTGGCCAAAAAGTGACTCTGAGGTTTGGCAGATGGAAAATGAACTTTTCCATTCTTTCCTCTGTGAGTTAAGTGCCACACAAATTATTCATCACGCTGCTGAGAGGTGCAGTGAGTTAATAAATCATAAGAATGGCTCAATGTTAGTTGCTCACATCCATTAAATCTGACTTGCTGTGGTTGACGGTGGGGCCAGAGAGAATCGAGAGGACTTGATGTCAGAAGCAGTGTGATTAAATCAGAATCTTCCAGGTCTATGGCTGTTTTTCTCTGACACATGCCATATCTTTTTCAACAGTAACCCTGCTACTATGCTCTTGATTGAAAAAGCAAAGGTAGTTAAAACCTAAAACAAATGGTCTTACTTTCAGTTGGTGAAACACGCACATGCAGTCATAGAGACGGCCACTCTCTGCTTCTGATCCAGTGAAAAATTCTTAACCATGTCAAGGCCATGCCAATGTCACATGTGTAGGTTGTTCAGTGTGTCTCCTAGTGCTCTCTCGTTGGTACTGGATCTTGGTCCAGTCTCTTGAGTAGAACCTCCCATCAGAAGATTCCCCTCCATTCCTTCCTTCTAAAAAACCCTATCTCTCCCATTACTCCCAGGGTCCTTTTCACCCCCCAACTTTTTTCCCTCATCAAGGTCCTGCCTGTCCTGTGTCTTACCTTCACCGTGAGTTATAAGTCATGTTGTGTCTCTGTCTAGTGTCTCTGTCTAGTGTCCCTGAATGGATAGAATGGGTAGAGTTCGATTCACATCTGCATCATAGTGAAGGAGAGGAGAGAAGCTCTCAGATAAATGATCTGAAAGACAACTAGCACTTTTCAGTTATAGTGGTTAAACCCCAGCCACCTCATCTTCTGCCGTATCTCTCTAGAATATCTATGTTCCATCTAGCGTTACAGTATATCCTAAGGGTTCGCCTATCTCCATGGCCTTTGTAAGTGACAGCCTCAAACTGGGCATAAACAGAGGAAATAAAAATCTCTCTCTCCTCTTTCTCCCTTTCCCTTTCCCCTCCATCTACCTCCCTACACTCATTTTCCTTCTCTCTCTCCCTCTCTCTTTCTCTCTCTCTCTCTCTTTCCCTCTCTCTCTCTCTCATCTCAGTCCCATTTTATGGCTTTCCAACTTAATATTCCTACTACCTTAGTCACACACTCTCCATATCCATTCCCATACATGTTCTCCGATTTCTGTCTGTATAAATGGGAAAAAAACCCCTGCAGTTCTTTATGTGTGTATTGCACCTCCTCATGGGAGTTAATAATTAACTTCACACTTGTTAAATATGTACTAAAACATTGGAGCATGTAAGTGAGGGGCCCTATCATTAGCATCATAGAAAATCCACTTATGGATCTCGGAGTAGGGGGGAACCAACAAGATTGTGACTGCAGCTGCCTCTTTGAAGAGAGGCATGGGATTTGGAATCAACTTTTCTTGTATATGGGGGAAAGCAGAAATAAGGGCAACCACTACAACAATATGAAAAGTATGCATGACTTCCAAGCCAGGAGAGAGAGAACGAAGAAAACTCAATTGATTCGATCTGTTTAGGTAGAAAAGGAGAGTGAATCAGCACGGATCATTCTCTGAGTCATGCACTTGCTCACTCAGTAGAGTTTTACTGATTATCAGGTACATGCCAGACACCTCGTCCCTGTTCACATTCAGAGTGGGATATGCAGGAAATGCCTGTTTCCCCAATCCAGGGAAACTTAGAAGTAATTATCCCCTAGTTTATAAGTTTCTCGGTGTATTCTGTAATTTATTAAGTGAACACCATTTTGAAGACTTGATCAATTCTATAAGGACATAAGCTATCCTGGCTTTCTCCTTCTCAAAACTCTCATTCATTCCAAGATTTGGCTCTGTGAAATAAACACGAGCCACAGGGGTCCCCACACAACAGCTGCCATGAGGCAATATATTTCTTCAACCCAAGAATCTCTGACGGCTCTCTTCTTCTTTCAGTAGGAAGCTTTAAACTCCAAAATGCAAACAATGAGAAACTGATACAGAAGCAGAAAATATTTGACTGAAGTCCTTTTTTCCATTTCCTAAACCAATAGAACATGAAAAAATTATAGAATTTTGAACCTGAAAAGAATACAGGAGACTGTCTTTTCTAACTTCACTTTAGATGTGACAAAAGTGAGGTTCGGTGAGGCTGGCAGAACACAGAGCCAGTTAGCGGAGGCCAGCCTGCTCCCCAGTCTCCAACTATTGATCCATGGAAAAAGCAAAGACAACTCACTTAAAGAACACTCCCCAAAAATATCCACTCAGGCTTTCAGCTATTTATTGAGCACCTACTGTTTTCTGCTCATTGTTCTAGATGCTAAGCAAATGAGTGGCCTGACCCCTGTTCGCTAGGAGTCCACAATGCAAGATGAAAGATATATTCTGCGGTGTTTACACAAAGTAACACTGCTCACTTGAATTTCACATTTGCTTTTATTATTTGCTTTAAGATAACAAGTGAACCAGTTCATGGGGATCTGTAAACAACTTCACTGGCTCAGGGTTTTCCAAGGACACCACATGAAGGCAGCTCTGTACTTAGGAAGAGTCCAGATGATCCCACAGAATCCCAGGAAAATGCTGGCCTCACCTGAGGGACAGCAAATAGTCTTCCTTCCCCATGCTCAAGGCCAACCCCATATGCTACACTGGAAAGTGTGCTGGAAGGAAAACCAAGAGACCTAGGCTATAGGCCTTTTTTTAACACCCGAAATATTGATTTTTCCCATCTACAAACATGTTTTGAAAAGTTGAAAAAAGATAATAATGAGAAAGCAGAGGTTGGGTGTGTTGTTGTTGTTGTTGTTTTAGAGAAATCAATCACCTCCCGGCTCTGGGTCTTGTTTTCCTTGCCAGTAAACTGGGTGTGTTAGACTAGACCGAGGATGCAGACATAAATGCCCTCTGGACCTGGCAGAAAGTAGAAACAACAGAAAAAGGGGCACCTTTGCTGTAAAACAGTAGTTTGTTGGGGTCCATGGCACAGGAGGCAGTGCAAGCCCATGAGAACACACACACACACACACACACACACACACACACACACACACCCTGTGACTGAGGAATCAAACTGAGATCCCCCGAAGACAGTTTCAAGTGATCCATAAAAGGTACAGCCTTGAGTTTAAGCAACACATGAGTTTAAGTTGCTGGTGAAGAGGATACTCCACCAGATAACTTCCTCCCCAGGAAAACCAAGGACAGTAGTCCCGCCCTTATCCTTGGAGGTACGTTCCAAGATCCCCAGTGGACACTTGAAACACCAGATAGTACTAAAGCCTCTGCCAGAGGCTTCAGCTCTGCCAGAATGTGACAGCTGCTTCCTCATAACAGATGCAGCCCCTCCAGCAATTTTTATTTTATTTATTTGTATGTTTTGTTTTAACTTTGAAAGTACAGGTACTGCAGACTTACAGAACACATCAGTCCTGAATCTGCGTGACCATCCCTGACTTGCAGTAAATGGCTTGATGTCACTCATATAAGGGGGTTCCTTGCTAAAGTCTTCTTATGGGCTCAGTGCTCTCAGGTGCAACACGTTGCCATCAACCCAAACGCATTTTCTGTTCACGTCTTCCACCCACTGTTTAGTGCCTTTTCTGTCTTAAGTAGCTACTTGTCACTCACTGTGGCTGTATCATCTGTAGTTTGAGGTGCAACAGCAACACTAGCATGCATTTCTTCTTCCCTTCTCACAGATAGAAGATCCCTTCTTACTGTAGATCTTTAGCATCCTCAGCATATGATTTTCCCCCTTACTTATTAAGTTGGGAACTTTCACCCTTTCACTTAAAGGAAGCACTCTACATGTTCTCTTTGGCATGTCCAAATTGTCATCATCACCACTCTTGCACTTTGGGGTTGTTACTAAGTAAAATAAAGGTTACTTGAACTCAAGCACTGTGACACCACAACAGCCGACCTGATAACCATGGTGGCTGCTAAGTGACGACCAAGTGGGTAGTGTGCATAGTGTGGACACACTGGACAAAGGGGTGATTCATATCCTGGGCAGGGCAGAGCAGGACTGCACACAATTTCATCCTCTTACTCAGAAGGGCTTGTAATTTGAAACTTATGAATTGTTTATTTCTGTAATTTTCCAATGTTTTCAGACTGTGGTTCACTGGGGGTAATGGAAGCCATGGAAAGAGAAACCGCAGATGGGGGAGACTACTGTAACTGGAGTACAAGGGTGTGAAGAGCCAATAAGACTGGGGTTGGGGGAGAGGTAGGGAAATGGTGCAGGGAGGAGCAGAGAATAGGGGAGCAGAAGGATATTGGGGCTGATGGTGATGGCTTGAAGCAGACAACTGGTAGCAGTTAATCCATTCTACCAATGCACCCCAGAAGCCTGTGGTTTTCCCTGGAATTGAATGTACTCTAAATGATCCTGTGTCTTCTGGCCTTGGGCTATTTTCTTGCATCACCAGCTCTTCCATAGTTTCCTTTGCAGATTGTTTCTAAATATGGCATGCTGTGTGCTCTTCTGCAAAGGGGCTTTGCCACTATTCCATCAAGAGATGGAGGGGCCAATTTGCCCTCCTCTTGAATTCAGGGTGGGTCTGACTTGCTTTGACCAATAGCACATGGGAGAGGCGATGCTGTATAAATTCCACACTGAGCCTTTAAGAAGACTTGCAGCCTGCAGTTTACCCTCTTCAAAGCCTTGAGCTGCCAAGAAAAGAAGTCAGGGCTGTTTTGCTGGAGACACAAGTTGAGCAGAGTGGAGATCTTCAGCCAACAGCCAGAACCTAGGCCCAATATGTGAGGGAGGTCATCATGGACATTCTAACTCCAACTAAGACCAAATGCAACCACTTGACTGATCCCAGAGGAAGCAGAATTGTCCAGTTGAGCTCAAACCCAGGGAGTTATGAGAAATACTAAATCTTTATTGTTTTAAGCCACTACTCTTAGATCACAAAGCACTAGGTAATTGGAAACAGAGACACAAAGTTATAGCCATTCAGACACCACTAGGACTCTTAGGCCAATTCTTTGACTTTATAAAAGTTAAGTCATAGTGAGACATCCAGAACTAGAGCTTGTTTTTTAGAAAGACTGTCTTCAGTAGCACCTGCATGGTTTTCCCCAGTATGACTGAGTTCACTTGAGAACTTGGAAGCTGTAAAACAGTACAAATGTCACATCTGAGCCCCCTGTTTAATAGAACCTAAGGCCAGAAAGGTTAAGAAGCTGGCTCAAGGTCACACAGCCATTGAATAGTCAAGCTGGGACTTGAATTCAAAGTTCATGAATTTTAATCTTCTTCTCTTTCCAATAAAACATGCTGCTTCCTACCATTTCACAAAAAGATTTCCATAACATCAGAATTATAAACAAATTCCCAGGCAAGATAGTACTCTCAGAAAAAAATGGTTGGCAAATCCTTTGCAGTCCATTAGGCAAAATGTAGTGTGCTATGATATAGAGAACACAGGTTTTGGGGGTCAGAATATCTGGGTCAAAGCCCGAAGCTTCCACATATTCCCTGTGTAACCTTTCTAAGCCCATTTCTGTATTTGTGAAGCGCTCCCAGGGCTGTAAACATGAACATGCTTTACAACTGCTAAAAGCACTCTACAAATTTAATAGCAACTATTAATAGGAAAGCATCCTGTACTAATGACTTGACACTGTTCCCTTAGACTCTCAGGAGAATTTCCTGAGAGTTGACTTTGGAGTTGAAATTTGCCTCCACTGTAAAAATAGACTAGATATTACTGAAAAGGAAGCTTAAGCCTGGCTGCCTCGCCTAGGAACCTTCTCCTAGACTCCAAGAGCAGGTGGTACCACTGCCAAGGACTGGTGGAGCTGGGAGAGGCAGACATTCAATGAGGCCCGAGCCAGCTCCATGCACACTTCACCCCATTTCATGTTGGTGTGCACATGAGGCAGTGTGGCCCCTAATTCCCCTGAGTAACAGGGTTGGACAAGATCCAAAGCATGATTCCAGGCTGCAGCGCATAGTTCCCAAGGATTCAGAGCACATGCTGCCTCTAGACCCTGCAAGCACACCTTGCAGAACACTTATCACTCCCTTGGACCCCTGGATATAAGGAAGTGTGCTTCCTAAGACCTGTGTTAAGAAGGCATGACCAAGCTTGCCCTTGTCCCAGGCACTGGGAAACATCACTATCTTTAGGAAGCAGTGTTTGATCTGCACCTTGATAATCACCTTTTCTTCCCAAGGCAAAAGAATATCTCAGTCTTGTTTGGGGTGGGGGATGAGATCTGCTAACTTTTCCAAGGGGAAATATGTGACCTCCACTTGGGAGCCATCACCTTGACCCACTTCAGCCTGTTTTGGGCAGCCATTCCTATTTGGATTTCCCAACTGTGCACATTCTCTGTGCCCCAGAGACTTGACACTTTTAAAATTTTTTTTTTGTAAAACAAGATGTGGCTTCACTTCACATACCCCATGGAAAACATAAATTTGCAAATCCGGATCCAAAGCAGTGACTGTGCTATCAATTCTGTGTGCGAGTGAAGGGGGTCTGGTGGCAGAAGGAGATGTGCCATGAATCTATGATGCTGACTACTTAGCTTCAGGATGCATCACGGTGAAGAATCAAAGAGAGAAGCCTCAGGGAGCACCCAGGATGGCTTCCATGGCTGCATGAGAGGGAACGCTCAATTTTCTTGAAAGAAGAGGGAGAAAGGACTAGTTTAATAAAAAGGTGGGACTGACTTTGGGGAGCAGTGAAAGACAAGGTATGCAAGGCGTAGTTGGGCCAGACTGTGGGAGGCCATCAAGGTCAGATACAGAAATCCCCGTTTGGGGGGATTCGGGTCCCAGGCTTGTTGGTGTCCCTTTCAATAGACCCTTTCCTTCATTTTCCAACCCACTCCAACCATTGAACTGCTAGTGTATAGTCTTCTCTTGTTAGAGTACAAGCTCCATAAAGCACAGATTTTTGCCTATTTTGTTCAAGAATGTTTCTCCACCTCCTAGACCAGTAGATGCTTAAGAAATATTTGTTGAAAGAATGAACAGATTCAATAACATGTAGCGGGCAGAGAGGGGAAAAGAAGACAATGATCCTTTTAGCTCACTGATAGAGTCTTTAACTTTACTGTGAGAACAAACTGAAGAGTGACAGAATTCAATTTTCTCTAGTGGTTAGATTTGGAATGAAGAATGTTTTCGGATGATAAATATAACTTGCTGTAAAATGTGGAAAGTCTCTTGTCTTAGGAGGCACTACAACTTCCAGATCTTCACTTCTGTATCTCTTCCCATAACAATGTAAGTTCTAATTCCTACAATCAATCTCTTCCCCTATCATTCTTGTAGGGACTCTGTTCTCCTGCCAAGATTTCAATCAAACCTTGATTAAAAAGTTGTTGATACTATAATTGGTCCCAGTAGAACAGAAGGATGAAGATGGGAATCTGGAACTGGTTCTCTGATTGGCTAGTTTTAAAGGTGCTATTGGTAATGTTTCCACTGGTAAAAGGTACACAGACAGACAGTTCATGGCATAGAGTGACCAAAAAAAGTTACGTAAAATACTGTCTGTATCACCTGGAGCCAAATTTCTACTGAAGGTAAAGGCTGTGGATTATCAAGTAGTCGCTCCTATAGAAGATTTTAGTGTAAATGTAGTACAGGGACTATGGAGTTGGTTGGTTGCTTGCTTCTAAGTGAGCTGGAGAGATTGGAGAAAGAAATGATAAACTTAGAGCTTTGCATTTCCAGCTAAATATCTGTATAAGTTATCAGAAAGCTTCTGTGACTTCTCTGAAAGGAACTGTAGCCACAAGGTTGGATTTTTGAAAGCCTAAAGCCTAATTCTGCAAATGGGGTGCTTTCCTACAAGACAGAGTGAATTCAATAAACCAGAGGCAAATATACAGTGCCCTTTTCTCATAGGTTGAATGCTCATGCCTGAGAAGCAAGGGGTAGAAGTGGGAATAGCTCTTCTCATTATGAGCCTTAATAACCCACCTCAAGAGTTTGGGTTCTTTATGTTGATAATGCAGCCTTAAGTTTAATGGTTCTGTAAGGCATCCTGCCCAAGAGATAAGTGATTCTACCAATAAACATAGTCTGTGCTCCACTGCATTGGAAGCTGGGATTTTCCTCTAGTCAATTTGGATTCTTCATGCCAATGAGCCAACCCTCAGTTCTGAGAGCTCGATTTTTATTTACTATGTCAGTTGGTCTTCCTTACCATCTGGTTTCCCATTGAGTTTGGCCAATGGGAAGCACTGGCAGAAGATTCAAAGGATGGGAGGAGAGAGGACTGAAGTATTTATTTACCAGCCTCCCTCCCTGCTAGGTTGTGGGTTGACAGTGTCTGCATTCCTCTACCAAAGACTATAGTTCCCATCAGGTGGACCTCTCATACAGCTCTAAGTCTCTCTCACTTCTAGAAACTGGATCTTTCTTTTGACTTCCCCAAGCCTAGGCCTAGGAATGGCTTCCTGCTGCTGTTAGACACTGAGTGCTGAACCCTACCCGCTCCTGGGTAAACAGTCTCTTCAGTCACCTTCTTTGAATACACAGGCCTTCCTGCCAGCTCCCCGACTAAAACAAGAAAGCTGTGATCTGCACCTCATTCTGGTCATCTTATTGAATGTTCTCATTGTCTCTCATAATTGTTGATTGCCTTGAACTTTCTAAGAACATAGTCATATCACCTATGAATAATTCACTTTGACCAGTAAAAGAAAAGATTTTTTAAGTAACAAAACGGGCAAAGATTTCTCAGAATACACAAAGCAAAAACTATAAACAAATTTGAAAGCCTTGAATTCACTGGAGTTTAAAAACTGTTGCTTTACAAAAGATATTCTTAAGAAAATTGAAAGGCAAACCCAGTCTGAGAGAAAGTATTGCAAAGCGTATATCTAATGAACTACTTTTATCCAGAAAACATAAAGAGCAATTAGAACTCAAGAACCAGAAGAACGACAAAAAAATTTTAATGGGCAAAACCAGAGATTTAAGTAGGCAAAAAATTTGAATGGATTATTTCATCAAAGAAGATAGATGAATATAAAGTAAGCAAGCAGAAATCCACATTAAAATTATACCCACTAGAGTGGCTAAAATTTACATGGCTGAAAATACCAAATGTTGTCAAGGATGTGGAATAGCTGAAACTCTCACATATTGTTGCCGGGAATGTAAAATGGTACACCACTTTGAAAAATGAGTTTCTTAAGAAGTTAAATACACATTCAACATGTGACTCAGCAACTCTACTTTTACACATTTACCCAAGAGAAATGAAACTTTTCTTGTGTGTCCACATGAGGACTTATACACAAATGTTCTTAGCAGCTCTAGTCATAATAGCCAACGATTGGAAACAACCCCAAACAATCCCATCAACAGGTGAATAGATAAATAAATTGTGTCATATTCATACAATGGAATATGGCTTAACATCAAAAAGAAATAAATTGCACATACATGAAATAAACATACAACAATGCAAATGAATCTTGAAATCTTTATGCTATATAGAAGATGGACACAAAAGAATATGTATCATATGCTTCCATTTACATGAAACTCTAGAAAGAACAAATCTAAACTATAAGGGCAAAGGCAGATCCACAGTTGCCTGAGGCTAAGGGTGTGGGAAATGGAGAAAAGAGGGACTAGGTTGGAGCGCACATTCTGCACGTTGATTGAGGTAGTAATTACAAAGATGTATACATGTATCTGAACTTGTTGAAATGTATACTTAAAATGTGTTTTATTGTTTGTAAGCTCTTCTTTGTTAATAAAGTTGATCAGGAAGAAAAAGAAGCAGAATAAATTGTTGCAATGTGAGCATGCTCAGACACTCTTCTCTACAAATCATCTGGGGATTGCAATTGCAGTTGTTCAGCAGCAGCCTCTGGAACTGTATTAAAGCCAGTAAACACGCTCCCAGATGCAGGAACATCAGTCATGATGAAGAGATCATATTTCAACTCTCGTTTGGGAGATCTGATATATTCCCTGACCTTAAATCGGCCACCACCACTGGCAGTGGAATACTGCAGTCTGCAGATAAAGACCTGGAGACTGATCTGTATCTTACTCTGTCATACAGTTTAACAGCAATAATTTTTCTCCTGTTATCAGACAAAATTCAAGACTGTAGGAAAACTATGCAGGATAAAGATTACAAATGAGGATGTGTACCCAGATTTAAAGGTGACTAGTTACCTCCAAGACAAGTAATTTCAAGGAGACGATCTTCAGATTCCAATAAAAACAGCTGTAAGTCAAGCTCTGTCTCTAACTGAATGTCACCAGCAGATACAAAAAAACCCTTAGTGGTTGTCAAGGCAAATCAATTGCAAAATCTCCCTCATTTCTTCCTACTTTCTCATTGCTGCACCCAGCAAGCAAGCAACAGCCTGAGCCAACAATTTGTCTTTGACTAAATGAGCTTTATTTTTTAGTTATTATCATTTTATCTTTTCATAGGTGGGGTGATGAAGCAAAATCTCTGCTAAACAGACCAAAACGTTTGTCACTAGGCCAGGAGTTAGATACACCAACAACCTAGACAACATATCTAGGCCTTTTTAAAAAATTACATGGGATCTGGCCTGGGGCCAAGTAAATGATACCAGATTGGCACAGACTGAGGCCATGGGGTGGATGCATTTAAGAGAAGAGTGTTGGCAGAGAGGCTGATTAAATGCATAGTATAGATGTATTTCCCTGGAATTCAAACAGCTGAAAATTCAAATAACAGAATTTTTTGCTGTATTATTCAAGATTATCTGATGTCCATACTGAAAAGACAAAGGTATTTCAAGAGTGTGAAGTGGTATCTGCATCAAAGAAAAGCTTAGATTTAGTATAATTCAACATTAAGTATGTTTATTATACTCCAGTTCTTTGAAAAAAGTGTTTATGACAATAACTCTCAATAAACCAGGATATTCAATTTATTAATCTAGGAGATCCTTATAAACTGAGACTATATAACTTTAATTTCATCCCAATACCTAGCATGGTGCTAAGTACAAAATGTGCATTCAATAACATTGAATTCAAATAAAAACATGCAACATGGTTCATTTTTTAAAGGAAAACCCCACATATGTGTTCATATATTCATACGAACACGAAAAAGTATGACAAGACTCACACCAAACTGCAATCAAGAACTATCTCATGGATTTGAAGCAATGGGAGGAATTTAACATTTCCTTCAATACATAGAACAATGGTCAAAATCACAGGCTCAGGAGTCAGACGAGGTTCAAATCCCAACCCTACCACTTCCCATGTGGGTCACTGGGCAAGTTCTTAACCTGTGTCCTTCATTCTCCCCTCTGTGAATGAGATCATAATAGTTCCAACCTCACAGGATTAAGATGAAGTTTGAGATAAGCCATGAAATGTGCTTCAGGGTGCTCGACATGCAGTAAGCCCTTGATTAATGTTTGTTGATGTTGGTATTTTGTTTGATACCCTATGGTGATTAAGCAGTACTTTTGAAATTAAGACAAACTATTTTATGCCAAAAATTTTTAAAGAAACTAAGTTATAATACAAGAAGAAAAAGGTGGGGAAAAGGACAAGAAAAAAAAGCAGGGAGAATGGAGAAGAGAAAAATCGATAGCTGTCGATTTCATCCTGAAGAAATCTCTCCTTGAGCCTTCCGACTAGCTGCAAGGTGGACTAGCTACTGCATGCTTGTTATACAGCTGTCATCGTGGATTTTCCTTCCAACGTCATCTTTGGGATGTTTTTTGTCCATCACTTACATTAAATCACATTTTCCTGGATCCCAGGTTTTACCTCACTTCATTTACTCTTTTGTTTTGGTAGGTCATATCCACCATTATCTTCCAAAGAGAGGGTGCATATCAGGTAAATTCTTTGAGATATGGCGTGCCTGAGAGGTCCTTATTAAACTTTCATACTGAAGTGTGCTTCTTATTAAGCAAGTTTCAGTGTCCTTGAACATTGTCTTTTAGCTTCTGACAATTATACAGAGAAGTTTAGTACCCTTCTGAACCTTGGTTTAAAACTTGAGTTTTCTGTCTGGAAGCTTTTAGGCTTTTCTCTTTGTCCCATGTACCCTAAAACAGGGGCCCCAACCCCGGGGCAGTGGACCTGGACTGGTCCATGGCCTGTTAGGAACTGGGCAGTGAGGGAAGCTCGCCTGAGGTCCACCTCCTGATCACCCCCCTTTGTGGAAAAATCTGTCCCTGGTGCTCAAAAGGCTGGGAACTGCTGCTCTAAACATTCACAATAGCTGGACTTAGTACTTTCATCCATTGTGCTTGGTACTCAATACACCTGAAAGGTTCCAGGAGATTTTCATAAATAATTTCAGTGATGACTTCCTCCCCTCTGTTTCTCTCTCCTTCCCTCTCTCTCTCTCTCTCTCTCTCTCTCTCCCCTCCCCCCTCCCCCTGTATTGTTTGTTCTCCATTTTTATCTCCCTATCTTTTCCCCTTTATATTTTGCAGAAACTTCAACCTAATTTTCCAAAATTTCTATGGAGTTAAAAATTTTTGTCTATGATGTTTTTAATTTCTAAGCACTCTTTTTTGCTCTCTGAATGTCCTTTTTTAAAGAAAAAAATATAGCATCTGCAGTCTTGTTTCATGGATGGTAAATATTCTCCTCAACCTTTGTGAATAAAAAGTTGTTGATTTTTTTCTCCAGGTTTTTCCTCCCTGCATTGTCTCTGTTTCTGCCAATTTGTTTTGTTTGTTTCTTTATTTTAGTCTCTATCTTTCATATTAGAGGCCTTCTCCACATGTCTGGCAAGCCTTCTCTGTCCATATTTCAAAGTGGGGCACTAAAAAGTTGATTGGAGTGCTTGTTGATTATGGAGAAGAAGGAAAAATGGCAAAAAGAAACAACTGCCATCTCTGCAGAAGAAGTCAGGAACCAAGTGTAGAGCTTTCTAAGCACAGAGGCCACGTAGTCCCTAGGTTAAATCCATTTCAAGGGGGTGTTCCAAGTTCTTCTGTTCTACTGGAATTGGGGTGAGTCAAGTATTGCTTAACACAAGGGGATCATAAATCACCATGACTATGTGGAGAGATTTCACTCAGTTTTATAGTTGCAGTGCAATTGATTTTTCTATCTTCTGTTATGGCACATCAACACGGGTGTTCAAACACAGGACATAGTAGCTCCAGGCCAATAGGCTGGTAGATCCAGCTCAGTAGCAGCTGGAGATCATGTCCATTTAAAGGCTATAAAATGTAATGGAGAACATTTTCCCCGTTCTAAGTGCAGAGGCCTCCACCATGCCAAGACAGATGTCCTCGTTAGCAGCCTCATGAAAGGGCCAGACATGAAAGTAAAGCCTGCAACTGAGTGGTCAGGATAGGTGCAGTGCCAACCAGCTGTGACAAGGAAAGTTGTTCAACTTTCTGGGCACGGGGCATGCCACAGTCCTCATGGCACATTTCCGCCAATGCACATTTTGGCATTTGCCAAGTGGCTATTGCATCCACGAGCTTCTCCTAATGGAGGGACTCAAAATGCTTCACTTGAATCTTTACAATATACATGACGATGAAGACAATTACAGACTAACAGCTTCAAGATGTGGAATGATCATTGCTTTTCTTCTTTATGCTTATAATAAAACTCATTAGAAACTTAATGATAATGTAAGGATTTTTTTTTCTGTATGCTATTCTGAAGGTCTGGCACTAATTAGAAACCCAGAGCTCTTTCCCCAGAGTCCAGGCAGAAGAAAGGGAAAGTCCAGTAGGATATCCATTTTTCCAATGAACCCTTACAAGGGTCTGTGATGTGAAAGCTTCTGTGTTAACTACATAGAGCACAGTGGTGAGGGATGGTATAAAGAGGAAGGTAGAAGAATATGGTTACCACTCTTCAGAAATTTATGATTTACTGTGTAATGACATAGATAGACCTAGGATTCTAGACTAGTCAGAGCACTTGAATTCATACCCTAGGCAGCAGTGTCCAAACCGTAGCCCACGGGCCACATGCAGCCCAGGATGGCTATATATGCAGCCCAACACAACATCATAAATTTACTTAAAGCTTTTTTTTTTTTGCTCATCAGTTTTTGTTAGTGTTTGTGTATTTAATGTGTGGCCCAAGACAACTTGTTTCTCTTCCAGTGTGGCCCAGAGATGCCAAAATTCTGGACACCCCTGCTAGTGAATACATGCTGTGTGACCCTGGGTAACACTCTCTTCAAGCTCCACTTCCTCATTGGTAAAATGGGGACTATGGTAGGACTGCCATGGTAGTATTGTTGTAGGAATTAAATGAAATAATATAGTTAAATTTTGTAGCATGTCTCATACATAGCTGAAGCTCATAATCTGTTCATTGTTATTATTATTGTAAATAACTAAAAGCAGATGAGTATCACATGAATTAGTGTGTTCATAAAGATAAAATTCAGTGCTTTGTATAGGAATATGCTTTGAAGGGGTTTGGGCCCCTGTGAGATTAGAAGTTTCACAAAACATTTGGCAAGACCCCTGACTGGTGTGGCTCAGTTGGTTGGGCATTGTCCCACAAATCAAAATGTTGCCAGTTCAATTCCTGACCAGGGCACATGCCTGGCTGCAGGTTTGGTTCCCGGTTGTGCCACATATAAGAGGCAACCAATATTTTTCTCTCCCATCAATGTTTTTTTTCCCTCTCTGTCTCCCCACTGTCCTCTCTCTCTAAAAATAAATAAATAAATACAAATTTTAACAAATTTTTGGCAAGAATAAGGAGACTTTTGGTCAAGATGGAGGCATAAGTGAACACATTTTGCCTCCCCGTACAACAACAGAAAATATTACAACTAGTCCTCAAAACAAATATTACCCAGAACCATCAGAAAATCAAGCTGTATGGAAGTCTGACAACCAAGGATTTAAAGAAGCCACATTCATCCAGACTGGTAAGAGGGGCTGATATCCAGAGATGGGCAGAGAGCACTGTGTCATGGAGAGGTGGCTGAACAAACAGTCCCACACTCGCCTGTGGTGGGTAAAAATCATGAGGGATATCTCAGGAGTGAGGGATCCCAGTCCCAGGCCAGACCACAGAGCTCAGGGTTTCAGTGCCAGGAAGATAAATCCCCATAACTTCTGGCTGTAAAAACCAGGGTGGCATGGGGTGGGGAGACTGGGGAAGCAGAAGAAACTGCCAGATTTTCAGGTGATTCCTTATAAAGGGCCCCCATGGACTTAGAACTTACACAGACTTGCCCCCTCTGGGAATCAGCACCAGGGTAACAGCTGAAAGGGCACCAGTGGCATAAGGGGAGAAAGTGGAATGACTGGAAACAGGGCTAATGTCAGGCAAACCTCCAGAACCCAGGCAACCCCATTGTCCCCTCTCTGAACCCTCTCCCCACACAGAACCACAACGCAGTAAAGCAGTTTGCCCCATTCTGACAATTTTCTAGGGCTCTGCCCCATACAATTTATAGGTGCCTTTTCTACAGTAGGTCACACTATTAAGACAGGGAGTCAAAGCAATTCTACCTAATACACAGAAACAAACACACAGAGGCTGCCAGATTGAGGAGACAAACAAATATGGCCCAAATGAAAAAACAGAACAAAACCCCAGAAAAAGAGCTAAACAAAATGTAGATAACCAACCTATCAGATACAGAGTTCAAAACACTGGTTATTAGGATGCTGAAAGAACTCACTGAGTATAGCAACAGCATAAAAAAGACCCAGGCAGAAATGAAGGTTACATTAAGTGAAATAAAGAAAAAATCTATAGAGAACCAGCAGTGGAGGAGAGTAAGCCAAGATTCAAGTCAACGATTTGGTTCATAAGGAAGAAATAAGCATTCAACCAGAAAAGCAAGAAGAAAAAAGAATCCCAAAAAATGAGGATAGGCTAAGGAGCCTCTTGGACATCTTCAAATGAACCAATATCCCAATAATAGGGATGCCAGAAGGAGAAAAGGAAGAGCAAGAAGTTGAAAACTTATTTGAAAAAATAATGAAAGAAAACTTCCCTAATTTCATGAAGGGAATAGACATAGAAGTCCAGGAAGCACAGAGAGTCCCAAACAAGTTGAACCCAAAGAGGACCACACCAAGACACATCATAATTAAAATGCCAAAGGTTAAAGATGAAGAGAGAATCTTAAAAGCAGCAAGAGAAAAGCAGAGAGTTACCTACAAAGGACTTCCCATAAGACTGTCAGCTGATTTCTCAAAAGAAACTCTGCAGGTAAGAAGGGACTGGCAAGAAGTATTTAAAGTGAGAAAAAGGAAGGACCCACAACCTAGATCACTCTATCCAGCAAAACTATCATTTAGCATGAAAGGGCAGATAAAGTGTTTCCCAGAGAAGGTAAAGCTAAAGGTGGTCATCATCACCAAGCTATTATTATATGAAATGTTAAAGAGACTTAATTAATAAAAAGAAGATCAAAACTATGAACACTAAATGGCAACAAATTCACAACTATCAACAACTGAATCTAAAAAACAAACTAGGTAAATAAACAAAACAGGAACAGAATCATAGATGTGGAGAGTTATCAGCTGGGAGGGGGAAGGGGAGAATAGGAGAAAAGGTGCAGGGATTAAGAAGCATAAATGGTAGGTACAAAACAGACAGGAGGAAGTTAAGAATAGTATGGGAAATGGAAAAGCCAAAGAACTTACATGCATGACCCATGGACATGAACTAAGGGAGGGATTGCTAGAGGGAACAGGGGTACCAGGCAGAGAATGGCAAAGGGGGGAAAATTGGGACAACTGTAATAGCATAATCAATAAAATAAATTAAAAAATTTTTGACAAGAATGAAAGCTATAAGATCTCCCAAAATAAGGGTTTCTCTTCACTGGACCTGAAGTCCAGTCCTCTCTCTAGACTGCGGCATGTTCTCACCTCACTGTGTCGTTGAGCTGGCCACTTCTTAGCTCTGGACTTAACTTGGAGGCCTTGTTTCCTAGAGCTCTGCCCCTCCTAATACAGCGCAGTCTTCCTGGACCTTAAACCTCTAAACTTCAACTTCCAAAAGTCTGGGCGACTACTTTTCTCTTTTAGGATATGTCCATGGGTCCATTGCTAACCCGGCAAGATTTGGGGGCTGGGGAAAGGATATTAGGAGTCCCTTCTGGGTGGGTGAGCCCAGCATTCACATTCTGGGAGCCACTGTACTTGAGCTTTAGGACAAACCACAATTATTATTGGTTGTATCTCACTTTTTCAGAGTGGAAGGGCCCATGAACTTCTTCTCTGGACCTTGATGTCAAGGAAATGTAGAGACAGTGCAGCAAAAATGACCAGCACAGCCAGAGGAGCCTGCCTCTGGCCCCCCAAAAAAGCAGCTGTAGCAATTCAGCCCTGGGCTTTCCCTGTAGAGTTCCAGCCCCAGGGAGCATCTGGACGGTGTAGGGTAGCTCACCAGGCCAGGGAGAATATTAATGAGAATAGAGTGTGTAGGAATGTCATCAGATCACTTGGTGACTCGGGGTCTATTCTGGGCCTCATCCAGATCTGATTATGTAATAGGACTATTTGACATAATTGGAAATGGAAACTGACAGTGTCTTTGCTCATCCAGGGCCTGAGGAGGCTGGCATGAGAGACAAAGCAGGGTCCAGCTTCATCTGGAATGAATCTGGGAAAGTGCAGGAAAGGAGGGGACACCCTTGCACCTGGCTGGCCCTGGCAGGAAGGCAGGAGCCTTGCCATTGTCCTTAGTTCTGTGCCAGTTCTGTCCCGACCTCCTCAGTGGCCAACCTCTGCAGCCCTCAGGGCCTGCCTGTTCTCTCTACATGGAAACAGAAGAGATAAGGTCTTAAAACCTCTACCATGGCTGGATCTAGGGAAACACAAAAGAGGCACATCCTGCCTCTTTTCCATTTATTTTAAAACAAAGTCTGAGGCAGTCTGAAGTCTGATACTAGTCTGTTAGTTCATGTTTGGCACCTTGGTGGAAGTCAGATTTGGCAAGGTCCCATCTAACTTGAAACTTTGGGGTTGAGATACTTCTATTATATTATGGTTAAAAGTACAGGCATCACCCCATGGATGATTACTCACTGCTTTTAAGGGGAAAAAGCAGCTTTACCATGTGGCAGGGAGAGGGTCCTACCGTCACCTCAGTTTCAGCATACAGCCTCCCCACGGATGCAATGTGCCGTATACAGGACCAACTAGGATCAGGGTCTCTGAATGATTCAACCTCTATCAAACAAGCCTCCAGACCTGACTCCCACTTTACAGAAAGCCCAGGGGCTGGAGGAACAAGTTCAATGACACCAAGAGGGAACCATCAGGTCCACAGGTCAACTGATTCCACAGTCTCTTCAACAACCTAGTGACAGGTAAAAGGTGGGAGGATTTCTTTAGATAAAAATGTTTGACATTTTAGATATTTAACAACTGAAAACAAAACAAAACAAGAGGCTGGGAGCCAGACGGGGAGGGGGGGGCTTACATCCTGTCTTTACCGCTTGTGGGCATGGGAACAAGTTACTGAACTTCTCTGAGCCTTATTTCCTTCCCTGCAAAATGAAAGTAACTGTTGGGAACCACCCTGACTGGTATCAGAAGCTGAAACCCCCGCCTAGGCTAAGGCTAAGGGAACGCCCTTGGAACCGTAAGCCAGCAAGGAGACAAAAGCTTGTCTCCCTGGCAGGAATGCTGCTTCTGCTGCTTTATTCATAACTGAACCCCAAAAAGCTTGGTCGGTTAGCCAAAGACGGGTAAGATTCCCCACAGGGGGAACGACCTAAGCCAGGCACGATCACTTTGGGAGGCCCCCCAAAAGAAGGACTTCGGGGGCTGCAGCAAAAGAGGGTGATGGACCCTCGCTCCTCGGCTTTGACATAGCCTGAGTTCTCATCGTCTGGGAGAAAATCTCCTTATTGCCTTAGTTCCCGTGCTAAGCCTGAAACAATGACAGGGTGGTGCAGCTCTGTGCTGAAAAGGGGCGGATTCCCTGGGTGATCAGGCCTAAGAAAGAACATGTAAATTACTGTGAAACCTTCTTTGTTTAGAATGCTCTCACTTGAATGAGAGGGGTCCAAGGAGGAAGTTTGTTCCTCAAAGTCTTACAGCTGTTTGACCCCCACTCAATAGACCAGCAGAGTTCCTTGTTTTCTATAGTTCCTTACTTCCCCCTGCTAAGTACTATACTTGACCTGAATTATTATGCAAAACGAGCCCAATAAAAGCATGTATGGCCGGTAAATCGAGGCCCTCCCCACTAGGGGGGGTGGCCATTCTGTCCCTACTTCCCCACAGAAACTAGTCTTGTCTCTGTGCATGTGTGTTTGTTTCTCGCGTGTTTTTCGGCGAGCCATCCACAGCATTCCGTGGTCACTGCTGGCCGGTGACCCACGCGCAACAAGTAACACATTCTACTTTCCAGGCAGGTTGCGAGGATGACTGAGAAGATGCATGAAAGCCTTTAGCACAGTACCTGAGTACGCTGGGTACTCAAAACTGGCAACTATTGGTGTCATACCAGAAATCTGTTTATGAACTGACTTGTTCCTATAGAATGCCCTGCAGCTTGGTGCTATCATGGCCTCTCTGCTTACCACATATCGACTTCTTTACGTAATGATGCCTAACCCACCCTATTGAAAATGTCATCTCCCAAACCTAAATGTGCTATATAGTCTATCTTCCTGAGCCAAGGCTGGAACTGTCACCAAAGGCCTGCCTGTGTGGGACTGTGTAAGAGCATCTTAGTAGACACTGTTGGTTCCCTGCCCAGTCTCCTGGGCCTTTACTATTTCAGACCAGATGGCCAGCACTTGCCACTGTGTCCTGGGACTTCTCTCACTGCTAGAGCCCATTCTGACTCAAGAGCGTGCCCAGCTGGAAGTGCCAGGAAATTCACACACACACACACACACACACACACACAGAAACCCCTTCTCCTCAGCATTTCTCAACCAGTGTCAGACAGGACGGGGTACGGATGTCTCCGCTCCCTCATTCCTCTGGTGGGATATCTCTGAGATGTGGTTCCCAGAAATCTACAGCAGAAATATGTTCTACTCATGGTGAAACAAACTAGATAGCACCCTCTTTATTAGTTTTTTTTTCTCTTCCCTGAATGACTTCCCCACCTGCCCCCTGAGTTTTCTAGGATCGCCCCCCAAATACACCACTTGCACTAGGAGCATTGTCCGAGGGCAGCCGGAACACCATGCCGGTGAGGTTGGAGTTTACTCTAAGGGCAGCAGGAAGCCTTTGGCATGTTCACTAAGCTGCAGCTGTCGGTGTCATTCTAGAATCGATAGCTCTGTCCCACTCTGTGCCTATGCGCCAGAGTAGTAAGTGTTGTGTCTCAGTCACATCAGATACTCCCCATGTAGTGGCCATCACAGTGGGCTGCCTCCAGCTTCCCCTGGACAGCAGCCTCCCCACCCTGCTCCCCAACTCCTCGTCCTGCTTCCTACCAGTAGCAACAGGCAAGGAAGCTGGAGGTAGGCCCAGAGTCCCTGGTTACATAGTGCCCACACATTGCAGCCACCATGGCTGCAAACAATTACCTAGAAATTCACTACTGCTTTCTGCTTGGAGGTGTCTGAAGTCTAGGAGTAAAATCTAAGAGAGGGCATCATGCTGCTTATAGCAGGAAACTCGAGAGGGGACGAAGATCGGAGGGAGCACCTGGCTGCCTGTGAGCCCAGCACCAGGGAACCTACCTTCCACAGGATAACTGAGCAAGCCCTGAGAAAGACCAGGGGAAAGCTGCGTAACTCTAACAAAGAGAGTCCTTTGCCTCCTGCCTTGTTTCAATGGCAGTGCCCGTGGGCATGCTGACAAGACCCAGGACAAGCCATGAGCATAGATTAGGCAGCTGCTAGCAAACCGTTGGAAAAACTTTGGGCACTGTTCTTAGAACAACTGCAGAAAGAATTTGGGTCCCAGTGGTATTATGATGGAAGACCTTTGGGAGAATCATTCCAGTAGCAGCTGAGACCCCTACACTTCTGGGCCACATCTTCCTCTTCTTATGAGAAGCAGATGAAATAGACTGGGCCTATTGTTTTATTAGTCTTTTGTTCTAAAGCAAGGTATTCCTAGATTTGTGTCCTTTATTAAGCTACAAGTTGGGAGCAAGGAAGCTAATTTAATATTAGCAAAATCCTGTGACTCTATCCCTTGGTTCAGCAATCTTGTTGATCTGTTTTCTGTTTATATTAGGAAAGAAAGGAGGAGGAAGGAAGGAAGGAAGGAAGGAAGGAAGGAAGGAAGGAAGGAAGGAAGGAAGGGAGGGAGGGAGGGAGGGAGGGAGAGGGAAGGAAGGGGGGGAGGGAGGAAGGGAAGAAGAAAGGAAGGGAGGGAGGGAGGAAGGAAAAGGGAAGAGATAAGAAAAGTAGAAAGTTGCCCCTACAGAGTCCCAAAAGAGATCACAGAGTTAAAATTGGATGTCATCACAAACACCTCATTTCTGCCCAGGGGGGAAGCAATAAACAGGGTCAGAGTGGCCACCTGACGGCGCTGGCCGGAGCTCAGCCACAGGTAACAGGAAGCCTCTCTACTCGTGGCACTGCCAAGTGACCTGGGCCGGATCAGGGCTCTTGGCCACCTGGACAAATGAAGGCAGCACGCCAGGGCAGTGAGGGTGGTATCTCCGTGAGCCTTGGAGTCACATTTGATGGGAAATAAAAGGAATAAAAGAGGGAATGAAGGGAAAGGGAAACCTTTGGGGAAGGTCTCTTTATTTGGTATCCTTTAAATTTCATCTCAAAGCAATTTTCTAAAAATCAAAGTTTTTCAAAACCAAAATCCTGATTTGGGCAATCCCCAGAGTGAATGCGGCTTGTACCCACCGAGAACTGGGGTTTCTGAGCTCGGCACTAGCGTGGGCCAGACGGGCATTTGGTTCAGTGACAGCAACTGAAGCTTCACTCGGGGACACCTTGGGCCACCCTGAACTTTGGGACAGGAAGTTCACTGTACTCCTCTTAACCCTGTTTTTATGCTGTCTTAAAATTTTAAAGTTCACATCTTTCGCCTCTGGGTCCACAATTAAATTTCTATTAAGAAAAAAAAGAGAGACTCAAAATTTGGTTGCAGTGGGTATCAGTAAGAGTAGGCCTTTTGCCTTGGGAAAAAGTGCACATTATTTGATTTAGGCCTATGTGCTGAATGACTATTTAGACCACACAGGTAGTATATATTAAACATTAAGTTTCAGTGTAAATTCTTGAGACAAACATCTATGGACAACAGTTAAAATGTAACCTTGCAGGGAGGATGGAAAGAAGAAAGGACAGAAGGAAGGACCTGTCAGACAGAGGCCAGAGCGGCGAGAATGGGGTTACATCTGATGGGAAATAAACAGAACCAAAGAGGAAATGAAGTCAAAGGGAAACCTTAGGTCACTATAGCCAAAGGTTGATGTACTCCCAATAAGAATTAAAACACAGAAAAATTCTTTGGCCTAAATTAAACCCATCAGTAATGCATTTTAAGAAACTCATGCTCTGACTGCCCTCAGAGTAGCAGGTATGTGATGGTTTGGTTTTAGTGTTTAATTCAATAATGCACTTGCAGACTGCTTTTAAAGGGTAAAGAGATAATTCAACTGATCCCATTGAACAGTTTATACAAGACACTTCAATTCACTGTTCTTCATTTGTTTTGCTTCAGCAATTCCAAACCAAGCTCTAGTGGCACTGTCCCCCTCCCACCCATTGCATGGACAAAGATAGAGGAAAATAATCACTGGGAGGAAAATAAGGTTTGGTCATACATCTACGCTGCTTAGCTGGCATCCAAACACATAATTCCCATTGCTGAACAGCCTCCAGTGATGGCTTATCCATTTCAGGTCAATTGCAGAAAAGGCTGTAACATTTTTAGGAGCACAATTTAAGAATCCTGTAAAGACAGGATTTAAACCCCACTTTCTGGATGGTCAGTGCATAGTAATTAACCCATGTGTGAAATTAAATCCAACCCTAAGGAATATTCATACACACATTGTTTTCAATTCTCTCTGAACCCTTGTCAAGAAAACCATATGCTTGAAGGACCAAAAGGCAATTTAACCAACCTCACTCCAGAGCACCACCTTCTGATCCTTAGGAAAATCACCTGGGCATTCATCACCTGCCTCCTATAAAACATCTGAATGTATATATCCATGGCCCATTAAAAAAACATTTCTCTATTATTAGTTTGTTTACATTTTAGAATTTAGTATTCGTAAACGTACACAGCCATTGAGCATGTGTGTGGCTCTACATTGCCTGTGGCTGTTTAGACCCTACTGCCACTGCTACTGCTACTGCCACTGCCACTGCCACTGCCACTGCTACTGCTACTGCTACTGCCACTGCCACTGCCACTGCTACTGCCACTGCCACTGCCACTGCTACTGCCACTGCTACTGCTACTGCAGTCACCATCATTACCTGTTTGATTCACACAGCACCGGGTGAGCTACCGGCATAAAAATCTACCTTTCTTCCCTCAGGTTCCTTACCTCCAAGAGGTACCTTATCCAGAGAGGGCGGATGAGGCTGCAAAGTCCAAAAAAAAAAACTAAAGCGAGAGCTAATCAAATCACAATCCTATGAACAAAGACAAGTAACGTTTCCACACTGGAGACAGGGCGGGGTGGCGGAGGTGCTTTCGTTTTGCTGGCACCTCATCACCCTCTGATACCAAACCTACACTTAAAGCCCTCCATCATCCAAAGGTAAAGTTTCTCCTGTCAGAGAGCAGAAAAATCCACACATCTGTGACCATGCATTGAGTTTACTATAGACTTTAAACCCATTAAAGAAGCTTCCTTACCAGTTTTGCCCAAGTGAGGAGTGAACCAAGAACAAAAGTGGAGATTTCTGGTTGAGAGAGCAGCTTTGTAGCTTGGCCCCTCCTCTTTGGATGGAAGGCTAAAGTGAAGGGTTAGGAGGGAAGATGAAAGGTGCTAGGCTCACTCCACGTCTAGGAGGAAGACACTCTCTGCACAAGGCAAGAAAGCTCTGAGCGCTCAGAGCTTATGCAAGGACATTGCTTGGGAACTCCACAGTCAGGTTGCCTGTGCTGCTGCTGCAAATTGGTGGCTTTTGTCCCTTAATCTGTGGAATAGTTTACACGGCTATCAGTTCCTGCTCCTTCCCCCACCAACTTCTCTCTCCTCTGTGTCCTGTGTCTTCATGAAGTATTCTCTGAGCACGACCCTCAACTTTAGAAAACCCGAATGAATCCCTTCTAGAACTGCCTTATTTTAAGAAACTCATAAACTGATATTTTAGTTCATATTCATGAACTCTGACAATTACAAGTAACATCAGATTTTATCATCTTTTACACACAATAATGCATATTCATAACCATTTTGAACTGGGAAGGGACCATTATGAAATATCAGAGGTAATCTGAGGAGTAGTCAAGATTATGTTGAGAGCTTTTTAATGTTTTCAACTGTTGTGGTTAAGAAATTATATCTTATATATAGCTCTGTAGGTGACATCAAATTTTCCTTTCCCTCTTTTAACCAACTTGAAGTTATTTTTTTATCATTATTTTAATAAAAATTTTTTCAACACACGAGCGCTTTTTAAATGCTAGTCCATAAGTGCTGTTGTTAGATAGACCCAACTAATTTACCCTTTCTTCACTGGTCTTTTCGATACTTAGGTGTAAACTCTTTTGTCTACAGAATATGTCTAACTTAATGACTCTGACCAGTGGGTAACAGGGACTATCCCATCACATGTAGACACGCAGCAATAGCCCCTCAGGAGGACAATGATGGCCAAAGTTTACTCTGAGCTTATTGTATGTCACATATTATTCTAAGAGCTATAAATGGAATCAATTTGTTGCCTTACATTGGTGTTAACCCCATTATACAGATGAGGAAATTGAGGCACGGAATAGTTAAGTCTTTGCAAGTTACAAAGTGTGGCAGTGGCTAATAATAAAAAGGGGAACGAACACAATGTGAATCTCCATTTTAAAAATAATTTCCTCTACAACTAACTGACTTCCTCTGCACAGGCTGATACTCTCCCCACATACATTATCTCAAAATTAGACAATAGTAAAGCAAAAAATGAAAGCTGACTTCTTCTCACTAGTGGAGACCCACGAAGTCCACAGTTCCCCATATCACTCCTCATTCACCTGTTGGTTTGCAATGCTTTTCCTTGACCTTAGAAATACATAAACTGTTTGTATCCAAAAATACATCTGACTAAATATTGTTCAAATGCTGTTAATATATGATTCTTTCTTATAAGTCTCTTTGCCACAGATAACAAGGTTGTAAATGGAAAAGGGAGTTAAGTGAGAAAAAAGTAAACTCTAACATCTTTTTAGATGAACTCTATTGGTTATCAAGATTTTCCAAACCCCCTGGCTGGCGTAGCTCAGTGGATTGAGCACGGGCTGCGAACCAAAGTGTCACAGGTTCGATTCCCAGTCAGGGTACATGCCTGGGTTGCAGGTACATCGCACATTGATGTTTCTCTCTCTCTCTCTCTCTTTCTCCTTCCCTTCACTCTTTAAAAATAAATAAATAAATAAAATCTTAAAAAAAAAAGATTTTCCAAACCCATGTTAGCCTCTTAGCAAACAAACTTTCAGAAATGAAAAATAAAGTTATTTGAACTTCCCTTTCAGGGATGTGATGAAAACATGTCATCTATGGCCATGAACACTTAGAACTTGAAAGTGAGTTGTTTCTAAGTATAAAAAATAAAATCATGAACACCCATAATTCCATCATTCAAAACCCCCCACTCAATATTTTAGCATATTTTTTCAAGTGCTTCCCCCTGCCCCTGCCCTATTTTTAAAAGCATAGTAAACAGGCTATTTTTTAAAACTCAAGGTTTACTCGAACCATTTATTCAAGAAGTTTGTCCTCTCATCCTTAGGAAAAATTCCTGTTATCTCCCTACGCTCCTGTAACATATTTATCTCCTTCAAAAGCAATTCAGGCCATTGACAGAAAAAAACAAATTATTTTAACCGGTCTGCTGTTTTCTTACCTGTTTGAAGATAAATTTTTCAATTAAAATGAAAGATTAACAAAACCCTAAATGGTTAGCATGCATCTCCTCATGTCCAATGGTGATTTAGCTATTCTTAATGGATAGTTTTGCTATAGATGGAGCTTCAAGGTACGTGCAATGAAAGGGTCAAGTTTAAGACTTCTCTAAACCTCTGCTCTCCGTCACCCTTAATGGCCTTCCTGGTGTTAGAGATTTGTTTAATGATCAATAGAGGTTCCTATTCCTACCACTGAGTCTTCCAGAAAGCAGCATAACCAAGTCAATGTTTAACTGGATTCTCTCAGTCTGACGGCAAAGTGGGAGTTGAAGGGAAGTCTCCATGGAAACCAGCCTCCCAGGAAGTGGCCAGAGGGGCTAGTGTGTGGTGAAGCAGACCCACAAAGATGTCAGGAAGGAAACAACTGCTTTGTAAAGCAGGGGTAGGTAAACTTTTGAAATACTTTGATTAAAACAACCTACACTGAAGGCCGCACACCACTTCCCTCTTGGTCTTTCATGTAAAATGGGCCTGAGCCCCTCCAAGGCTCACCCCAGAGTGACCAAAGTAGCCCCTATGCAAAACAAAGAAGAAGAAACGCTTTCGACTGCACCTGTGGGCTTGGCATTCCATCAGAACCTGAACGAGAAGAGTGCACATTCCTTGGGGAGACAGCAGGACCAGAACCCAGCTTTGGATGGGCAGCTGCCACCGCTGCGAGAGACCTGGTATGGGAGGTACTCTGCAGGTAAACCTAAAACCCAGCGTGAGATTTGTGTATTTGTGTCAAGAGAGCTATGGATAGATTTACCTGTCTTGCCCTGTAATCTCGGAAAATCCCTAAAGTATTGAAATACAAGGGAATATCTTTCGATGGGAGATTGAAGGTTTGTCAGCTGTAAATATCCTGGGTGCATTATGTGAGTATGTAAACTACATAAAGGGCTTCTCAGCATTTCATGTGAGAAGAAAGAAATCATTTTGTTTCAGCTTAGTTTATGCTGCTTTCAATGTTTATATATAGCTTTGCCAGACAATTAAAATTATTTAGATAAAGGTGTGATACATTGTAATGATCACATGTTTCAGTTTGAGTCTAAATTTAGATCGTCCTCTCCAGTACTGGGTGATGGATGCATCAGGCTTTGTTGTTGTGAAAGCCGCACTGTAGGAGTTCATTCTAAGTGCACTTGGAAAGCGCCCCAAACAGAATTGATTTATCGCAGTGCAGATGAGTGGGTAAGTCACCCGCTCTCCAACCCCACATTTTTCATAGTTATTTGAGGAACTAAGAGAATTTTTTCCAGTTATGATAGAAAGCTCTGAGCCTGAAGTGGCTGTAAATTATCCTGGGATATTTTACATGTAAAGTGCTTATGACAACCAGAATGGTAATTAAACAGACATTCTAACTTGGGAAGAGTAGTATGCAGACACAATGTAAATGTACCTACAGATGTATGTAATTTTCTCTTTTCTTCACATTCTGGATCAATGACACAAATAAGCTCCCACCATTGGTCAGCTTGGCCAGAAGCCTTCTATTCTATTTCAGTAACTAGGAAATCTCACCTAGAATGGCTACTTTCTGTAATTGACAACTTTTGACTGCTTCTATAACCTGTGTTTTTATGTTCTTCAACTTTCTAAGGACATGAGTGGGAATTTTCCTCTTAATTTTACTGAAGAATTCTTTTTTTTTCTTTTTTAATGTAAACCCTTTATCCAGAGTGTTAAGATTTTGATAACTGGTAAAAGCTGATTCTAATGGATTTGAGTCCCAACTGGGAAATGTTCTTAGTTTTGAAGCGAAAATCACATTAAAAATAATTTTGACCACAATTTTCGGGGGCCAATATTCTAAACCCATCTCCACCAAATACCAAATGATATGACTTTGGGCAATTTACATCCTCAGTTTCCTTCAACTATAAACCAGGGGTAAAAATAACTATCTGACGTTGCCTGTGTCATTTCAGGAGAATCAAATAATGGGGTGATATCACTAAAATCATAGTACACAGTTACAGAGTACTCGGGCTACTGGAAAAAATTTTGTTAAAACTATTTAGATTTTTAAATCCCACATGTTTTTCATTGCCATTGTTGTCATTTCTGTTTTGCTCACTATGCTGGCATCTCTCAAAAGAAAAGAAGGACATAGCAAAGTTCTTAAGGTGATCATTCAAATGTCTTAAGGAGAGAAACACATTGTTACCTTGGAATTTTTCCATTGCAAATGCAAAGTGGAACTGTAGGATAGCCTACACAAGAATCTAGAAATCAGAATGCTTCCAGCTTGTTGAGAGGCAAGAACTCACTGTACTGGAAGTGCAACTGACTAAGAACTTCATTCACGCACTGCTGGTCATGGTAGTAGTCCCAGGGCCCAGGATAATCAAGCTGAAAAATCAAATTCATAATGGATCTCTTGAGCCTCTCTGTTTCCTGACACGGCTTAGCCCTGCATTATTTTATCAAGAGAGGATATTGATATGTCGTATTATAGTGGCAACTTGTGGAAATGGCTTTCCTCAGTTAGGGAGACTATTTAACTAGGAACATACCACACTCAGCATTCATACTCCTATGACACACTCATGCTGCATTTCTTTTTTTTAAGTATCAATTGAATTAATTTTATTTTATACAGATAATTTATTATTTTATATATGCACACTTAACAAAGATGTAAGATGGTTATTTGTTATGCACCTTAAGAAACAGCACAGTACAAAGTATCACTAAAACATTTTATATGCTCATCCCTAATCTCAGGCCCCTGCATCTAAGAGTAATAATTTTTCAAAATAATCTATTTATCACCCCCTTGTTCATTATTTTAATTTTTTATTTTAATTGTTGTTCAAGTACAGTTTTCTGTCTTTTACTCCCGTCTCAGCCCACCCTCCCATCCCTTCCCACCTCCCTCCCATTTCCACCCCCCCAGTTTTTGTCCATGTGTCCTTTATACTTGTTCCTGTTAACCCTTCCCCTTTTCCCCTGAAATTCCCTCCCCTCTCTGCTCTGGTCATTGTCAGCCTGTTCTCTCTTTCAGTGTCTTTGGTTATATTTTGCTTGTTTGTTTGTTGATTAGGTTCCTGTTAAAGGTGAGATCATATGGTATTTGTCTTTCACCGCCTCGCTTATTTCACGCTCATGCTCCATTTCTTTATCACCTCTCTGTCTAACACCTATCTATCTATCTATCTATCTATTCCATCTAAAAAGGGATTATTTTAATTTCTTAATGCTGTATTTTCCCAATTTACTATATTATGTTGGGGCAATTTCATAACATTAAAATAAACCAATAAGTTTCTATTTTACATGCCAAATTCTGTGTTTGAAAAACAAAAACTTTGTCATCAATACATTTTTCATTGTGCAGCTCTTCCTCTAAATATCAGTCTGGGGAGAAAGTGAGGAAAGGAGAGATTCAATCCTGCATCTGGGCTAATATTTTGTCATTGGCATTCATGTAGGGCTCCTGCTTGATACGTTTCATCTCCATGTTCCACCCACAGGTTACACACATTTAACAAAGAAGGTGCAAAAGTGTGCTAACAAAGTCTAAAAGTCATGACCAGCCTGCTTTAATAGTAAATTGTTTCTAATGGTCTTTTTTTTTTTTTTGCTTCTCCCCCAATCCTTCAAGTGCCCAGGGCCCTGTATTTTGACATCCCACTGGAACGGACAGAAACAAGTATTATTAAAAGGCATCCACCCCGAAGACTTCAAGTAAGATGAATTTAAAGGGCTTCATAAGGAATTTAATGGTAACATCCCTTTTTAATTATAATCATAGAAGAGGGGCACTGACAAGGACTAAGCAAATGAGAATGAGAATAATGTTAAAGAGAATGTTGTCAATGCAAAAACCATCTTTCTTTTTTTTTAATCTGTGAATTTTTAAAAAGATTTTATTTATTATTTTTAGAGAGGGAAAAGGAGAGAGAGAGAAACATCAATGTGTTGCTGCCTCTTGCAGGCTCCCCTACCAGGGACCTGGACTGCAACCCGGGCATGTGCCCTGATTGGGAATCGAACCAATGACCCTTTGGTTCATTGGCCAGCACTCAATCCACTGAGCCTCACCAGCCAGGGCGAGACCATCTTTCTTTAAGTTTCCTTGTGTAATGATTTCACTTTTAAGGCCGCCACCAAAAGAAGGAAGTATACTATAGTAACAAAGACATAGCCATGATGTGACTCAAAGGACCTGAATCTTGCACTGATTAGTTGGATGGCTATGGGGAAATCACTTGTAATAAACAATAGCAACAGCTACTACTTTTTAATTACCGCCTATTACAGGTCAGATACACTCCAGACAACTTGATCTATGCCATTCTCTTAATCCTTATACCCCTCTGTGAGAAAGGATGTATTATCTTGGCTTTCTCTGTGTGGTTCAGAGAGTAAACAAGGACAACAGAGGCCAGATATTGGCCAGTTCTCCAAAGCCTGTGCTCTTAACTGGGCATAGATGATCTCTACGGCCCTCTGTCCCTAACCTTTCCTTGTTCTATGTGTTCACTGGTTGTTGAAATTGAGGACATTAGATTGCAAGGCAGCAGAGCAGGAATTTTAAATGCACTCACCTTAATAAATATTTAATGCATTTTCTCTAGAGAACTGCAAATTCTAAGAACTCTTATCCTAGAAGGGGAAAGAAATATGAGTGGGTCCTTGAAAATAAGCATCAGCTAAAAGGAAGGCTGGGGCCTCTCTTATGAGCAGGATCTGTCACTGACATTTCAAAAACTGGAGCCAAATCCCACCTGCTACGTAGTTCACCCAGATGACTAGACCAATCCTGGGTGTATCTGAGTCCATAGTGAGGCATTATTTTTGTTTCAGTTGGTTTTTACTTTACCTGTTTTCTCCAGAAGCTCACAATTATTATTATTGCTGTAACTATATCCTTTAATCACAAAAAAGCACCTTTTCCCAAAATATCAGAAACCTCAAAATATTGTTTAATGAAAATAAAGTGATTTTAAAGTGATTTTATGAGCATATCTCTAGCTAAATTGAACAATTTAAAAACTTATGTTTTATTCCTAAATCAAATATATCCTTTCAAAGGAGTATGTTTAACATATGTTACTGTGGAGACTCTAAGTTGAATATCTCACATAGAAGATATTACTATAACCAGTGAAAAGTAAATGTGTAGCAGTCTATAGTGCACAAAGTACTTTTTATACCTACCAACCCTAAATAAGTTAAAAGAGTCCATCGAGCTCAAAGAGAACTCTGGTATTTCACAGACTACACCCCCACAACCTAACCAACCACCTTAAAAAAGAAGAATCAAGACAAACAAATTATTTGAGTGCAAAGAATATGTTTTATTCAGTCTTATATATTTATTCACTAACACCCTAATATGCACCCCACAAAATTTTGTGACTGAATGAACAGAGGTATGAATTACAACATCAAAGCACACTCCATACTACAGACCTATAGCATCACTGTGTTGGAAGTCCAATTGACTAGCCAAAACAACCAATGTGATGAATTACAAGGATAGAGGAGTGTTTTGTTGAATCCAAGAGGTGGGAGGCCCCTGAACTTGAGGGAAGGGCTGTGCCCTGGAACTTGAAAGGCAGAACTCTCTATGTGTCTCCCCTAAGCTTTTCTCCATGCATTTGCTTTACTCTCTCCCTGCAGATCAACTTTTCTGCCCCTCAAGACCAATAATGAAATATGACTATTAATTTGCATCTTAGAGTTCCAGTCAAACAGAATGGCCTGGCTCTGTTGGCTTCAATTCCAAATTCCTGGGAGAAGAAATCTTATTGGCTCAGCTATGCTCATGATTCTGGTTTTGGCCCAATGAGCTGTGACCAGAGAATGTGCTCATGCAGTAGAAATGTGGGCAGAAAAGCCTTCCACATTAGATTCTGAAAGCAGCTTCCCGAGAAGAGGGAAATCACTGGGAACTTGGCAGATATCTGAAGGATATCAACTATAATTATCTTTACAAATGAGGCTCAGCACATTTTCCATTGCAAACGGGTTTTTGAGAGAATAATAAATGCTGGGTTCCCATGACATGCTAATGAATAGCCTAATCTCTGCCAGAGAAAAATGTTAAAGTATTTTAAATTATTAAACCGAGTCTAATTGCACTTTAAATAACTTGAGTTGTGTGTTTGGCACTCTGTACTTGCTGAACATCTACTCCTCAAGTAAACAGCAGGTCATGAACCAGGGTTCTCTCCAACTTGGAGCTGCTAAAATCTGAGCCTCCTCCAGGGAACTCTGAAGCAAATGTGCCTATCCCAGTCGAAGAGTTGACCTTCACTGTCCCTTCTGGCCTGATTCACCTTCTTAATCAGCCATCTCAGGTCCAGCCTAAGGTGGAGATGTTCTCTGCAACACACGGTGTTTCCTCAGGTGATCTCAGATGACTCCCTCATCTCCAAATATTTGCTTCAAATCTACCTTCCCTGGAAAGGCTTATCCTGACAACCCACTGACAGCTGCAACCCTCACCCCGGCACTCCCGATTGCCCTGACTGTTCACTATCTTTTTCCCCCAGAACACTTTTCATCAAACACAGCAAGCAATGTACTTATCATTATTTCCATTGTGTATTTTCTTCAGTTCCTCCCTGCCCTCTCCCCATCCCCAGTGCTAGTATATAATCTTCACAGAAGCAGGGATCTCTGTCTGTTGTCTTCACTAATGAATGCAAGTGTCTAGCACAGTGCGTGGCACATCACAGTGATCGATAAGCGTGTGTTGAATGCATGCTGAATGAGTGAATGGAGAGGAGGGGAAGGCGAGCATAAAGACTGCTGATGAGAGATAAAGAAGGCGGTTCTGCCCTGGTGGTTTCGTTGTGTTGTTTTCGGTATTAGACAGTTTGTCACAAACTTATTCCCTTTATCTTTTCTAGTCCTTTGCCCATTTTCTATTGTCTTTTTCTTTGTGATTTGTAAGAGTTCTTTACATATCTTAAACCTGGTCTTCTTTACATATCTTAAACCTGGGCAAATCTCTTCACCCATGGTTTCCTTTCCCGTTTGGCACGTGTGTGTGATGTGTGTGTGTGCACAGATTTCCTGTTTTAAGGTCAGATTTCTCAGTCTTAATCTTTATGTTGTGTGTTTCTTGTATGCTGACTAATTTTTATCTTCTCCAAGTTCATAACAATATTCTTTATTTCTAAAATTTGTAATATTTAACTTTCCACATTTAGGTCTTAATGGATCTGAAATTCATTTGTGTGCAGGTGTGAAGTTGGAATCTAATTTTACTTTCTGTCCATTTGATTAATCCCTTGTCCCTGTACTCTTTAGGGAGTCGGCCATTCTTTGACCATTGATTTGAAATGTTATTTCTGTCATCTAGCCAATTTCCAGGGCTTCATGAGTCTGTTCCCGGACTCGGTCTCCTGTTGCATTGGTCTGCTTGGTGTCTCCGCAGGAATTCTACAGTCTTAACTGTGTAACTTGAAACTGAGTTTTAATATCCAATATGGAAAGTCTCCTCACTTTATTCTTCCTCAGAATTGCCTTTGCTATTCATAGTCCTTTGCTCTTCCATGTCAAGTTTGGAACTTCTTGGCAAGCACCATGAAAAACTTGCAGTCTTCTGTCAGTCTTCTGACTGGAATGCATCAGTGGGTGAACTTGAGGAAGATCAACCACATTTACAATACTGAGTCTTCTAAACCATGAACATGGCATACATCCCCATTTATTCATATTGCCTTGGAGATCTTTCAATAGTATTTCATCATTTTTCCACAGGGGTCTTGTGTAATTTTTTTATGTTTATTTATCAGGACCTTTATCAATCAGGGTTCAGCCAAGAGAGACAGAACAAGCAGATGGGCATACATACTTGTGGAGGATACTGGCCAGCAGTATCCATCCCTGCTGCGGATGCTCGTCGAAACACGAGAAAAACATACACAGGGACAACCGAGTCCTGTGGGGAAATAGGGATGAAACAGCCACTCTCTCTAGTGGGGAGTGCCCCATTTTCCACCCAAGCAGGTTTTTATTAAGAATACAGACACAGTTTGTGGATTACAGTCTGGCAGGGAAGATCAAAAGGGATAGGTAATTTTCAAAGGGTCTGACAGAACTCCCGCTGGGATTCTGGGCTGAGAGTTTGTGTTTTATCACTTAAGAGGACTACAGGACCTAAAAGGCTAGTCTTGTTTCCTGCCCGTGCCTTCATATTCTAATTCAATAGCATCCTCCAGCAAGCAGATCTCACAGGATCTTGCATAGTCTATGTCCCAGGCCTGATTACCCCGGGGGTCCACCGGCTCTGGTCTGGACTGCACCGCCCCTGTTATTTCCGCAGGCCTGAGTCGGGCAGAGGAGACAAAGGCAGCCAGGAGACTTGGATTTCTCACAACTAAGAACAAGGACTCAGGCTTTGACAAAGACAAGGGGGCAGGGGTCGATGTCCATCACCCCTTCATTTTCACAGCTCCGAGTATCTTCCCTGAGGCCTCCTCGTGATCATGCCCGACTTAGGCGATTCCCCTCATGGGAAATCTTACCCGTCATTGGCTAACTGATCAAGCCTAGGAGGCCAGGCACAGAACAGGCAGCGTTCGTGCCAGGGAAATAAGTTTTGTCTCCTTAGTGGCTCCTGGTTCGGAGGTCTCTCACTTAGCCTAAGTCACAGGGGGTTACAGCTTCCTGAGACCAGGCAGGGTGGGCCCCAACACATACTAAGAGACTTATTGCAAGAAGTAAGCTCCCGTGACTGTGAAGGCTGGTAAAGCATGTCTGAAACCCACAGGGCAGACCATCAGGAAGGGCAGCTGGGACAGCAGGGCCTGAGCTGAAGCCACTCTACAAGTGGCATTTCCTCTTCTTCATGGGAGCCTCAGCTTTGCTCTGCAGACCCTTCAACCAACTGAATCAGGCTCGCCCAGACTGTTTAAAACAATCTTCCTCTCTTAAATTCAATGGAGTATGGACTTTAGCCACATTTACCAAAGAATTTCACAGCAACCCCTAGATGAGTGTTGAAATAACTGGAGACTGTGGCCTACCCACGTTGACACTTACAAACGGACATCGATATACTCTGTAGGGTTTTCCCCTCCTGTTATAAATGAGTTATAAATGATTATTATTGGTGAATAAGAAAACTAATGATATTTGTACATTGAATTTTCAACTTTATTGAAATACCTTAGAAATTCTATTTGTCCACAGATTCTTCTTGACTTTCTATGTAGATAATATCTTTTATAAATAAGAATGTGTTTTTCTTTCTTCCCTTGTTCCTTGGACTGGCTTTCTTGACTTTTGCATGGAATAGAATGTCCTTTGCAATGTTGAACTCAAGCAGTGATAATGGGCATCTTTGTGGCATCCGTGACATCAATGGCACCAGTCCTAAAACAAACTATAGTTGTGACAGGATTTGGATAGATGCTGGTCAGAGACTTAAAAGAGAACACTCAAATTAGCATAATTCAAGGCAGTTTTCTTTACAACTACCTTTATACCGGTTTGGATTAGGGAAATCACAGAAGATATTGCAATGCCTGCCAACGGCAGCTGAGGAGTAACTATCTCTGGGCAAAAGGACTAGGAAAGGGACAGGCTTCTGGAACTGGGGCTGAGAGAGGCAGGTAGAGGAAGCTGCTTTGGGAGGGGCACAAACAACCAGCATGACCAGCCGGGACGGGAGCCAGAGGAAGGAATATCCTGATCTCATTCTCTTTCTTCTCTCAGATCTCCTAACAGGGCTCCTGAGTGGCTGAACCCAATGGAAAGCCAGAAGGCAGGAGAAATTGCTTAATCCTCACAGGCAGAGAAAGGGGTAGGGAAATGTAGCAAATGGATTTGGAGAAACAAGTAGAAGATAACTGGCAGAATGCCATTTACTGAATCATTGTTTTCTTTATTCCTAGTGTGCTCGGAGTTTTTTTCAGGGCTGAGTATTAAATCTTATTGATTCTTTTACCCCATCTATTAAATAGCCTATTAAAATATGCTTAGGTTTTTTGTATCAATTTTCATTAGTAAAGCTGTTCTATAATTTCCCTATTTTTAAAATTCTTATTTATTTTTAGAGAGAGGAAAAGGGAAGGAGAAAGAGAGGGCGAGAAACACTGCTCAGCCACCTCTTGCACGTCCCCAACTGGTGTCCTGGCCCCCAACCCAGATATGTACCCTCATTGGGAATCGAACCAGCAACCTTTTGATTCTCAGGCCAGCACTCAATCCACTGAGCCACACCAGCCAGGGCTAACTTCCCTATACTTCTTTTTCCAGTTTTGCTCTCAGAGTTATACTAGTTTTAGAAAATTTGAGCCCTGACGTCTGGGGCCCAGTGAGTTGGGCATCATCCGGCAAACTGAAAGGCAGCTGGTTCATTCCTGGTCAGGGCTCATGCTTGGGTTGCAGGTCAGGTCCCAAGTTGGCTTGTGAGAGGCAACCAATCCATGTTTCTTCCCTCTCTTTCTCTCTCCCTTCCCCTCTCTTTAAAAGTAAACAAAATCTTTAAAATTAGTTGATTACCTTTTCCTCTTTTCTATTCTCTGAAATAGTTGATAAACATAGTTTTTTGTTCCAGAAAAGTTTAGTAAAACAGGCCGATGAAACCATCTTTGGCCACCTGAACCTTTGGGGGACTGAGAAATTTCTTATAGTTCTTAGTTGATTTAGGTATCTGATTTCTTCCTGATTTAATCTTGCTAACTTATATTTTTTCCCCAAATTATCCATTTATCTAAGCTTTCAAATGTATGCTTATAAAGCCTCAGCTTATTCATACTCAACTTTTTGACAACGCGTACCAAACAAATCTGCCAGCTTACGTGTTGATGCAGCTCTTTTTAAGCAGGAAAACCCCTGAACTGAAACTGTGAACATGGCTCTAGATTACCATCTTGTATGGAGAATTTTTGCCTACCATTTAACTGATGGAAATAACTCACAGCCATCAGGATCCCTGAATGTTTTGTAGATCAACTTCCCCTGAGTTTTCTGGTCCATGGAGATATTTATCTTACATTTAAAGCCTGACCATGTCTTTTTGGGTTTATGCTTTGTTTTTCATTGCTATACATTTGGAGGAAACAATGTTACTAAAATATGAACTCACTGCAATGCCTTGACCAGAAAATCCTCCTTGGTGTTACGATTTCTTGCTCCAAGACTGCTCTGGACATCTTTACCTTTTCTCCCAGAACCTTGGAGGACACCGCCTTAGGTCAGATGCCAAACGCATTTTAGACTTTCTTCAAGGTGCTCCTGCCCACCTCTGTCGTCCTGCTAGTAAATAGAAGCCTCTGTCTCAGGTTGGTGTTTGTCACCAGGTTCAGTGACCTCGGCTCGATGTAATCTCCTTTCTTCAGTCTCCTCTGTGACACTTCAGCTGGTCATCCCCACAATTTGTTTCATTCGAGAAGTCAAATAATACAGAAATCTTTAGACAAATAATTGTTGTTATATTTAAGTTGTGAAATGAAAACAGCTTTCATCCCACCGATTCCTTCCATTGTATTCTATCTGGAGGTGATGAAGTGAGGCATCTTGTTTTCCAGGCAGGGAGAGGGAACATAACATGAAGCCAGAATTCCAAGGCAATTTCATTCGACTATTTGTTTAGAGAGGCCGATTTTCCAACAATTTTATCTGCAGTACTTCTCAGGCCAAGTGCAAGGGCCTTCACCCAGAGATCCTATTTGCAGTGTTAGCTGCTGCCACCTAGTGTCCTTCGTGGAGAAATAGTGTGGGCCTTCAGGTTCTTTTCAACGGTCAGGAAGAAATGGTCTGGATAGAGGACTTCGAGACACCTACTACTTAACCCTTACCAGAACTGAGGATTCAAATAAAATGAGGCTGAAAATAGAAAAATATATATTAATTCTTTCCCAGGAAAACCTGGCTCAAAGAGCTTATGGATAGGTTATTTTTTTAATAGTTGAAAATATTGAAGTAGCTGGCTTCTTCAGACTTGGTTTTTCACTGTGCTCCACAAACAAATCCACTATGCTCTATTTGGATGTAGCTCCTTCATTCACTTCAGACAGTATGGAGGCTAGTGGACCCCACCCTAGGAAATCATCAGAATGCCCTGGAGAGTTTTGAAAAATGTATATTCCAAAGAAACAATTGATAAACTGGACTTTATTAAAATTAAGAACTTATGTTCTGTGAAAGACAATGCCAAGAGAATGAGAATATAAGAGAAGACATACTGGCAACTAAGCATATGAAGAGATATTCAACACCATATGTCATTGGAAAATTGCAAATTAGAACAACAGTGAAATGCTACCGCGTACGTATACCAGTGGCCAAAGTCCGAGACACTGACACCACCAAATGCTGATGAGCATGTGGAAGATCAGGAACTCATCCGTTGCTAGTGGCATGCAAAATGGTACAGCCACGTGGGAAGGTTTTTTACAGAACTAATCATACTCTTAGCATATCATCTAGCAATCACACTCCTTGACATTTACCCAAATAAACTGCAATCTCACAATCACACAAAAATCTACACATGGATGTTTATAGCAGCTTTACTCATAATGACCAAAACTTGGAAGCAATCAAGATGTCCTTCAGGAGGTGAAAGGAGAAATAAATTGTGATATATCCAGACAATGAAATATTTTTGAGCATTAAAAGGAAATGAGCTCTTGAGCATGAAAAGGCATGGTGAAAACTAAGTGAAGGAAACCAATCTGAAAAGACTACGTACTATTTGATTCCAGCTCTGTGACATTCTGAAAAATGTAAAACTATAGAGACAGTGGTAGAAATATTAGTGGTTGCCAGCAGTAAGGAGGGAAAGAGGAGTGACTAAACAGGCAGAGCACAGAGGATTTGGGGGGTAATGCAGCTACTCTATATGACACTACAGTGGTAAATACATGTCATTATACATTTGTCCAAACCCATCGGAATGTGCAACCCTGAGAGTGGACCTTAATGTAAACTAAAGACTTTGGATGATGATGATGATGATGATGATGATGATGATGATGATGATGAGTCAGTGCAGGTTTATCAAGTGTAATAAATGTACACTCTGGTAAAGGATGCTGATAATGGGTTTAGGTGCAGAAGGTATATGAGAACTCTACACTTTCTGCTTACTTTTTCTGTGAACCTAAATATGCTTTAAAAATAAAGTGTATTAATTAAATATACATACATGTATATATACTATTTATATGAGTATTTTTTTTTGCCAGGACATAGACCAGATCTATTGAATCTCAATCCCCAATGAATGGTACAGGATTTTTTTAATTCCAAGAGTTTCTAATGATAAAACCAGATATAGGAAAGAGTAAAGAAAAAAGCATGAAATTTGGAACTGGACAGACCTGAGCTTCAATCCTGAGTTGCCACTTACCAGCTATGCAACTTTGGACATGCTATTAACCTCTCTGACATGGGGACTCATCATAATCATTCACAGGGTCCCCATGATAATTGAATAAGGTGATATACTGTGACCTGAGCATGATGGACAGCAGTGGCCACACAGGTATATGGGCCTAATCACCAGAAAAAACTGAATCATGAACTAAGCCAGGGGACGGTATAAATACTTCCTTGTTCTTTCCTCAACCCCAAATTTCTCCTCAGTTACTACTGATTCTCCATTCCATACGTGCCTGGATATTCCTTTACCCTTCTCCTTCATTTTCTACTCCATTCCCCTCAGGACCAGCGGCTTCTTCCTGTGTAGCAGGTCCCATTTGCTCTGTACCTTAATGTTCTGCAGAGAAGAGAGCCAGACAAACCTCTCTAACTAGTACTGATCACCTCTCGTTACTCCTTGATAAGCCATTATGATAAAAACAAACAAACAAACAAACAAACAAACAAAAACACTTCCTCACGTCAGGCTGCTCTAGCAGGAAGAAATGCTGGCTGCCCTCCCGAGAAAGGTTCAGGCCAGGCCGAGGGTCCAAGAAGCAGTTCCATAGGGTAGTAGCAGGGGCCATGTCATGCTCCCCACTGTGAGTGCTGGGTGCTCAGCATCCATTCCCCATGGTCTCTCCCTCTTTTCACCCTTGAAAGCCACACTGGCTTCCAGGACTGCTCCTTGATAACACAGCAAATCAGACTGCAGTGAAAAGGATTTTAAAATGCATGTATTAGCATTTGCCTCTCGTGTTGGACTAAGGGATTTGTGCTCACACGTTTGCTGCAGCAGCGTGGTGTCCTGGTTTCCCCCTGCTTCCTGAGCCATCACTTCGCAGTCTCCTTGGCCATTGTGTCCCTGTTCAACAGCCCCTCAGTGTTGGGCTTTTTGGCTCTGCTCTTCTCACTCCTGACCTCGTCCATGACTATGGTTTCAGTTTTTCTCTACCCAGGAACAATCCCCATGCACACATCTTCCGCACAGACCCGTCCTCCGAGCACCGTGCCTGTTTCTCTGAGTGCCTACTCAACATCCACAGGGCTCTTCTCAAAGGCTTCTCAAACACAACCTGCTCTGAACCGAACTGGTTCCTTCCCACTATGCTCCACCCTAACCTGGTCCTCCTCTAGAGTTCCCCATGTCGGGGATGGGTAACACTATCTGTCCCTTATACTTGAATATCATCTGGGCGCTTCACTCCCCCTTACCAACCATCATGAATCCTGCCTGGTCGGTGTTAAATGTTTGTGGAGCCCACCTGCATCCTTCCACGAATCCCAGCCCATCATCTTTGTCCTCCTGACTGCTCTCAGTAGTTTAGTTTAGTTTCCACACTGCAGCCACAGTGACCGTCTGCTGAAAGCAAATGTAATCATGTCACTACTTTGCTACTGTGCCAATGGCTGCCCGTGGTCTTAAGAAAACTAACAAACTAACATCTAATACTCACCCCCCCATCAGGCTGGGCATGAGCTGGCCCCGGCCTCCGACTCCAGCCTCATCGGAGCTGCTCTTCCTCTCTAGCTGCAGCCAACTGACGTCCTGCAGTTCCTTCAACAGCTCACACACTCTCTTACCTCGGGGCTGTTCTCTCTTCCTGGGACACCCCAGCCCCCTTAAAACTCCCAACCTGCTAACTTCTGCTGAAAGATGGCTTCTTCAGGAAACTTCTGTGGATGGTCTCCTTACCCCTCTCTCCATTGTATTCATTTTCTAGGGCTACATTCATAAAGTATAGCAAATCATGTGGCTTCAAATGACAGAAATGCATTGTCTCGCAGTTCTGGAAGCTAGAAGTCTGATACCAAGGTGTTGGCAGGGATGGTTTCTTCTGAGGACTATGAGGAAGAACCTGCCCCATGCCTTCTCTTAGGTCCTGGTGACTTGCTGGCAGTCTTTGGCTTTCCTTGTCTTGTGAAGCATCACCCCCACGTCTGCCTTCATCTTCACATCGTGTTCTCCCTGCGTGTGTGTCTGTCCAAATTCCTCTTCTTACAAGGACACCAACATATTGAATTAAGGGCTCACCCTACTCCAGTATGACCTCATCTTAACTAATTGTACATGCAAGGACCCTATTCCCCAATAAGGTCACATTCTGAGCTCCTGGGGGTTATAACTTCAACATATAAACTTGGGAGAAGGAGCACAGTTCAACTCACAACACCCTCCCACTCCTGAGATGGAGTCCTCCAGGTATGTATTGCCATAGCCCTGCCCTGGAGGCTTTTTCTTTAACCCACTCGTTAGTTTGTAATTCTTAATCACATAATCACATGAGCAAAAGTGTGTTTGCTCCCCCCATGGATTGTGAGCTCCATGGGGAACCATGCCTGTTTCTGTGGACCACTGTATCCCCAGGCCTGGCATGTGGCGGTTGTGCGATAAGTGCTCACTGAGAGAAGAAATAAGCTCCGTGACCCTCCAGGTCCTTGACTGTATGTCAGTGTGACGAGAGCAGCCCTTATGCCCCGAGCCCACTCAATCACTGCCCAGGGCTCTAGCTGCCAGAGCCAGAAGTCATCTGAGGCAAGGAGGCTGGAGGCAGATCCACCGGCTCACCCACTGCTGTCCCAGCTTAGTGACCCCTAGAAACTCCGGTGTCACCTCCCCCATAGAAACCAAGCCCTTGCTAGGAAAAGTCACGTCTCAAATATGTGAGTGCACTGCACTTTCATTTCACATGAGCTTCATAAGCACTGCTGGTTATTACTGAGGAGGCTCAGGGAGCTTCTCTGGACACCTTAAAAATAGGACAGAAGAGCTCAGCTGGGTGGTTAAGAGATGAATAAAATAAAGTAACTTCTTGGTGCCTCTTTCATCTCTAAAACTCTAAAATCCTCATTGTTTGATTACTTCGGATGTGGTCCCTCAATGCAGATAGAAAAAGATTCTCAGTCTTTTAACTCTCCCACCAATATTTAGATCAATAAGTCACTGACAACAGTGCCCTAGAACAATAAAGAACCCAGAGAAGCTGAAAAGCCTTTTTGCACAGATGTGATTATAATCCTGTTGAAATCACCTTCTCGGTGTGCTCTCAGGAGCAAGCACTGCTTTTGCAAAGTGTTAAGATAGCTTAATGCCTGGCTTTTATGTTTCATCATCTCACGGCACGAGGAATGCTGAATGCTCTAAATGTTGGACTTCTAGAAGCTTGAACCCATTGACCTGCCACAAGTAATTACTTCTGAAAGGATCCTGAACCAGCAAGAAGCCAGGACAACTCACAAAGCCAAGGTGAACTACAGTGGTGAGCGGGAGGGTGGGCTGCCCCTTTCATGTACTCCCTGCACAGAAGACTTCACAGCAAATCAAACCAATGTGTCATTCAGGCTTAGAACTTTCCAAAGCTATCCATCCTCTCCTGGGCCTGCTTCCAGCTGGGACCTGTTCCTGCCTCTCAGGGGAACCTGGGGCCCTTTCCCGTTTCCCGGTGAGACAGGGAGATGTAGATGAGACAGAGGAATTTCTCTTGGAAATTGGTGATTCTAGAAGCGTTCAAATTTGTGGAAAAGTCCAGCATAATTCCTCTCTTTCACTTCTTCCTCTCGGGCTAAATCTTTCTTTCTGTTCTCAGTTTTCAGGATAAATCATATCTATGAGTTGTTCCTGACCTGTTTTCCACAAACACACCAAAAAGTAATCCTGGAAAGGGCCTTCTGTAGAGCTCTCCCCTTGTATAAATGTGTCACCTCTGCCGAGGAAACCCCCCTCATGTGGGAATGTGCAATGGGAGGTGGGAGCAGATTTACAACACTTTCCACTCGTAATTCATGTTGGAGCCCGTGAGACACTGCAGTGTGCTGGCTCCTGTGGTGGAAGATGTCCAGGCACTTTGGATCCTCCAGGCCACGTCTATGATGCTGGCAGCACCTGGGGAGGCCCCCCCCCCCCGCTGAGGCTCACAGCAGTGAACACAGTCACTGTCCCCAGGGCAACATGAACCGTCACCGAACACATTTGGTGGTGAGTGTACTCACCCCTGGTTGCCCTGTGCAGCTGTCTGTCTGCACGGTCTCACTGGTGCTTATGACTCACCAGGGGAAGAGAACCAAAGTCACAAATAATCAACCTCAAGTCCTTCCTACACTGCAATACAACCAGGGCTTAGATTGGTACGTGGGGGAACACTCTACAAAAATAGGTTCCACTTCACCATTCAGTGGCTCCCCTCTAAGTTCACGCCAGACAGTCAGTCAGTAGTAGAAGAGACAGGGAGAGAGAGGGGCAGGTCTCACCGAACCAGAGCACATTTCTGGGAGGCGAGTAATAGGCATCTGTTCCCAGGGGAAGTGATATCCCGTCAAAATGAGATGTGAAAAGGTATGTCCATTCGAGGTCTGTAAGACTCTACAGGAACCTTAAAAACCACAATACGAACACTGCACACATCCGCTCCATTCACTGACGGCCACACCACGGACTGATGGGGGGCTGCAGTGGCCCTCCGGTGATGTCGCCGGAGATCTCTGTGAATTACAACTGAGGGTTGATCTTGTTGTATCCCAAAAAGGATTTCAAGCTGTCAATGGTAGAATCAGTAACTAATTACCTCATACTAACGAATGTGTCATTTTTTTGTAGCAGGGATTGGAAAAAAAGATGCAAATTCCAATGTATACTTCTGGGAAAAGACAATATTTACATAAGATGCAAATGCTGGAAATGAACCGTAAAAGACAAGAGGTAAATATGCGAAGAGAGTGGAAGAACGTCACGTTCACCAAGGCCACTCCGCGTGATTACCGCCGCCCTGCACGTGAATATGGTGAAGCGTTCACCTCCAGGCTTCACTTAGCATCTTGAATTCAGTCCCTGGGTCCAAAGACTCGACTGCTGGAGTCAGGAAGAGCCAGCAAGGTCCCTTCTGCTACCAACTGAGTCTTCCCTCTGCTTTCAGTCCTCACAAGGATTTATCTGCTCCTCCAGTCTCTCTTCCTTGACTAGGACATCCTGGCTAGAGCAGGAAAATGGGGGTAGATCATTTTTCTTGGTTTAGTAAAAGGAAATGGGATGAGTTCACCTTCACTTTGATACCCAGGCCTCTCTGCAACTTGTGCCACAGAATTCTCCTACAAGAAAGACCCCTGTAACAGCCCCCCTAACAGTAATGGCCTCTCTAACTCTCACATTCCGAGTTTCTCACTCGAGTGATTAAGCCGAAAGCCACTGTCTGCTGCAATTCCCATATACCCACTAGCTGACAGAGAAATGCTCCTACAGAAGTCCTCCCTGTCTGAGGCTGAGGGCATACTCTGCCTTCTCCTAACAAACCTGTGAGGAAAGCAAGTCTCTGCGCCTTCTACCAGGAGACAGAGAACCATGTTCCGAGCAGGGGAACACAGGGGTCTATGGATAAGGACCCAACTTGCAAAGTGGCTGAAAGTAGGGGGGGGGGGGGCGGGGGGGGGGCGGGGGGGGGTGAAGGTGAGAGAAAGAACTTTAACCGTTTATAACTCATCATTTGCAGACCCAAGCGGAGTTGGAGAAAAGTCTGCACAGGGAGGCAAGGATTCATAAGGAGAGACTGAGGGAACATAAAGCCAAGAAAACCCTTCACAGCATCCCAAGAAATGAGGGCGGTGACTTTCTAACCTTGTTGCCCGATGAAACCTTCAACCCAAGTGCAGGTGAGTCATGTAAATTGTTTCAGTAAAATAAAGTATTCACTCAAGTGTTTACAACAGCATCAAACATACTTCTAGGGGGCTGGAGGGAATGGTTAGTGAATAGCCTTGGGTCCCTGCTGATATTTTACCTCCCAGGATACAGTGGGCATATTATGCAGTTTAAGCACTGCAATGAGATGTTTCTTTCTTTTTAGAGGTTTACTATACTTTACATGCATTATTGGCAACCCTTCCTCCATCCGCAGGGGAAAAAAAGGCAAAAGAGCCTCATCTTGTGGTGAGGGAGAATGAAGCATGTGGAGAAAATACTGAACAGCTAGTTAGTATCAGCCAGCCTGGCGCCCTGTGCAGACACTGTCGCCCCGGCCCACTCTCCCTCTGCAGCACGCTTGGAACGTCTGAAACGGAACCCAAGCCTGCTCCTGCTGCATCCACTGTCTCAGTGAGGCCTCCACGCCCTGCATCACTCAGGCCAGAGACTTGGGGCCTCTCCAGCCCTTCTGTCCCCTCCCCTTGCAGTTGGTCAGTCACAAAGTCCTGCTGATGTCACCTAGCGCTGAAACCTGCCCTCTTTCTCCCATTCCCCATGCCATCCTTAGGTCACCGTGTCATACCAGGACTTTGGCTACACCCTCCCAACTGTGCTCCTCACTCAGGGTCTTACCCTTTCACATCAGCCCTTCCACTTCAGTGGTTCTCGGTGTGGTCCCCAGACCACTGGCACCAGCATCTCCTGGGAACTTGTTAGGGCCCTGGCCAGAGTGACTGAATCAGAAACTGTGGGGATGGGGCCCAGCAACCTGGGTTTAACACCTCCACCCCAGTGATTCTGATGCCCCTGAAGTTTAAGAACCACTGGTTTACTTGGTAATCAAAGTACTGTCCACAGACCAACAGAGCCTGCATCATCTGGGAGTTTATTAGAAATGTGGGATTTCAGACCCCACCCCCAGACCTACTAAATCGGGCCCTGCATTTTATCAAGATTCCAAAGTGATTCCCATGCACAATAAAGTTCCAAAAGTAATGCACCCATAGTGGAGTGGTCTTACAACATGCACATCTGACCAACTCACTGTCTTGCTAAAAAAAAAAAAAAAACCCTGTAATGAGCCTCCATCATCCTGAAGACAAAGTCTCAACTCCCTTCCCAGCTTCATCTCCTGCCACTCTCACGCCCAGCCCCCACACCTGATCTGTGGGCCAAATCCCCACCTCAGCCAGACTGACCACCAAGAGCTCTAAGGAAATGCTGGCCATGAGTCTGGAGGTCTTGGGCTTCTAAGAAGCAAAATAGCCAGCGAAAGAGATATTGCTCCTGCTCAGAGGAGCAAGATGCTTAATCAATAAGTTCATTAAACAAGAAAAGGCTGAATAATTGAAAATCTATGGGAGGCATCTATTTAACCTATACTCCCAAGTCCCAGAATGAAATATGCTGTGTAGTCATGTAGAGAAACAACTTTTACAATTAAAAAAAATAGTGGCAAAACAATCAAGACAAGTGCCTCAGCAATAGTTAGACACTTACACTCATCGCTTGGGGTCAGGCCAAGAAAACCAACATGTGTATAGTCTTTGGAAGATGCCTCAGATTTGGGGGGCACAGGAGAGACTGTGATACCAGGTGAAGGGGGTTTTCCTCTGCTCCCTTCATACTTTTTAGAGCTGTTTCATTTTGCTCTGGCAAAGGCTTATTGAGTGCTTACTACAAGCCAGGCACTGTGGTCTGCCCTTAAATGCATTATTGCATTTAATCCTCACACAACCTATAAGGTAGGAGTTACTATTAGCCCCCATGTGACAGAGCCAAGATTCAAGGCCAGGTCCCTCTGACTCCCAAGCATGCTCTTCCACCCACCCCCTCGTACAGCCTCATAGGACTCCAGGGACTTGGAGCTCCGTCCAGGACCTCCTCGGGAAAGTCTGCAAATATAGAGGTTGTGACTCCTCAACCAAATCTTTCAAGAGCTGCTTTCTGCAAAGCCTAGAGATTTCACCACTGCAGTAGGCAACTGCTGGAGCAATGACTCCTTTTTATTTATTCCCAAAGAGAGTTTTTGATTTCTTTCCCTGTATTCTAAAAGCAGTTCACTTTGCCTTCTCCTAAAAGTGGGGTGTAACCAAGATCATAGACTTACATGAGCATTCTGCTAGTCAGCTTCTGCTCATTAAGATTCTTCTGTACCCATCTCCACTTACTGAATGCTATTTTTGCCCATTCTTGTCCCCTCTTCTGGAAGATGGGGTGAGAGTTCTGGTCTCTTGTGAAATACAAAAACAAAAATCAGTCTTTGTTTTATGCTGCCTCTTTAAAATGAAATTACCCATGCTTTGCATATATTTATATAATAAATTATATATATGTATATATAAAACAATATATAACTTATACAAAGTGAACATCTCCTTTGGGCTCACAGTTCTCTGAGTGTTGGCATGTTTATGAGACTCCTGCCCTTTCCAGGAGCCATGAATAGAATATAGTGGGTAGGAAAAGCCATGGACTTGGAGCCAAAGTCTTTCACTGGAGCCCCGACAGTGTATTTACTAAATGTAAGCTCCACGGAAGCAGGGACCTTCTCTTGTTCCTAAAACAGTGCCTGGTACACAGTATCCTCTCCATAAATATTAGCTATATATATGTCTACATGGGTTTATTCTATATATAGACAGATTATAGATAAACTCTAGTTATTTAACCTCTCGCAAACCTCAGTTTCCACATCTGTAAATGGGAATATAAAGAATGTCACCATGTAGGTTTTATGTAAAAATTAATCTAAATATGTGTAAAAGCACATATGAAATTTGTCATTAAATGCATGGGAATACAGACAAAACTGAGGACAGATGGAGCTGATACGTAACAGTGAAAACAACTAGATGCTTCACGGGAGGTGTCACCCTAAATACATTACTTTAATGGTACCTTCGCAATTCTGGCCTTATCTGGACACCTGTACTACTATTTACTCAGTATTTTTTAAGCTGTCTCCTAAGGACAAGAGCAACTTCCCAAGGTAACCACAATACAATTATCACACTTAAAAGTTTTAACTTTGAAACACACTATTTTCTAATATATGGCCCATATATAAATATCCATGGTTGTCCTGGTAACGCCCTTTATAGCTACTTTTTGTTTCCCCACTTGTGCTTTCTTTGTAAGACCCAGGATCCAGTTCAGGGTCATACATTGCATTTATTTTTCTTGTCTCTGTCTGTTTTAATTCAAGAATAATCCCCTATCCTTTACTTCTTTCTTCTTTTCTCCTTCCTGCCCTGTCCTTAGGAGATTTGTGGTAATGTGTGTGGAGGAGGGAAGTGACTCTGCATTTAACTCTCAAATGTTTCTACTGAAAAGTAGCAGTATGTATGTGTGTGTTTATATACACACACTGCAATATATATCACTGTATACCATTATCGTGAAAAAATATTGTTGGTGGGTTGGAGTACACAGGTATGTATTACAGTATTCTTGTGACTTCCAGGAAATTTAAATTTTAACAAAATAAAAATATCTTTAATACATTCCCAGTTGGAATCTTTTATATGTATATATATATTTTTAAATGGCAAACAGATTATTCTGTGTTCATAAAAACATCGGCACTTAAAACAAATACAATATTGTCCTGGAAAAATAAATCAAACAAACTTTTAACTTTTTGTAGGAAATCCACAGGATGCAGAATTTTTAGAGCATCAAGCAGGGAGTGATGACTGTCCCCGGAAAATTGGTAAAATGGAGACGCAGCCCCTCGAACAAGAGGCCCAGGCCCAGCTTCTCTGGGACAGTTCCAGCTCTGACTCAGAGGAGCTGGGGACTGTCAGGAAGAAACCACAAGCCCTGGTGAGGACCAGGACAGAGAGAATCGCAGTTTTTGATGAGTTTTTTGATCGAGAATAAGAATGCTCTTCACTAATCAAGATACTCAGTGCACTGAATGCTTACTGTCCTATAACAACTCTTCAAATTAGTAGATGAATTATTCTGAGGAAACCAATTCACTTTCTTTTTATCTGGAGCCTTATCATTAAGACGTGTGACATATTTTGTTAATTGTGCTGCATAGCTAACTGCCTCAAAACTTAGGGGCTTAAACACCAGCCATGTATTGTTTCACTTTTCTGTGTGTTGCGGGGCTCGGCTGGGTGGTTCTTCTGCCATCTCTTTTGAATCTTTCATGTAGTTGAAGTCAGCCAGCAGCTAGGGCTTGACCAGGACACTCAGACTGCTGGACCTCATTCCCTCTCCATACAGTCTCACAGGCCTCTGCACATGGTGTCCCCAAGTGGTCTCTCCAGCAGGGCAGTGAGTTAGGAGCCCAGGGCTCCAAAAGAACATGTTCCAAGAGGAGGAAGCAGAAGCGGGTAGTCATGGAATGGGCTCCACATCACTCCCACCACATTCTGTTGGTTGAAGCAACTCATTGGTCAGATCACAGTCAATGAAAAAGGGTGTGAATTCCAAAGCAGGGTCCATTGGGGTCTATCTTTGACACTTGCCCCCACACCATAGTTTTTTAAAGATTTTATTTATTTATTTTTAGAGAAAGAGGAAGGGAGGGATGGAGAGAGGGAGAGAAACATCAATGTGTGGTTGCCTCTTGTGTGCCCCCTACCGGGGACCTGGCTCACAACCCAGGCATGTGCCCTGACCGGGAATCAAACCACCGACCCTTTGGCTCACAGGCCTGTGCTCAATTCACTGAGCTACACCAGCCGGGGCCCCCCACACCATATTTTTAAAAAGAAAATTAGATCTTATAAATCAAAGAATGAAAGAGTAGATTTGATGAGTTTTTAAAGAAAAGTCATAGTAATGCTACACTAGAGACTAAACTCGTCACTTTTTGTGAGTTAGCAATTTTATAATCTCATAACAGAGTGGCTACAGGAAAGAGGTGGAATAATGTCTAGTATGATGCAGGTCTTAGAACTCTTTAAAACTAAAAGGACTTTAAAAGTGTTCAGCCCAAAAATTACTTCATTTACAAAAGTTAGATTTTTTCATTTCTGGTTGGTGTGGCTCAGTGGATTGAATAGCAGCCTGAAAACTGAAAGGTCGCCAGTTGGATTCCCAGTCAGGGCATGTGCCTGGGTTGCAGGCCAGGTCCCCAGTTGGGGTCGGGGGTGACAGGCAGCCACACACTGATGTTTCTCTCCTTTTCTCTCTCCCTCCCTTCCCTCTCTCTCTAAAAATGAATGAATAAAATCTTTTTTAAAAATTAGATTTTTTTAGATAATTTTAAGAGCTTCTTTTGTGTAAAATTAGGGTTTACTTTTAGCATACTCTAAAAATAATTTTATGCCATCCAGAAAATTCTAAGATATTAGTAAAACTTTAAAACAAAGCAAAACAAAAACACTCTTTTAAGCCTTACTTAGAAAACTGCCCCCCCAAAAATACAGAAGGAAACACCCCCTGAATTTGACCTTCTGTGCATTCAGATCAGTCACTAAGAACATAAAAGGGCTGCTGTGTCAGGAGACAACATACACATTTCCTCCAAGGGCGAAAGGTCATTAGATCGTCCCTGGGTATAGCTACTCCCAGTTCTTTGCAAGAAGTATTCTTCCTCTTTCTGTGGTAGGTAAAGGCATATTTCCTACAAAGATATACATAATGGTTTGACCAGTCACCCTTCTTGAAAAAGTAAAATCCTTGCGAAAAGAAAGGAGTCCAACCAATTCATAATGAATATTATGGCTTATCTGAAAGGCTTAAAACAAAGTGGGGTGGTCAACTCCCACTGTCGGAGATAGCAGAGTTTAAGCATGTCTTCCTCCCACTGATCTGTGACCTGAAATTGGACAACGCCTCCTTCTAGAAGCTCACTGGCCCGTGAGCTATGTGAGGGCATGGATCATGTCTCCTCCCTGTGGTATCCCTGCATCCTAGAGCAACATCGGGTGCAGGGTTTGTTATTAAGTGTTTGTTGACTTCATTAATTTATGTGTTAACTAGTTAATTAGAGAGGCACTTGCTTCCCTCCAGCTGTGCAGTTGTTCACTCTCATTTCCATCGTTCCCCAAGGGTCTGAAATGTACAAGGTTGATTATACAGCAAAGAAAGGACATTTTCCCCAAAAGCTCTTGGAATAGATACATCTAAATGGAGGGCATGAATTAGACATTGCCTTGGGACACAGGAGCTAGACCTGCACGCAAGCCAATGAGAATGCCACAGCTCAAAAGATTCCTCGAAACTCTATCAGAGTGTGTTAGCTGCAAAGGAAAATCAATCATGATAGTAAAAACTGTAAAATTCAGCCTGGAGGCAAAGTTGTCAATTTTCTTCAACAGAGTATCTCCCTGCCTTTGGAAAGAAAACAGGCTTGTCGATGGCCAGATGCATGCTTTTTCCTGTGAAAACGGTATTTTCCTTCTTGCTCTGTGTTTTTCATAAGAAAGATAAATTCTTTTTTGGCATACTTTTGGAAACATGCCTTTCTCAATTGTTTTTTTTTTTTTCAGGCAGAGAACCATTTCTTCCTCATCTACCTATTTTGATGATAATTCTGAGTCACTTTACCTGGGTTTAACGAAAGATGACTCTTGCAGGAGTCCTCTGTGAGAGAGTTTTATAACCAAATGGATACTGTTTTCTGCTTGCACAAAACAAAACACCAGCTCTTCAGGCTGCTCCTTTTCTCATCAGGAAAACATACAGATAATCAAATCATAATTAATAGCAACTATTTCCTGCATCACATGAACAACAAAAGCCCATTTCCACATATCACTGGAAAACCTCACTTATTTAGAATACTGCATGTAGGGCCAGGGAGGAAGTACATTAAGGACTAGATTAGGGAGGGTCAGACCATTAAAAATCTGAACTATATTTCATTTTTAAAGAAATACTATTTTTTTTCCAGACAGAATAAACAAAACCCGTTTGAAAATAAAGTCAAGGTTTGTTTTTAAGTGTATACTTCACAATACATCTGTAACTCATTCATTCATTCATTTAAGTATGCATGCAAAGGATAGAGTTTGAGTATCTACAACACGCTGAAAATACAGCTGTCAACAAGACAAAGTCCCTGCACCCATGGGACACAGCCCAGTGGGGGGACATGAGCAGAGAGTTGAATACATGATACAATTTCAGATAATATGAGCATAATGAGGAAACATAGAGCAGGTGAGAGGACAGACACAGACGGAGTGGACTGTTTCAGGAAGGATGTGCAGGGAGGGACCCTCTGGGGGAGGGACTTCACTGAAGGGAGGCTGTGAGCCACAAGAAGACCAGTGGAAAACGTTTTCCGGACACTGGAAGAGCATGTACTAAGGCCTTGAGGTGAGGGGAGCTCGCAACATTCAAGGGCCAATGGGAAGGCACAGTGAGTAAATGGAAAACTGACGGGGAGGACACATGTCAGAAAAGTCATCAGGACCCAGATGGTGAGGAACCCAGAGGACCACAGTACGAAGGCAGGTTTTCAGTGTAATAGAATTTCAGAGACAGGAGGAGCCCCTGTCTCCTCCTGTCAGTCCTACTGCAGGCCAACATCTCCAATGCGATCATGAACAGTGGCAAATGGACCCACTGCAGTTGCGTGGCCACAGCCGACTGACCTGGACCTGACTCTTGACCTAACTGAGCCAGTCGGAGAAGACCTCAGTCTCTGCCGGTGGCAGGAACCTCAGTGAGAAAGAACATTCAGGAGTGACAGGCAGTAGTCTTCTGCCTGTGGGCCAGAGACGCCAGAACACTGACCTGCAGTAGAGAGAGAATTAGAGACCAGGGACCCAGGGAGGCCCCCAGTGTATCTGCTCCTCGTTTGCTGCCTGCCACTCTTGCAAGGCTGCCCTACCCTTTTTATTCTGAGACTATCTCCTTATAATAACTACCTTCTTCTTGGACCAGCTCCAGCCGATTTCTGTTTCTTAAAGCCAAAGAATCTCAATAACTATCTTAAACACCACCACCCGCTTACCTAATGGTATAACACTGAAGGCTGTGGTGCACAGGAACCGGCAAGAGTTCCAGCTTCTAAGAGGACTTATAAGGCGCTCTCCCCGAACCCATGCTCAGTGATGCCACGTCAGCCACAGCGGGGGTATTTACACCATGAAAACTGGCAGACGCGACAAACCAGGGCTCATTTTCAGAGAGCTGGATGTTAAACACTTACCAGCACACCAGTCAGGAGGTACAGACCAACAGGCTGTAGAGCCACAGTTCACATCCCAGCTCTCTGCTTCCCGTCCTAGGTGAGTTACTGAACCTCTCTGGCCACAGTCTCCTCACTGTGAATTGGAGATAATGACCTTACAGTGTTGTGATGGTGAAATAAGATCGTTCAGGTGAAGCGCTGAGAACAGTGCCTGACACACAATAACTGCTAATACGTGTTCATTAACCAGCGGTAGTATTCCCGTTGAAATTAGAAATAAAGTAAGATTTTTTTGTGATTCTAGAAGTCTGATTTGTTCAATGAGACATGCAACAAAAGCCAGAAATACCTAACTATGGAACTGTGAAAACGAATTCACCATGATTCACAGATGATGTGATGACAGGACCAGACCACCCAACAAATCAACTGAAAAACTTTTTGAATTAAAAATGGAATTAAATAGGTATCTGGATAAAAAAGATACGTTTTTAAAAATCAACAGCCTTTGCAAACCACTTCTCAAACTGTATGCAGTGAGGATAAATACACCAGTGCACAAAGGCAAATGTGCGAGCGTAAGTTGTGGGCTCACATAGTGTTACTTGAAGGTAGATTGTGATATGCTTAAGTAATATACTATAGACCCTATAGCAACCACACACACACACACACACACACACAAAGAGGAATAGCTAATAAGCCAAAGGGGAGATAAAACTAAATCATAAAAATTACTCAATGCAAAAAAAAATCAGAAAAGGGGAAAATTGCAGACAAAAGAGAAGAAGAAAAACTAGATCCAAATACCAAGCTTGCAAATTTAACCCACAATGATGGTCAGACCGAATAAATGAGCAAGAACCACATCTGCTATCTACAAGAAACAAATTTTATAATAAAACAAAAAGGTTCAAAGGAAAAAGATGAACAAAGCATACAATGCCAACACTAATTGAAAGCAAGCAGGAGGGTCCACACTACTGTTTGACAAGGCAGACCTCAGAGCACGTAAGAGGCGTCATTACTGAGGGGAGTGAAAAACAGGAAGGGACTGAGAAGTACAGATTGCTAGTCCCGGGGATGTAAAGAACGGCATAGGGAATACAGTCGGTAATATTGTGAGAACTATGTACAGTGCCAGGCGGGTACTTGAAATATAGCGGGGCCACTTTGTAAAGTATATGACTCTCTAACCACTACATTGTACATCTGAAACTAATAAAAAATAATATTAAATGTAAGCTGTAATTGAAAAATAAATTTTTTTTAAAAGAAAGACATCTGAGAGTGAAAAAGTGATTTGACAGAGATCCTGCAAGAGATCCCATTGCTTGGAATGCGGTCCGCCCACTGCGGGCCTGGTTCAGCCTAAGGCTGTAGAAGCTTGCCACCTGCTGACCTTTTGCTGAAGTACCTTCTCTCCTCAGAACACTGCTAACAACCATGATTGGATGTCAGCCACAGACATGGAATGCACACAACCATTTCCCAATACAATGTAAAGGATTTAAAATTTTTTTATTTTAAAAATTCTAGAGTGAAGAGAATGCAAAACTCGAAGATCCCACACAAAGATTAAACAGTGTGTAGGGTTCATGTTTATTTGAAGGCTCCCTGCCGACCATTCTCATTACAGGTCCTGCTTAGTTGGGGGGGGGGTTGTTTGTTTGTTTGTTTGTTTGTTTTATTTTGCTTTGAGTAATCACAAGACACAGGGTTCAGTGAAGGTATTTTTTCTGACATCTCGGCTCACTCTGGCATTTCTTTGCCGGCCTGCCCTCCTCCCTGGGGTCTGAGTCACTGCCAGCCATTCCTTATGACCCTTTCCTGGAAAACAGGTCAGCGGATCTGGCCCTGACCTTCTCTCTTGTTCTGAGCTGGCTTCAGGTTTTTTTCCATGTCTCTTTGCAAAGTTTCTGTTATCTAGCTTCTGGCTTCTTTCCTGACTTAGTATTTCAGAGGTGGCCCCAAAAATAGGCTATAAAGGGAATACCAAGTCTTTAGAATAGTATCTAATTACTAATAGGCTGGGAGCTCCCGGAGGCAGACACGCCGAGCCATCTGCAGTTATTATGTGGTGATCCCTTGCAGACCAGGCTGCGAATGGCTCAGGCCGAGATGCGTCGCCCACCACATGCTGAGGGCAGAGCCTGTTCCACTGCTTATTCTCCCTTCCCCATTCACATTTCTCCTGATCCCTATTTCCCTGGAGCATGTGTCAGGCCACCCTGCAACTCTTTCCTCCACTCTGCAGGCTGGGATCTTCCCTGTCAATATTGAAAAATAAAATTCTGTCCATTTGTCTAAGGGTGAAGGGAAGCTGGCCCAGAGGATTTCTGAAACTCCTTATAGTCATCTAATTCTATGGTGATTGGTCAATCCACAGCAGAGTTGACTTAACACTCCCTGGCACAGATATAAATGAGCTGTAAGGAATCAGGACTGCCTGGAGAAATGACTGATTCCAGTAAACAGTATGAACGTACAAGATAATTGTGGGCCACTTTGTTATTCAAGAAAGCAATAAAAGTATCAAATACTATTGTGATCACCTTTAAAGTTTACAGTAGCCATCTGAAGGGGTTCCAACTAATCAAAGATGGGACAATTTGAGCATAAAAAAATGAATAACTTCAATGGATTGAAATATGAAATATGTAAAAGCCCATTAGTTCATAATAACACTCAAAAGATGAGTATGCTGATTACTTGGGAGATTTCTACCACACCAACTCATTTTTCTTAAAATTCTTAAATAACTAATGGGAAAGAACTAGCAATTAATCCTGTCTTTCCTGTATAAATTAGATTTTAGCATAATCAAATATTGATAAAAAAAAGTATTTATAGAAAGAGTCCTACTAATAAATGCAAACAGAATGGTAGCATTAGAGTGACACCACTTTGCAACTTCTAATAGAATAATGGCTCTAAGCAATAGCTGTCCATTGATGCTAAAATCTTTAAGGGAAAAGCTAATGGGAGTTTTGTAATGGAGAGAGCAGGCTGGCACCACCTGTGCCCACTGACCAATGTTTTTATTGCTTTTTAAAGAATATATCAAGAACTGTGAAGGGACTGAGATTTTATTCTACTTGTAAACTAACAAATTAACCTGCCACGGTTTCCTGGAAGCTGATAGAAGATACAGATTCTGGGTCAGAGATTATGATGGTGGATTTTATGTGTCAACCTGACTGGGCCACAGGGTGCCCGGATATTTGGTCAAACATTATTCTGGGCATGTCTGTGAGGGTGTTTCTGGGTGAGATTGACATTTGAATCAGTAGGCTAAGGAAAACAGACTGCCCTCCCTAATGTGGGTGGGCCTCATCCAATCCAGCAAAGGCCTGAAAAGAATAAAAAGCTGAGTAAGAAACAATTCCTTCTCTTCACCTGACTGTGTTTGACCTGGGACACTGGTCTCCTGCTTTCAGACTTGGACTCAGACTGAAACTTACCCTTTTCAGCTCTCCTGCTCCTCAGGCCTTTGGGCTTGGACTGGAACGCAATTCATTGGTTCTCCTGAGTCTCCAGCTTGCTGACTGCTCTGACCTTGGCCTTCCCAGCTTCCCTAATCACCTCAGCCAATTCCTTGCAGTAAATCTGTGTGTGTGTGTGTGCGTGTGTCTGGAGAATCTAGACTAATACAGAGACCAAGGACAGTCCATTGCTACAGCACTAGCAGTGGCCAGAGTGTTATCATTTTTACACTGGTTCCCTGAGCCTCAATTCTAACAGAGAGGGTCAGATGACTCTGTACACATACTGGGCTGTTTAGAAGAAATAACCCCCTAGCTTAGGGAATTCTGATATTTTATACTGTCTAGTGAGCTTATCTGCCCTTTGCTCCAGTGGGAGACACTACCTCTTTCTTCCAAGATTGCTTCACTACACAAACAACCTTGAGAAGGTAGTGCAGACAAAGGGCAGTCAAAGGCTCTTCTTGCGAAACATAAGGAATGCAGAGCCCCATGGAGAACCATCACTCAACAGCCAAATCAGCTGATCTAGCTTATCACTGAAAATGGGACATCATATGTCTCCTGATGAGGTGCAATAAGAAGTACAAAGCACTACCTCAGATGTGTTCTTGCCAAAGAAGGTTTACCTGAACCTAGTCAAGCCTGGGGATCTAGCTACCAGTTTACAGGAAATACAGGGAAGAAATACAGAAACAAGTTGGACAAGGAGGCAATCAGCCAAATACAGAAGACAGGAAAGTGTATGCAATAAATGACCCAGTTTCCCCAAAAGATAACTGGAATTTTAAAAAGTGGGAAAAAAAGAAATAGTTATGGATGAAAAGAGACTTAGGAAATAATGCAGTGTGTGGATCTTGTTTAATTGTAACCTAAACAAGCCAATTGCAGGACAATGGTAGACAATGGGGAAGATCTGAGCATGGGGGAATTAGGTATTATTAAAATTACATGACAGCCCTGGCTAGTGTGTCTCAATGGTTGAGTGCTGGCCTGCAAAGCAAAAAATTGCCAGTTTGATTCCCAGTCAGGGCACTTGCCTGGGTTGCAGGCCAGGTCCCCAGTGGAGGGCTTATGAGAGGCAACCACACATTGATGTTTCTCTCTCTCTCTCTCTCTCCCTCCCTTCCCCTCTCTAAGAAACAACTAAATAAAATTTTTTTAAAAAAATTACATGACAGATTATTGTTAGGGATGATAATGGCCTTGGAGTGGGGTTATATCTTTAAAAATCCTTGTATGTTAATTTCTGAACTATCTATGGGTAAAATGATATAATGTCAATTTTGCTTTAAATTACTTTACCACCACCACCAACAGAAGTGGAAGGAAAAAGATGAAATAAGGTTAGCCAAATGTTATTAATGGTTAAAGCTGGGTTACAATACACGAAAGCTCATAATACTATTTTCTTCTATGTAATTCTGAAATTTTCTATTAAAAATTTTAATAAATAAAACCATAGACAAATGAAAAAACAGAACCCCCAAAAGTAAGAATATTAACTACACACATAAAAGGTTGTGGGGGCCCCGGCAGAGGTGCTTTCACTCAGACTTCAGTGGAACATCTCAGGTCGTTGGAAGCCTGCCCTTCCAGAGAACAACTTCCATTCTTCCTCTTCAGCCCCGAATAGTTCACACCCTTTGTTCAGTGAACCGACAGACTTCCTATGGGAAGAAGTGAGGCAGGAAGAGAAGCAGGAAGAAGTAGAGAAGGGGAGGGAGAGAGACTCACACAGCTGTATCCCCTGCTCCTGGATGTTAAGGTCTAGTGCAGGAGACATCCATAACCTCATAGTCACACAGACCAAGTACTTAATGATCAGTGGACATAAATGCTATGAAGTGAAAGAAGAAATTTCTTTAAGAGCAAATAACATGAAAACTTGGGGGTCAAAATCAATCTCCCTAAGGAAGTGAATGTTGCTGGAGCTGAGATCTAAAGGGTGGGTGGATGGGCATTAGCCAGAAGGGTGTGGGCAGGGCTGTTCTAGGACAGTCACACAAGAAGGCCACAACCTTGGGATGCAGAGCGAAGAAAGAATTGAAAGAGACACTTGGGTATGCAAAGAATGGAGGCTGGGAGAGTCTTTCAGTGGCCCCATCAAAAATAAGGATGGCTTACACCAGAATGGTGGCAATGGAGGCAGACAGAATTGGACCGAGAGATTATTTAGAAAGGAAAATTCACTGGACTTGGTGATTATTAGATATGATGATAGATATGGATGTTTCATATTGTGCTCTTGTGTTATTTCTGCACTCTTGTTGAAGGAGGTCCTCAAGAGGATGTGACAGCCAGTTGGCCCACGAGCTGGACCCAGGCAATCAGAGGCTCTTTGCACCGTTTCCCGTCTTTGGAAGGTTCGTCCTACACATGGTTCCCACAGCAGAGTCAGTTCAAAGACACAGACTTGAGAAAGTACGGTGTTGCCTAGACCGTTCAGACTGAATATGTGACTGAACCCAGTTAAGTTTAACTCTATTTAAACTTCTCGGATTCTGGCTGGTGGATGCACAGACCTACTCATCTTGAGGTCACCCAAGACAAGCCTCCTTGGAAGTTCCCTTGCTTATTAAACCTGCCACCTACCAATCTGGAGTTATCGGCCTCTTTCAGCAGTCTTGACCTCCATGTACAGGAAACAGTTTCGGGGTTCAACAGGGAATCTCCCTCGGTTGCAAACCGACAGGTATCTGCCTAAGGCACTGAGTTTTGGGAGCTGCTATTACCCAGTTTACAACGGGATAAATTAAAGTTGTAGGGTTTCAGGAAAAGGGACTAGGAGCTGGTCCCAAATAACTCATCTAAGTATTTTATTTCAAGCCTGGGGAGACTATTAGGAGAGAACTGGGGCTGCTGTCTAGCCTCTTAACACTCCTACCCTTTATACTCACATACCTTCAAGCCCGCTGCCCAGGCCCTAAGGAAGGAGGAACAGACTAAAGTCAGGAGATCTGGTTTGAATTCTGATTCTGGCTCATACAAGCTGAAAGAATTGGTCAGTGCAAACTTCTGGGTTAATGACTCAAGTGCTGCCACTGAGGTCTGTGGACCAATAGCCTCTGGACTCTGTAATAGGTGCCTGGGATGAAATCTTGAGGGAAGGAACCTGGGGGGAGGGGGAGGCGAAGAAAGTAACAGTTCAGATCTGGAGGTGATGAGCCCTACAGTAATACTTTGGGAGCTGGTCCTTTCTTCTTGTGAAATCACCCAAATGATCCTTTTTTAAAAAAATATTTTTTAAAAATTATTTTTAGAGAGGGGAAAGGAGGGAGAAAGAGAGGAACAGAAACATCAAAGTGTGGTTGCCTCTCACGCACCCCCACTGGGGATCCAGCCGGCAACCTCAGCACGTGCCCTGACTTGGAATCTAACTGGTGGCCCTTTGGTTCCCAGCCTGTGCTCAATCTGCTGAGCCACACCAGGCAGGGTAAAATGGTTCTTTTTATTGTACAGATGGTCCCTTTTATTTCCTTTTTAAATGTAAAGGAAAGAACCTCTCTGAAATATTTCCATTTCAGAAGAGGGTCTTTGCTTTAAAATTTGCATAACTAAAACCTGGCAGCAGTAAAGGGAAACTCCCAGGTTATATCTGAAGTTACCTTTGATAGATTATAAGAGTAAAACCATTTAACAAAGCATGTATCTCATGTAAAGGATCAAAGAAACCAGCAACTAGACAGCAGCAAGATCCTACACCCAGAACACAAGGAAAATACTATACTCTGGTCACCATGTACATTCTCATTCTAAAAGACCACCTACCCATGAAAGATGCCTACCCTCGGGTGAAATAAACCAATCTAATAACTCTAATTTTTTCCAGAATGCATTAAGAATAGAGATGTTAATTGTCTGAAAAATTGCATTCACATTAATCACTGACCTGTATTTCTATATTCTGCTTTAAAATTCAAAGAACAGGTCTAGTATGGATGACAAAGTCAGAAAATATAAGAGGTTGGTCAATATAGTGTTTATTGCACAAAGCACCAGATTTAAAGACAAAGGTCAATGGTTAAAACTCTCCATGGCCACTAACTAGATGTGTGATCATGTGCAAAGAAACTACACCCTCCTCATCTCCCTTTCCCCATCTGTGCGACTGTGATAATAGAGTCACCTGCCCACTAGGTGACTTACGACCATTGAATACAACACTCTGTAAAAGCACTCAACATAAATCAGTGCTGATGGATAGCTTGCTTTCCTTCTGCTTATTTTTCCCATCATCCGTCTTTGTCCCACAAGGAAAACTGAAGAGAGAAAACGGACTTTCAGCAGGGGTTGAAAGCATATGAACTCAGTCTGTCTCCAGTTACTTCTCAGACTTAATAAAAACACCAGCCAGCCAAGCCCAAAGGCCTGAAGACCCAGCCCATCATGTTGGCATCTTGGTGGGGGTAGGGTAGGGGTTGCTATAGTTCTACCTTGTTGGCCAGGTTTCTGGCTTTGATGCTACCCCTTCCAGACACACTAACACAGCCTTGACCTGTGAATGTTGATAAACCATTGTCACATTTGCCCTGTGATGGCAGGTGTAAGCAGACCAATTCAACGCATGGATTTATTTGCGTGTTGATTATGAAAGCTTTGATGGATCTAATGATCAGTTCAACCTTGCATATGACCAGGAATAATGGACCACAGCTTCTAAACTAGAATTCTCCTGGTCTTGTGTAAAAACATGGCAATCCGGTGTTCCTCAAGGTGTGGTCCCTGAGTTACCCACTCCTGAATCTGCTGGGGATCTCATTGAAATGCAGACATTCCCCAGGGCTACTGAATCCAAACCTCTGGGTACGGCCCAGGCGCCAGCGTTGTTAACCAGCACCACAGACGTTTGGGTGCCCACTCAAGTTTGAGCACTGATTATGCAAATCCAGAGCTGTCAGTCAAACCACTAAGTAACAAATAATACTGGAAGCTAGAGCAGCGTTTAAGTATACGGAAATGCTGAATTTCAATTATTGAAAATGAGTGTAATCTGAGGCGTTTAAGCTCATAGCAAAACCTAATTTTTGGAATTTTACCTACACTGATTAAGCACATTGGTTGCACTGAAATGAGCAGATCTGCCCATTATGTAACAAAATGATTGACATTAATGGCTTCAACAGGGTGTTACATCAGTCTCTGACAATGGAAATAAGCACCATAGATGATCGCTTGCCAAGTCAATCACTAATTGCAACAACTGACTATGAACCCTCACTTCGGGTTTTTACTTGTCTGTTTTGAATTTAGAATTGTATTTAAGTACGAAAAACACGTTGCACTGAGTAGCAAAACTTCTACTTAGGCTTCATTAAAGAAAAAATATACCATCTCTTCTCCTTCCAGTTCCCTGAGTCAAGGTCAAGAATTTGGCTGACGTAGTTAGCATAGTCAGTGGGGCTGGGGCCAAAGAGGCAGTCTGTACGGTGTGAACATTGGTTACACACAGGAGAAATGAAAAACTAAGCAAAAAGTTGAGGCTAAGGGAGCCAAGTTTCTCAGTGCTGGAGAATGGCATGACAAATAGGTAAAAGAGGAAAGGATAAACCCTGTGGTGTTGGATTGGAATTGAAGGTACAAATGTGAGTCCATGGTGGTTCAATGTAGATGATCAGCAAAGAGGAGACAGACAGACAGATAGGGATGCGTGTATATACATGAGTGGGTGTGTGTGTACGTACCTATTTCCTAGTCTGCTGAGAAGAATTAAAAGTAGTCGCACCCCAATGTCAATGAGCGTTGAGATCATGGTTTCTAAATTACAATCTCCCTTAAAAGGAACCAGGACTCTTTAAAGAAATAACTGATTCCAGGGCTGTGACAAGGAAATGGCAGATGAACCTGGAACATCGTGCTGAACTGGAAAGTGAGGAAGTGCTTCAAGGGATGATAGGGACACATCAGAAGGACAGCGAAGGCTGCTTGAGGGAGCTAATGAATAATCATACTAACAGGTAACAACACATTGAACAAAACAGAAGTCCATGAGTCCATGTTTATACAAATAAATGAGTGAACATATAAATACATGAAGGGAAAGATAAAGCTCTACCTTATAAGAGAGAGCCAGACAAAAATACAGAAGTAATAATGACATTAGAAAGTGATCATCAAAAGACAAATTAACAGGAGCCTACTAAAGAAGTAGTTGGCTCTACAAATGGTTTAAGTTAAAAGCTTATCTATCTAATTTAGAAGGGGAAAAAGAAGGGAGAGAGAAGGCTTTTCTAGGAAGAATTAAGTAGGTTTCTTTAGGAAAGATAAATAGGTTTTTAGGATAATAATCAAAGGATAAAACAGTTAGCTGATAATGGATAGTGCTTGTCTACACAGATACAAATGGCCTTCCGTGCCCTCTGGGGCCATAAAACTGCCCCCAGAGAAGGAATTTGGAGTAGCTTTTATTCATGTTCTTCCTTGTGGGCATAAATCTGCCCATAGAAGAAATTGACTTGTGGCTTATTTCCCCCAAATTATTGGTTTCAGTTAGATAAGGGAAACTTCAATAAGACTTTCCACCTGCTGATTCTCCAATATCTTGAGCTTAAAATAATATTTATACCAACTCTGGAGTCCTGAGTGGGCCCCTACATTAAATATTGGAAAATGTTGATGAGAGATATATAGGGGTTCTTTGTACTATTTTTTTTCAAATTTTCTATAAATTTAAAAGTATTTCAAAATAAAAAGTTTAAAAAGTATGTACAACCCATCCTCACAAATGGGGAATTGAATTTTAAAAAAATATTACCAGCTGCCCTGGCTGGTGTGGCTCAGTGGATTGATTGCTGGCCTGTGAACCAAAGGGTCTCCAGCTTGACTCCCCATCAGGGCACATGCGTGGGTTGGGGGCCAAGTCCTCAGTAGGGGGCGCACGAGAGGCAACCACATATTGAAGTTTCTCTTCTCTTTCTCCCTCACTTCCCCTCTATAAATAAATAAATAAATAAATAAATAAATCTTTAAAAAAATTGCTGCCAGTCCATTTACTTTAATAAAGAAGTGCCAACCCTGAAGGGTGGATTAAATTGTAAAAGAAAAGATGTAATTTCCATAAATAAGTGAGAAGTAAGTGTCTGTCCTTGAGGAAGAGAGCCCTGTAAGGAACATCAGTAACTCAGTCCAGGGGGAGCAAGGTGTTGTCCCAGGATGCTCAGGGCTCTCCAGGAAGAAATGCAGCCCTTCCTGTCAGACAGCAGATCTCAGGCCGAATGTAAGATAAGCACGTAGCTGAAGGCTCTGCTGTCTGGGTTACTGCCCATTGCCAAGATGCCTTTGTGTCCATAGTTTGATTTTCTTGCCAAATTCCTATCTTAGAGACGAACGTAATGTTCAGATCTTCACACTAGACTAACAGGTTCTTGATTGTCTAGTTTGCAAAATAAAAGTCCTCACATTTTCCACTACTATTGATAATACAAGCAACTCACAGTTACTAAATACATAAACTGTTTTTGCTTAATCATCTCCGTTTCCCTATGAAATAAGAACCATTATTGTTTTCTTCATTTCACAGATCAGGAAACCAGATGCTCTGAGCGACTTAACACTCCAGGATCACAAAGCTCCAAGTGGCTGCACCAGGGTTTGAGCCCAGGCTTTCTAATATCAAGGCGCATATAATTAACCACGACACAAGATGCTGTGCTTTGCCTCAACATCCTGTGGTTCCCTCTAGACTCCAGCTTATCACTTAGGATCAAAGTCCTGTGACAAATACATCATCTCAGTTGTAAAAGAAATCCTGAGATGCCCAAATGGAAAACAATGGAAAGTAACCATCTGGTTACAAACCCAAGAAAGAGGGGAATGGCCCTGCGGAGAAGAGCTGCCTTTTGTCCTAGCTGACTCACATCACACAGGTAAAGGCCTCTGGTTGCTCCACTGCTGCAGCCAACTGGTAAGTGTTTAGCTATCTTTGGTCGCTTTGGTTAAAGGGCAGGAGGGAGAGGCTGTTCACAGGAGGCAGTGAAAAATATTCATCTCCAATATTAATTAATGTCCCTTTATATTTTTTAAAGATAAAGTCTACTTTTTTAAAAAATTGTATTTATTGTTAGATGAGAAGGGAAAGAGAAAGAAATGGAGAGGAACATCAATATGTGGTTACCTCTCACGCACCGCCTCACTGGGGACCTAGCCCAGGCATGCACCCTGACTGGGAATCGAACCAGCGACCCTTTGCTTTGCAGGTCAGCACTCAATTCACTGAGCTACACCAGCCAGAGTATATTCTTAATTAGAGACTCGACTCAATTGTCATTCTCCCTCAGTTAGATTTTATATATGTCAAACAGCTATTCCTGAAGAGTATCTACTAAAATAAAATAGGAACATCCAAAAGCCAGAACCAGAAAATCGTGACTCCCACCTCCTAGGAACTCTCAAACTTTCTTTCCGCTTTGATGCACAGTAGCTGAAATGTGACATACACCTGGGCACATCTTTCAGAGGATCAGCTGGAACCCTACTCATTTCTCTTGCACACAAGAAAGAAGAGCAGACTCAAGTGAGCTCAAGTGACATTATGATCAGATGCCACTTACTCTATGGAAAAGAATACCTTCTGCAAACTTTTATGTGTCAGTTGTTACCAGTAATAAATCACAAGTAGTAGATATATGATATATCTCATTGGTATATATTCTAGGTTAAATTTCATCATTGCTCCCTTTTAGGGCTATCTCATTTTCCTTTTGCAATTATTTCATTTTAACTAGATCCCTAAGACAAAGATCTGAGAGAAGGATGACAGAAGCAGAGGAGTCTGTTAGAAATTGCTCCAGCCCAAGAATCCAGACTTACCAAGTCCAGACCTGTCCCGCATCACCTAGGAGACAAGGACGGTGAGGACTGGGACCCGGGAGAGCAGGCCTGAGGAATATTTTTCAGCTTCACTGAGGTACAAGTGGCGAAGAAAAATTGTATCTATTTAAGGTGTACAACTCAGTTTTCACATACATGTACATTGTGAAATGATCACTGCAATCAAGCCAATTAACATACCTATCACCTCGTATAGCTACTGATTTTTTTTTTATTGTGGTGAGAACATTGAAGGTCTACCGTCTTGGCAAATTCCAAGTATACAATACAGTATCGTTAGCAATAGTCCCATCGGTATACACAGGGGTGGGCAAAAGTAGGTCTTCCCTCTGCACTGAAGTGTGCTTGAGTATAGCAACTAGACTACAGGAATGAGTAAATAATGAAGGCCAGAGATGACAACTATAAACCTACTTTTGCCAACCCCCGCATTAAGTCTCTAGAATTTACTCATCTTCTGTAACTGAAACTTTGTACCCTTTGGTCAATGTTTTGCATTTCCTACACACACACACACACATACACCCCGCCCAGCCTCTGGCAACCACCGTTCTACTCACTGCTTCTGTGAGTTTGCTTACTTTAGTTTCCACATGTGAGGTCATGCAGTATTTCTCTATGTAATTCCCACATACAAGGCTCCTCTGGTTGCAAAACATTATCATCCAGCCCTGGTGGACCAACTTCGGTAACCACATTGGACTCAAAGGCAACAGGAGTCAATATCCAGTGGGATCAAGGGCTGGGCCCCTCAGCCCACATGGCAGCCCGCCTCGTGTGTACTTACATTTGGGTTCTACCCTTGTGCTCCCAGACCCCAGGGAACTGGACAGGTCGATGTCACAAGTGTCACAAGTGTCATCTCCAAACTCTGCCCTTGGTTTCCCTGTGTGAAATAGGCCTTAAATGCTTTAAGTAATAAAGATGATGAAAATAAATTTGAGTGTATCATATAACAGTGACTGGTATTTAATTATCACCATAAACATATAAAGTAACTTTTATTATTCCCTTTTCTCCAGGTGAGAAAATTGAGGTTTACAGTATTTAAATAACTCATCCAAAGTCAAACACAGATGTGATTTTGAACCCAAATCTCTCTGACTCCCAGGCAGTGCTTTTAACTCCAAGACGCAGTTTTGGTTGAGCTGAGCCTTGTCATTGACCTCCTAAAACCAGACCCTGGCAGAAGCTCTGATTTCCTGCCACAGCCCTCCAATAGCCCATCAGTCCTTGCCGGGAAGAAACACAAACATGGCTGGTGTTGAAGCTGTTTATGAAAAGGGCCTCAGTCTCTCTTCCAGTCTCAGGTCCTTTCCAGGCATGCCATATGTGTGCTTACACACGGGTTCCTTGGGAAACAGACCTGAGATGGAGATCAGCCTGCAGGAAGTTTGTCAGGAAGCAGCTGAACGGAAGGCAAAGCTGAACTGAGATGCAGCCTCCACGGAGGTTCAGGCAATCCGACGGGGAGCTCCGGCATCCAGGCCCTTTGGAATTGGGGCAGGGCGGCCAGACCTTCACAGCCGAACATCAGCCAGGCTTTGAAAATGGGCTGCTCCGGGAAGGGGCATCACATTGGGCAGAGAGCAGTCTTCTTTGACTGAAGTACTTCCTGAGATATTTCCTGACACTGAGGAGTGTCTGCCAGCAACACTGCGGTACCAACACACACACACACACACACACTCACACACGTGTAAAATCCACAGCACTTAACAGTACCTTTTAGATTTCTTTTTTAAGAGGAAGGAGAGTTGTTATAAAATTCTGATTATGGACTGAAAAGAGAATTAATAGGCTGCTGAAAATGTCCAGCTACATTTGCATTACTCATATTGCCCAGTTTTAAACTGCTTATAAGAAGGATGGCTTCTCCCTTGCTTCCTAATTAATCTTTCAAAATTTGCCTTCCACAGCTCTGACTCACCATACAACTGAATGCTTATTTAAGTGTTCCCAAGCTTACCATTAGCATTTGGAGACTGCTGTCTGCTGGAAGAATACAGATGACACCAGGGCCCCTTAAGTCTTCAATTAATGCTTTTTCTTCCCTTCCCTAGACTTGTGCTCTCTTGGACTTCACACATTATTTGATGCTAAAAGAGTGGAAGTTTTGCCCTGGCTGGTGTAGCTCAGTGGATTGAGAGTGGGCTGCAAACCAAAGGGTCGTTGGTTCAATTCCCAGTCAGGGCATATACCTGGGTTGCAGGCCAGTTCCCCAGTGGGGGGCCACATGAGAGGCAACCACACATTGATGTTTCTCTCCCTCTCTTTCTCCCTCCCTTTCTCCCTCCCTTCCCTCCTCTTTAAAAATAAATGAATAAAATCTTAAAAAACAAAAACAATGGAAGTCTTCCTTGCGGTCCCAGGTGCAATTTCTGGCACATAGTAGCTGCTCAATAAATATTGGTCAGATGACTGAATGGTGTGTTCTTGTTGGGAATTTAAACATCTCTTTGGATGCTAGCAACATTCCACTAGTGTGTTTGTGCTGCATGGTTTCCCCCTGACTGCCCAATGCACAGACCCATCTGCCAGGAGTGAGGCTCAGGCTTGAACCAGAAGGATTAAGATGACTTCCCAGGGATCCCTCTAAATATCAAAATACATGAGCTGGCAGTTAATTGTCAAAATTCTGAGGTTAAAAAAAATGGGGAGGCTCACACATAGTTACCTAACCATTCATAAGGTAAATGAATACTCTGCAATTAAATGAAACATAGACAAAAGTCAACCATGTTCCCCCTTGGTAAAAGCAAATTAAACTTCTCAAAGAAGTGACCTATCTTTCAAAGTAGATGTAATGATTTTGGCTGACATAGCATCTGGGCAAAAAAAAATATATCTATATCTATCTATCTATCTATCTATCTATATATATCTCCCTATAACATTTAAAATTTTCGTTGTAAAAATAAAATTCTGCATTAAGACTTAGACATTTCTACTTCAATCCACAAAAATCTCTAATATTCTTTCCTCTTCTTCTAGGCAGAAGCCTATTTGAATAACCAGACTGTTGGTCCTTTGCTCCTATTTTTCTATATATAAATATGACCCTGTTTTTGGCCTTGATTCTCCTTGCTGTCAGTAGGCTGCTTTGACTAAAAAGTGTATTCATTTTCTTGGTTTTGCCAGAAAATTGACTTTACAGCTGACTTGGCAAGGTTTTTTTGGAGGGGAAGACAGAAGAAGAGGTATACCATGGACAATGAATGGAAAATTTGGGTTACAGATTAGATAAACTTGAAAATGTAAGGTTTTAAAAGCACTGTTGATTTTAAAGCATTGAAGTTAATTCTTCATCGACAGTATTTGCAAATAACCTTAAAACAAAGTGTCTAACTGCATTAGGTTTATAAAAAATCATTTCTTTGAGGCTAAAATATATAAATTTAGTATCTCAATTTCCATGAAACTTTCTTGATCAAATTCCTAGGTCTAATTTACAATTCAGGGTTAATTGCATGTGGATTTCTGTGTCTGAGTAATAAAATGTTTGACACAATAAAAAAATCTTTACATTCACAAAAATGAAGTTCTTTGCTTGTTTCTTTTCCAAAAAGTCAGAAAAACAATTCAGAAAGAAAGATATCTAGGATCTTACTAATTCTCCAGAGTTATTTCCTTGTCAACTTCTTTGGCATCATAAAAATAACTCAGTGATCACCTGTGCATATCACACAAAGCTTAGGGTAGGTCTGTGAGCCTCACAAGAGCTCTCGGTTGTCTCTCTGTCCTCAGTACCTAGCCCGGTGCCTAGCCTGGAGCAGGTTCTCAGAGAAGGGCATTAGCAGAGTATGCATGTCTGCAAGCCTAATGCAGGGAAGAAGGGAGAAAGGGAGGGAGGGAAATACGGATTGCCTGTCAGTTCACACCTTGGATACCTCGGATGATTTTCAATGTGAAAACTTTCTGTAGTGCACCTTAAAAAGCATTCTTCATCAGTTAATACATTTATGTTATAAGCATTTATTTTGTGCCAGATATGTTCCAGGCACTGATGGAAGCAGTGAACAAATGCAGCCATGCACAAATTCCCTACTGTCATGAAATCACACTCGAGTGGAACCCACAGCACTACCCTAAAGGGCGAATATTGATGATGCCATTTTTATTAGTAGGGAAAAAAAGATGTTCTCCCATAGCATGTCTGCTGCCCCTGAACTGTCCAGTGCTTTAATGTTGGGAACCGCCCTGCCAGGTATCAGAAGCTGTAACCCCCGCCTAGGCTAAGGCTAAGGGAACGCCCTTGGAACCGTAAGCCAGCAAGGAGACAAAAGCTTATCTCCCTGGCAGGAGCACTGCTTCTGCTGCTTCATTCATAACTGAACCCCAAAGCTTGGTCGGTTAGCCAAAAATGGGTAAGATTCCCCAAGGGGGGAATGACGTAAGAAAGGCATGATCATGTGGGAGGCCTCCAAAAGAAGGACTTTGGGGGCTACCGCAAAAGGGGGTGATGGACCCTCGCTCCTCGGCTTTGACATAGCCTGAGTCCTCATCGTCTGGGAGAAAAATCTCCTCTCTTGGTTGCCTTAGTTCCCTTGCTCCACATAAGCCTGAAACAATGACAGGGTGGTGCAGCTCTGTGCTGAAAAGGGCTGATTCCCCGGGTGATCAGGCCTAAGAAAGAACATGTAAATTACTGTGAAACCTTCTTTGTTTAGAATGCTCTCAGTTGAATGAGAAGGGACCAAGGAGGAAGTTAGTTTGTTCCTTAAAAGTTTTACAGCTCTTTGACCCTGACTCAAAATAGACCCTCAGAGTTCCTTGTTATCTACTGTTTCATCCTTACTTCCTAGCAATGAGTAATGAGCTTTTACCTGAATTCTTATGCAAACGAAACCAATAAAAAGCCACTCCAAAGGGAGAACGGCACGCTCTCCCCACCAGGGAGGGTGGCCACGGTGCCCTCCAGGAGAGAGGGTGGCCAAGGCGCTCCCCACGTAAGGAGTGGCCCTGCTGTTCCTATTCCCCCACAGGATCTGGTTGTCTCTGTGTATGTTTTTTTTCTCAAGTTTCGACGAGCCATCTGCAGCGTTCCGTGATCACTGCTGGCCGGTGACCCACACATCACTTTAAGTGGCACAAGTTTTGCATATTAGCATCCTCTATTTGAAGCCAGCTTTATAGACCAACATGGTCATTTAACATTGGTTTACCAGCAGCTGATACTCCAATTCAAGTAAGGTTTTACCACCAAGAAAAGGGTCTATTAGGAAAAAAATTGTATAAATATGTATATGTATCATACATACACACACAGATACACGAAAATAATTTTCTAATGTTTGCATTTCTGAGGCTTAGCACTTGTTGGAAACCACCCTGCCAGGTTTCAGAAGCTGTAACCTCCCACGGCTAAGGTGGAGTAAAGACACCTTGGGACCATAAGCCACTAAGGAGACAAAGCTTATCTTCTTGGCAGGAACACTGCCTCTGCCCCCTTTTACTTCACCCTGCCTGGCCCCCAGGTGGATGACTGGTTAGCTAATGATGGGTAACATTCCTCAAGGGAGGGATAACCTAAGACAGGAACAGTCATGAAGGGGCCCTCAGGGAAGGATTTGAGGGACTGTAGAAAAGGGGGTGATGAACTCTCACCCCTTGGCTTTGACATAGCCTGAGTCCTCATTCTGTCTCTGAGCAGTCTCCTAATCTCTTGGCAGCCCACATGCCCCACCTAATTTAAGCCTGAAACAATGTTGGAGGTGTGTGTGGCCCTGTGCTGGAAAGGGAAGGTTCCCTGGGGCAATCAGGCCTAAGAAAGAATGTACAAAATCCTGTGAAACCTGCTTTGCTAATACCCTCAATTTAAATGATAAGGGTCCAAGCATAGAGTTTGTTTCCCCAAAGTTTTATGGCCCTTTAGCTAACTGACCCTGACTCAGAATAAGCCCTCAGAGTTCTTTGTATGTTATCTATTTTTTTATCCTTACTGCCTGACAACGATTGATGAGCTTTACCTATATTCCTGTGCAAACTGAATCCAATAAAAGCCCACTGAGGAACAGGCTCCTGGCCCTTCTTCTCTGAGAGACTGGTCACCTTTCCTCCCCAAGCAGATCATGTCTTGGTAGACTTATTCTCATCCTTCACAGGTGGTGGGGTCCTGCGGGCAGAGCCCAAGCCCCACCACAAGCACTCACTATAAATTGTTAGCATAATTTTGCATATTTTTAAGTATTTTACATATTTTAGACTTTAAACTTGATTAATAATCAAGGTAGTTTTCCTACCAACTCCTTCCTTTCCCTTAAAAACGCATTTCCATGGGGCTATTTGAAATTTGACAATGTAAGTATACAGGGAATACAGCAAGAGTTACATGCTAGAGCATGATACTTCAAAAATTTCAAATTAAGCATAAATAAATTATCTAAATGAGTATTCAATTTTCATATGAGACAATAGGTAAGGCAACTTTACTTTTAAAAAGTTTCAATCCCCTTGAAAGATATTACAGACCTAATTATTAGAAATGCATTAGCTGTTAAGAAAAACTACTCAATCCTAAATGCTTTAATGGATTTTACAAATTGGACCTATTAATTTAGTAGGATTCATTCAAGTTTTAATTTTATGCAACAGAATTAAACATACTGGACTCTGTCCTTTTGGGTTTCATCACACACCAGGTGTTATGGGAAGACTAGCTCTAGGAGACGTAGGAGGCCTGGGTTCAGCTCTCGTCACTGCTGCAACCCAAGGCAGAGGTGTCATTTGTGAGTGTTGGTTTATCTCCATTGCAAAGGATCTTTTTCAAGACTGAGTAAAAGTTGGTGAAGCTGCTTTGAAAACTGTTAGAAGGCATTCTCACTGCAGGATATTTATTGTTCTTATTCTATTGTTCTCCTGGCAAAGAAGAGAGGACATTAATCACAAGTCTCTCCACCACAAACTGAGGGGATCACATTCCAATGGCCGCGAGCATCCAGTCATCAGGTCAGGCCCGGTGGTCCTCTGCACAGTATGCTGTGCAAAGATGTCCAGGCGTTCTGCTGCCTCCGGTCAGGTGCTCTTTTACACAGAAAGGAAATCGGTCTCACTGGTTTGAGAACCACAATTCTGTAGCTCATACTCCACGTGAATTCAGTGTCCATACAAAAAAACAAACACACATACAACTCATAAAATAATTTCCCAATTTTATGCATTTCTGGCAACTCTAGTCAGCCATGAGGTTTAAGGTTTCTTTATAAATTCAAATAGAGGCTGTGATGAATTTATCCTGAATTCTCTACTGATCCCTTTTCAACACTATTGGTGTTATTTCAATACAGGGTTGTCCTTATCCTTTCTCAACCCTATTTTTTTTTACCAAAAGAAAACCTGTCTTCACTTGCTTAACCATATTAAAATTGTGTCCCTACATTACCACCTCTTTTTATCCTCTCCTGTTCACTATCTATTCTGCCATGCTTCACTGATATTTCAAAACTGCAACCCCTTCTCCTAAGTCATTCCTTTGTCTCTGCCGGCAATTTTACCATATTTGTCAACTCCATTTTTTTCCCCAATATCTTATGGGAAAACACTAGGTAGTTAGGATATACAAGACACAGCCCCTCCTTGCGAAGTTACCTTTACCTTTTCCACTTGTTTTCTTTAATCATTTGTCTGTACCTCCAAACTTACCTAACAGGGCATCTACTATCCTTGTAACACAAATCTTTTATCCTTTTTGAAAGAGTAACCTCCTCTCTAGTCATTACATTTACTCTCCACTTCTTATGCATCTCATTACTGCTATCAAAAACAATCTCCTAAAAATTTGGAGCATCAATACTGGTTATATAATGGTTAAAGATGATTGTGTGTGTATCATGGTATTAAATACTAGGCTTTACACCGGGCTGAGTAGCTCATCTGGTTAGACTGTTGTCCCGACATGCCAAAGTTGCAGATTTGATCCCCAATCAGGGCACATAAAAGTATCAACCAATGAATGCATAAATAAGTGGAACAACAAATTGATGTTCCTTTCTCTCTTCCTTCCTCTCTGTAAAATCAATAAATAAAAACTAAAATTAATTTTAAAAATAAAAATTAGGTATTACCATTTAAGTGCCAAAATATTTACAGATAAAAGATCATCTCTGGGATCATTTGGGAAAAAATATCAGAAGGGTGAGTGAGGAATTGATGGCATCAGATTTGCCATGGGTATTGGGCCTGGTTAAGTACATGGAGAATTCATTATATACTTTTGTCTACGTATTTTAATATTCTCTACATAAAAAGGCAAAATGTTTTCTCTTCACTTGCTTCTGGGCTACTCTCAAAAGATCTAATGTAATATTTAGATTAATTGCCATTTAAATGGTGCTATAAAACCCTATACCAAAATACAAAAAATATATATATAATTTATTATTTACTCTGTACTAGGCTATTAGGCTGTTAAGTGATTTACATAAATTATGTCATTCATTCTTTATAACACGCTTACCAGGTATTTGTCACTAAAGGTTCAGAGGTTAAAAAAACTTGCCCAGTATCATCAGTTATGAAAGTAAACCCTTTGAATGTTCATTATCCATTCCCAATATGAAGAAAATAATCATTCCCACAATAACTCAGACACAATGCTCACATCTGTAACAATGTACTTCACTTGCAAATTATTGTAAACTATCAGGTAGTCTTGGCCAAAGACAATGTTGAAATCAGTTTACTTTTACCTAGTTAAGTCAATACTTAGTAGAGTTACAATAATTTTATTTGCATTCACAATAAAATCAAGTATAACGCTAGCTAATTGTGCAGTCACTATTAACAGCCACAATTAAAGGGAGGAAGGGAGGTAGCAAAGTTTAAAGGCAGCAGGTTTAGCTTTAAGACAGCAGGTTCAGCCTCTTTAAAATGAATAACCATGTACAATCATGGGAATCTGGCCCTAAAAGTGACAGAGGTCAATCCACCCAATGTTCAGGCACTGAATCCTGAATAGTTCACAAACACACATAAAACTTAGCAATTACTTTATATCAGCTTGCAACACATTTATGCAATTATGGGTTGTAATACAGAACAGTTCCTTAACATTGTCTATATTGTTCCCTTAATGAAACTAGTGCATTCCAAAAAACACATGCATTTTTACAAATTGTTACTAATGGCTTTAACTAAACAACTGAAGATTATTTTCCTCTGGAAAAATACTGAAACCTAAGGAAATAAAACTTCTTAAGAATGCCTGTTTAAGGAGCAAACTTTTTTTTTCCAGTTAGTGCAACCTGCTGGCTTTTAAAAAGGGTTTCTTTGGTATGAAAGTAAAACATAAGAGAAACACAAATCTTTGCAGTTCTAAGTGAACAAATGAGGGTACACACTTCCTGGAACACAAATCTCACTAAATATGTTTACTGAAAAAGAAACCTCAGTTAAGGGGACCAGAAAAGGCTATGACGTCTTGAAGAAATTTCAAATTGACTGACCACATAACAAATGTCTTTATACAATTTCTTTAAAAACCAGGTCCTTGCCCTAGCATATGGTAAATTACTGTTTACAAAAACGTACAGATTCTCAGAGAACTGAGGTATTAGAAAAATGATATATTCACATAGCAAAGAGGTAGTCATGAAAATCCATAACTAAAAATGAGCCTACTTCCTAGCACTTTAAAACCTTACATTATATCCCCTGCCTTTACATGTTTTAAAGAAGATATATTTTGGCACTTAGGTGGTGTTATTCCTGTCTTTTTCATATGAAAATTAAACACTGATTGCTCTCAACTTGAACATGGGCCTTGACAGCCCACCAACGGGCTGTACCAAGCCTGGTGCTCCCATTCCGGCTCCTGTCCTTTTGATGAATCACTTGCTAGATGACCAGCTAGAATCAAGGGTGACACACTGTGACCAGAGAACACAGCAAAACTAATCTGGTTCTCTCAGAAACAAAACCACTTGCCTTCACATCAGTATGATTGATCTTCCAGGATTTAAAAAATAATGAGTCAAGTACAAATATGATATTCCTCCATGTCCCACTTTGACCACTGGTAATGAAAAATCAACCTCATTTAGAGATGTAAAGATTTCAAATTCATCAAAATGAAAATTATGCTAAAAAGACGACAGTCTCATCAGAAACCAATTTTTTAGCACTTGAATCTGTGCACCTCCACAACCCAAGGAATTTCCAAATGATAAAAACTGGAAAAGCCTACTTCCCTCAGAAGTACTACATAACAGGGGCAGGAAGTGAGGTGGTGTCACTCGGATATTGTATTAATGAAAGTTTGTCAACATAAACAGTACGGCTACACTCTTTTGCTCAGGCAATTTTTAATCATGATTCTTGTTTCGTATTTCAATAGATAGTGTGGTCTTAAAAATTCTCTACAAAAAATGCTTTCCTTAGCTTTTGCTGCTTAAATGCTATCTAAAGTTATGCTGTCCAATGCAGTAGCCACTAGCCACATGTAGTTATTTAAATTTCAATGAAAATTAAAAATTCTGTTCTTCATGCTAGCCACTCTTCAGGGACTCAGTAGCTACATGTTACTAGGGGCTAGCATTTGGAGAACACAAAGAACATTTCTACCATCATAAAAAGTGCTATATTAGACAGCACTGACCTGAAGAAAATGCAGTGTACCATATGCTCCTGAGAATTTTCAAACTCATCTTTTCTTAAAGTTGTTTAAAAGTATCACTGTATTTCTAGGCCAGAGATTAATACCAATCCCTGTTCACAGGTGTGAAAGAACAGTATCAATTTCCTAGTCCTTACTTAGATAATTTATTAAGTATTTAAAGTTCTCTATAAGAACCAAGTAAAACATAAACTCAGATAGTTTCAAAAGACCATTAAAAATTTACTATGCATGATAAAAGTAATTTAATAGTCAAGATTAAAACAGATCTCTTCTAATGTCCATAAATCTTGACAATGAAAGCATAGATGAATACCATTTAAAGCTGCTCACAAGAATGGGACAAAAGCCCTTTATATAATGTTCTTTTATACTATAGGGTCTTAGTAAGGATAAAAAAATTAAGTACAAATAAAATAGAAAATTAGGCCCTGGCTGGTGTGGCTTAGTAGACTGAGTGCCAGCCTGCAAACCACAGGGTCGCAGGTTCTACTCCCAGTCATGGAACATGCCTGGGTTGTGGGCCAGGTCCCCAGTAAGGGGTGCACGAGAGGCAACCACACACTGATGCTTCTCTTCCTCTCTTTCTCCTTCCCTTCCCCTCTCTCTAAAAATAAATAAATAAAATCTATTAAAAATAGAAAATTAGAATAAAAACTCTTAGAATAAACTGCTATGAAACAAGGACAAAAGAGTTCTGATTTAATATGCTCATTTGTACTGATATCTGACATATGAGTTGACTAACTGAATACGTTTAGGAAAATCAACTTTATGTTATTTTCTAATTTATTTTGTCAGAACACAAAGTAGAGATAACAATTGTATATCACTTCTTCCAAATAACTCTAAGATGGGAGACAGGAAGTGGGAAACAATAGATTGCTTGGGTTTTGTTCTTAGTAGGTAAAACAATTCAACCATAAAACGCACACAGCTGTATCTAAAAGAAAAATGCAAACACAACGTAACCATACTTTATTTGACTGCATCTTATTTAGACAGCTTGCACATTTCAAATCCCATTAAGTCTCTCTCTCGAAAAGGGTATGGGACAATAGAAGAAAATTATGCAGCAATATCCAGTCATCAAACAGCAGTCCAATATTTTGAGATACACGTGATATTTTATAGATACTCAACTCATATCTGACGTCAATATAACTTATGGTTATGTCTTCACAAACCTGAAAGCCCTGTAACATTATAGCACTCATTGTAGTGATGTCATGGTGCACTGAAAATTCTGATGCACTACCAATTTGTTTTTAATCTATGCTCCTGGAAAGTGATGAATTTCATGATTTTTAGACACCATAATATACACATCCAGTCTTATACATGTCAGCCAATACCGTAACACAGGGCAAGGTAAAGTTAAAACACGTGACAAACAAACTCCTTTACATAGATTTGTCAAGCAAGTGGAGAGGGTAATCTGGGGAAGAGGCAGAAAATATTAAAACCAATTTTTAATAGTAATTTTTTTTCTTTTTAAAATTTTGCTGGCTTCAACTTCAAAAACTACTGTCTGGTTTCTGATCTGTGGACTTCTCTTGAGTAGTTTTAACATAAGGAAAATTATAACCAGTCCACACATCAAAAATGGTAGTATACCCGTTAGCTTCTTCAACACTAACATATATATAGCTTCATGGTAGCATGTATAAAAAATGTTCAGCAGTATTAACTGCCAAACCAGTGTCAGTGGATAGTACAGTCAGTCTTAAAGAGGCAGCACCCCTTTAAAAGAAAGTTGCACCAATTTTGCTCAGTTTTAGCCAAGTGAACTCACTGTATCAATTTTAAATGGAATTGTTTTAAGATTACGGAAGAAAAATAAAAGCCCAATACCAATGCCCCTTCAAATGCAATTGAGATTTGGTTCTGGTACTGGGTTATCATGTTGTAGGTTAAAATTTTAGTGAGCAGTTTTTGCTTTCCCAATTAAAGACATAAAATAGATGTTGTTATTCAACATACACCAGTTTAACAATATGGCAACCATATGACTTTTTAGTCACATGGTTAAGGTCATATTTACAAACACCCAGTCAATTCAGCAAAACTTGGTCAATTCTGGGGGAAAAGGTCAGTAGTGATGGCTTCATTGATGACCTGCCAAAAACATAAGGGTTGAAGTGAAAATCCAGCATGTATCTACTTTGGAACTGTCCCCATTAGCGAGTCAACCAAATGTATGTTCAACACTCATTACCTGTGAACCAGCAAGTCAAATATAAAGTAGTGAGATAAAATCTGATAATGTAATTACTGAACTGTTTTAGTTCAGTTCTCCTCATATTAAAAATAACAAGCATCACAATGACTGGTATTCTTAAATGCTATAGACCAAATGAAGTTTGACCAAAAACATCCTCAAAATGGTTAGCTGGAAAGCTGAGTATTGTAATGTAACCAAAATTCTGCCCATTAAACTTTCAAGAGCAATACAAAATGTAAAGGAAAAGTTTTCTTTAAAAATAAGAAACTATAAATGACCCCACCAGCAAAAAGACTTTATTTTCACCAAATCTGTGTATCTTTATTTTAAAAGTACTTGTTATCATGTTCACTTTCAAGACATTACACTGAGCAAAGAGCAGCTTTCCTTTTAAAAAATAAAAAAAAGAGACAGCAAACTTTCCTGAAAGGGGGCTTTTACCAACTGTTAATGGAGGTAGGGCTTTTAAAAATACAGTAATTATAGTCATAAAATAAAATTCCAACCAAATCCTAGAGCAGAAGTAAAGCATATCCAAATTAAAGAAAAAAAAAAAACATAGATTCCTATAAAACATTTTCACAGAGAATGAATCTTTTTTTTTCCATGGGTACCGAGGTTTTCCAGTTAAATAAATTATCCATCACAGGTTTCCTGACTCAATTAATAGCAATTTCACTTTAAGATTTGTTACAGTGCACAGACTGGCCAAAACATGGTGTAACTGATGAACATGGTGATGGCTATTGAAAACCCGTAAGAATGCATTCCAAAAAAAAAAAAAATTTCCATTTCTCCCTTTTGTTTTTCTAGGAACTAAGCAAAGCTCTCTAAAGAATTTGCTCAAATAAGTGGAAAGTATATAAAATCAGTTTAAAGTGGATACAATGCACCTTAAAATTTATTTCCAAGACCAAGAACCAAAAGCCGAAACATGTTAAGAAATGAAAGCAATGTGAGAATCCTAATCAGGTGGGAAAAAATTCCAACTACATTGTAAAGCTGTTCTTCACAGCTTAGCAATAATTTTGATTAAATAAAATCATACCAGTTTACATTAATTTTCTATTCTTTTCCAAAAATTCCCTCACTCTCAAAAAAGAAAAGTGCATCCAAAACCCAGCAATCCCCGGCTCCATCAACTTTTCTCATCTGCTTTGAGCCATTTCTCAAAGATTTTCCAAGTAGATTCAACCTCTTACTTTAAAGTAAACCACTGTGTCACTCACCTGGAAAAAGTATCCAAATTATAAAAATCTGAAATAATTTATTATCAAATTTAGAATTTAAATAAAAACAAAGTTTGCTTGCAAAGGCCTTAAAAAAGGAAAAGGTAGCATGCATTTAAAAACTAGAGATGAAGACAAATATACTTATCTACACAGGCACTGGCAGACGCAATTTAATTGTTATCTTTACTCATTGTAAGACACACCCAACCCTAAATTTTTCATTCACTAATCACTGAGGTACCAATATTCAAGAATGGAAAATTTAATATTGAAAAAATAAAACCTAAAATTGAAGCTTTTCCCCCACCCCCTTCAGAAAACTATGGCAGGTTTCATGTGAAATGTTAGAATACTTAAGAGACTTTTACAATCTACATTGGCTTTTTTCAGGAACAAAAATCATGTTCCACTTACTGGTTCTGTGGTAAAATGATCACTGTGTAAATAACATTGTCAGCCGACTTTGCAAATGAACAAACAAGTCTTGGCTATCAACTGGCACATCTTGTTGGTACCAAAAAAACTCTTTAAGTTTAAAACAATCTCTTTTAATTCAGAACAAATGCGCCATGCCAAAGTGCAACAAATATTGTGCGACACTCAATGAGACACTGACAGATAAGAACTGCATGGAAATTACTAAATCCATCTGCAAAGCAATTCTGTACAAATTGCATTGCATGCAAAGGTCGATTCTGCGTGGTTGGAAAGTTGTTCCTTGATGTCAGTTTCTCAACGCAGCCACAATTTAAGTCGCAGTGCATCAACTCCATTTAAATAGTATCTGAACAGCCTCTTATCTCGAACAAAACCAAGATTTTCATAAAGTTTCAATGCAGACTTATTCGTTATTTCTGTTTCCAAAACAACCTTTAAAAAATAAGAAAAACTAAGTTATAATGTTATATATTTGAAACTAATTTATAATTTCATAATTTGACATATCACTTATAAACAATAGATCAAATATTGTTTAAAAATATACCATAATTGTTTTAAAATTGATGGCAACACAATAACTATTAATGATATACAGAAAAAACCAAACATAGTCATCAAAAGTTTAACAGCAATTCTTTTTGGGGGGCAGGTGGGTGGGAACACAGACATACTCTGTTCTATTGATTTCTGTGATGTTTGGAATTTTTAGTAGTAAGAATATATGTTTTATACTAAAACAAAGATAGATTAGTTTGCTGTGGAGAAAAGTAGTGTGACAAAAAGATAACGAAAAGAAAAAAAGCAACAATCAATGGTTCAAGAAAATAAGCCAGTATTTCAAAGTATTCACTTTGACCTTCAACTCCTATATTTTCCTTTGTTTGTCATCATTTGTCCCTGTGGCAACTACCATACTTGTTTAGAGCCTGGACCAGAGTCTGCAAACTACAGCTGCTGGGTTAAATGTGCCCACCTCCTGTTATTGTAAATAAAGTTTTATTGGAACACGGCCAAACCCATTTGTTTACATGAGGTCTATCCATGGCTGCTTTCTCAATTTACAAGGACAGAATTGAGTAGTTACAGCAGAGACCTATGGTCCACAAAGCCTTAGATATTTACTATCCAGCATTTTGCAGAGAAAACTTGCTGAACCTAGACCAAGGTATCCAAACTTTAGTGTACTTGGAGGGCTTGTTAATACAGATTGCTGAGCTTCACCCCCAAAATTTCTGAGTAGGTTTTGGATGGGGCCAAGAATCTGCATTTTTAAAAACTGCCAGATGATACTGGTGCTGCTGGTCAGGGGACTAAATTCTGAGAACCACTATCTAGACATTATAAATATCAACACTTTAAACAGAGACATAAAGCATTCGTGTCTTGCTGTGTCTTTTTTAGTATTATTGAACCAAAGGCCCTGACAACGTAGATCTGATACTTTTGAATATTATGATTTTCTTTCCTCAGTTTATTTTACCCTCCTCTACCAAAACATTTATTTTACCCTTCTCTACCAAAACATCATTTATCCCACTAACCTTTCATATTCATAGCTCTATTTGCTTTTCTATTGATTCTAAATCTACCTCATTGAGAATTATCAACAGTGAGCCAGTTACTGTGTGAATGTTATAACCCTCAGATGTTTGGAGTTGGATAAAAAAGGGCAAACATAATTAAACAGAGGCCCAAGTGAAGCCTTTGAATCTCTTCCTGTTCCAACTCAAGCTAGAATTCAACCAAAAGATGCAAATTATACAGAAAAGACTGTACCTCGACTCATCAGACACAAAATTGAGCTCATGATCAATTGCTCCTCCGTAATTCCACGCCAGTAACAAGATCTCCATCCCACCAATGCCTCAGACCTGAAGCCTGAGAGTCATCTTGGAACTTCTTTCCTGTCCACCCACATACATACATACATTCAAGCACTGAGTATTTTCAATTTTCTCTCTCAAATCTCTCTCAAACTGATCCTCTTCTTTCTATCCCCATTGATACCACACTCTAGTACAAGCTGCCATCAACTTTAAGTACAAGAGCCTCCTAACTCAAAAAGTCTCCCATTTTAAGTAGTGTGATTAATATTCTTGGCTTGTCCCCAAGAAAAAAGTCTGTAAGTAAAGATAATCTAAAGCACAGGTGGCAAACACAATGCAGGAGGGCTGAATTCAGCCCTCCACCTTGTTTTATCGGGCCTGGCACCTTGTTTCTACCTGGTGGCAGCACTGAGCTCTCACTTAACTATTAAGGAGTAGTTACATGTATACAGTCCTAAAGTTACATTTCAGCCCTTTGAAAGGCAACCTCGAGGCCGATGTGGCCCCCCACCCCCCGTGAAAGTGAGCCTGACACCTGATCTAAAGAGACCTAAAAGGCCAAACAAAATCTGGCCTCTATTTACCTTGCCAACTTTATATCTCTCCCTTTGCTTCCCAATATCAACACTAAACTCAATTTCTGGAATCCACCAAGACCTTTCCTACCTTACACCTTTCACATACTCTGTGTAGAAAGAATGCTCTTCCTACCCTCCTTGCTTTCAGCCTTAGCCTGTCACTTCCAGACTGAGTGGAGTATGTCCCTTTCCTTTTATATAATGCCACAGCACTCTGCACTGCCCCTTATTCAACTGCACCCTCACCTAACATTTAGGGAGTACGTCATCTCTCCTAGTGGGTGAGCCCAACAAGGGCAGTTGATCACAAGTACCTCCTTCACAGCTTTTTCCTCTGTACTTAACATACTGCCTGACACATAGAAATCTCTGAAATATTTGTTAATTATAACATATATGTTCTCAGCACCTTTCATTATATTACATAAATAATCACATGCCAAATACAAACTTTTGAAAGATCTAAGAACAAGTAATTAATAGTTCAGGATCAAGAGAAAACATTCCAAAGAAGGCATGAAATAAACAGTTGTAGAACAAACATCCTGGTTTAAGATATGTAAAAAGTCAACAATTTCTCTCTGCTCTCAAAAAACAGAATTTAATTTCCAGTAATGTATGCCATCCAACACTCCAGTCTGGTCTATACAATTCTGAATAATTCTCCTGGTTACTTTCTAGAATTGTTTTAGGCCAGCACCTATTTACAGCTAAAATGTTAAATCAAAGCAATTAATATGAAAAACAAAACCACAACAGCATAAAATGTGGAACTGATTTCACAGAAATTAAAACAAGTAACAGTTTTTTTTTAAATTAGCTAATATTTATTAAAGGGTTACTAAGTACTATGTAAAGTATTTTACATGCCTTATGTCATTTTACATGCATTTGTCAGTTATTTTCATAATAACCCTATAAATAAATATTAGTATCTCCAATTTACAAATAAATGAAACTCAGGGCCAGTCTTTCAATCTGAACTAGAGCTTACTAATATCCACTGTTCTATACCTCCTCCTGATTACTTTCCAGAATAAAAACAACACAGCAAATGGGAGCTCTAACCTACTTAAGAAACAATAAAGGAGAATTAATATTTGGCAATCTAAAATATTCAGAACATCTGCAGCTCACTATGACTACATAAAATACACAAAGGTTTTGAATGACATAGAAAAAAAATCACACAAAGGGCTAACCTTAGCTAAAATGAAGATGCTCTTGGCACATTCACATTTTCTAAACAAAGAGGTCATGTATTATTTGACAAAATAGAAAATGCCAGAAAAACATGACTACTTTTTAATACTAAATCACTTATATTCTTATATATTAAAAGAGAATGTGGGTTTATACTGGAAATTCACTAACTATTCTTTTAGTCCACATCACAAGAGTATTACATAGGAAGCCAATGGATAATGAGGTTATTTTGGTTCTAAAGAGACTTGGCAAAGTTGAATTCTACTTAACAGAAAAAAAAGGATTACAGTGAAGTTCCACGAATTCTCTTAGCAACAAACCATTGTCAGACTAAGCCAAACCACTACAGTTTAGAAAGCTTTTTTAAATACATAGCCTGGGTGCTGCTGGAGGGAGGACAGGCTTCTTCACTGCTGGAACCTAAGCACTAGCTCACTGTCTGGCACCCCACAGGCTACTTAACACTAATAATGTTGAAAATACCATCATTGCTCTTCATAATATCCCTTTAACATTAGAATTACCACCATACTGCACAGACAAAGAGACAGGCCATAAAAAGTTGAATGACTTGCCTACAATCACACAACTATACTAAGTGACAGCAGACAGACCTGGAAGCCAGGCTTCTCATGCCCAGGTCTTTAGTTAGGCTAAACTCACCCAAAAATCCTCACAGCTTAAATAACTCCATTTTACTCTGTTCTTTACCTAGCAGCCTCAGTCTCATAGCCAAAATGTGTTTCCAGTTAAACTAAAAATGTTAAACATACAATTACTAGACACGAAAACCTTAAAAGTCATCTTGTACATTATCATAAGATATATGATAATGTTAACATGTAATAGGTTATTTAAATAAATTAGGCCATTAGTGGTGAGAATGTGAACTGGTACAGTCTTTATGGAAAATAGTATGGAGGTTCCTCAAAAATTAAATATAAAACTATCAAGTGACCCATCAATCCCACTTCTAGGTATATACTTGTGCATCCAAAGGAACCGAAATCAGAATCTAAAATCACTATCTGCACTTCCATGTCCATTTCACAGCATTATTCACAATAGCCGAGATATGAAAACTTAAATGTCCATCAAGATATGAATGGATAAAGTAGTATATATATATACAATGGAATGTTTTTTAGCCTTAAAAAAAAAAAAGAAAGCTCGACATTGTGTCAACATGAGTGAACCTAGAGGTTCACTAAGTGCTAAGTGAAATACGTCAGACATAAAAAAACAAGTACTGCATGATCTCACTTACATGTTAAAACTGAAATGGTCAAACTCAGAGAAGCAGAGAGTAGAATGGTAGTTGCCAGGAGCTTGGGGGTGGGGGAAATGGAAGATACTGGTCAACTAAAAATGTTTTAAGGTCACATAGTACACACTTCCACTCTATTAAGAAATTTTGATTCTGGTGTATTCTCATCATATGAATTAGTACTGAGTATTAATATCATAGTAATCATACCTTAAGTCTGAAAATAATTTAAAAATTTTAATTTCCAGAGGTGAGATACCAAAGACACCTACAGATTAAAAAGTAAAGTACTATTCGTGCTCTTCAATCACCTGTTCCATTCTAAATTATTTCATAAAAAGTACATCAGATTACATGGCCACCAAGTGGGTTCATTATTTTAGGTACATAAGACCTATTCTAAAAAATACATTTCAGAAACTCACTCATGCTATTTGCATATGTTTTCCTTCCTACCCCCCCAATGTAAAACACAAACCCAAGATGCTTGTTCTAGTAGCCACAACAAGCCTGTTAGAAAACAGGATGTAAACAAATTTAAGCCAGATCAGCAATATAGGTAATGTATTTCTTATTCATGAAGCAATGAATCTAGTTGTTTCTTTTTTTATGCTGTAACTTTTTAGTCAAGCTATATAAAAATGAAAAGAACTTTAGTTAATAAGTTGTTTTAACATGTCTAATTCTGATATAAAAAGTTAGGGAAGTCATAGTAAAGAAAAATAAAAACATATGGAGATTATATCATTATTATTTGGGCAAAAATCTAATCCACAAAATATATACATACATTTCAACTCTATGATTACTAACTTTGGTTTAACTGACTCTGAATTTATCTTAAAATGACAAGTGGCAACCAAAAGCAATATAAACATGACTCAAGGCCATAAATTCTGCAAACAGAATGGAAAGTAAAAATTGCCCGGATGTGCATGGGAAGGCTTCATGAACGAAGTTTCCAAATGTATCTGTTAATAGGTTCATGTATTTTATAATATCTATTTTTGTAAGAATAATAAAAAAACCCCTGCACTACAACCTAAGTAGTAGCAAAGGTCATTTAAAACCCTTCTCAAATATTGTTCTGAGATTTTATCAAAATCCCTTAATACTTTAAAAGAAAGGTTAGTCTAAATTAATGAAAGTAAAATCACATGTTTATGTTTTATAATTGTTCACTGTATTCTTACAGAATTATAATTTCTGAGCTTTCCTCAAAACAATGAATTATATACAGAACTACTTTTACATATAATTTTGCTTTTACCAAAAGGCATTTTAACAACTTAGTTAACCCTTCAGATACATTTTTCCATCTTAGTACACACAGAACTAAGTAAGGCAACTACTGTTCCTAGCAAGGAGGTGCAGATAAGATACTAGAAACAAAGAACTAATCATTCAGCAAAGACTGGTTCAACAAAGTACTTCTAAGAACCACACACTCTATCATAAATGCCACCCTAAGAATACTGAAGTAAACACGAAAAAGCACCTCTGCTCTGCTTAGCTGCTAAGACACAGACTCTGTGCAGGAAAACTTAGGTGAAGTACAGTAGTCCTCCCTTATCTGGGGGGATATGTTCCAAGACCCCTATAGTGGATGCCTGAAACCATGGGTAGTCCCCTACCCTACATATACTATGCTTTTTCTTATACATACACACGTATGATAAAGTTTAACTTATAAATTAGGCAATTTCACAGGTAGAAGATTCGTTCTTACTGTAGATCTCAGCAACCTCAACATACAATTTTTAAATTGAGAACTTTCACCTTTTCACTTAAAGGAAGCACTGCACTCACTTTATGGCTTCTCTTTGGCATACGTAAATTGCCAGCATACCACTCTTGTACTCTGATGCCACTACTAAGTAAAATAAGGACTACCTGAATACAAGCACAACAATACTGCAACAGTCAATCTAATAACCAAGATGGCTACTACACGACTAAAGGGCAGGTAAAATACACAGCCTGTATACAGTGGACAAAGGGATGATTCAAATGGAGCAGCACATTGCCGGCGTGAGATTGCCACATGCTATTCAGAATGGCAGGCAAACTAAAACTTATGAACTGTTTATTTCTGAAATTTCCCATTTAATATTTTCAGACCATACTTGACCACGGGTAACTGAAACCCGAAAGCAAACTGCAGATAAGTGGGGTTGACTATATTACAAAAAGGGAAGTCAAGAAAATCAGAGAAGGTGCAGGGAATTGTGTCCAGAAGGATTAAAATAAATTAGAGAGGCTGCTGATATTTGAACTGGGTATTAAACTGAGAAGTATTTTAATAAGCAGAAGAGGACCAAGAAGCTACCCGTTCAAGCAAATAATCAGTTAGAAAGTAGTTACAAAGGAGTAGAGGAAGAAGAAAAGAAACCAAACGGGATGAAATGGCAATAGAAAGTGGAACCAACAAACATACTACTATAAAAAACTAAAAGGAGAGATGTCTGGTCAAGACAGTGGCATAGGTCAAAACATCAAAATTACTACTAAATATAGAACAACCATCACTAAGAACTGTCAGAAATCAAGTTGAATGGAAATCTGACAACTACCAAATTCAAGAAACCATATTTACCCAGACAGGTAGGAGGGGCAGATACACAGAACCACCAGTCCCATATCCCTGAGTGGTGGATAAAACTTCAGAAGGGTTATCTTGGGAGTAAGGAGCCCCACCCCACAGGTCCAGTCCCAGGAAGATAAGTCCCCATAACCTGTGGCTGCAAAAACCAGTGGGGACTGAGTTGGTTGAACTGCTGGAGTCCCAAGCTGTTCCCCTTAAAGGGCCCACAAATGGACTTAATCAGACTGAGCTCCAGCGCCCCGCGGTAACAGCTTGAAAGGCACCAGTGGCATACGGAGAGGGACTGAAGTGTCTGGTATCAAAGTGAGAGCTGGGGGACAGCTTTTGCCTAGACAGAAAAGTGGGCAGAGGCCATAGTACCTTTTCTGAACCCTCTCCATATAGCCACAGAGCCAGTGGGAGCCACATCTAAGAATCGATCAACCTGGATGACACTATTAGCCCTACCCTGGAGATTCCCTGAGGCTCCATCCCACCCAACCTATAGGCCCACCCAAACTGTTAACAGTAGATTTTCCATATGAATGGCAGATCTTGACTCATGCTTCACAACTTCCTAAATCCTATCAAACAAACAATAGCTGGCCTCAATAATCCCTAGCCCCCAAACCTCTTAAGTGGCTCCAGGCCCAGCACTAGCAGCAGCCAGCCTATATTCACAGCTTGGCTTTGCCTGGGAATCTCCAAGCCCTGCACAAGTAGCAGCCATCTCAGATTGCATTATAGCTCAGACAGGGTGGCTCCAGGAAGAACACAGGTGGGGGCTGACCTTGGCCTGCACCACACAGGAAACTCCAGTGCTTTAGCACCCAGTGTACAGCTACAGACCACATCGGAGCACCACCATCCTGGCCCTGCATATCTGATAACTCCATGTAGGGCAGAAGTTGGCAGCTAGTGGTCACAGCCAGGCTTTGCAACAGACTGGCCTGGCTAAATCCCTCCCACTGACCTGCCAATGGCAATCAATATTCAACTACAAGAGGAGGATGTACTAGGCCCACACAAAGGGTGTACCCCGAGCATCCAGCCTGGTTGATAAGGGAGGCTGTGACACTGGACCCTACAGTACACCTACTATGTTAGGCCATGCTATCAATACAGGTAGTCACAGCAGCTGTACCTAATACATAAAAACAAACACAGGGAGGCTCCCACAACAGGGAGACAAAGAAACATGGCCCAGATGAAAGAACAAATCAAAACTTCAAACAAACAAACAAACAAAAAAACTAAACAAAATGGAGATAAGCAATCTATCAGATGCAGAGTTCAAGTAATGGTTATAAGGATGCTCAAGGAACTTACTGAGTACCTCAACATGATAAAAATGATCCAACAGAAACAAATGATACACTAAGTGAAATAAAGAACCATTTACAGGCAAACAACAGTAGAGTGGATGAACCTGAAAGTCAAATCGATGATTTGGAACATAGAAAAACCACCAGTCAGAACAGTAAGAAGACAAAAGACTCCAAAACCCCCCCAAGAATATTATAAGCAGCCTCTGGGATAACTTCAAGAATTCCAACATTCACATCATAGGGGTGCCAGAAGGAGTAAAGAAAGAGCAAGAAATTGGAAATCTACCTGAAAATATAATAAAAGGAAACTCCCCTCATTTGGTGAAGGAAATAAACATGCAAGTCTAGGAAGCACAGAGAGTCCCAAACAAGATGGATGCAGAGAGGCCCACTCCAAAACACATTATAATTAAACTGCTAAAGGTTAAAGATAAGAGAATCTTAAAAGCAGAGAGAGAAAAGCAGTTAGTTACCTACAAAGGAATTCCCATAAGACTATCAGCTGATTTCTCAAAAGAAACTTTGCAGGCTAGAAGGGATTGGCATGAAATATTCAGTCATGAAAGGCGGGGACTTAGCCAAGATTGTTCTGCCCAGCAAAGATATCGTTTAGAATAGAAGGGCAGATAAAGAGCTTCCAAGACAAGAAAAAACTAAAGGAATTCATCATCACCAAACCTTATTACATGAAATGTTAAAGGAACTTATTTATGAAAAAGAAGAACACCGAAACTATGAACAATAAAATGGCAATAAAATATCTATGAACAATTAAATCTAAAAAACAAACTAAGCAAATAAGAAGAACAGAGACAGAATCATGGATATGGAGACCCTTTTGGTGGTTGCCAGATGGGAGGTAGTGTGGGGGAATGGGTAAAGAGGTGAGGGGATTAAGAAGTACAAATAGATAGTCACAGAATAGCCCTAGGGATACAAAATACAGTATAGAAAATGGAGTAGTCAAAGAACTTACACACATGACCCATGGACATGAACAAAGGTGTGGAGAATGCCTGAAGGAGTAGGGGGTTCTGAGTGAAGAGGGGCAAAGGGGGAAAAATTGGGACAACTGTAATAGAATAATCAATAAAATACAATTAAAATGTTAAAAAATTAAAAGGAAAAGGGGGATAGAAGAGTATGTTCCTGTTCTAGTTGTATGGTTTAAAACTCAATGAAAGAAAGGGAAAGTAAAATCCTTATAAAGAGTAAATGAGAGTTCTATCCCTTCATACAGCAAATCCTTTACCTGAACATTTTTTTAAAGCATGAAAGAGTCTAATTCAGAGGCAAAGCTATTCACACTGCAGAAACCATCTATTTAAAACCATACAACTAGAATAGGTTCATGAAACCATTCCCATTTCAGTCTAAGATTAAGTACTACTCACTGTTTCAAAAGAAATACGATCAGAGTCAAGTTTTTGGGTCCACAATGAAAAGATTATTTCTACCACAAAATATATCACTAATTTAGGATTTAACCTTAGACTAAAACAATATAACCAAAATCTCCATATCCTTTCTCCCAACTTTCAAAGAAAAACCAATACTATTTAAATATCTGATCAGTTAAATAAAGCATGTCTCACAGGTACCTAACTAGGATAACTCAGAAAAGGCTTAACCGTAAGGAACATAATATTTCCTGCTCATAGCATCCCTGTTCACTGGAAACCACTCTACTCAGTAGCAGTAGGAAACCAAAACATGGTCTCACCACACCAAAGTTTCTCCAAAATGTTACATGCTATTTTCTGCAAAGCTTGACATTCTTCTTGATGAGCTGTTTAAGCCAGTGTGGCTATGGCCCAAATACATAGATGTATACTCATAAACGTATGCAAATTTTAGTTACCAGCCATGTAAATTATCAAGGTCACTGTACCTTTTACTTTTTGATATTAAAAGCTGCGAACAATATGAGATCCTCCACCATGTGTAATTATCTTATTTGGAGTAAAATTAAATATCCTTAAATCCCAGGACTTCTCTGTGCTGCTTAGTATGTCTGTAGGCCTTCACACACAACCACCATTTAGTGTGATCTGTCAGAATACAAACTAATGTGAACAAGAAGCATGAGAATATTCTGCGGTAAATCTCTATATTCTGACATGGAAATGTGTTCATGAGATAGTTAAATGGAAAAAGTATTACAGAATAATAATTATGATTTGATTTTTATAAAAAAGTATTACATATTTGCATACAGGTGTGCTTAGAAAATGGTAAGATGCATATGCATATCGAAAGATTAATAGTAGTTGTAAGTGGAAAGATGAAGAGTTGAAGAGCATGAGGACAGTGAAAGAGACTTTATAAAACAAAGTGCACACACACACAAAATGGTTAACGACTGTGTCTAGATTTTGTACAAAACAAACAAAAAAAAACTTAAAAAAACGTAACCAAGACAAGTAACTTATTAATGTCAATCTGTTGGGAAAAAATACTCGATTTCAAGTATATTGTAAACTTTCTAAGGCACATTTGCCCTCCAATAATAAAGATAACTGTCACTTCTTTTGCTCATAAAGTTACTATACATAAAAATGCAACTTTGTTCCTTCTCAGTTATCATTGCTAAATAGACATCTATACTTCCCCTAACTTATTCTTTCCCAAATTATTCAATAGTAAATCTTAACATTCCCAACCATTACCATTATTTATTGAACATCTACCATGTTTAAAGCCCAGGGCTACAGCATACAAAGAAATTATACTTGCCATCAGGCCTTACAAACAAGCTGAAAAGAGATGCTCTTAGATTAATATACAGACAGCTCTACATTTAAAAAGTGGTTGTCTTCCCCCCACCAAGCACTATCATTATTTAATGTTAAAAGGTATTTTTCAAATATGAGGTGATAGTTAGCCAACAGCTGAAAAAATATTTAGAGAGAAAATAAGGCTTATATGCAAGTAAATTACAGTAAGGTTTGCAAAAAAAGCTACCTTAAATAACTGATAACAAGTCCTCTGAATACCAATTCCTCTGAGTATCAATTATTTACTGAAAATGTCTAAGATTTCAGCTTTACATTTTGACACAAAACAAATTTTAGCTCCCATTAACTTCTTAAAATTTATTCTAAGTCAAAATTCATGTGTGTTTAAATAATGTATAATTTCAGTACAAGCTGTATCTGTACAGTAATAGTTTGTAATAAAACCTGGAGTACAATTATTATGGACTACTTATAAAAAATATACAGTAGAATACTGCCCAGGATAAAAGGTCTTAAACATTTAGAAAGACTTACCTCATCACAGTCTCCTTCAACCATGGCATATATAGCTTTCTTAACCAAGTTAGTACCTAGAACATAGATCTGAGTATTAATGAAGGAAAAATGTAAGTAGTTTCTTAAAGATAGCTAAATTATAATATCATAATAGACATAGATATGTCAAATGCTGAGTTCTACCCTGAATGCAGATACACATATTATCTCAACTCAAGTAAGAAGACTTTTAGATTTAAAATGAGAGGCCAACAGAACCTACACATAGCAACATAGTAAGCTTCCTCTTGAAAGACCTAAGTCCTGACATATTCCTTTTTCTCAGGTGTAATCATTTGCTCCAAGCAGTAGTTTGTGCTATTCTGTTTGAAGGGAAAAGGGAAAAAAGAAAAAAGCAAGATATAGTACAGCCGAGCAACCCAGGAACCTCTTGAGCTGGCCAGGACTCAATACATGACCTTTGAACCAATCTTGCCAAAGATCATACCAGAACTGCTATGATTTAAAGCAGGCCCAAGACACTGGATTGGTTCCTACAAACCTTATAATGAGCCTAGGCATACTAAAGTCTGGCACTCCCAAATGATGTCAGAGGTATGTCTGCAAATGCCTAGCAAAACATATCCTAGTTTGGGGTCAGATATATTTGGTACACTAAAGGGCAAACAACTGCCAAATGTGATTTTAAGAGAAGAAAGAAGTACACATTTTATAAGAAATCTCTTAATTCTCAAAACATGAGCAAACATGCATTATATGGGCCAAACAAAATGTCTGAGGGCTAGGATACAACCCTCAGGCTACTGGCTTCTGCCCTCTGAAATAGCCATTTGCCTATCATTTGCCATGAGTTCACATCAGTTCTTTTTAATGCATCAATGTCTCAAACTTGACTTATATATTAAGCCTGATTCATTAAAAATCTTAGTGGTAAACTATAACATTTTAAGTTGGTTAAACCTAATGTAGTAAGTCAACCTATTCATAATAATTTCCCATGATATCTACGAGTCTGCCTTACACTGGACAATAACACTAATGGTTGAAAAAAAAAAATACAAGTGACAAAACTGTTAGTAATTAACTACTGCCACGGCATCAAATATTCTTTCCTGAATGCGAACTTAGCTTCAGTATATCCCAGAATTTGACATACTCAGGCAGCTGCTGGTTTACCTGATCTTTCATCTTGAACAAAGAGCCAGTAGTTCCTAAACACTAGGACAGGCTTACATCACTGTCACCTGGGGAAGCTTCAGCCCTGCTTCTAACAGGACAAACAAGATTCTCAGGGGGAGGGGCCCAAGTATTTGTTTTTAAACTACCCAGATGACTCTAATGGCCCTTATAAGATTAACTAAAAAATGCAACAAAGGAAGATCCACAAAAGAGATGATTGGGAACAGAGAGAATTCTTTTTGCAGGTCTTCCCTGAATTGTTAACATATAGTGTTTGATAACTAGTACTAAATAATGGTTAACGATTTCTCCATAATTTTGCATTCACTGAGGTCCACTTCACCCAAGTATAGACAGCTGCTTGAGGACTATGATCAAGTACCCTAATAATGCTATCAAAAACTGCAGTACTTAGTATATAAAAAAGCATCCTGAACATAAAAAAAATGTTTGGAGGTAAAAAATAGGTCACCTGCAAACAAAACAAGACCAGAGGCATGGATACATGGAACAGACTGACAGATCTCTGAGTGCAGGGGGTGGGGGTGGAGAGAATGGAAGAGATTAGCGGAAGAACATGCATACATAGCCCGTGGACACAGACAACAATGCCGTAACGGCCGCAGGGCAGGGGGGAATGGGGGACATCTGTAATGGTATCAACAATTAAAAAAAAAAAAGGTCACCTGCTACTTATTAGACAGATAATCTCTCAATTAAATCAATACAAAATTCACTGAAAACATTTTAGAAAGTTTGAAATAAAAACAATCTTAGCATCATGCTCATTTCTACATATTTACATTTAAGTCTTTTGCTTCAAAAACAGAAAAGAAAAATAACTTAATGCATTCTTTTAATTACATAATATTTTTCTTACCAATGCCATTTCTCCTGTATTTGGAATCCACAGCTAACATGGCTATATAACCTCTGCGGAACATCTTTTTGTGCATGTCCAACTTGCAAACGATGGCACCTACACACTCCTCCCCTACCATGGCCTTAAAAATAAACAAACAGTTATGAAGAACATACTGCCATCAGGTACTTCACCCAGGGAAATAGCAACCAACTAGTGGTCAGCATTTCTGAGGGAGGAAGAAGTAATGAGAATTCTAGTGAGAGAGCAGACGTTTCAGAAATCCCAAAGCTCCTTCAAATGTTCTAGTTTTAAAATCTTTCAGTAGTCTTTAGAACATAAATTTCTTTTGCTTATTATCAAAGCATGGGAGGGAGCAAGAATTCCACAATGTAAACATTTGAGTATTTTATAAAAGGGTTCTAATTATAATTAGCTTTAAAAGAGATTTAAAATTACAATTATTTGTAATAAAGACCTACATATTTAAGACTTGGGAAAGGGAAAATATGTGATAATAGTTTCTTTAAAAAGTCTACTCATTAAAATATGATAAAATACTGTTTAAATCGCTTATCAGCCAAGTACAATAGTTTAAAATTTAATTATAATAAAGCATTAGTGAAGATATGACATAATATTTATACTTGAATAGAGTTAGAGTTTGATCAGGGAAAAAAATGTAAAAAATTTTCAGAAAAAGGATTGTTTTAAGGTATTCCTTGGATCCTACCCAAGGGGTTTTTATTCTTGAAGTACTACAAAGATTAGAGATACAATGGTCTTACTTTTAGGACACTCTTGGCAGTGTGAGTCATTGTCATACAGCTCACAGAATACCTAGAACTCAATACAAGAGCTTTCAATTTTACCGAAAATGTACAGCTTTCCAGAGTCTTTAAGACCTCCAGTGTCACCACTGAAAATATTTTTCAAAAATTCCATCACTGATAGAAAGTTCCAGTGATATGGTATTCTGGTAAATGTAAATAGGGAAATAGCTCCAACTGTTTAATACTGTTTCAGTGAGAAATACTTGTTTGCTGTAAAGAGTCTTCATTAAAAAAAATTAAAATTTGAAATTCTCTTGATGAAATTGACTTTTCAGAAGAAACTATTTCAACAACAAAAAACAGGAATGGATTAAAGATTATTAAGCAGAATCCAATTTACACTTCTTAATACTTATTTTAATTTAAATTTGTTGTGAGATTTTTTTAGTTCATCATTTTATAAAATGCATTAAAAGCCCTTGGCTTAAAAAAAAAATTGTGGAGAAATCTTTTAGGCAAGATCATTTTAATCCATTTCATGCAAACTTCAACCTCAACTAGGTCAGGAAAATCCTTTTGAAGGAATATGAAATTCAACAATCCACCCTAATTAATTTATTTTATCACACAGCCCTATTTTGAGCCAACAAACCTCTAAAATTATTTCCATTTTCAATCATAATAAATCAATCTGATGCTCTCAAAATCTTTTGAAAACCAAAATTTCTTTCTGTATTAAGACCTGAAATATACACAACAGTTAAACAACTCTGACAGCATTTTCTGATATGAAAACTCACTTCAAAAATAGGTGTGGTTGTGTCAGTGTGTGTACATGTCACAAACAGTACATTAAAAAAAAATTTGGACCTAACCCCATTAGCTAGGGAAATAGAAAGCTATATAAATATATAATACAAAACTGTAGAAGAGCCATTCTTCACAGTTAATAAACCATCCAGAAGAGGAAAAATTTAAAACCACTAGATACAATACAGCTGGACAATACTTTCAAATTAGAAATTTCAAATCTTCTTTGTCCTTTGACCAAGGAAGTAAAACCCAAACAAAGCATATTAGTTCCCTCTAGGACTAGATTGATTTCTTCCTGATTAAGAATCTATAGGAGCAAAAACCAAGTTGTTTTTATACATTATTACTAACAGGATGTTGGTAGTGAGGAAGCTCAATGCTATTTTTTTCCTGGTAAATTGCTGATAAATATACGCTTACAAGAATCACTAAACTGCTTGTCGATTTTTCCAAAAGCTTCTGCACATACATTTGGAACACAGGCATCAAACGTGTTCTTTTTTTCAGATGGGAACTGAAAAATTCCAGCAAGGTTAAGACAACTCTAAAGGCCAAAGGCTTGTCAATCTATAGTACTTGAAAAATATAAATTGTATGAATTAGAGATTCCTAAATTCCAGAACACTAAAAATAGGAAAGAAGTGTTTCCAGAGGAAGCCGGAAAGTTAAACTTAGAACAAATAAACGGAAGTACTATACATCACTGGTAATAAGTTTAAGAAGTTTGAAAACACACCTACAACTAAAAATACCATGAACTCAAAAAGATGTAGTGAGAAATTAGTTAAGTACACAGTAACTGACAGTGCTTCCCATTTGTATAATACTCTTTCACATGTTACAATTATTAGGAAGAATAACAAAATGTAATTCTGTTAGTCAAATATAATCAAGTACTGGCAATTTTCTAAGGTCCAACCTCATTTATTCCATTTAATCCATTACAGGTTACTCATGAAAACCAGGGACAGTTTGGAAATTTCTAATCACTGAGATTGATTTGGGTAAGGACAATGTGTCCCTTGATGAAGTATAACTTGGTGACAATCATGTTCAATGAATGGGTCAAGGTTATGTCATTTTTCAGGTTCTTGTTTCCATGAGGCCAGGAAATTTGGGTTCTAGCATTACCTCTCTGACACTAAATATCTAGAGATTTAAACATTGTAAAGTCACTCTGGTCCTTACTTTTTTGCATTAAAAAAATAAAGTTGAGCTATATTATCTCTAGGGTCCTTTATAGTTTTAAAATGATATGATTTAAAATAAACACATACACTTAAATTTGTTTCATATAGTTCTCATAGGAAATTCAAAATTTTTAAATGCCAATATAAAGGCTCCAGCGCTACAATGGCCTCTAATTGTTTAGCTATTGCTTTATGTTCCATACCACTAGATTATATTTGCACTAGTAAACCTCTATAGGTCAAGCACTTGCACATATCTCCATTTCTAGATATTTAGAATTTAATGTTAAACTGACTCTCAAGGGCTAAAGTACAAAATAACTGGTGAACTGGGAGGAGTCTACATAAAATCAAAATTAGAGTTTACTAATACTAAATTTATCAGGGTCTAAAATGGCAGACAAGTTGAGAGAGGCCTAGATAGTATCAGAACTCAAAAGTTTACTAAATATCATATACTAGGGTGGGCAGAAGTAGGCTTACAGTTGTTGAATAGTGATGCAATAATTAATAAATAATACAATTGTTTCACATATCCATGACTTTAAACCTATTTTTGCCCACCCCTGTATATACCCAACTATTTTCTGAAATTAACAGAAACACATATAACTGTTTCAATTCAAAGTGTAACTCAATTGTACACTTCTGTGGGTTAATTTAAATCCAGTAAATAAATCTGTAATTTTTAGTAATTACAATGGCATTTTATATGACATTTATAATAGTGCCAAAAAATCATTTTCCCATTTTTTGATACAATGGTTAGAATCTTAAGAGGAGTTTCATAGAATATAAACTAGTTTCCATGATTAAGACAAATGTACTAAACTGAAGTTTAGCAAAGGAAACAACAGAAAATAGGAGAACTACAATGCTAAGGATATATTTTCAGATTACCACTAAACTACAGAATGAAAAAGATGGATTTCTGAAGTATCATTAAAACGTCTTGCAGGGAATTACCAAGTGCAACTAAATCAATGCTGAAATAAACAGTGGCAGTGGCTTTTCCTTTTACATATCATAAAATCCTCCTTAAAAGCATGTTGCCTTTCAGTCAAATTCAATGGAAACAACATGCTTGTGATCACCTGATACAAAGCATATATCTGCAGTTAATATTTAAGTGAAGGCTTCAAACAGAATAAAATTGGTAAATATAAATGGAAAGAAGCTACCATGTAAAGTTTTAAAAACTTGTTCAGCTTATTTATAGCCAGGTTTTTTGGCTTACACACAAACAAAAATTTTTGCCAATTATACTTCACACAAGCCAGTGTTACTACTAGTATTTAGGCATATCTATGACCAGTTTCTTAAAACATAATACATCAATAAGTTAAAAAAATTAAAAAGGAAACACTTTTCCCTTAGAAACCCACTTGGAAAAAGGCAGGTATCTGGATGTGGAATTTAGTAACAATTTCACACTTAGTTTCCTACATTTCGCAAAAAGGTATTTTGTTCAAGTTTCAGTTTTTCAGCCACCAGAAGTGTGAATAGCGCCTTCTGCAATCAAGCACCAGAAAGCAGGCTGGCTACAACTGTTAATTGTCCTGTTGAAGGAAAAGGAAACAATCTCCATGGTAGAATACGCTTGTAAGATTTAATTCTCCAATGTGACCACGTTAAGTTTACTGACAATCATGTTCACCAAAACATGTTTATGCATACACTCTTCCCTGATTATAGCTGTAATTGAGAGATTAATAAGGTCTGCAACGAACAGAATCATGTTCAAATTAAATGATTGCAAAGTACTCTGAGAATGAGGGAGGGTAATTAAAGAGGTTAAACATTATTATAAGCTAATGCAAACAGGATACAAAACCCCCAACACGCAACGTACAGGCTTGTTGCATTTACATCAGTATCAAGTTAACCGAGCTCAAGAGGTCTCACCTTGCGAAGTTTCATTAAATACCTAGGAGCGTGTACACGCACTCAACATCATGTCAGGTACTAGGAAACGCAGCGCAGATCCACTGCCACTCTGCCCTCACACTCCCTGCCCTGAGCGGCCTGGGTCTCGCTGCTGGGTTCACCCTCTTTTCATTCCATCCCACTTACCAAGAAACATAGCTGTGGCCAGTTGTGGATAAAATATCTATAGGTATAAATGGAGTAGGGTTCAGACAGATCTTTGGTGATCAGTCTCATGATATCGGGCATTTGTAGCTCGGATTCATATCGGACATAACGTATCGTCCGATCCTCCCCAGGCTCAACCTCCCGGCCCGAGGGGCTTCTTAAACTGCAGCCGGCGGTCAGGGAAGAAGACAGCAGCCGCACCTGCTCGTCTTCCTCCTCCTCCTGCTCCGCGCCCTCCGCCAGTCCATTGCGGGCCGCCGCTGCCTCTGCGGGGCTGGGGAGCGCAGTTCTTGCATTACTGGGGAGGCAGTGAGGGGGGCTCTCGCCCGAGTGTACCCCGGATCCTTTTGTTGCAGTTGCTCTGGGGCCCCCGTCAGGGGTGGCCGTGGTCGTGGCCGCCTCGGCCGCGCTTAAAACCTTGCTCTTGAGAGACGCGGCCGCCCGGAGGTGCCGCAGTTCGGGGCTGATCAGTCCGTTGAGCTGCAGCTGCTCCTGCGGTGGCTGAGGGCACCGGAGGCACGGATGCCCCTTGGCCGCCGCCGCCTCGCTGCCCGCCGCACTCCTGCCGCCGCCGCCTTCGTGCTCCTCGTCGTCCTCCTCGTCCTCGCTGCAGCAGACGAGGGCGGCCCCCGCCGGGAAGGGACAGCGGGGCTCAGCCACTGCCGAGGCCGGAGGTGCCGGTGGTGGGAGGAGGCTGCTAGGCCCAGGCGGTACCTCCGCCATCCTAGAGGCGACACAAACCGAGAGCGGAGGCCATGAGACCCGGCCGACCAGCGCGGAGCAAAGGGGGCGGCGGGCGGGGGACAGCGGAGGTGGGGGAAACAAAGGCAGAAATCGTACCCCACAGAGGCGTCCCCCCAATTCTGCGGCTCCCCCCGACCCCCTCACGCTCTTCAGCGCCGCCCAGCTGCTCAGCCGGCCACCGTCCCCGTGTGCCCGGGCCCATCCGCCAGTCCTGTCACCGCTGCCCCTCCCTGTCCCCTCCGCGGGGCTCACCCGGCACAAGTCCCCGCCGCCACTGCCGCCACTCCTCTTTTTCCTCAGCCGCTGCCGCCGCCTCCTTCGCCGCCGCGGCCGCCTCCACCGCCAAGGCTCACACTCAGCCGCCGTCGCCGTAAAGCGCCTCGGCTGTTACCCCGGGTAAAGTTTCCTGGGCCTGGCTTTACGACACTTCCCTGCCTGCCGGCTGCCGGGGCCAAGGGAAAGGGGCGTGGAGGGAGGTGACCTGTGGAGGGGCGGGGCCGAAGGTGTCTCAGGCGGGCTTCGGGGGAGGTGCGTGCTGAGGAGTGGGGCTATGGGGCGGGGAAGTTGCTGAAGGCTCTGGAGTAACTTGTTTCCAACCCGCTCTCTCTGGCTTTGGAGTTCCTCGGAGTTAGTTAGCAGCGCGGGGCCACAGAGAGCTGGGCTGGACGGGCACTCCCCGTTTCAAGCCAACCGCTCCCACGGAGCTGCCGAGAAGCCCGCCCGCTCCGGGCCTGTCGATCCCGCCATTTACAGGACTCTTAAAAATGTTTTTTGCTCAGTTGTATCTCTTTTAACGTTGGCCCGAGGGCGAGGGGTCGGGGGGCGGTTACCCGAGTCTCTTTAACTGGAGCAAATCAGGGGAGAAAATCGAAAAGGAGAGGAAGTTAAAATGTCACGTACGTTTAACTAGACTTTGCCCCTTTAACACTACAGAAGGAGGACAGGTACTCCTCTTCCTCTTTAAGGATACCCCCCTTCACCCCGCCCAGGAAAATTGGAGGTAAATGTGACTAACCGGTATTGGGCTGCAGCAAGCAAGCCTGGGGCAGAGTTAGGGTGGAAGAGAGTGACAGCGACTAAAAAAGCACATTCCGATGTAATATACAGCTCCTGTACCATAGAAATATACACTTGAAACCTATATAATCTTATTAACCAATGCAAACCCAATAAGTTTAATTTAAAAAAAATGTAAAAGCAGATTCCTAAATTTGTGACAGGAGTTGTAATAGGACCCCCCCCCCCCAAAAAAAAAAAAAAAAAAAGCGATCTGAAGCTCCTCCCCCTTCCTCTTGGAACTGTCCGCCTACGCGGATGCAGAAGGGATAGCACTGTGGCGCGCTCCAGGGCAGTGGCATGCTCTTTCCGCAGGGGTCCACGACTGATGATTTTCAGCAGACCTGTCCTACGAGGAACGCAGGTAGTGTAACTCACCAGCACACGGAGCAAATTAACTTTTTAAACGAGATTGATACAGCGGGTCAGGTGTGCAGCAGACGGAAGTTTTCAGATATATAATTCTATGACTGATTATGTTTGCAAGTATTTGCCATAATCTAAACTGTGAACAGTGGTATGCACTGGACATAGCTGCTGTTAGATAACAATCGTGAGGGTGCTTGTCACTAAAGATGGAAAGGAAAAACTGCCACTTTCTATGTAGAAGTTCAACTCACACTGATTCAAAAGTAACCAAAAAAATTTTTTGTTACTATTTGCCAGGCACTGTTCTAAGTATCTTACATGTATTTATTAACTCATTTATAAGTTTCTATAAAATCTCCCCTGGGTGTTTGTAGATATACTGACATTTGTACACCAATAGACATAGAAGCTTATTTATTTCACCCTTCTTTATAATAGGAAAAAATCCCAACCACTTAAGTATCTATCAACACAGGAATCACTAAAACTCGTATGATACATAAATACTGTACATTGTCATAGTTTAAAACATTGAAATAGATATAGGTGCTCTTCCAGTTACTCTGGCTGCATTGCAAAGCCCCCCTAACAACATAGTGATATAAAACAAGCATTTATTGCCCTCGCAGATTCTCTGGGTCAGGAATTCAGAGAGCACAGCAGGGATGACTTTTCTTTGCTCCATTATCAGTAACCTTATCAGTCGTACAGTGTCAGTTCAGTTTTGCTACATTCGATTTACCCATGCTGTTACAAAGCCTCATTCAGGTTTAAGAGGACAGGAAATGAACCCTACCTCTTGATAGGAAAGAGGCAAAGTTCTTAATGAGTGTGTGAGACCAGAAATATTGCTGTGGCCATTTTTGGAAAATACAAGTTTGCCACAGGCACTTACATTGAAAGACCTCTAAAATAACTTGAGGGGGTAAAATAAATGAGAAGCATACTAAGTACAATGTGATACCATTTATGGTTTATAAAAAGTATAAAACAAACTCATATTTCCAAATGTTCATACATTGTTTAAAGATATATATTTTTTGAAAGACATGGTTTCTAAATGTAACCTGCATATTCAGCAAATGAAACAATCTGTTCAAGTCATGCAGGAAAAACTGATCAAGATGGCCCCATACAACTTATTAAGATGTGTTTAAGGGTAATTTTTACTTGGAGAAATGTCTGTCCCTCACTGTGGAATATAACCTTCTCATTAGAAAGCTGTGACTCTATTGTAATGAATGAGTGGTGGCAAGTCTTCACGTTATTTCTGTGTTGTAACTGGGCATTGAGCTTTCTCACACTAAGGAGCTGACCTGATGTCACAAAGTTATTTTCAGAAAGATGAGATTTATAAAGACCTCCTTGAAGTCAGGGACTGAGTCTTCTTCACTTTGTATTCACATATCTAATACATAAAAGGGGGCTTAAGTTTTTTTACTGAATTATGCTAATCTTTCATTCAGCAGTCCAGGATGTTTATAATTAACCAAAGTAAATTCTGGCCTTCTCACTAATTAATAAGCTAAGAAGAGTTCTGATATTTAAGTTCCAGTGACTCCACTTTATATCCCAGTATTAAAATTCCAATAATGATCTTTGAAGTCAGATGCCATCTCTAAGAAACCTGTACTTATACTTATGAAATCTTTCCTTTTTAAAATTTTTAAAAATTTATTTATTTTTAGAGAGAGGAGAAGGGAGGGAGAGAAATATCAGTGTATGGTTGACTCTCAGGTGGCCCCCACTGGGGACCTGTCCCACAACCCAGGCATGTGCCCTGGCTGGGAATCAACTGCAGAGCCTTTGGTCCACAGCCTGTGCTCAATCCACTAAACTACACCAACCAGGGCAAAATCTTTTCTTATTTACTCATTTTATGAGTAATATGCTCATATGATGGTAGCATTATTTTAGGAATAGAAATGAGATTAGTTCACTCATGATTTAGGTATATTTACCTCTAATGAGACTCTAAAAAGACAACTGTATCTCATGAGCAATGACTTCATAGGAACAAATGGTCTCAGAGCAGGTAAAGTATAACCAGTGATACTCTTCTATCTGGATAATTGGTATGTTGATTGCTTTGTAAAAGCTTATGATGCCATAGTCACTTTTTTTACTATTGTCTTTGTTCTGTTTTTGAACATCCAAAGGACACACCTTAATTTTTTTTAGAAGAAATAACTCCTCTCCCTGAGTGGTGTGGCTCAGTTGGTTGGGTGTCATTCCACAAAGGGAAAGTTCCCAGGTTGGATTCCTGGTTAAGGCACATACCTAGGTTGCGAGTTTGGTCCCTGGCTGGGGCATGTACTAGAGGATCCATGTTTTTCTCTCACATTGATGTTTCTCTCCTCCTCTGTCTCCCTCCTTTTCCCCTCTGTTATAGAAAAAAAGAAATAACTCCTCATTAAATCAATTAAAATAACCAATAGCAATTTCAAAAACAAAATCCTAAAACAACTCCCCGAAGTTAGCTTGAAAGGCGAAAAATCCCTTCCTAATTCTTTCTAACAGCTAAACATTTTTCTCTTATTGGCTAAGTTTAGAGGGGAAACCTAGCTGTGTACTTGCCTGAAAGGTAACCATAGGAATGAAGACATTAATAAAGGAGAGATGTTTTAAGTTCCTTTGACTCAGCAGGATGACATGTTATATGACATAAGCACACATACTGACTAAATATTTGTGTAGTTTTATTTTACATTCTGTGGGGTTCTTACTTATCCTATCTAGTATACATAAAGCATTGAATATGAGTCCCCTTAACTTTGTTTTATCCTGAATGAAAGAAAGAGCATACATCAAATTTGAGGGCCATAGAATTTAATCAAAGACTGAATATTAGTATATTGCTTTACTACCTGCAATCCTGGGACACTGTGAGATTCCTAAGTGCTTTAATTAACAATATTATTCTTCTTCCCTTTGAATTTTGGGGTGTGACAGTCTGTTCTTTAACCCTCTTTTCCTTTGAGAACAGTGATTGGCAGTCCCAATTATATGTACAGATTTTCTTTGTAGAACTGAGGCCTCTGGAGAATATGAGGAACCAGCGAGAACTATAGTCAAATGGTCCTCATTTCCATTACTTTTAACCTCATACTTACTTTCATAACAGGCTGATTTTCACATCTCCAACAGTGCTTATGAGTGGTACTGGGGAAACTCATATTCCTACATGGTTAAAGCCTTTGGAAATTCGTGATCGCCAACTTAGCTATGCCATAGCTGTCAGGACTCTAGAATTATTTAATTTGTCTTCCAGGCTAGCTTCACCCCATGGTGACTATTCCAGACCACAGCGTGCTTCACTCTCTCCCTCTCAGCAGAGGACCCTGCCTTCATTTCACTAAGAAAAATGAACTATTCCATTGGTACACTCTCTCAACTTCCACTCCTTACCCATACTTACAAATGCATCTATATCTGAACTTACACTTACCTCCTTCCCCCCAGTCTTAGAGGGGGATAGATGTCCTGATTTTTTAAGAATAAGGCCATCAAGGGAGGGCTTGATGCCATCCCTTTCAGTTTCCTTTGGGACTTGTCCTATCATTATTTGTCTCTTGAATTTTCAACAGTATCTTTGCTGGCCACCACCTCAGAGTTTATGCCTCTAGCTGAGGCAATCACTGGAAAAGGGTTGGGTTTACTCATATCAATTAGGCATATTTAAGGCTGAGAGTGAGATGAGTTGCTTCTGATATATATCTATATCTATATGTATATCTATATCTATATCTATACCTATACCTATACCTATACCTATACCTATATCTAAGAGTGAAGGAATGTGTATAATGAAATTGCCACTTAGTAGCTTCGTGTTCTTAGACAACTTCATGTCTCTGGGCTTCAGATTCCTTTTATTGAATGTGGGTACTATTACATGCTCCATAAGATTTTGGAAAGGTTAAATGAATTAATATACAAAAATGTTTATTACAAAGTGCATGGTAAGCCTTTCATATATGGCAACAAGCCCCTCATCCTGTCTGTCCATCCTCAGCGTTTCTGCCACTGCTGTTCTCATAAAGTGCAAATTGGTGATGTCAGTCTCCTGCTTAAATATCTTTGTTGACAACCCATTGCCTGATAAAATCTAAACTGGTTAGGATATTTTGGACACAAATAACAGAACAACTAATGCAATCTAACTCAAAAAAGGGGGGAGGGGAGTAAATTAGGTCATGTAAAACACTACCAGAGGTAGTGTGAAGTTCAGGGTTAGTTGATTCAATGACAGTATTGAGAATCCAGGTTTTTTCTCTCTTCTGCCATTTTTAGAGGCAGCTCCATCCTAAAGCTGGTTTCCCTCATATTATTAATATGGTTGCCATAAGCATTTAGAGCTATGTTGTTTCTCTCTTTAAAAAATATTTTATTTATTTATATTTTTTTTTAAGAGAGAAGGTGAAAGGAGGGAGAATAAAAGGGACAGAAACATCAATGGGGACCTGCAACCTAGGCATGTGTCCTGACGGGGAATCCAACCAGCCACCTTTCAGTTTGCAGGGCAACACCCAGCCACTGAGCCACACCAGTCAGGGCAGAGAGCTATGTGCTTCTTGATTCATGCTCAGTGAGAGAAAAGGAGAGGCTTATAGTGATTTGTATGAATTGCTTTCCCAGGAACCTCTAGCAGACTCTCTTAGTATCTCATTAGTCAGAATTAGTCATATGCTATTCCTGACTCAGTTACTAGAAAGAAACCAAGCGTACCCTCATTTAGGCTATCTGGGGCTAAGCGTAGGTGAGCTTCTTTGGAGACATATAGGTTTATAGGGAAGAGGTATATACTAAGTAACATGAAGTTTCTGTTAGAAAGAATGGGAGTGGATTCTGGGAGGACTACATTCTATGTTCACTGTATAAACAAAGTCCCTTTTTTTTTTAAGTTTTTGTTCATTTAGTTTCAGAGAGAGGGCAAGGAAGGGAGAAAGAGCAAGAGAGAAACGTTGATGTGCAAGAGAAACAGATTGGTTGCCTCTCACACACCCCCAGCTGGGGACCCAGCTCACAACCCAGGCAAGCGACCTATCTGGGAATTGAACCGGCAACTTTTCAGTTCACAGGCTACCATTCAGTCCACTGAACTACACCAGCCAGGGCTAAACAAGGTCATCTTGAGGATCTTACCTTGAAGCACAAATTATTTTTGCCATTCACAACTCTAACTCAAAGAATTCAATTAATGATTATTGTATATATGAATGAATGAACTTTGAACCAAACTACTGCTTGTAGTTCCCAAAATGTACAAGATGATTTCTGGTCTCTGTGTCTATGCTCATGCTGCTACTGCTCTTTGAAATCATCACCCCCACCACACCTGGTCAATCTCTCTCTCCCTCTCTCTCTCTCTCTCCCTCTCTCTCTCTCTCTCTCTCTCTCTCTCTCATACACACACACATACACACACACACACCCCTTCTCACTACTTGGAAAACTGGCTTTTCCATGCTGCAAGTGCTTTGGATTTCCATGAGGATACTTGTTTACACTTTTTTTGCTCACCTGCAGCTTCTTCTAGAATGGAAGCCTTTTAAGAATGGGAATTATGTTTTCTTCTATTTTTTTTTCACTGGTAAGTGCATAATACATTATTCTGAGTATATGACTCAAAGATTGGCCTTGCTTTACATTTTTTCAGATAGTAGATCTCTCTCTTGGTGTAAATGCTTCAAACCAAGTTTATTTATACAGAACTTCTCATCACTAGAAGTGATAGAACTGTCTTCTAGAGTCTGAAGGGTCCAGTTGTGTCTTCTAGGGTCTTTTGCTTAAGATTCTTTTGCTTAAAGTAGTTGCTTACAGATGCATTTTTTATTATTAAAATGAACACTTTGAGGCAATATGTTCAACGACAACACCGCAGTCTACATACATATGACCAGTTGGATTTTCTAGGCTCTAGAAGTCACAACCAGAAAGAAGTGCATTAGCAAGGAAACAGTTTCATCATCATGGGGACTGGTTTGTACATCCAGTTTAGGAAAGGATTTTGTAGACTTTGATAACACATTAAAACACAAACTATGTGAAACGAAAATGCTTGTTTTATTACTTTTCTCTGAATGTGAAAATGTAGGAACAGTCAAGACATTGAAAAGCTAGGTTTAGAAAGCACACAAAGAACGTAACAGCAGGAATGGTGCTTCAGCGCTCATGGCGGCTGTGTAGGGGTCCAGTCCTAATACATTTTGATTGGTTTCTCAATCAAACCTTAAATGCAACCATAGCAGGGAAATAAAAACAATATGGTAATCAAGATATTTGTAGTGTTATATTTATAGACCGTAATGGAAGTCTGTGAGTAATCTATAAACTCACAGCTGCTTCTCAAAGTTCCCATAGGACAAGCCTTTGAAGTTCAGGGAGTGGCTAATGGTTCCTTTGATCTCCTCAGTCTTTTTGCACTTCAGGGAGATTTGGAAGAGGGCAATTTTGCTTATCACTATACCTATTGTTAAGCAAAAGAAAAAGCAACTTCCTAAATCTATTGAGATGGTGGTGCAGGTGAGGGATTTTCCCAGACTAGCAGTCTGAACTGCTGCTTCTGGCCTGTTTCAGGAGGTAATTTTGACCAAGGTCACCTCTCCCCAGTCCACTTCAACTAACTACAGTCAGTTGATTACCTGTAGCCTATCCTTTAGGACTTTTTTAATGTCATTTTTTTGGTACCAGGTATAATAAAATACATTAATTTACTTTCAAAACCATTTCACAAAGTACTGTTTAATAAAATTGCCTTCTCTTGAAAAATAAGAAAAACTTGAAACATAAGGATATTTGAGAAACCAAATTCAAGACAGTTATACTTTCTAGTAGAATAGTTGCTAGATTATAGTCTTCTAGTAGCATCTGCATTAAAGGTCATTGTATTACTAAATCTATTCAGTATAAAATATTGTAAAATATGCATGTGCTCTTGGAAGAAAATCATAAAATATCCTTTAGTCTTAAAACAATTTTGGGGATAACTGCCTACACATAAAGGAATTACTCTTATTATAAAGAGTTTTTGATAATGCTTCATGTTTTAACAAAAGTAATATGTGCTTATTCTAAAGAGAAATACTGAAAAGTTTAAGGTAGAAATGACCTTCAGAAATAATCACAATATGTTTTTAATGCATTTCCTTTCAATACTTTTATTATGTAAATATATAATATATACATTTCTTTTCATGTGGGAGATAGTAGCTTTTTTATATGTAGTTGTGTACTTAAACCTTACCAAAATATTATTAATAATAATAGCATTATATTATTATTTTTACCATGTCTTTAAAGATTTGTATAATTCTTTGATAAATTACAGGGTATTTACTCCCCTATTGTCAAATGAAGTCATTATTTTTAAGGATTAGAAATGATTGGTCAATAATTCAGAATTTTTCCCATGAAGGGCTTGAAAAGTAATATGAAAAATCTTTTGAAATATACACACACATATCTTTTACCTGAAAACAAGAGTTAGGACCTCAGTGCCGAGTGAAGAACTCCCAGCATCCCAGGACTACCACCATCAGAATGTATATCTTTTTAATTTTGATATTCATTTGCATCAGAATACCTCTTTAAAGAAAGTTCAGGGAAGTTAAATTTATTCATCCATTTATTCATTCTTTAAGTAAACATCTGTTGCTCCCGGGTTAGGCATTGTAAGTGCTGAAGTGAATCGGGCTTACTTAGCCCTTTCCCTCCCAGAGCCTACAGTCCAGATGAGGACAATTAAACCAGAGTATTTAATAACATACAGAAAGACCTGTGATAAGGAAAGCAGTGATTACGATGGGTGCATATGGTGGTGGCAGCTAAGTTTTCCCAATGAAGGCAGTGTTTAAACAGAGACTTGAAAAGGAAGCAGGAGTTAGAGACAGGGCGGGTCCAACTGGAGAGTATACCAGGGCAAAGCCTGGCAAAGATCAGAAGCCTGGAAGGCAGAGCGAGGAAGCAGAAGGGAACCATAGAAGTAAGATGAAGTCAGATCTTTAAAGGCCTTGTCAGCCACCATGCAAAGTTTAGAGTTTATCTACGGGGCACTGGGAATCTGTTGAAGGTTTGCTCTTTGAAAAGACCACCCTCACTGCAGTATGGAAAATGGGTGGAGATGGAGGCTAAAGGGAGACAAGGGATGTTGCAGAAATGCAGGTAGGAAGACTGGCTCATTAGCTACAATCTAGCTGAGAAAGTCCTATAGGGTGGCTGGAGGTCAGCTTCTGTTAACTATCCTTTGCATTCAACCATTTATCACATTTAACTTCTAACCCTTTCAACCAACCTAACATGTATTCAGCATTTAGTAAGCAGTTGTTGCTCTGATACATCACCTGTCTGTTTTTTCTTCTTTCAAAGAATAAAGATTTGGGAGAAAAAGTATCCATTCTAAGGACCTTTCCCACTCTTTTTGTGGCGTAGGGCCCCTCCCCTTTCCCACAATCACTCATCTGGATGCTATACCCCGACCTAGTTGCTGAAGTCCTCGTTTTCTTCACAAAAGCTTTCTTGAGCTTGCATAGAAAGCCCACCGAGAATTCCTGATTTCTATAAAGAGGGCACTACCTGGGTTCTGGTGATGTTAGGAAGGAACATGGGGACTTCCCCTATTAAAACAGTGATTCATATGCAACATGGAAACTATAGACAAGTCAAAAATAGAGAAAAAACCCATCATAGTTCCACCCCCAAATGACAACCACTATAATATTTGGTGACATTTCATTTTAGTCCAGATTTTTAAAAACTTAAAATCGTAACATAGGAAAATGTTGTTATTTTAAATGTTAAAACTTTAATAGTTGTGAGAGATTCCACAGTATGATTGTATTCCAATCTAATTTGACACATGGCTATATTTAGGTTGTTACTGATGTCTGTGCTATAAATTATGCTATGATGAGCAGTTTTGGCATAGAATTTTTGGGTACTTAGGATTGCACTCTTGAGATAAATTCCTAGAAGTAAACCTAATAATTCTTTTTTAATATACTGCCAGTTTGATTTACAAAAATGTGTACCAAGTTTACATTTTTACCAGCAACATTTGAGAGTACCTATTTGAATTAGGCAACATTCAGGAAAAAAAAAACTTTGCTAACTTAATAAATAAGGAATTTTTTCAAAATAACTTAAAATGTTAATTGTGTTTTTATATACCCATAATAACAAAGCTAAAGGAAGAAACTGACTGCAAGGACATTAAGCCAACCTATACTAAATAGATTAATTGGCTAAATCTTCTATTACTTGGTAATATGGGCACTTAGTACCAAGGTTTTAGTGTTCCTTGATATTATTCTAAATTTTTCTTTATGCATTTATGTCTGTTTGAATCTGCTTTTTCTTAACTTTAAGCCATAGTATTTTATAAATTAATTCTGAGATATAAAAGAATAGAGTTGTACCACGAACCCAAATGCAAACATTAAGTTATGATATGTATGGTTTTGAATGTACAACTTTGAAGTTCATTTAGTAGTGAGTTCATTTTAAATGCAACAGTTAAAAGCTGAATGTGAAATTGATACAAATAATAATGACCTAACTAGAGAAAACACAAGAGGGCAATCTTGCACAACAATAAAATGTTTTCATAAGATAAAAATAATTCAGCATTTTTAATCAGCTGTGATTTTGTTCAATAAAATGTAAAATCTTGTCATATGTACTGTCTTTTTATTATCAAAGAAATATAGTGTCTGCATCCATGCAACAAATTTTGTATATATTTGAGTTATATTTTTTAGTCCTGGAAAGAAATGAATCAGTTTTCCATTGGTCACTACATTTAGCCTGATTTCAGTTTATAGAAAAGTGAGGAACCAAATCTCCTATAGAAGAGACACCAAAACAATATATTTTTTTCCTGGATTCATTATATATATTTTTTCAAAATGGGAATTGTTTCTTTTTTTCTAGTTAGGAATGTGTGACCCACTAAATCTCAATGAAAGAGACTATTTTTTTTTAAATAAGAAATGAATAAATTGCTAAAGGAAGAACATGGTCTCATGATTAGAGTAGGGAACATGTATGATCTTTTCCATATTTTAATTTCCTGACACTTACATAGAACTATAATTTATGTTCAATTGCTAGGCCCTAAAAATCAAAGGCATGGGGAAATGGGAGATTTAAGACAACAGCTTGCACTTTCGCATGTGCAAATTCTCACAGATCTTGATTTCATCTGCAAAGCTAACGCAGAGGTGGCGTATATGTGGTCGTGCTTCCCGTACTCCCAAACCTCAACTAATGTGGAGTTTAGAGTGCCAACCAGGACAGGAAAAAAAAAGGAAGTAGAAATAGGTGTTTTTCTAATCCTCCTGGTAAGAGCAAGCCTTAAGAATTCTGTCAAGTACCTGGTACTTAGAAAAGCAATATAGCATAGCAGTTAATCACCTGGAGTTTGACTCATGCAAACAACAGTGAACAAATAATTATACAATTAATTAATAAATTAAAATCTCAGAGTAAAAAGTCTTGGGAGCTATAAGGCATGTGATGGGGCACGACCATCAAGTAAATCATGACTAGAGACATTTTTTTTAAGGTTTACAATTTGGCCTTTTAAAAATTTATTAAATATGTGTTATAATAATTTGCTGTTTCTGTCTTCACAGTGGAGATATGTGTTCTACAGATGTAAAATTTAGTTTGCTTATTGGGGCTCTCCAATTTCAATGTGCATTTTCAACTTCTGCCTTTTCTATACTTTTATACAAGCCATTGTTAATGGTTGACATTTTAAAAATACGCTAATACCATGGATCACTTTATATAAAAGAAAGAAGTTCTTTCAGCCTTAGAGACGTATCTTTTACTGCGTGGTTAGAGTCTCTGAGTCTGTGTGTTATTTAGTACCCCTTATAAATACTCGTGGCAAAACCAAAATAAACTCTTCAGAAGTTAATGTATGCTCTCATCAAAGTCCTGTGCCTTTGGAATGAAGTAGTGGAAGACAGCCACCCAGCAGTGATATAAAAGCTCATAGCAGCACTATTCACAATAGCCAAAAGGTAGAAACAACCCAAATGTCTACCGACAGAAAAATGGATAAACAAAATACGGTATATCCATCCAGTGCAATATTATTCAGCCTTAAAAAGGAACACAGCTCTGATACATGCTGCAACATGAGTAAGTCTTGAAGGCATTATGCTAAGTGAAATAAACCAGACATAAAAGGACATATACTGTATAATTCCCTTCATATGAGGTGGTAGAATAGTTAAAATCATTGAGACAGTAGATTAGAGGTTACCAGGGGCTGAGAGGAGGGGAGAATGGTGAGTTATTGTTTAATGAGTACAGAGTTTCTGTTTGGGATGATGAAAAAGTTCTGGAAATGGATGCTGGTGATGGTTGCACAACATGGTGAATGCACTTAATACCACTGAACTGTACTCTTAAAATGGTTAAAATGATGGGTTTATGTTATGTGTCTCTCACCACAATAAAAAAATACAAAACCAAACTATGTGAAAAGTGTACAGATGCTGTCACTATAGGATGCCTAATGTTTTGTGTAAAGCTAAAAACAAACAAAATTCCTAAATTTTTCTCCATCCCATTCACTCTTTTCACCTCTTTCATTTACCTTACAGTTGCTTTATTTTGTCATCCACAGGATTTTCTGCATCCAAGTCAGACAGCATTATCATTTCATCATTATTATATATTCTTGGATTGCTTCCATTGTCCTGATGTCCTGTTTATATTAAGAGCTTGATATACCTAGTATGAGCCTGTAAAATGTAGAGCAAAAGGGGAGTATGCCAGGATAGTGTTGTTGACAGCACAGTAGTTTTGTCTGACTCCATTAAGCTTTTGTTCTTTTCTTCTTGACCTTGGCAGGGTGCCTGAAATATAATGAGGTCCATGAAAAAACTGCAGGACTGAAGATGAAGATGATCTTCCAATACAAGAAAAACACTTTTTTATTGAAAACATATGACAAACCTTTTTGTTCTTCTAACAGTTACTTGGCCTTGAAGAAATATGTTAACCATCACAAAATGTGTTTACTATGCTACATTGGGAGCAAGGGAGACATATGAGGCTTGTCTGGAAAAAGTCTAGCCATTGTTAATATAAACGAAAATGTTTTGTGTGACATCAGTGTAACCTGGCAGCCAAGGAGAGTGGACTGAAACGTGGATACATGAACAATGATGACTTCACTGTACTAGGCAGTGGGGGTGGTAGACACCATTGAGTGAGCATGTATACTGTGTGGCTGTCACATTCAAAATGGCTGAGCAAGTAGAGCAACAAATCTGAATTAAATTTGTGTTAAGCTTGGATATTCCTCCACAGAAACTAGTCAGATGATTCAGAAGGCTGCAGCTATGGGCAACTTGTGACTGACAGCTTCATCATAACTACACACTCACTCATGCATTGTGCCTCGTGGAGAGATTTTTGGCAAAACATCAAATCACCCAGGTGACTCCGCCCCTCTACAGCCCAGATTTGGCACCCTGTGACTTCTGGCTTTTCCTAAAACTAAAATCACATTTGTAAAGGGAGAGATTTCAGACTGCTGATGAGATTCAGGAAAATATGATGGAGCAGTTGATGGAGACTGGAAGAACTGTGTGAGGTCCCAAGGCACCTACTTTGAAGGGGACTGAGAAGTCATTGTCTTATGTACATTGTTTCTTGTATCTTGTATTTTCTGCAATAAATGTCTTTATTTTTCATATTACTTGGCCGGATACCCTCTGGATAGACCTCGTATTATCATAATATATTCTGAAGTTTGAAATAAAAGAGTGACTGCACCTTCTAAGGGGAGTGTTAGGTTCAGCCTAACAGTCTTAGCTGCACCTTCTGAAGTGTTAGGCTGCACAACTCAATGGGCCCCAGAAATACTGTCCCTTCCTCCCACCCTTCAGTCCCAGGGAACAGCTTCCCATTGTTGCTGGGCTCTTCATGCCTCAGCATTCCTCCGTGCTCCCCTTGACCCTGCTCACAGCTCTGTAACTTGTCCCTTTCCTGCACTCCCTTCAGAATTTCAGTTAAGTATGCTAAAGGACTGACAATAGGCAGAGAATGATGCAAAAATTCCTGGTTATGTCTAGTTATGCATATTTTTTTTCAATCATGTTCAAAACTGTCTTTAAAAGCTATGCTACTGTAATTGGTTGACATTGATACATTGATATTTTATTAGAAAACATGTTTATATTTTGTAACATTTAATTTAATCTAAATAATTCCCAAGGCTCCATGTGGCTCAGTCTCAAATGAGAGATACATTCAAAGGAAATATAAATCTGACTTCATAAATTCTGTACAACATTTTAGGTACTTGCTGTAAATAAAGGGGGGACTGAAGTGTCATTGTTCTATGTGCAATGTTTCTTTTATCTTACATCTTCAACAAATGTTTCTATTTTTTATGTTTTATGGCTGGATACTTTCTGGACATACCTTGTATTTTGATTTATAAGGGAGAAAAAACTCAATTCATGAGTTTCAGAATTAGCTAAACCTCTTAAAGAACTTGCTTTTTTAAAAAAAATTCAATTTTAGACAGAGGGAAAGAAAAGGAGACAGTGAGGGAGAGAAATATCAGTGTGTGGTTGCCCCCCGAGGACCCAATACTGGGTAACTGGCCTGCAACCCAGGCATGTGTCCTGACTGGGAACTGAACTGGCGTCTCTTTGGTTCACAGCCTGTGCTCAATCCACTGAGCTACACCAGTCAGGACAAGAACTTGCTTTTTGATTTAAAAGGATTATAAGAAAATGTTGGGGACCACTTTGTGTGATATCAGAAACTGTAGCCCCCGCACGAGCAATGCCTTGAAATGCCTCGCCACCCCTTTTTCTGCCTGTTCCCGGACCCCTTTTGTCCCAGAAAGAAGCCTGCAAGTCTCAACCGGAACGCTGGGAATGCAGGTGGCAGGCATGACCCGATACTAGCACAGAGGGTTTCCGTAGGACATCAGGCCTAAAGAATGCATTATACCCCTTGAGGCTTGCTTTGGTTTGTATTCCTGTTGCCAGGAATCAGATATCTAAGTCCGAAAGCAGAAGGAGTGAAACTCCTTATCTCATGAAACACCTTAACAACCAACAGCCTTCAGCACGTCTAACAGACCCTGACCTGAGGCAGATATCTGTGTTCCTTCGATTATTATCTATAGATAATATCTGTTTTCTATTAATTACAGCCTTTGGTCATTCTTCAATGAGCTATGCACGCATGCTGCATACCCCTGCATATACCGATCCCAGTAAAAGCCGTTTTGGAGAAGGGGTTGGGGCATTCTCCTCTGGAAGGAATCTCCACCCCTTTTTCTGCCTGTTCCAGGACCCCTTTTGTCCCAGAACAACAGATTGTGTCTGGGACAACTTATTCTCATCTGAGGCAGCCTGGAGAGCTCCGTGGGATGGGGCATCCCACAGGAAAACACACCATTATTCTTGAAATAATCAAAATTATATACAGATATCTTTTATTATTTAAAGTTCTTAAATAATGTATTTTATTTACAAATCAAACCTGATAATAAAATAGTGAATAAGCATGAGTTTCCCTCTTTGCCCAATGGCAGGCAGTACCTCTCCTCTGAAATAACAAGTCTACCTTTCATTTATCTAATACATATAAATGAAAAAAAATAATAATAGTAAAATAATATAGGTTACAAATAGTATAAGAATGGTCCTGGCTGGTGTGGCACAGTGGTTTCAGTGCCAGCCTGCAAACCAAAGAATCGCTGGTTCAATTCCCAGTCAGGGCACATACCTGGGTTGTGGGCCAGGTCCCCTGTGGAGGTCACACAGGAGGCAACCACACATCAATATTCCTCTCCCTCTTTCTCCTTTCCTTTCCTTCTCTCTAAAAATAAGTAAATAAAACCTTTTTTTAAGAAAGCTTGGCTGGGAACCAAGGTGTCCCAGGTTCGATTCCCAGCCAGGGTACATTCCTGGGCTGCAGGCCATAACCCCCAGCAACCGCACATTGATGTCTCTCTCTCTCTCTCTCTCTCTCTCCTTCCCTTCCCTCCCTAAAAATAAATAAATAAAAAAAATCTTTAAAAAAAAAAAAAGAAAGCTTGTCATAAAAAATTATAAGAACAAAAAGACATTGATTTACAACTTGATGTTCCAGTCATTTATTTGTTAAAATATTAAGGAAAAATAGGTTATTACTTAGATTTGATTTGTAAATATTACTTCTTATTTCTTTATCCATGAGATAACTATAAATCATAGAAAAAGTCCAAAGAGAAAAAAAACATCTTGTTTATATCTTTCTTGCTGAACTTGCTGCAAGCTCCTTCAGGTCAGGAACTGTGTCTCTGCCTGACTTTGTAGCCTCAGAACCTGTTGGAGTGCTTGGCACAAAACAAGTGCTCAGTAAATGCTTGTTAAGTATTGTCGACTCAACTGGGCAGTATTATGTTGAGCTGGTAGAATGCAGACCCAGGATGTATATTCCAGGCAACAACACATTGGTAATAAAGTATGTGAACCTGGCCTAAGATATCACTAAAAATCACATGTGAAGGCCACAGGCTACTATGTTCCTTAAGAATTCTGGAGTCCTAAGATATTAATCATGCGCAGTTTTCTTTTCCCAGAGTTCCCAAATTCAGGGGTAGTGGGGACAGTACTCTGTCAGATTTCTAAAATGCACACTACAGGCTTCAGAATACTCAATGGTTCCCATAAACAGGAGTTTGGAAGGGCCTTTTAGATCTATCTATGGCAGTCTTTCAAAATATCAAGTAGTATGTTGTGTTCCTTTGACAGTGTGCTATAGCAGAAGTGGAGTTGCCACATTGTATAAATGTGGCTTAAACACAAAGAATAAATAAAAATTAAGCTGTACTTACTTATTTCATCCTTTCCCCCAATTTCATATTTAAAAATGAGTATTTTGAAGTATATTTCATAAAATAGTATTTACAATCTTCCAAAAATATATTTTTAGCATTTTAAAAGTGATTTCAAGGTTCTGTAAATCTCATTATAGAAGTGGCTCTGAAAATTCACCATCTGCCCAACTGGACGAACTGGGACTGGACCTCAGAGATTTACTTCGCAGTTACTCCTAAGACATGTGAGTAGCATTGTGAAAGGAAAGGAAGTTTCTTGCCTTGGATCTATGGCCAATTGTGTGGTTTGGGTCAAGAAATCAATGGACTCCTCATTATTGGTTTAGATTAGTTAATAATCAGTTTCAACTTGCATGACTTTAATCTTTTGGTCGTGGTTTTCCGTAGCGCTTTGTTGAGGCTTTGGAGGCTCTGTCTCAACACTGCAGGACAGTGCTGTCACAACCCAGAGTACCTGTCACGGGCATGCAGGGAGGTAGGTGACGTATGTATGGTGGTAAATGTAGGTCCTATTTCTTGGTTACACTGTTCTAAATTAATTTTAAGGTTTCCTATAGCTCTAAAGCCTAATTCTGTTTCTAAACATGGAAATGTATTACTGATATATTATCAATGAAAAATTATAAATATATGTAAGTACCTTTTGTATATATATATTTTAGTATAAAATAAATTCTGGAAAGGTATTCATCAAATTGTTACCTGCTAATCTCTGGGTGACAGAAATAAGGACATTTATTTTTGTTCATTTTCTAATTTTTCTTCGGTGATCATGTATTGCTTTTGTTTTGTTTTTAGATTGTATTTATTTATTTATTTTTTAGAGAGAGGGGAAGGGAGGGAGAGAGGGGGAGAAACATCAATGTGTGAGAGAAACATAGATTGGTTGCCTCTCACATACCTGCAAATAACTCAGGCGTGTGCCCGAACCAGTGACCTTTTGGTTTGCATTCCAGTGCTCAATGCACTGCGCCACACCAGCCAGGGCTGATCATGTATTGCTTTTGTAACAAAATTATGAAATTTTAAAAAATGTCTGATTCTAAAGCAGGTACTTAAGGTCATTTGCAAATGATAAAGTTTAACAGCTATAAAATTAAAAGTTAATAAATCATTTTAGATGAATCACATATTTACTATAATAAGCAAACTGAATCTAGTAGATTTCACTTCCAAGTATTTTATGTCCATACTTAATACTAAATTCTCTGTAAAAAGACTTTTCATTAAATTTTTAAATTAAAAAATTATATTTGCTTTTAGTAAAATTTCCAATAATACCAAAGAATATAGAATAAAAAATAATCTTCCTCTTATCTGAGACTTCCAGCCTCCCAAAGACAATTATAATCATTAGTTTCTTGCATATCATTACAAAATCATCGTGTGATATATACATACTTGTATGTATTTACATGTTCTTGTCCCCAAGTAGAGGAATACTGTATAGCATGGTATATTTTTATTTATTTTCTCTCAATAATATGTATCAGTGATCACTTCCTATCAGCTCATGTAGTTCTACTCCTTTCTTTCTATGGACTGTGCAACATTCTGTGTTATGGTTAAACCATAATTTATTCCATTAGTCCCATGTTTATCGACACTTATTTTTCCAAAATATTTTTTTATCTATTCCAAGCAATGTGGCTTTGAATACAGTTGTTTATATATCTTCGAGCACTAAGTACTCCTAGGGGATAAATTCCTAGAAGCAGAATTATTAGGTCAAAGGTATGCGCATTTAAAATTTTGGCAGACGTTTTTCAAATTACTCTCCAAAGAAATTGTACTAATTTAATTTTCAATGATTATGTATGAGAATGCTGCTTTTATCAAATCAATGCCAACATGGTATATTAGCAAGCTTGGATCTTCTATGTATACAATAGGTAAAAAATGGTAGCGTGTTTTTATTGGTATTGCTTTATCATGAGTAATCTGATATTTTTCCAAAATTTTCATACCCTATTCTGAGAATTGCCTGTTACTCTCCACTTCTCATTTTTCCATTGTGTTTTTAGGAGCTCTTCCCAAAGTGGTTAATGAGTTAACACATGATAATAAAATGGTATCTAAAACTGGTTTCTTGTAAGTTGTTTATCACTGTTATCTTTAAAAAGGTAGATTCCATTTTACTTAGGTCACTAAACATCTAGGGAAAGTTTTCCAAGTGCAGAATTGTATGCTCTGGGGGAACAGAAAGATTAATTGGAAAAAGGGTTATCTCAGGGAACTCACAATTTAATACAGAAAATGTAGGTAAAAAAGACATGCTCTTAAAATAGTATTATGAGGCCAAAGGAGAGCACAAAAGATTACTTTAGACAGATTGAAGTTGGAGTAGTTCTAATGGAGTAGGTGCCATATAAACTGGGCCTTGAAGGGTGAATATATTAGATTCTCGGGGCTGCTGTGATAAAGCACCACCAACTGGTGTCTGAAAAACAGCAGAGATTTATTGTCTCATGGTTTGGGAGGCTAAACATCTAAAATTAAGGTGTTGATGGGGCCATGTTCCCTCTGAGATTCAGGGTAGAACCTTTCCTTGCCTCTTCCTAGCTTCTGGTGGTGGCCCTCAATACTTGGCATCCCTTGGTCATGGCTGTGTCAGTCCAGTCTCTGCCTCTGTCATCACATGGCTGTGTTCACATCGTCTTCCCTCTGCACATGTCTGTGTCTGTGTTCAGTTTCCCCTTTTCATAGGGCACCAGTCGTATGGATTAGGACCCACCCTAATGACCTCATATCAATTTGATCATCTGCAAAGACCTTATTTCCACATGAGGTCGCATTCGCAGGTACAGGGGTTAAGACTTTTTGGGTGTGGGGTGGGTTGGGGAGGAATTCCGTTTTAATCCTTACACTGGATGAGATTCCAATAGGAGAGAATGGGGTGGGGAGGGTAGTGGGTGCAGTGTAGGAATCCTAGAAGAAGAGAACAAAATTGAGTAAAAACCTGTGAGCAGGATGCACAGGTAGCTTGTCCCAAACACATCAAATACTTAGTCCAGCTTTTTTAGAGCATGCTGCAGGTAAGGAAACTGTGAGAGAGGGTCTTATCCCATTCAGCTCCACCAAATGGTCAATCACTAAAGCTTTCAATCAGGCCTTAGGGAGATTGTGCTGTAGCTGGGTGGAGGATGAATTGGATGAAGAAAGTAGTGGAGGCAGGAAGACTAGAGAGGAAACTATTGTAGCTACCTTGGAGAGGTCAGGCAGCAAACAATGAACTTGCAAAGACAGTGGGTTAGACCCTCTCCAGCTGGGGTATAAAATTGTTGCTTACTTTGATTTGTACATTTCCATAATCCAGAGGGATCGCCCTGCCCCATTAGAAAAATTGCTTGAAATATACTCATACTTTTCTTCATCTGACTGGGTTGCTTTCTGAGTGGCAGTATTACACTTTGACAAAGGTTACATGTGTTGCTCACTCTGAAAGGGGCCCCAGGGTTCTTTATGAGTCTCTGGAAAGCCTTTCTTCCTGCTTTTTCTCTTAGCATTTTCAGGCTGACTCACGAAAACACCTAGGACCAGAAAATGAAATTTGGAAAGCATCTTCTCCTTTAATTTTTTAGGAGCTTTTTCACACCTTTTGCTCAAAAGAATGTATAAAAGTGGGTTAAGGGCCAAATTAAGCAGTGCCAGCCAGGTGGATATTGTCTGCATCTGCGGAGGAAGTGTCCCCCCACCGTTTACCATTGTGCTTCCCCGCAGTATGCTTACAATTATGTAGGGGATCCAGCAACAAAAGAAAATGAATCACCAGAAATAGATGAAAGGTAGCATTGTATTCAGGAGCTGGGCATTGCACATTTCAAAATGTCCTGTTTTCTGCTCCAAGAAAAAGAGAAACTGGGTGCGAATAAAGTATCAGCTATCCTTTAAGACTAGGTAGTGTTCCTGTCTAGACCTGTTGCCTTGAGATCCTCAAATACATTTAGAATCTTCTTGGCTCTTTTTTATAGGGAAAGCTATATTTGGCTAATTTTTCTCAGAAATTAACTTTCAATGTCATGTAGCCAATTGGCTTGATCCCTAGTTGCTTCTGCTGCTGGAATATAACACAATGTGCCAACACAGAGGTAGGGAACAAAAAGAGCAAAAGTTTATTTTTTAAAAAGTATTCTATTTATTTACTTTTAGAGAGAGGGGAAAGGAGAGAGAGAAACACCAATGTGAGAGAGATACATCAATCGGTTGCTTCTCACATGCCCCCAACTGGAGACCTGGCCAGCAACCCTGGCATGTGCCCTGACTGGGAATTGAACCAGCAACCTTTTGATTTGCAGGCTAATGCTCAATCCACTGAGCCACACCAGTCAGGGCAAAAAAAAGAGCAAAACTTTATAAGCCTGACATATGTTACCCTGAGCATGCAATGTTGCAAGTAGCTGGCTGATTTTCAAGGGCCACCATTATGCAAGGAGAAAATCTTGAAAAGGTAACTTATACTGAGATCCAAATTCCAGTGCTAGTACTTGTTTTAAAGCTATTTTGTATGCTGGGCCAGACACCATGCATCTTTCTGTACACTTTGCAGCCAGTGTATATGCTCAAGGTATACAATAGACCAAAAAGCTATTGTCCATATATATAGAAGTGAATGCAGTAATCTAAGGTCTAACTGCTAACACAGCATTTGTAATTCAAAACATAAAATCTACGCTAAAAGTGTTTGTATCAAGATTAGGACTCTTGGTTGTTGTATGTTTTCTTAATGCAATGTTATCAATTCTAACTCCAGATGTATTCATTGCCCTCTGGAAGAACTGGATATCAGTTTTTCAATATGTAATTTGACTTGAAATAGAAATGGCTTTTGTAGACACTAATCTGTAGTTTATTCAGTTATTCATCATTTTTAGCACCTTTCATCAGTGGGAACTAAAGTATACTCTAAGCTATTCAATTATCTTTTAGAATAAACAATTTATGAGCACCTTAACAGAAAATATCAGCATAGGAAAATCTACACAAGCAATGCTGTTTTTTTTTTTAACCATAAATCCTAATCACACTACTTTATCCTTGTATTCAAGAACATTGAGAAATAAAGATCACTTTAAAAAGTCTCTTTCACTTAAAACATAGTAAAAGGAAAGAAAGGCACTCAGGACCACTCTTTCTTAGTCCTGTGTGTACTCAGGACATAAAGATATTTATTCAAAGGAGTATATAGGTATAGACTTCTGGTCAAGATGGGGGCATAGGAAGACACACTTTGCCTCCTCATGCAACCTCAGAGAGAATTACAGCTAAACCTCAAAACAAATAACACCAAGAACCCTCAGAAAATAGAATTGTATGGAAGTCTGACAACCAAAGATTTAAAGAAGCCATATTCATTCATACTAGTAGAAGGGGTGAAGACGTGGTGACAGGCAGAAAGGTGAGGAGACACAGAGTGGCATGGAGAGGTTGCAGCAGCAGTGAAACAGGCAGTCCCACATTCACAGGTGGTGGATAAAAATCAGGATGGATGCCTTGGGAGGAAGTGATCCCAGCCCCAGGCCAGACAACATAGCCCAGGGTTCTAGCACTAGGAAGATAAATGCCCATAACTTCTGTCTGTAAAAACCAGTGGGGGTTGGGATGGTAAAAGTAACTGCTGGATTTTCAGGAAACTCTGCTTAAAGGGCCCACATGGTCTTAGAATGCATGAAAACACACCACTCTGGGATCCAGCACCAGGGAAACAGTGAGAAGAGTACCAGTCATATACAGGGAATGGGTAAAGTGACTGGAAACAAGGTGGGTGCTGGGAAACCTCCAGGAGCCAGGCAATAGCACTCTCCCTTCTCTGAGCCCTCCCATAGCACAGAGCCACAAAGCAGCAAAGCAGATTGCCATGCCCTGATAATAACCAAAGGCCCTCACAATTTACAGGTGCCTTTTCTACAATAGGTCATGCTAGTAAGACAGTAAATCAAAGCAGCTCTATCTAATACACAGAAACAAAACAGAGAAGCTGCCAAAATGAGGAGACAAAAAAAATATGGCCCAAATGAAGGAACAGAACAAAACCCCAGAAAAAGAACTAAACAAAATGGGGGTAACCAACCTATCAGATACAGAGTTCAAAACACTAGTGATCAGAATGCTCAAAGAACTCACTGAATATGGCAACAACATAAAGGAAGAAATGAAGGTTACACTAAGTGAAATAAAGAAAAATCTACAGGGAACCAACAGTAAACAGGAGAAGCTGGGATTAAAATCAATGATTTAGGACATAAGGAATAAATAAGCATTCAACCAGAAGAGCAAGAAGAAAACAAGAATTAAACAAACAAACAAACAAACAAGGATAGTGTAAGGATCCTCTGGGACATCTCCAAACATACCAACATCTGAATCATAGGGATGCCAAAAGGAAAAGAGGAAGAGCAAGGAACTGAAAACTTATCTGAAAAAATAATGACAGAAAACTTCCCTAATTTGGTGAAGGAAATAGACATACAAGTCCAGGAAGTACAGAGAATCCCAGACAAGTTGGACTCAAAGAGGAACACACCAAGCACATCATAATTAAAATGCCAAACTTTAAAGATTAAGAGAGAGTCTTAAAAGCAGCACAAGAAAAGCAGAGAGTTGCCTACAAAGGAGTTCCCATAAGACTATCAACTGGTTTCTCAAAAGAAACTTTGCCAGCTAGAAGAGACTGGCAAGAAGTATTCAAAGTCATGAAAAGCAGGGACTTGTAACCAAGATTGCTCTATCCAACAAAGTTATTTAGAATGAAAGGGCAGGTAAAGAATTCCCCAGACAAGAAAAAACTAAAGGAGTTCATCATCACCAAACTATTGTTACATGAAATGTTAAAGAGACTTATTTAAGAAAAAGAAGATCAAAGTTATGAACAATAAAATGGCAATAAGTACATATCTGTCAACAATTGACTCTAAAAAACAAACCAAGGAAACAAGAAGAAGAGAGGCAGAATCAGGGATATGGAAGAGATCATTTTAATGGTTGCCTGATGAGAGGGGGATATGGAGGAATGTGTGAGGAGGTGAGGGGATTACTAAGTACAAATAGGTGGTTACAGAATAGCCACGGGGATGTAAAGTACAGTATAGGAAATGGAGTAGCCAAAGAACTTATATACCTGACCCATGGGCATGAACAATGCTGTGGGGATTGCCTGAGTGAGTGGAGGTTGCTGGGTGGAGGGGGACAAAGGGGGGAAAATCAGGATAATCGTAATAGTATAATCAATAAAATATGATTTTAAAAAAGAAGTATTCAAAGTGATAAAAAACAAGGATGTACAACCCATATTATTCAATCTAGCAAAGCTATCATTTAGAATGGAAGGGCAGATGAAGTGCTTCCCAGACAAGGTAAATCTAAAGGGGTTCATCATCACCAAGCCATTATTACATGAAATGTTAAAGGGACTTATTTAAGAAGAAGAAAATCAAAACTGTGGACATTAAAATGATAACAAACTCACAACTATGAACAACTGAATCTAAAAAACAAAAACAGAGTAAGCAAACAACCAGAACAGGACCAGAATCATAGATATGGAGATCATATCTCCATATGGAGGGTTATCAGCTGGGAGGGGGAAGAAAGAGAATGGGGTAAAGGTACAGGGATTAAGAAGCATGATCGGGACAGGACTTCTGGCAAGATGGAGGAATAGGTGGATGCACCGTACCGCCTCGCACAACCAAGAATAGAACAACAATAATTTACAGGCATAATTTCACTCAGAACTGTCAGAGGATTTATCTGAATGGAAGTCGGACAGCCAAGAAGTTGAAGTAGACCCGTACATCCAGACTGGTAGGAGACAACGACGAGCCGGGTGGGCGTGGGGCTGGCGCTGGTCGGCAGCGCGCGGAGGTCGGGGGAAATTTGGCGCAAAATCGGCACGACAGCCATCTGGGGTGCAAGAACACAGCGGTGATCCCTGAGTACACAAGCTGTGGCTGGGGGAACCAGTGGGGCAGCGATTGTGGACCAGGGCAGAGCTTGCGGCCCAGGATCCCAAGCAAAGAAGTGTCTGAGCCCAGGAGACCGGAACTGCCCGCCATCCTTCCCTCTTGTCCCCGCTCCCACCCCTGCCCCCGCCCCACATATAACGTCACAATCTAGCGACTGGGGTGCCCAGCCCCGGTGAACACCTAAGGCTCCGCCCCCCACCATAACAAGAGTGACCAGACCGGAAAAGAAAAAAAAAATAATAATAATAGGAGAGACAGGGAAAGACATAAGACATGTTTCCAGCAGAACAGATCAGTCCCCCAGGACTCATCCTTTTGAGCGACCAAGAAATAGCCAATCTATCAGATGCACAGTTTAAAACACTGGTGATCAGAAAGCTCACGGAATTGGTTGACTTTGGGCGCAAATTAGATGAAAGGATGCAGGTCACCATAAAAGAGATGCAGGAAGATACTCGGAGGAGAGCCAATAGTGAAAGGAAGGAATCTGAGTCTCAAAACAATACAGTGGACCAGAAGGAAGATAGAATCAACCAAGCAGGAAAGCATGATGAAATAAGAATTCAAAAAATTGAGGAAAAGATTAAGAGCATCCAAGACACCTTTAAACGTTCCAATATCCGAATTATAGGGGTACCAGAAGGGGAGGACCAACAAGTGGAAAAGTTATTTGAACAAATAATAAAGGAGAACTTCCCCAATCTGGCAAAGGGAACAGTCTTCCAAGAAACCCAAGAAGCTCAGAGAGCCCCAAAGAAGTTGGACTCAAGAAGAAACACACCAAGGCACATCATAATTACATTAGCCAAGGTAAAAACGAAGGAGAGAATCCTAGAAGCAGCAAGAGATAAGAGGACTGTCACCTACAAAGGAGTTCCCATCAGACTGTCAGCTGATTTCTCCAAAGAGACCTTACAGGCAAGAAGGGGCTGGAAAGAAATATTCCAAGTCATGAAAGACAAGGACCTACATCCCAGATTGCTCTATCCAGCAAAGCTCTCATTTAGAATGGAAGGGCAGATAAAGTGCTTCTCAGATAAGGTCAAGTTAAAGGAGTTCATCATCACCAAGCCCTTATTTTATGAAATGCTAAAGGGACTTATCTAAGAAAAGATAAAGAAAAGACATGTATAGTAAAAGGACAGCAAACTCACAATTATTAACAACCACACCTAAAGCAAAAACAAAAGAAACTAAGTAAACAACTAGAACAGGAACAGAACCACAGAAATGGAGGGCACATGGAGGGTTAGCAGCAGGGGGGTGGGAGGAGGAGAGAGGGGGAAAAGGTATAGAGAATAAGTAGCATAGAATGTAGGTTGAAAATAGATAGGGGGAGGGCAAGAATAGTACGGGAAATGTAGATGCTAAGGAACTCACAAGTATGACACATGGACATGAACTAAAGAGGGGGAACGTGGGTGGGAGAGGGGGTACAGGGTGGAGGGGAGTGAAGGGGGAAATGGGACAACTGTAATAGCATAATCAATAAAATATATTTAAAAAAAAAAGAAGCATGATCAGTAGGTACGAAATAGACAGGGGGAGGTTAAGAGTAGTATAGGAAATGGAGAACTTATATGCATGCCCCATGGACTTGAACTAAGGGCCAGATTGCTGGAGGGAAGGGGTAGCAGGCAGAGGGGGGCAAAGAGGAAAATATTGGGACAACTGTAATAGCATAATCAATAAAATACATTTTTAAAAAGAAGCACTGGTTGGTATTGATTGAGTGCCAGGCTGTGAACCGAAAGGTTGCTGATTTGATTCCCAGTCAGGGCACATGCCTGGGTGTGTGCAAAAGCAACCTCTTGATCAATGTATTTCTTGCACATCATTGATATTTCTTTCCCTCTCTTTTTCCCTCTCTCTCTTCTCTCTAAAATAAATAAATAACTTTTAAAAAGTAAAAATAAAAAAAGAAGTATGTATGTATATTTTTAAATACTAGCAACAACAGTAGTAAGATTTGTAGAGAATAACCACATGTACCCTTTTTCCTTTTTTACTCTCCTTCATTCCTTTCTTTTTTTAATCCTCACCCAAGGACTTGCTTATTGATTTTAAAGAGAGGGGAAAGAAGAAAGGAAGAAAGGAAGAAAGAAAAAGAAAGAAAGGAAAGGAAAGGAAAGGAAAGAATAGAAAAGAAAGAAAGAGAGAAAGAAAGAGAAAGAAAGAAGAAAGAGAAAGAAAGAAAGAAAGAAAGAAAGAAAGAAAGAAAGAAAGAAAGAAAGAAAGAAAGAGAAAGAAATAGAGAAATATTGATGTGAGAGAGAATCATTGATCAGTTGCCTTTCATGTAAGCCCCAACCTGGGAACAGACCCGTAACCCAGGCATGTACCCTGACTGGAAATCAAACCCATGACATTTTGGTTTGAGGGATGATGCCCAACTGAGACACACTAGCCAGGGCTCCCTCCATTTCTTTTATCTCCTTTTCTCTTTTCTTTTTTTTTTTTTTTCATGTTCTTCCTTGATTTTGGTTGCTTTCCCTTTTACTTTCATCTTCCCTTGTGAAAATTTTTTCTCCTTTCCTTTCTCTTTTTTCCTTGACTTTTCATCTCTTTCTTAACTTTATATGTAATATAATAATTATTTTATTAAATATTAAGCATATATTAAATACGTATGAAGTTTTAGTAAAATCTTCTCAGAACTCAGCCTGTAAGAAAAAAGACAACTCATCAAGAAATTAAATTGTGCCCTGGCTGGTGTGGCTCAGTGTGTTGAGTGCTGGCCTGTGAACCAAGGGGTTGCCAGTTCAATTCCCAGTCAGGGCAGATGCCTGGGTTGTGGGCCAGGTCCCCAGTAGGAGGTGCACAAGAGGCAGCTACACATTGATGTTTCTCTCCCTCTCTTTCTCCCCCTCTCTCTAAAGATAAATAAAATCTTAAAAAAAAGAAATTAAATTGTTTTTCTCCCTGTTTCTCATTTTACATATTATAGACAAATGACTCCACCTTTCTTATTCAAATACCAGAAGGTAAAAATAAAAAAATATATAAAATTACTATTTAATCAAAGTCAGTTATAATGAGAATTTAAAATAAATCATATAGCTTTAGCAGTATCATTTCTCTTACCTTTATATTACCAAAGATAACACATCTGGCAAAATATTTGCTCATATTTATCACTCTTGGTTCATAAGAAATAGTGACATTATAGAATAAAATTACTTGGTGGCAAAAAATACAACAATCACAAGAAAGTTCCTTAGGAAAAATGGTGCCTACAGATCAAAGCAAAGCATTTTAGAAACTAGCAAAGCATGGTAACTTCAAAGGTAGTTCTCTGCACAGCTGTGAATCTGCTTTAGGTATAAAGCTTGCAGGAACTTCAGCATCCTGAAAATATTCCAGATTAACTTCCCAATTTGACAGAAAGCAATTAAAGACCCTGAACAGAAGGATAGTTTGAGACCTAAAGCTCAGAAATTCATTTCTAAGATATTACTTTCTCCAGGAATCTTTTTCTCAAATAAAAGCATGACTGAACATTCAACATTTTGTTCAGGAACTGAGTTTCATAAACTATGAATGTTCAAACTGAGGAAGAATGGCAAACATAGATGGATTCTAATTTGTAAATGCATTAAATACCAAAGACCACACCAACAATACCTGATATTCTTTCCTTTCAGGGGTGTCCAACCTGCAGTCCATGGGTCAAATGTGGCTCAGGATGGCTATGAATGCGGTCCAACACAAAATCGTAAATTTACTTAAAACATTATGAGATTATTTTTTGTGATTACGTGTCTCAATGTACTTAATGTGTGGCCCAAGACAGATCTTCTTCCAGTGTGGCACAGAGATGCCAAAAGGCTGGACACCCCTGCTTGGGCTTTGCTGCACAGGTGCTTCACCACCTCTTCATCTCTTTCATTACTTTTGATCATATGCATCAAGCAGCTTCATTATCACCTTTTCTGTATCTGCTCACTTTCTGACACTTCTTCAATAGGCTCCAAGGATGACACCTTTGTTATGAGATTGGGGTACACAGTAAGTCTTGCTCAGAATTGGCATTTCAATACAAATACAATATACTTTCGTATTGTAGTGAAACAAATGTTCATCTCCCCTTTGTGCATTCAACATCAATTTCTCCCTTCACTTCTTTTGTCTCAGTGATGCCATTTTTCTGTCTACAAACTGCAAGAGTTTTCTGTGCTCAGCATGTATCTGCTAAGATTTATAAGGGTCTTTTTCTATGTTGTTCCCTTCCCTGCCAAATGTAATTTTAATTTTACTGTACATTGGAGCTTTCTTCTCCATTGCTCTCACGTTGTATTGCAACTCAATTGTCCAATAATAATTGATCAATGAGATAAATTTTCCTCATTATATATTTTACTAACAGCTCAATTTTCAAATTAAGAATAAATTGTTTTTGTTAGCAGGAACGCTCACACACACACACACACACAGACACACACACACACACACACACACGCAAGTATAGTAAATACATATTAAAACTCGAAGGAAAGTGCCAGGTGAACCAGAGTGGTTAGTGAAGGCAAAGCGGGAATAATATTTGGTCTCCTGACTTTAGGTCTAGTGTGCTTTTTCTCCCTCACCCTGTTGGTGTGTGTGTGTGTGTGTGTGTGTGTGTGTGTATACCAATATATATATTGATATATAACTGACATACAGCACTAAGTTTAAGGTGTACAGCGTAATTACTTGCATTATATATGTTGTGAAATGATTACCACAAGAAATTTAGTTAACATCCATAATATCATATACATAGAAAAACTGTTTTCTTCCTTGTGGGGAGAATTCTTAGGATTTACTCTCTTAACGACTTTCAAATATATCATATGGCAGTGTTAACTATAGTCATCATGTTGTACATTATATCCTCAATTTTATCTTATAACTGGACATATGTATCTTTAGACTATCTTCATCCAGTATCCCCACGTCCCCCCCTTACCTTTGATAACTACGAGCCTGATACATGATCACTTCTTCCATGAGTTTTGTTATTTGTTTGTTTGTTTGTTTTTTAGATGTCACACATAAGTGGCATACTGTATTTCTTTCTCTGTCTGACTTACTTCACTTAGCATGGTACCTTCAAGGTCCACCCACGTTGTTGCAAATGGCAGGATTTCCTTCTTTTTGCAGTTGGGTAATATTTCAACGTATGAATAATGTGCTTTTTCTTCTAACACCATTTATACTCTTGTGAAAACCACATATAGGATCAGTTTGTCTATCTATGCAAGGGGGAGAACCATTAGATTTGGTAAACTATTCTTTTTAAATTTAGAATTCTGTATGACTCTAAGACTTCTCCTTCCTCTGCCCTTATTGACTCCCTTTCTATTTTTAAATATTTTATTGATAATGCTATTACAGTTGTTCCAATTTTTCCCCAGTTGCCCCTCCACCTGGTACCCCTATTCCCTTCACAACACCCCCTCCCCCACATTACTTCATATCCATGGGTCATGCATGTAAGTTCTTTGGCTACTCCATTTCCTATACTGGTCTTAACATCCCCTTTCAATTCTGTATCTACCAATTTGTGCTTCTTAATCCCGGCATCTTTCCCCCATTCTCTTCCTTCTTCCTCCCAACTGATAACCCTCCAAATTATCTCTATATCTATGATTCTGTCTCTATTCTCCTTGTTTGCTTAGTTTATCATTTAGATTCAATTGATAGTTGTGAATTCATTATCATTTTAATGTTCATGGTTTTGATCTTCTTTTTCTTTTTCTTAAATAAGTCCCTTTAACATTTCATATAATAATGACTTGGTGATGATGAACACCTTTAGCTTTACCTTGTCTGGGAAACACTTTATCTGCCCTTCCATTCTAAATAATAGCTTTGCTGGATAGAGTAATCTAAATTGTAGGTCTTTCCTTTTCATCACTTAGAATACTTCTTAACTGTCCTTTCTAGCCTGCAAAGTTTCTTTTGAGAAATCAGCTGACAGTCTCATAGGAACTCTTTTGTAGATAACTCTCTGCTTTTCTCTTGCTGCTTTTAAGTTTCTCTCTTAATCTTTAAAATTTGGCATTTTAATTATGATGTGCTTGGTGTGGTCCTCTTTGAGTCCAACTTGTCTGAGATTCTCTGTGCTTCCTGGACTTGTATGTCTCTTTCCTTTGTCAAATTAGGGAAGTTTTCTTTAATTAATTTTTCAAATAAGTTTTCAATTTCTTGCTGTTCCTCTTCTCCTTCTGGCATTCCTATGATTCAGATACTGGTATATTTGAAGATGTCCCAGAGGGTCTTCACCTATCCTCATTATTTTTCTTTTTTCTTCTTATTGTTCTGATTGAATGCTGTTTTTTTTTCTTATGTTCCAAATCATTGATTTGGTTCTTGGCTTTCCCCCCTCCACTGCTAGTTCCATGTAGATTTTTCTTTATTTCACTTAATGTAACCTTCATTTCTGCCCGGATCTTTTTTATGCTGTTCAAGTACCCAGTGAAGTCCTTGAGCATCCGTACAACCAGTATTTTGAACTCTGTATCTTATAGGTTGCTTATGTCCATTTTGTTTACTTCTTTTTCTGGAGTTTTGTTCTATTTTTTCATTTGGGCCATATTTCTTTGTCTCCTCAATTTGGCAGCCCCCTGTCTTTGTTTCTGTGTATTAGATAGAGCTGCTTTGACTCCCTGCCTTAGTAGCATGGTCTTTTTTAGAAAAATGCACCTGTAATTTGTATGGGTTGGAGCCATAGGTAATTGCCAGAGCAGGGCAACTCATGTCAGTGCTTTGTGGCTCTGTGTTGGGGAGGGCTTGGACAAGGGAAAATGCTGCTGCCTGGCTTCTGGAGTTTTTCCCAGGAGGAAGCTGTCTCCCAGCCCTTGCCCTGATGCCAATTACTTCAGTTTCTCCCTATATGCCACTGGTGCCGTTCCAGCTGTTTCCCTGTTGCTAAATCCCAGAAGGAGTGAGTCTTTGTAAGCCCTAAGTCCATTGCAGATCCTTTGGGAGGAGTCTCCTGAGAATCCCACTGTTTCTTCTGCCACCCCACCCCCCCACTGGTTTTACCACCAGAAGTTATGGGGACTTATCTTCCCGGGACTGGAACCCTGGGCTAGGTTATCTGGTCTGGGGCTGGGATCCCTCTCTTCCAAGGTATCCCTCCTGATATTTATCCACCACACGTGGATGTGGGACTGTCTGGTCTGCATCTCTGTGTCTCTGCCTCTCCTAACCCCTCTGGATTAATATGGCTTCTTTAAATCTTTGGTTGTCAGACTTCCATGCAATTTGATTTTCTCATGATTCTGGGTGATATTTTGTAGTCTAGTTGTAATTTTTGCCATAGTTGTGCAAAGAGATGAAGCATGTTTACTCACACCTCCATCTTGACCGGAAGCCTCTGACTTCTTTTTAATGAGTTACTCCCTGTCCCTCGCTCCCTGGAGATACTGGAATGCCTCTCTTGAGGCAAATTCAGCTGAAAATTAGTGGTTGCCTGCAGTACTGTGCTGAAAAAGATTCTGGACCATAGAGATACCACACATGTGTCTTGCATTTGCTTTTTCAGACCCTGAGTACTATTATGTGTATTATCCTCAAAATTACCATCACTTTCGAAACTTTTCTCCAGGGTAAAGGACTCAGGACATTAAGAATTTTTTGAAATTTGACAAAACAAAAAGCAAATGGCCAACACTTTAAGACATTGTGCTCTGAGTAGTCATTTGTATCATTACTCTACTTGGTCTCTCTGAGTTGCTTTGAAAAATATAGGAGGGTTGTCAATTGCCCAGAATTGTTCTACTCCCTTTGAATGGTTCCTTTTTGCTTGGATGTTAAGAATTTATATAATCTTATTTTCTCTTTATCACAATGTCTTTGAGTAATAGAATCATAGATACATTTCATTCAATTGATTTCATTCTTTTGATGCTGAGAATAACTATACTCATACTGACCATGTTCGTATTTTTTTAAATCTCTATGAGGCTCTATGGCTTTATAATTCAACACCCTATCTTTATGTGCTTACTTCTGTCATATGTAGGGCTAATAAATTACTCAGTATTACATTATTTTAAAGTTTATTATTCTGTTAAAGTTATGTTACAAATTCAACTCATATATTTTTATCTTCTCAGTTGAATAAATATCCAAAAATGTTCATAATCAATGTTGCACTGGACTTAGCTAATGATAAATAATGTCCTTTTAAAGATTCCTATGCACTTGGCTGGCGTAGCTCAATGGATTGAGCACGGGCTGGGAACCAAAGTGTCCCAGGTTCGATTCCCAGCCAGGGTACATTCCTGGGTTGCAGGCCATAACCCCCAGCAACCACACATTGATGTTTCTCTCTATATCTCCCTCCCTTCCCTCTCTAAAAATAAAAAAAAAAAGATTCCTATGCTCTGGCTGGGTAGCTCAATTGTTTAGAGCATTGTCCTGATATATTAAGGTTGTGGGTTCAATCCCCAGTCAAGGCACATACAAGAATCAACCAATGGATGCATAAATAAGTGGAACAACAAATCAATATTTCTCCCTCTCTTTTTCTCTCTATATCCCTTCCTCTCTTCCCCACTCTCTCTATAAAATCAATTAAAAAATTAAAGATTCCTGAAAGTGTAAATCTTATTTTCCCAAGTCCTTATAACCAATTGAAATGTTTTTGATAATCACTAATAGAAGCAATAAAAGGCTTTAAAAGAAAGTATAGGAGGGAAGTGCAATTCTATGTTTAATTTTCTGTGGAACTACTAACCTGTTTTCCACAGTGGCCTCTCCATTTTACATTAATACCAGCAATGTGTGAGGGTTCCAAGTTCTTCACATTTTTGCCAATACTTGTTAGTTGACTGTTTTTTAAACATTTTTATTTATTGATTTTAGAAAGAGGAAGAGAGAGAAAGAGAGAGAGAGAGAGAGATCGATTTGTTGTTCCATTTATTTATGCATTCACTGGTTGATTCTTGTATGTGCCCTGGCTGGGGATCAACCCTATACCCTTGGAGTATTGGGACAATGTTCTAGCCCACTGAGCTACCTGGCCAGGATTAGTTTTTAAGTTTAAAATATAGAAAAAGAACACATTTTAATTTTTAAAAGGGCTCTAATAATCAACAAACTTCATGTTTCACTTTTTAAAAGGTCTGATTTTTTAAAAGATGTATTTAACATTGCTAAACACTCAATAATAATCTTTTTTCTTTTTTTATTTTATTTTAATCATTGTTCAAGTACAGTTTTCTCCCTTTTACTCCCATTCCAGCCCACCCACCCAACCCTCCCCACTTCCCTCCCATTACCACCCTCCGCCTAGCTTTTGTCCATGTGTCCTTTAAATTTGTTCCTGTAAACCCTTCCTATTCTCCCCTGAAATTCCCTCTTCTCTCCCCTCTGGTCACTGTTAGTCTGTCCCCTATTTCAGTGTCTTTGGTTATATTTTGCTTGTTTCTTTGTTTTGTTGTTTAGGTTCCTGTTAAAGGTGAGATCATATGGTATTTGTCTTTTACTGCTTGGCTTGTTTCGCTTAGCATAATGCTTTCCAGCTCCATCCATGCTGTTGCAAAGGGTAGGAGCTCCTTCTTTCTTTCTGCTGCATAGAATTCCATTGTGTAAATGTACCATAGTTTCTTGATCCATTCATTTACTGATGGGCATCTAGGTTGCTTCCAGCACCTAGCTATTGTAAATTGTGCTGCTATGAACATCGGGGTGCAAAGGTTCTTTTGTACTGGTGTTTTAGTATTCTTAGGATATAGTCCCAGCAGTGGAATTGCAGGGTCAAAAGGCAGATCCATTTTTAGTTTTCTGAGGAAGTTCCATACTGCTTTCCATAGTGGTTGTACCAGTCTGCAGTCCCACCAACAGTGCACTAGGGTCCCCTTTTCTCCACAACCTCTCCAACACTTGTTGTTTGTTGCTTTGTTTATGATGGCCATTCTGACTGGTGTGAAGTGGTATCTCATTGTGGTTTTAATTTGCATCTCTCTGATAGCTAGCGATATTGAACATTGTTTCATGTGTCTTTGGATCTTCTGTATGTCCTCCTTGGAGAAGTGCCTGTTCAAGTCCTTTGCCCATTTTTTAATTGGGTTACTTGTCTTCTTAGAGTGGAGTCGTGTAAGTTCTTTGTATATTTTGGAGATTAAACCCTTGTTTGAGGTATCATTGGCAAATATGTTTTCCCATACAGTTGGTTCTCTTTTTATTTTGATACTGTTTTCTTTAGCTGTGCAAAAGCTTTTGATTTTGATGAGGTCCCATTTGTTTATTCTTTCCTTTATGTCCCTTGCTCTAGGAGACGTGTCAGTAAAAAAGTTTCTGCGTGAAATATCTGAGATTTTCCTACCTACGTTCTCTTTTAGGACTTTAATGGTGTCATGGTTTATATTTAAGTCTTTTATCCACCTTGAATTTATTTTTGTATAAGGTGTAAGTTGGTGCTTGAGTTTCATTTTTTTGCACGTGGCTGTCCAGCTCTCCCAACATCATTTGTTGAAGAGGCTATTTTTATTCCATTTTATGTTGCTGCTTCCTTTGTCAAGTATTAATTGACCATAGAGACTTGGGTTTATTTCTGGGCTCTCTGTTCTGTTCCATTGGTCCATGTGCCTGTTTTTATGCCAGTACCAGGCTGTTTTGATTACAGTGGCCTTGTAGTATAGTTTAGTGTCAAGTATTGTGATCCCTCCTACTTTACTCTTCTTTCTCAAAATTGCAGCAGCTCTTCGGGGTCATTTATGGTTCCATATAAATTTTTGAAGTGTTTCTTCTATGTCTGTGAAGTAAGCCATTGGTGCTTTAATAGGTATTTCATTAAATGTGTAAATTGCTTTCGGTAGTATGGACATTTTGATGATATTAATTCTTCCAATCCATGAACACGGTATATGTTTCCATTTGTTTGTGTCTTCCTTGATTTCTTTCTTGATTCCTTGATTTCCTGTGTTATGTAGTTTTCTGAATACAGGTCTTTTACCTCTTTGGTTAGGTTTATTACTAGGTATTTTATTTTTCTTTTTGCTATTTCAAATGGGTCAATAATAATCTTTGAAACAAAAAAGAAACAGCTTGAAGCTCTTTGACACAGGGAAAGTATTATGAATATACAAATCTCTTTTAGTCCTAAACCTAACCTTTAGCTAATTTCTTTCCTTGGGAATACAATAGGCAGAACTGAAAGACCAAAATATTCTGATAAATTTGATGAACACCCCCAGGTCAATGATTAGGAACATCCTTTAGCAATGACTAGAGGCTCAACACCTGCTAATTCTGTGCTACTATAAGACAGCTGTTTTCTTACTTTTCTTAAAAGCAGAATTTCTTTTTAACCTCTAGCATTTCTTAGCAGTTGCTGCCTGTGGTATGATCGCCTGATGGTGTACTTTTAGCCAGCAGGTGTCTTCACAGGGGTTTGTCTGTCTTGAAGATTCAAAGAAAATGAATGGCTAGTTAGACACAGGCAATCTTGTTAGCTAAGATTTAAAGCAGACTTAGACAACAGCTGATAGAAATGTGATGTGCATTGTGGAGGAAGGGATAGCAGATGTAATAATGTGAAAGACCATTAAAATAATAAAATTGAAAAAAATATGAAAACAAGTAAATGGCTATTTTACCTAGAGGTCAAATTCTTGGAAAATTGAAGGTATGAAATATCATTAAGTGGCTTTTAAAGTGCTCTGTTACTCAGAAACAGTGGAGGGTTTTTGCCTAATAGGCTGCAGGAGCAGAGAGGTGGTAGATGACAGTCATGGGAACACCATCCCTGGGACAACTGGGCGCTCTGAAGGGCAGCCGGGTGGCCAGTGCACACAGGCAGAAGCAGGCAAGCCTTTGAACATGACCAGTCATGTCCATGGCTCTTGGTCCAGCCAACCTCTAAATTGAATTTTGCTTCTTGCCTAGGTTTTTCACTTGGGAAATTCAAAGCAAGACCAACAAAAGAACTTAAGGTGTTGCCAAGTTTTAGATACTGTAAGTCAACTCATCTGCTTTATTCCTCAGGGTCCATGTTATTGTTTAAATAATTTTATTTCATGAAGTACTTGTTTCTCTGAAGTTTTATGTGAATGCTACCACATGGCCATAAGGACATGGCTTCAAATAAATGTAATAAAAATTTGTCTCGTGACAGATAGTACTTTTGTAGATAGTATCTTTTCTCTTTTATATTAGATACCTAAGAATCTGGAAAGTTTTCCAAGCACAGGTTCTTCAATGTCATAGCTTCCAGCAAGGACAATTATGATTACTATACTTACAAGAAGCAGAAATGGAAATTGTTGAAGCAATTTGTCTAAATGATCTAACAAATTCATGATTGAACTATAATTTAACCTGACTTGGTAGGGTCCTATCTTAATGATTTTGCCACTGTTTGTTCAAATAAAATGATGTTGATTTTAAGGCAATCACAACTGAGATGTAGTTCACATTTCTAATAATTTTCTCAGTAATACTGTTTCATTTCTCACCTGGAGATAAAAGCATGTGTAAATGTGTTTAAATTATGTATTTCAGTAGCACAGTCTCCAGGTTTTCACAAATTAGAAAAATTATAAGATGGAGACTTAGAAGTCAAAACAAGAAATTCAAGATATTAACATATAAGATCCTTTTTATGCTTTGTATTTCTTGGAGAAATAGTAAGGAGAAAAAAATAACAAATAGAAAAAATACAATATGGAGACTGATCTCAAAGTGAAACAAGTAAGCACCTGTGTTTCTATCCAGTAAACCAAAGCAGCAGGGTTTATGCAATTGGCTAACTGAATTTTTAAATTCTAAATTTTCAAATGACCATCTCCATGAACTAGCTCCTTTGTTTCAGCTATAGTGCTATTTGAAGGCGTGGATTATTTACAATAAAAATTATCACATATTCATTTTCCTAAGATTAGAATAAATTACGCAAGATAACCTCCCTGGAATACTATAAAATTACCAAGATTATGGTCAGAGTTTCATTTTTATTGAACAGGTAAAAACAATTTTTTAAAGTTCCTAATTGAAATTAATATGCCTTCTGAGCAAAAACTGAAAACAATTGCATAATTAAGCATATACAAGGAAATAATACCTTATTCAAAAATTCTAATAGAACAGTTACATTTATATTGGCCTTACCATTAATGGCAAATATATGTTTAAATTTGCATAGCTTATTATTGTCAAAACACCCAGCATTACATTATTGACAATTATAAATAACATCTTTTTTCATGTAAGATAAACATCTTTTTAAAAAAGATTTTATTTATTTTACCATTTAGAGAGAGGGGGAAGGAGGGAGAAAGAGAGGAAGGGAAACATCAGTGTGTGAGAGATACATCCATCTGTTGCCACTCACACACCCCCAGGAGGGGACCTGGCCGCAACCCAGGCCTGTGCCCTGACTGGGAATTGAACTGGAGAGAGATCCTTTGGTTCGAAGGCCAGCACTCAATCCACTGAGCCACACCAATCTGGGCACGAAAAGCATCTTGATAAACACAAAATACCGTGGAAATATACTTTGCAGTTATGTAGTTCTTTTATTGAAGTGTTTTCACATTTATTATATTCTTTTATTCTCAACTTTAAAATGATGACTTATTTTTACCTCATATGTATTCATGAAATTAAAAAATCTCTTTTCAAAAAAAACCTCTTTCCACTGAAGAAAAAACAACCAAATATTCACATCTCTTCTACCAATTATTTTTAAACCAAAGTTGATTTTCAACTGTTGTTTGTTATTAACTCCTGTTTCACAGTCTCTACTTTCCCTTGTTTTACTCTCTGGAATACGGCTACCTCAGGAAAATCTTTATCCTTGTGATCAAAATTCTTCTCCTTTTTTTCTTTCCTTTTCCCGTTGACTAGCACCGATTAATATCTTTCTTGGTAATTAGGGCATATTCTTTTTTGTCTTATAACACTATAGTGTTTTGCAGCAAGATGTGTTATACTATTCAGATTATTTTCCACATTTCCTCAATTTGTACTTTTCTTTCAGAACATGGAGCAGAGATAATAATGATTTAATAAGGAATTAAGTTTAAAATTGTGTTGGCTCTATAATAAAGGCTGTATCTATTTGTTCTAATTTCCTTTAAGACATCAGAAATACTATATCCTATATTTTCATGTTTTTATAACAATTGCTCCTTGGTTGAAACAGCTATAAGCATACAACAATATGTACTTAATAACCATTACTGTAATCAAAACATTTTTTTTTCTGAACAGGTTTTATTACACACAGGGGGTGGGGTTCAGTCCTTCTTGGCTGCTGTCTTCCTTGTGGCTGCAAGGACATGGCTCAGCTCCCCTCTCTTCTCCTTGGCACGGATGTGTGTGTCCACCCTTTTCTTGAGGAATTTCAGGGCCCTCCTGTCCTTAGAGACCTTGAGCAGCTAGCTCCATGGTGCACCACTCATAGCAGGAAAGCCGCTCATGGCTCCGATCAAGTCCGGCACAAACTCGGTGCGCTGGGTGAGGTGCCCGCTGGGGCTGTGCCCGGGCTTGCTCACATTCTTGGTCACCTTGTGGCCCTTGTCGAGGCCATAGCTGTAGGGTAGCGCAGAGCCATGGCTGCTGTTCCTCAAAGGCTGCCGTGGCAGAAAGGAAGCAAGCAAAAAGTATTCTTAAGATATTATCTGCTGAATTGTCATGAAAATGTCTGTATGAAACCAAAGATTTACCAAGATGATAACCTTTCGTATTTTTATGCTTCTTCATATAATTTTTCCTTTGCCCAAACTAACATCTTGTTTATTTTTGTGATTGTTTACAGAGACAGTAATATCAGTTACTTCTCCAAAATTATTGATTTTGTAAAATGTTAGAACATGTGTTGGGTCTCTTGGCTCACAACTGTACAAATTGTATGAAACTTACAATCTCATCTGTATTATAATACCTACTGTTCAAGATCTGTGCATTTTCTATTCTCTACGTTCAGTTGTCTAATCATACTCAGAAACCAGATTACCTACTACGTTGTTTGGGAAGTCATCTAGTGTGGGGGCTGTCCAGTTGTGATTTTTCATAGAAATTATTTGCGGCAAGTGATTGACTTATGCCTTTTGCTTCCATCACTGCCACTGGTGCCCCACCATGTCTCATGGTGAAGGTCATGGTCCATACTGAAGAACTGTGTGATGGACCGTGAATGAAACAGTCACTGTCATTCATCATCACCTGTTTTATATTTTTTAAATTGGGCTCTAGGAATGATTACTAAGTCTACTGTGATGCAGCCATGTTGTTGCCCCTTTCACACCATGTTTTCTTAGCAAGTTGTGAGAATGAGTTATTGGGGTATATCTTAAGGGGTAGTATTAGTTGCAAGACTAGTCATTGCATTATTATAAACTATTTAATGACTCTGTTTGCTAGAGTCACAGACAATATTTGAACTTAATCCAGTGCCATTTCCATCTTGTTCAAATAAGAAAGTGGCTCTCCTGGGAATTCCTTTCACTGTTCCCGTCTGCCACCAGCTATTAGCAGATTAGAGCAAACATTGGGGGTGCTGTGGCATCTAAGGGAACAATAGCGTATCTGTTTACCTTTCTAACTTCAAGGATCTTTGAAGGCTGACTTTTGAAGAGACTGTTTTCTGAACATAAAAATAGACAAATACCTGCCTGGAATAAGGATCTTCTAACCACAAACTTACAAATAAGAAAGAAAGCCGAATATGACAGACCACTTTGCTTGGTGTCTGCTTCTCCAGTGTGCTGGGGGCCTCCTAACCGGTAGGTGTTTCCTGTTCGGAGAGGCCCTGTTTTAGACACCCAGCCGCACGTTGGAGCTGCGAATGGTGGGCAGCAACCCTATCCTAGAGTTGCCACAGGAGAGAATCCAAAAAGGATGGTGTGAGAAAAATGTTTTTTCTTGCTACGATTTTATGTTCCATTAAGTATTGAAAGGTGTAGATTTCTCCCATGCTTTCCTGCATTGATAAATAACACCATAAAAGCAGTTAAATCATTTTATAGATGGTTTTCCTGGAATTTTTCACATCCCCACTACATAATAGGGATCTGCAGAAATCATGCAACTGGGCTTTATTTCCTTTTCTATAAAATGGAAAGAGTAATGGGTGCCTCTTTCCAATACAATAGGATGTTCTATACATGTTTCAGAAATGTTCATTTAAGAAATGAACCCTACGGGCAGACGGTTCTTAATATCCATAGTATCTTCTTATTCTTGATATCCATAATACTAGATGAAAGAAAATGTTTTTCATTTACTTCTTATTACAGAAAACAGTGATATTTTTAAAAAGTTGATATACCAGCTGGCAGGAGACACTCAAAAGAGTGGCCTGTGGGGATTAGTGTGGCAGTAAATAGTCAATGGGTAATTGAAAGGGTTCGGGTTGTCAAAGGGTGATGCGGGAGATATGTGCTGATAATAGAGGCATGTGGCTAATTCCATAGGCCTCCAGAAAAAGAAAACTGCATTTGGGTTTAGTTATTGAAGAAGGAATTATTTTTAACAGTTGTGTCATGCCTCATTTTATAGTTCATTAAAAAAAAAAAGCTCAAGCTTAAAATCGGTGAAGCCTGAGGAATAAAATCTCCATATGAATAAGCATTCAAACATATACAGAAACAAGGGCTTTCAAAGACCAGAGTGCTGTCTTCTTGCTGTGGAGAATTTTCCAGAGGTCCAGGGGAGATGTGTCCAAGCTTCAGCTGGGTGCAGGTGCAGCTGCTCTTCCACAGAGAAGGAAAAGTGTCGGAGTTTGCCGTCACTGGTTTGGCGTACCCCATGGTGGCCGCCAGTCGTTTGCAGGCTTTTGTCTATCCTTTGTGTAGTGCTCGACTCAGCTGGAGCCCAAAGAATCAGCTGCTGAAGCTGGAGCCTACCTTTCCGTAGAGAGTGATGTTTGATGTTTCCGGACATTTTTGTAACACCTAACCCCTACCCCAAGCTCCTGCTGCCTTTACCAGCACTTCTCACATGAAAGTACAAGACTCAAAAAACGGTACCTTCCACACACTGTACTCCCATTGAGGAGGCAGGCAGACAGTGTTTTCTGACAGCTGGCTGTCCATCTGGTGTTTGATGTGGGGCAGAAAAGCGCGGTGGGGTAATAAGGGAGATGGATGTTTTTCTAGGTGACAAGCTGGTGTTCCTGAGAGCAGACTCCCCTGGGCTCCCTGCCCTTCTGCCCTGCTCTCCGCCTCTCCACAGAGAGTGGCAGGCCCGGTTTTAGTGTAGTGCAGCTAAGCTCCCCGTGTACCTACCTGGTTTTTCATCGATTTGCAATTTCTTCACCACAACAAACATTTCAATCACTTTGTTATAGTGTTGTCAGCATGAATGCATTGGAAAGTGTTTTTTTTAAAAGAAAAATCAACTTCCATTCTTTTTAATTTTTTTTGTGCCTGAAATTCTCCCCAATTTTTATTCATTTGTGAACATTTTCTAGCTTCTCTGTTCCAGAAAACTAGGAGGAATATGTATGCTAGGCAAAACGTGATCGTCTGGCAAATTGTCAGACCAAATACAATTTTTTTAAACTTTAATAATCTTCAATTTGTTGTGTTTAAAGTTAATAAATAGTTCAAATATCAACATACGCATTGCTGTGCTATACAGATCCTGTTTAAAAATTGTCCAGACAGATATTTTCTGAAATAACTACATTTTTAAAAAAAATGTTCATGTCTACAAAAATATTTTGAACTTTTGACAGAACATTGTTGCTTTATAAGCAATAAAACATGAGAAGCATGAATTGCTTAAATGTCAGAAATCAGAATTCCCCTATTACAGCCCTGACCGGTGTGGCTCAGCTGGTTGGGCATCATCCCAAAAAGCAAAAGGTTGCTGGTTCCATTCCTGGTCAGGGCACATGCCTGGGTTTTGGCCTGGTCTCTGGTTGTTGTGCCTACAAGAGGTATCCAACCGATGTTTCTCTCCCTCTCTTTCTCCCTCTCTAAAAATAAATAAATAAAATCTTTAAAAAACAGAATCACCCTATTACACATAAAGTGACTATTTTTAAAACAATGTGAACACCAAAGTTGTAAAAAACAATCATGTATACACCTTAAACATAGAAAGTATTTTTTAAATCCGGTTATTTTATTTTATTTTAATCTTCATCTGTGGAATTTTTTTTCATTGCCTTTAGAGAGAAAGGAAGAGAGATAGAGGAAGAGAGAGAAACATCTATTGGTTGCCTTCTCCTATGGAGATCCAACTGGCAACCTGGGTACATGCCCTGACTGGGAATTGAACCCATGATCTTTGGGTCCACAGGATGACACCCTAACCAATGGGGCCACACCAGCCAGAGCACAAACATAGAAAATATTTAAAATTTTATTTTTGGTCTTAACATGTGATCTGAAAACAAGCATCACTCAGAATTGATTAAAGAGAAGCACCCAAAGGTTGTGACTTGAAAAGGAACAACTCTTCTCAGCTGTGATTATTAGTAAATTTATTCCAGGAGGAAGGAGAGGGGTATCACAAGGAGGAGCCAGCCTTCTCACTGATGTAGAGCAGCTCCTGGGGATCGATGTGCATTTTGCTGCAAAGATGAGCCAGTCTTCTATCTCTTTACCCAGTGTTGTCGTCTCAGTTTCTTTCTTTTCCTCCTCACATTCTTTGCCAGTTGGCAGTGAGAGTGAGGCCATCAGCATTAGCCATGGCCTGGCATCTAGTCTCAGGAATCCTTTAGTTCAGGAGATGGGAGAAAACAGTCCAGAAGTGGCCAAACTCAGCCAGGCCAACTCTGGGCCTTGCTTCTGCCTCCTGTATTGCAAAACCAAGTGTTTTTTGTCCTTTCCTAGTAGACAGAAATAAATAATGAATTGGATATTCTTGCTTTGTGAGGCCAAATTGGCTGGATGTCAGGTTAGCTAAATGGGAAATCTTTGCTGTGGTTGCTAGCAACACAGAAAAACTACTGATGAAATTTAAGTTTTCTAATAAGTGAATTGAAGGTACTCCTTAGGTATTAGGACATTTCTGTCTGTCTTTTTTAAAATGGAAAAATAAAATCCCTTCTTAGGAAGCACAGTTTGTAGAGGCGTCATCCTGTGGACCCAAAGATCATGGGTTCAATTCCCAGTCAGGGCATGTACCCAGGTTGCCAGTTGGATCTCCATAGGAGAAGGCAACCAATAGATGTTTCTCTCTCCTCCTCTATCTCTCTTCCTCTCTCTCTAATGAAGCATCTAATATCTGCAAGTAAATAAATTAAAAGGTATATCAAGGGAGGGCATGCAGTGATTCCCATCCCAGTACTCTAGTCAGAAGTCTCTGTGGTCTGCATCTCCTGAGCAGTGCATCGATTTGGCCCACCCTCCAGTAGAAGCTGAAAGATAAACAAATTAAAAAAAAGCCAAAAACAAAAAAAAAAGACCAAAAGAGCAGAAATCACCATAGTAGTTTTTCTTAAAATTTTGAATTCTCTTCTTAAACTGCTGTGTTCTTTTTTTTACTTTTCATAGTCCTCAGGTAGTTGCTTCTTATCCTTTGCCCAGAGTTTTAATTTATATTCAGTGGGAGAGAGAAAGTTAAACATATAGTGTGACTACATATATGTGTATATATAAATGTAAAAATATATGAAATTATACATAATATGTTTTTTTAAAAGACCAAAAGGGCAAAATTATTATCTTGGCTATTTTGGACTGGTGAAATTATTTTTCCCTCTGTTTTCTATTTTTTAAATGTTTTATAATACAGCTTCCCTTTAGCTTTAATCATTTTCTTCTTCTAAGTCATTGGTTAGCTGAATCTTTTCTAAAGGATCATGTAGTTTACAATCATTATAAACCATTAAACTCTGTACCAGCTAGATTGCTTTCAGCTGCCAAAAAACAGAAATTACCAACTCAGTGGCTTAAACAATAATAAAATATATTTTCTCACGTAATAAAAAATCCACAGGAAGGTAGCTGCAGGGTTGGTTGATACTGCAGCTCTGTCTTATCACCTGAGCCCTTCTGTTTGGCTCTGGCCTCTGGCTGGTTTCCTTCCTGGTGGCACAGCAGCTGCAGCAGTTCCCGGCGTTACTTCCAGACACAACAACGTGTGGAGGCTTAACGCCGGCCATCGCTTTCTCTGAATGAGTTAGAATTTGGCTTGATTGCAAAGGACAGAAAACCCAAAATAACAGTAGGTTAAGTGTGGCATCTTTTTTGTTCTTCCGTACATGCTCTTCATTCCCGAGGTTGTTCATGATCTCAAGTGGCGATTTTGCATCCAGCTGTCACATCCCCATTCCAGATAGCCAAACTCAGAAAAGGAGGAAAGAGCAGGTAAACAGCACTTGTCAGCTTTTAATAAGGAAGATTCCCAGGAGTTGCCACATTGCACTTCTGCTTTTCTGCTATTGGTCAGAAGCTTTCAAGCCTAAACGGCCTACAAAATAGGCTGAGAAATGTATTATTTAACCTGGATGTCCACGTACACGGATAAACTTCCTACTGCTGTGGACTAAATGGAGCATGCATCGTGGGTAACAACGAACAGTCACTGCCACATTCTTGTGCCTCCCAACAAGCTTTCTTACAAGCCACTAGCAGGTTTTCCTTTGTTTATTGGCTGGAAGAGCATTGCCTGCTCATGCCTAAGCCAAAATCTTGGCAAAGAATAGTACTGCCATAATTAGCTCACATCAAACAAGGTTCACTATCTAGGCTTGGGGCTAGGAACATCTTTGCAAAAAAAAGGTAGATAGATACCTGAATGAAGTCAGAATTCTTAGGAAGGAGGAAGGGGTGTGGGGAAAGGAGGGGCCGAGTAGAATTGGTAGGCAAGATCACCTGCACATTCTCTGTATGGAGCACAACGGTGTCCATGTCCCTGGTTTCATTTTAAGTGTCGTTGAAATGTTTATCTGTGAGAGCTCCTGTCACTCGTCCATCTCTTCACGGCTGCTTCTATGGGGGGTGAGAGAAGGGAGTGGCACAAAGCCCAATAAGACTCAGTTACTGCGAGTGGCTACCCCAATACCCGTTCCTTCTACCTAAAAACTCACCCGATTTAAATTCTGAATGTTGAAGTTATTTTCATTCAGAAGTGCATATTAGATAAATGTCTCAGGAAAAATGTGTCCCTTATTTATGGTTGACTAGGAGGATCCCTAAGGAGAATAAAATAGAGCAAATAAATGGGCATTTAGGGTGTTTTGATTAGTTACCTCCGCTCTTTCTTTGCCATATACACAAATGTTTTTGGGAGGAAGGAAGCAAGCATATGAAAAAAGATGAAAAAACTAATTGGAAGAAAATGGCAATGCATGAAAGTAAGTGAAAGAGAAACAGTAACAGGCATGTATGTGAGAGGGAGGGAAGAAGCTGTGTGATTTTTGTCACCATTCTGTTGCTATGGTAATGAAGCAAAATTAGGCTGATATTGCTCTGTTGGTTTTGTTTTGAATGAGGGACCAAAAACATGCAGGCAGAATTACCAATTAAGTCTTTAGTAAACCAAAGAGACAGTATAACTATATTTCACCTAAAAATTCAATATGATTTTATAAGGTCTCCTACATTGCTAAGGTCTCCTACATTGCATTAGTATCTAGAGAAGATTCTGAAGACATACAATAATTTTGAAATTTTTTGTGAATTAACTTTGAATTAAATCTTTTCAGTTAGAAAACATATATTCACTGTAGAAAAAAATTTAAATACATAAAAGAACAAAGCAGATGATTAAAAAAAGAAGGAGACACCTGAGCCTGTCTGTTATTTTTTGATGTGTGGTTCTTCAGTCTTTTCATTCATAGGTTTGTACCAATTGGGATTGTGCTTTCTGTTAGTTGAATGTTTGGGTCAATTCCAAGTTTAGGTGAATGTCGTAGCTTGGGCTGCTATAACAAATCACCACAAAATGGGTGGCTTAAACAAGAAATATTTATTACTTCTTGCAATTCAGGAGGTTGGGGAGTCCAAAGTCAAATGTCAGCATATTCAGTGTCCGATGAGACAGTCCCCTGGTTGCCTCCTCACATGGTGGAGAGCAGAGAAAGAGACAGAGCAGATTTCTAGTCTCTCCTTAAAGAGCACTAATCTCATTCATGAGGTTTCTATCCCAATCTCCAAATACTATCATACTGGGGACTAGGGCTTCAACATTTGAATTTTAGGGGGACACAAATACTCAGTATGTAATACTGTTGAAAATAAGAGATTAAGGATAAAAACTTACATACTTTTTTTGTATACTTACAAAAAGTACCTAGAGCTGCTCTTGACACAGTGTAGTCATTCAACACATAGGAATTATCATTTTCACTAAAACCACACCTAAGTTTAGTGGGTTGATATTTTGTTGACTTAGCAACTGGGTTGCTCTTCACATGTTACAAAAGGTGTTTTGCAGGGGTCCTAATCGAGTGTATGGCTGGAGGGGTGAGCAAGTCTTCTGCCAGGGGGTTCTTTCTACAGGTGGCATTTACTTTTCTATGGCTTTGAAACCTGAGGTTTTGCAGAACCTGCATCTACCTACATAGTCAGAATTTGGAGATGCCAGCTCATCAGATAACTAAACCCAGTAGAGATGGCTGAATTAAATTCTAATTGGGAATGATGAATATAACCACCAGAAAGATGGTGCATTCAACCTGCACAACCAATATATTCTCTTCCTGTAGTGAACCCACCAAAATGAAACTGAGAGGGTTATTGAAAAACAAAATCAGCCCTGGCTGGCGTAGCTCAGTGGATTGAGCGTGGGCTGCGAACCAAAGCATTGCAGGTTTGATTCCCAGTCAGGGCACATGCCTGGGTTGCAGGCCACGGCCCCCAGCAACCGCACATTGATGTTTCTCTCTCTCTTTCTCCCTCCCTTCCCTTTCTAAAAATAAATAAATATTTTTTTAAAAAAAGAAAAACAAAATCAGATAAGATTTAAATGTGTATGCAGCCTTGTCATTTAGATAGACCACTCTCTTTTCCAGAGAGTTAGTACAGTCTATCCCCAGTTTTGCTACCATATAATTCACTATATGTTTGCCCTTTCTTTACACATTTTCAAGATTACCTTGATTGGAGTTGTGGGGGTTCCTGATTATGGGGAGCGGGGGTTAAGTCACTTGTTAACACAGTCTTGGTTTACTTCCTCAAATGGCTGTTTATGTTCATTATATGTATTACTAGTTTAGCTTTAGAGGTTACTAAATAACCATATTTCTTGTTATCACCATATTTATCCATGGTTCCTGCTAGACAGAGCATTTTAGCAGAGAGAATTAAAAGGTTTGAGCCTACTTACTAAAATACAGAATAAAATTTTAAAGGCAATGAATATAACTTGAAAATATTATTTGCTGGACAAATATTATTGAATACTTACTGAAAAACAAGTGGAGTAACTCATTAGGAACTGTAAGTCCAGGAACTGTAGCTTTCTTTAATGGCATGGAGGAGCTGTCATTTTAAAATCGTGGTGACATTCACTGGCATCTTCTGATTTTCCTAAGGGGAGAGGAAAGGCTTTGGCTCAGGAACTCAGCCTGGGACCACTTTATAACTGCTTGGTTTGGGACTATGCAGAGTGGTTGTGGGCAAGTCAGCTGGGTATCATCTGAACCAGGACATGGCAAGAGTATGTGAATATTCAGATCTCAGTCCAAGGGATCAATCAGGATGGCCATGGCCCACCCTTAGGCTGGTCAGTGTCTGCTGTGAGTTCCTTGTGGTTCTATACAGACCCATAATCAGACTAAATATGATGACCCTTGTGGTCCTGACTGGGAAGGGAAGCAAGTAAAGTTGGCAGGAGCTTGGTACAATGCACAAATGAGCAAGGGACTGAAGACTGGCACCTGGATGAAGCTGAAGATGAGTTAAGTGCATGTTTGAGACTGAGGGGTGGAGACAAATGTGGGGTCAGAGAAAGCTGTGATGGGAGAATGGAATTTCTGAGGTGAAGGAATTCCAGAAGTATCCATTTTCAGGATGTGGTCATGAGAATGGGTTCTTATTCAGGAGATAATGGATGGAGGGGTGCTAGGGACATTGGTGGCTTTGCATAGTGCCATTATATCCTTTGGGATATAATCCTTCCACATAAATGATCCTGGTAGAAGCTGCCAATCAATGCAGTCCACCCTCTTGGTCACAGAGTTGGGCCTATCAACCAAGCCAATCAGAATTCTTCCACAGGATGTTTTAATACTTGGTGGGAGAAATGGGTGGCAGAGAGAAGAAGGGAGTTTCTTTCTTGGGCATTAAATGGTAAAATACGATCCTGGAACATTGCTTCAGTTCACTCCCAGATCTATATCTGTGAATCTAATCTCCTTTGTCCTCTAGAATCCCTTTAGACATCTCCATCTGAATGTCGCATTAACGCATGGCCAACACAGAAATCTTCATTCTTCCCAAGCCAAACTGATCTCCATCCTTCGTTGCTATCCATGGCTCCAGGCATCCACACTGGAAGTCATCCTTAACTTCTCCCTCTCCTTCACCCTAGCCCTCAGACACAATCAATCAGTAAAACCTGTTAATTCTACTTTATAAATATTTACAAATTTCTTCCCCTCATTCTATTTCCACTGTTGTAGCCTTAGTACAGATCCTTATCACAAACTCTTAACCGGTCTTCTTGCCACCAGTCTTAAAAATCTCCAATCTGCTTCTTCCTGTTCCCACCCCACCCTCACCCTGGGCAGAAAGAGCCTTTCCCTTCAGAACCTCAGGGCTTGCTCCTGCTTGTTCTGCAGCCATTTCCCAGGACACAGCCCTGCCCGCCAGCCACACTGAACAGCTTGCAGGTGCCTGAACCATCCATCCATGGGTTTTTCCCTGCTTTTAGCTTTAGCTCAAAGGCTCCTCACTTTGCCTCAAGTGCCCTGTTTTCTTTGAGGCTAACTTCTGTTCTTGCTTTAGATGGACCTTGCATATTGCCCCTTGGGCATCCTCTGCTGACATTTTCACCATTGCCTTCCTGGTTGAGATCCTCCCGGACATGTTCTCACAGCACTGCGGCATGTTAGCAGAGGACTCGCTGCCCTGTGTTGTGAAAACAGAGCTGCCTGTCTTCCGTACTATGCTGCAAGTTCTTTAGGGAAAAAATTGAATCTCATCTAATGTTGGGGACCACCCTGTTTGGTCTCAGGAAGCTGTAACCCCCTGTAACTTCGGCTGAGTGAGAGACCTCTGAACCAGGAGCCACTAGGGAGACAAAGCTTATTTCCCTGGCATGAATGCTGCCTGTTCTGTGCCCGGCCTCCTAAGCTTGATCAGTTAGCCAATGACAGGTAAGATTTCCCACAGAGGGACTCGCCTAAGACAGGCATGATCATGAGGAGGCCTCTGGGAAGAGACTCGGGGCTGTGGAAATGAAGGGGTGATGGACATTGACCCCTGCCCCCTCGGTTTTGTCAAAGCTTGAGTCCTTGTTCTTAGTTGTGAGAAATCCAAGTCTCCTGGCTGCCTTTGTCTCCTCTAACTCAGGCCTGTGGAAATAGCAGGGGCGGTGCAGCCCAGACCAGAAATGGCAGACCCCCAGGGTAATCAGGCCTGGGACATAGAATATGCAAGATCCTGTGAGATCTGTTTGCTGGAGGATGTTATTAGATTAGAATTTGAAGGCACAGACAGGAAACCTAAACTAGCTCTTTGAGCCATATGTTAAAACTTCAAACTCTGCCCAGAATCACAGCGGGGGTTCTTGCTGCACCTTTGTAAGTCACCTACTTCTTTTGATCTTTTCTGCCAGACTGTGAACCCACAAACTAAGTCTGTATTCTCAATAAAAATCTGCTTGGGAATGGATACGGGATGCTGTCCACTAGAGAGAGTGGCTGTTCTGTCCCTTTTTCCCCACAGGATCTGGTTGTCTCTGTGTATGTTTTTCTCATGTTTTGACGAGCATCTGCAGCAGAGTTGGATACTGCTGGATGGTATCCACCACAATCTAAATTTGTATTCTGTTTCCTGGCTTGGATTCTGATTCACAGTAGACCCATTTTCTAAGTGCCTATGGAAGAATAAAAAAACGAATGAGCAGATCCAGGGAAGATGCATCACTAACTTCAGTTCCCTGATTCTGTGAGCCCATTCTCTTTCTGAGTAATAAGGGTTCTGTGGTGCACTGCTAAATTAGGTCTTGTGTGAATACTGTATCCTCAGTAAAATGTATTTTGCCATCAAACTGGAAAAATAGTCAAATGTCTTCATTTTTACAGATGAAGAAGCGAAGACACAGAGGGGGTCAATGGTGCACACAGCTGGGCTGAGCCCATGTCGGCTCCCAGCCTCCTTTGCCCTGGGCCCAGGGTTTTCTCCCAGCTATGAAGTTGCCTCCATAGAGCAACTGCCTGTAATTCCAAATATTTTTGATCTTGCTTCTTTGAGGAATGTGTTTGGTGCTTCTGGCCTCAGGAAATGAACACTTCCACCTGCAGACAACTCTCAGAAAATATTGAACTTTTTTCTGAAATGATTTCAGTTCGTATTTCAGGCAGGAGAGTTAAATGTGGCACCTGACAATGTGGCTGCCCCTGGCCTCCTCCATACACCTCTGAAATTCCAAGGAAAGTCATCTTCTCCTCTCATCTGTCTGGGAACACGAACATGGGCTCTGAGATAGGATTGACTTGGTTGGGTGATGCGCCTTCCTGGTAGGTTTTTATAAAAACCATTTACAAGTAAGTCATGAAACTAAAGCATTTGGTGCTGGAGGTGGTAGGGTGGGTGTTCAGAAAGTAAAATGCAAAGTTGAGAGATGTTTCATGATCATTTTTCATAATAATTTATGCTTTTTTTCCAAGACAAATCTGGTTTTAGTGCCTGGTTCAATTTCCTTTTTTCTTCCATTCACTCTCTCTCGCTGGCCCCATCTGTTAAAATGATCGTGCCTGATTATTTGTTTCCAGTTCAGCTGTACTTGTGCTTGTGGGATTTATACACATTTAGCAAGTCAGCTTGACTGAGGTTTTCTTTAGTTATATGACATAATAGTTTAAATACTTGATTTAGTTGAATTGCTACATTCAAAATATTGTTGGGCATTTTACATTAATTTTTAAAATATACTTACCTGAGGACAGTTTTTTTTTTCACTGCTTTTTTTAGAGAGAGAGGAAGGGAGAGAGAGAAACATTGATGTGAGAGAGAAACATCAATCAGTTGCCTTCTCAACACGTGCCCCAACTGGAGATCAAACCTACAACCTAGGTATGTGCCCTGACAGGGAATCGAACCTGCAACCCTTCGGTTAAGGGAAGATGCTCCAACCAACTGCGCCATACCTTCCAGGGCATTTTGCATTAATTTTTAAATGAAGATGTTTTATAGATGGTTAGTCTGTCAAATCATTGCCTTTTATCATTTCTCAGATGTTTTCATATTTCTTTTTATAAGTGATTGTTAAGGATATTTAATTATACCCCCACTCCCCAAAACAGAAAATAGAAAAAAAAAGCCATAAGTATGAACACTTAAGCGGCAAACTGAGGGTGAACTTTCCAATTAGTAAGGCTTTTCCAGGTTCAACTTTGAACCATGGGTTGCATGATATGTATATATACACACACACACACATACACATATGTGTGTACATATGTATTTGTGTACAGATGTATATGTACAGCCACCACTACGCTTGTTGGGGTGTCAGACTAAAGTGCCCTCAGAAACATTCTCGACTTGCAACAGGAACAATTTTGAGCTCTGGGGGAATTCTTAGGAAACCTAATTAAAAATATTCCATGAGCAGAGTGCTGGTTCCTGTCAAGTATTTATCACAGCATTTAAGCTTTCTTTAAAAAGGGCACTCTAAATGTTTATTAACAAAACCTTCTGAAACAATTTCTTTTTCACTTATACTTGAGAAATAATTTTAAAAAGCTAGGTGATCAAACTGCGGTTTATGATGACGCCAACAGAGAAGAAACGATTCTGGAACTGAAGGTGCACTTGCATTCCATGGCCGCAGCCTCACCTGCCAGGTGGGTGCCGGTGGCGCACCCGCACAGGTGCCTGTCCCCCAGCCCAGCCTGCCCTGCAGCCTGGAGAATGCCTGTCCTGGTGGCCTCGAGCTTCCGGCAGGGGCTGCTGTTGTCTAGTGCAAGGCCTATTGTTCTCACTAGAATTGGGTTATTGCTTCAGATCTCTTCTAACCTTTGCTCTTTCTCAGGATTTAATCTGTTTAAATTGATATTGGTTATTTGCTCTTGAGTTTACTGTGAGTTTAATCTTATGTTACTGTTTAATACATTAAAGTGCTATTTTGCTAGCTGCCGCTACACTGATTAGCATTAATTTTCCTCAAAATGTGTTCAGAATATCAGTGAGCTTGTGTTCAGGAGAATGAATGATAATTTCATTGTTTTAAAAAGAGCGAGTGCAATATTTGATTACTTTATAAAAATGCATGAAGTGAATTCTGATGAGATCGGTTCTGAAATCAAACTAAGACTTTCCAGAGGAACTAAAACACTGGCCTTAATAGACAAGTTTTGCTTTTAAATGTTCATTTTTCTGCTGGTAGAGATGCTTTATATTTGCATTTTTGAGCCTGGATAATTCTAATTCCATTTTTATTGCACAAACTCAAGAGGAACATTTACTTTGTTTTCACTGATTACTTAGTTATGCAATCACTCTTTTCAGATGGCCCATGAACCATAATATTATATTCCTTGTTAATACGTTTTGGCAGAAGTATTTACATGAAAACACAATACATAAATGTAATGACTTTCTCCAATGAGTACATTGTTGCCATGAAGCAATCACCTTTATTTTAATACAAGGAAAATCCATTAAATTTTTCTTAATTAGCAAAGCAACTTTTCCAAATGAACTAGTGAAGGAAAAGCATTGCCTGTTTTATCCTAACCCAGCTGATTTGCCTTTATTACCAGATGCCTGTTTGGGGAAGAGAAAAAAAAAAGAAGTGTTTAATTTTAATAAACTCGATGCAATGCTGTCTCCTAGGGGATTAGGTATGGTTCTGATACACTTAGTTTCTTTTTGGTTGTTTTCAAAGCAAAAGTTAGATTTGAAAGCAAAATCCTTTGAAGCAAAGATACCACCTTCAAGACTCTCTCATGCTGAAAGGAGGAACTCGGAGACCCAAATGAACAAACCCTTTGAATTGCAAAACTTACTTTTAACAAAAATAATAACGTATTTCCCCTTTCACTAAAGTGTTTACATCCCTTCGTAAGTCTGATAACTGGATTATGTCATTTGACACAGACAGCTGAGTTGGGCCTTGTATGTATAAGTACAGATGGAGCTTTTAGGGAAAAATACAATTAACTTTGAATTCACATTTATGTAGTATAGATTTCAGATTAATTTAATGTAACTGCCCCTTTCTGAAGCAGTTTTTCAATTCTAGTGTTGGTTATTCATTTTATGTGTAGAGTGAAAACATCTGTTTTCCCCCTTAATATAGATTTTTAAAAATGGCACTGGCAATGAACACAGTGAAAGACTCAGAATATAGGATTTAAAATCTGTTCGTTATTCCTAATGAAAATGTGAAGACTATCTTGTATACTTATGGGATTCCTGCTTTTAAAATACTTAATATCACTGAAACTCATTCTTGGAATACCTATTTAGCCTTCTTCAGATGGATTATAACATATTAGTTAAGTAACATTTCTAAAGGTATAAGGTTAAGACTGAAAATTTCAATTTGTAGTACTGTTTTTCTAGGATAAGAGACAACTAATATAGTCTCTGTCTAGTAGTAAGGTGTTAAATAAAGTTTGTATTAATCCTGAAGTGCGTTATCAACATCTTTTTCTTTCCCTGGTATTCCAAATAGCTTTTAAGGTGGGGTGGGGGGAGTCCTTAGAAAACTCACAATAAATTAGGGGTCTGTGACCTTTTCTAATAAAAGGAAGTAGGCTCCTTGGGAAAATGGCGTTTGGGATTCAGGGTGGAGGCAGTGATTATTCATGAACTTGGAGCATCCTGTACTGCCCAAGAGTAGGGAAGTGCTTAAAAAACAAAAACGAACAAACAAAGAAACAAAAAATTAGGCATGTTAAAGGAAAATAGGAGTCAACCTAATAAAAGAACTACCAATGGACAAACCTGGAACAATTTGGGCAACAAAATAAACAAGCTAGCTTATAATCTAAAGTATAAAATAAATATCCAGGAATCCACAACTGAACAAATGACCTTTTCCAAGGAAGAGTTCCAAATAGTTTTTGTAGGTACTTACCACAGCTCCTCAAAGAGGTGGAACTGAGCTCTTCACTCTTTGAGTATGGGCTGTGCTTAGTGACTTGCTTCTGGGAAGGAGAAAGAAGTGACTTTCCAACGGAGAAATGGGGCCACAAGCTGTCTGGGCCCGGTGATCAGGGTGAACATCATCAGTGATGAGTCATATTGGCAGTGTGTAGCCCTTATATGACATGAAGAGAGGGATACGTCATCTCCATGCCCCAGGCTAACCATGATAATAACATCAGACAAACACAAACTGGGGGACATTGTACAAAATACCTAATCAGGACTCCTCAAAACAGCCAAAGTCACCAAAACAAAGAGAACCTGAGACGTTGTCACAGACCAGAAGAGGCTGAGGAGACATGATAAATAAATATAACATGATAACCTGGAATAGGATCCCAGAACAGGGAAAAATTAGTGAAACAGAGTAAACTATGGGGTTCACTTAACAGTAAAGTCCTGACAATGACTCTCTGGTTCTGTCGAATGAGCTGCTATAAGACGTTAACAATGGAGGAACTGTGTGAGGTGCATTGGGGGACTTTGTCTAGTATTTTTGTGACTTTTCTGTAAGCCCCCCAGAGTATTCTAAAGGTATTCTAAAATTTAAAAAAACTGATTGAAAACAAAGGATATTTAAGATTTTATTTCTGTTACATAGGTCTTTATAGATTTGGGGGAAGTTGGGGATAGAGGAATAGGAAAATGTGACCCCAAAACTAATCCTTTCTTTAAAAAGTGTATGAGACTTGTGAAAAATACTCCCATCCCGCACCCACACTCGCACCCACACCCATCTTACCTGCCTGGATATCAGCAATCACGACGTGAATCAGGTCTGAGAAGTGTGTGTCTTGTGTTAAGCGAATGGCTAACATGACGGATATGCCCGTCATGTGGAATATAGGGAGAACTGTTATTCCAACACGGCCTAGGCTGGCATCTGACTACTTTTGTCCCACAGACCCTCTTTGCCTCTCAAATGTTTAGGATCCTCAGTTTATTGGACTCCAAGTTTGTTCTTAATTGGCTTTCTCCCCTTGTCCCCCCTTTTTTGTGTGATGGAGAAAGGACCTCCTCCAAAAGTTACATCAAAAAGGATTCATAGGAAACAAACCTGTGGGACCTTGAATCTCTGAAAATGTCTCATTTAAGAGATATTTTGACTGAGCCTAGAATTACAGAATGGAAGTTATTTTCACTGATAGTTGAAGGCAATGCTCTATTTTCTACTAGTTCCTTGTATTCCTCTGAGAATTTTCATCTGGTTTTCAATCTCAATCTAATCTGTTTTCTCTGTTTGGAAACATCATGAATCTTTTCACTGTCCTCTGAGTTCTGACACCTTACATTTATAAGCCTAATATAATTCTGTTTTTATTAACTATATTGGACATTTTCTATGTGCATTTTCTATGTTCATAATTTGGGGAAATTTTCATTTTTCCTGTCATCCTATTATTCAGGTGTTAGATCTCCTGTATTTCTCTAATTTTCCTATGACTAAGTAAATATACTTATATTTACTATTTGTTTTTAATCTAATTTCTAGGAGAATTTTTCAGTTTCTCTTCTAATTCATTCATTAAATTCTAATTTCTGTTATTATACTTTTAATTTCCAAGAATTCTTTTTTTATATCTTTCTGTTTCTTTGTACTAGAAGCTCTAGTTTCATGTTTGCAATATTATCTCTTATTTCTCTGAACATTTTAATGATAGCTATTTTAAAAAAGGCTTTCATCTCCTATAGTCTTTGTTTCTTCCAAGTTGCAATTCATCTCTTTTTTCTTTCGTTCATTTGGACTTTGTTTTTGATGTTGAAGGTCTTCCTCATATACCTGGGGATTCTTGCCTGCTCAGTAATAATTAAGATTGTATCACTTAAAAGCTCGGTGGAAGGTCTGTGCTTAGCCAGGGAGGCCTGATGACTGTGGGTCTCACTGTGGCATGGTTGGGCAGCTCTGTGTATGAGAATGTCCAGCTCACATCAGTATTTCTAGGTCATTTTTCTTGGTGAGGTCAGATTTCCAAAGAAGAAACTTTCTCACTCTTGCGTGATATGAACCTCACTGTCTGCTTTCTGGGAGCCAAGCTGGGGAAGAGTGTTGGCGGTGGTTTCAACATTTCATGTGCATACAGATTTTACTTAATTCTCCTCTTTTCAGTATGGTGTCCATACCACTAACTGTTCCTAAAGGCCCCAGTCCACAAGCCCTCTTTTCTTAGCTCTCTGAGGGAACCAGGCCCCAGTTCTCTGCCAGGTAGAAGAAGGGATGGACGCTGGTGTTTTGCTTTCCCCATCATTGCATTAGGATTCAACTTTCTTTGGTTTATTAGGTAACATACCTGTCTCCTGCTTTCCAGCTTCCAACATTTTATTGCTATCACCTCCTTCCCCATTGTCTTTGAGACTTATGCCTTTTAAAAAAAAATCCTTTGTGTGTATGTGTGTTTTGTAAGGTTGCCACAGGAAATGTCTCATTTTTAACTTGCCATCTTTAAGTGGTAGTTCAACATGTCTTTACTGAGTATCTGCCCTGGACTATACTGTGCTGGGAACAGTGGGGAATACAGATATTTTCTTGGGTCTCAGCTTTTACCTGAAATCTAGAGTTGACCTTAGGAAGGACTGAGTAATTGAAGATGCTGATTTCCCCATGATCAAGAACCAAATCAAAGGTAGAAAGAAAGCTGATTATGCAATAATTATGCCAATTAGAATGAGCAAGAAAACCTTTATATAAGTACTTTATGTATTGAGTTTTCTCTACATGGTAGTATTTTTTCCTTTTTTTTCACTATTAGATTAAAGAAATTAACGAAGAAGATGGAAAAAAAGAATGACTTTGTTTCTTCCCCTGAGTATGTCTAATACTGTCTTGGAAAAATAACTCTTCTTTGAAGGGGTCTTCTTGAAGATCCTCAGAATTCAAATATATTAAAGCCACACAATCTAATGACCATAGGAGCCACACAGGTGCTTATTGAGTCACATTATGGAGAAATAATAATATGTAATAAGAACATATGGCAAGAAGCCTTTGGCCTTACAGCTGGGGACTACAGGAAGCGGTAGGAGCTGTGGAGAACTGTAAAGGAAGTGCTCTAGGTGAGTGCGCGCTGCAGAACTTCAGCTTGTTGTTGCCTTGTGGCGACGAGTAATCCAAGCTGTCCGTGGAAATCATAAGTCTATATTTTAATATCAAATGAAACATTTAAATATTATGAAATAATCCAATTAAAAAATTTTAACCATTTCCAAATAATTTTCAAAAATTTAAAAATACTGTACAAAGAACACATATTTGTAAACCAAATTGAATCACAGGCCTTCAGTTTATAACCTATTTGCCCTGGGTTCATTTTTCAAGATAATATAGGAGTTATTCAAAATTTCTGTGGCAAATGTAACCTTAAAGTTTGATGTTAACCTCTGAGAAATAATAAGCTTGTTAAGATGTTAAAGAAAAAAGGAGATTTAGATTTACTTAAAAGATGGGTCTAGAAATTCTGTATGCTCTTTGCCGTGGAGTGAAACTGTTTTCTCATGGCGTTAACCCAGCTCCTCAAAACCAACCCACATTTCCAAGATTCTTCTGATCAGAATGAGTCCTGTAACACTACCTAGCTGCTGAAAGGAGTGACAAAGCTCCCTGCCCACTGACAGGAGAAGACTGACAAGATCCACTGTTAGATGAAAAAAGCAAGGTAGAAAGCAATATGTTTAATGTGATACTTTTTGTATTAAAATAGAGGAAAATAGAGAAATAGTTTTATAGTTGCTGGTATATGCATGAAGAAAATCTATAAGGTTACATTAAAAAACTGAGAATGTTAACCTACAGGGTGGAAACTGGGCAGATGGGACAATATGGAGGAGAAGGTTTCACCCTGTACCTGTTATTTCAGGTATGATATCACCTTTTTGAAAAATCAAATTTAAAAATTTATTTTAATCACAAATTCATATCCAAGTACTTAAGTTTGGAAAGGGCTGTTTGCTGGCTGTGTGCTAGAAGAGTCCCATGGCAGGGCAGCTGGAAAGGCGTGGCTGGGTAAATCAGAACTTGGTTTTTTCTCTGTCTCTAACTCTCAGGTCCTAGGTGTTGGCTGCATTCTCTTTTGTAGCAGATGGCTGCCCCCCAAGGGTCAGGGAAAATGGCCACAAGATACATGAGGCTTATATTATTCTGATAGCTTGTCAATGAGGAAGAGAAAACGTCTTTCCTGCTCTGGCAGTTAAGTCTCAAGATGAACTCTGGACTGGCTCGGATCCCATATCCTTCTCGATCCCTGAACCTCATTGTGGTTAGGAGGTAGAACACTCTGGTTGGCTAGGCCTAGGTCACATAGGGATGGTGACGTTGCCCTCACTTGTACCACATAGAAAGAGGAGGAATATACCCCCAAGGCAGGGGCAATGGGCAATACACATATCTACTGTAAAGCCAAATGTGCTTAAAGCCAGAAGAAACTTAAATCCCCGTGGCACAGACCATCATGTCTAGACTGGCTGAAGAACTCAGGGAAGCACAGGATGCTAGAGACATTGAAAATGACCATTACCTCTTCAACAGTGTATTCTCCATTTATATGGGTGGTGAAGTTGAAACTGCAATATGCCATCTCTCTCTAAAACCCTGCCTGGTTAAAGTCATTGCAAACTGGGAAACACATCAAACCCCTTCCCTCCACAGACTGTTCATTCCCTTCTGTATTAGTAGTTACTGAGTAAAAATGTTAATGATGAGACAAAGGAAGATGTTGGCCAAAAGAAGGCATAATACCAGAAGCTCAGATATCAAAAATGCTAAATTACCCTTCACAAACCTGCCACATTTTTAGAAGATAAAAACCTCAGTTAAGCTTATTAAAAAGTCATCTAATCTGACGACTGAAGGCAAAAGCATGTCAGTTAGTGAGTTACCCAACTCATGCATCTTGCAACCTTTCCAGAACCTTGAGAGAGCCCATCTGCTTCAAGAGAGAGCACAGGTACACTCAAAAACAGCTACACATCATGCACTGCGAGAGGAAGCTGGGCGAGCTAAGCTGCTTGATGCCCATGATATACCAGTTTCCTCATCGGCAAATGGAGACAGTAAGTTTGTTTTGCAAAATTGTTGGGAGTTGTATTCATGTCCTCTTGCTACCATAACATATTACCACAAATTTAATGGCTTAAAAAAAACAAATGTATTGTCTACAGTTCTGGTGGTCAGAAATTGAAAATAGGTTGGCAGAACTGCATTCTTTTTGGAGTCTCCAGAGGGAGAATCTGTTTTCTTGCTTTTTTTAGCATCTAGAGTCTGCCCATATTCCTTGACCTCATCACTCTGACTTCTGCTTCCCTTGTCATGTCTTCTTTTCTGACTCTGAGCCTCCTACCTCCCTTTCATAAGGACCCTGGTGATGACATGGGCCCACCCAGACCATCTAGAATAATCAAGACCCTTGACTTAATCACAACTGCAAGGTCCCTTTTGCTTTATAAAGTTAACATAGAGGTTTCAGCGACTAAGACATGGACATCTTTAGAAGGCCATTGTTCTGCCTACTATAGTAGTATAAAATGAAAGGATATCTGTGAAATTCTTAGCATTGTGTTTGCCACATATTAGATACTTGAGCAATGCCAATGTGCAGTTTGTAACTTTTAACAATCCAGGTACTTATCCTAGTATGCATCCTGGCTAGCATTAAATCCTTAGATGTTAAATATCCTAATAAGGGTAGAACATATAATGTTATGTTTGCAAGGATGCCAACCTGTTTGTTTTTTGTTTTTGTTTTTGTTTTTTTTTTGCATTTATGAGCTCTGTGTACTGACCTTAGTAGATACTTTCTGTCCAAAAATAAAGGACAGTCCTTGAATGGGCCCATTTTAAACAGCAAAACAGTCAACATCCAAGCTCTCTTCAGTTACTCTTTAATGAAGACTAAATGCAACACATAGGTTGTGGAGAATTTTCGGAGAATACACAATGTCCTGTCACATCTTGTAAAAGATGTGGCGGGAGTTCAAGATTTGACAATGTAGATGTCTGTGCCTCAACGGGTCCCCTCATTTGTGTTTCCCAGATTCCCAGAGAGACCCACTGTCCCTGGGGAGGGTCTTGCTGGCTCCAAACTGTGCTCAGCACAGCCTAGTGGCCCTGAGTCAGGAGGGTGGATGCTGAATGTTGATGTTTTTCTCCTGGCTCATTACACTCCAGGGACTTCACGGTAGCTGAACAAGAGCCCCCATCACTTTGAAGAAGGTGTGTGGTGGCTTCTGAGAGCCTCTCTAAAAGATTCATGAAGCTCCGTTCATGTATCTTAAGAAAGGTAAAGATTCAGGGTCCACTAATTTTAGGGCCAAAAACCATCACCCATGATAGCCAGAGGGGCCAGTCTTTGCAGTAGTGAATTTGTGTTTGGTGTGCTGGGCCATCCCTTGCATGTGTTCTTTGTGGTTAATAATAGTGTTTGTTTAGTAGTCACTTCCCTAAGAGGGAACACTAATGTAATACACACTGAGTTTTCTGCTGCTGGCTGGGAATTATCCATAGGTCATAAATAAATTACCACCACATAGGAAAGACAATAAAATTACATTATACTCCTACTACCTCCAATTACAGTAAGCACGACAATTATAAGGTTGTACTCCTACAGCCACCCTAGGGAGAAAATGAGAGGAAAATGTTCCATTAGCTGGATGAAGAGAGCACAGCAGGCTCCAGTGGAGCTCCTCACTGGGAGCACCCATGGTGCACCCCAGCACACGAGGGGCGCTCGAGATGCGGGCCAACAACGAAACCCTGACAGTTAGCCCCGACAATGTACGTTCTCTGAACCTGAAGGAGACATTTCAAAGCAGCACATTTATGTTTTCTTCACTTCTTCTTTATGAAGTTGGAGTGAGTCTTTTGCTTGTGGAAACGAAGTGAGTCAGGACCGAAAGTTTAGTTTACACATAACTCCGAAGTACTGTTGGCAGGCTCGGGGGTCAGCACACATCAGCGAGTGGCGCTGTGAGTAACAGGGAGGGCTGAGGACGGTGACAGCAGAGAAGCGTTCACGCCAACCTGAGCAGGGAAAAGTTGTAACTGGGTTAATGTGAATGAATGGTCTAGCTTCGGCGTACCCATGCTACGAAGGAGACCACAAGAAAAAAGAGTACCTCTGAGGGCTCTCACTCCCACTGCCAAAGAATGCAGTCTGGCCCCTGGAAGGCACTGTGTTAGAGGCAGAAGAGATTTCCTGAGACTGGGTTCCTGTGCTCAGATTTTGCCCCCACCCCAACTTAGTCTTGTCAAGCTCCAACCTTCCTCTTTTGCAAAATGGAGGTACCAAACTTCCATGGGTTTTTGGGAGGACTGAAGAGAAAATGGCTGGGGATTAATCACTGAATGGAAAGTGCTTAACAAATGTTAGTTATTGTTATCTACCTTCAGAATCAGCCTAGAGCATTATGAATTTCTATGGGATAAGTAAATATTTATGTGATAATACTCTCACAATTTTCATCTGGAGACTAGGATTTAAACTTTACTTAGGTGGTAGACAGTGAAAAGTCACTTGCTTTCATCTCCGTTTAACAAGTAAGAGATATTTGTGCGATTTGAAGATGTCTGACTTGCTCTTCAAATTATCCAGAAATATATGGATAAACATGGGCATATAATGGGTCCTCCCCCACCCCACCCCCCTTTATTCAGAGCACAAGGGGCTTTTTTTTAGCTCAGTTTCACCCCATGAAGCAACATACAACTGACCTTGATCCTGCCAGTCCGCTCCTGCGCACCAGCTGGCCCAGTACCTCTGGGTGGGGACTGGTTCAGCCTAGAACCCTCTCCGCCCTTCCCTGGAGTTCACGCCTCCAGAAATTGGGCAACTTCTCAGTTTAAACCCTCAAAACACCCTCAGAGGGGTTTCCTGTGTTGCAAATTTCCAACCTTTGACTTCAATACATTACTAACAGAAAGCTGAAAAAGAAAAATGACAAGTGCAATAGACTGTACCTTATTGAGAGAGAGTATTCCCTGGGATCCAGTGTTTCAAGTGTTAGTATGCTTAGTGTCTGATTTTGCTGGTGCGTCAGAGAGTAGTTTGCAACTGCAATTAGGCTTTAGATGTTTTGTGGAATTACTGCAGCTGTTTTTGTATCATTTAGTTTGTATCCAGATAAGGAGTTTGAGAAGAAGTCCTTCTCAGTTACACCTTCGCCTGTTCTTGTGACACCTGCTGTCCTTGAGACAAGCAAGGGCCGGTTCTTTGACCCGAATAGTGTGGACGCTACTTTTCACAGGACTCGGTGCTCTTTTCCTGATTACAGAAGGTTTGGTGTTGCCCCTGCCACGCCCCTGCTTCTCTGACAATTATGCATTCTGTTGTAAAAATTGTACCCACTTCCACCCTCCCAGATGCCTCACCCTTCATCCTTCTCTTTCTTCTTCTTTTTAAAAAAAACCCTAAGAATTTATCACTACCTGGAAGACTTACATCTTTTACCGTTACGACTTTGTTAAATTAGCATTTGTTAAGCAGAGCCCCAGGATGTCGGGTGGTGGGCGGAAGGTTCAAAATAAAGGCCACAAGGGAAAGTGAAATAGAGGAGTTTATTACTCACAGGTCCTGGAGGGCACACAGAGTGCTTTGAGAGGCCACGGGGTGGGGGCAGGGCGTGCAGTAGAACGAAGTCTCTAGAATAATGACATAACAGATGCTTAATCAATAAGTTTTAAATTAAAGAAGAATCTGTAGGTAGAAAATTTATCAAAATTTGTGTGTGTGTGTGCATGTGTGACCCAACCAGGAAAATTCTATTAGGGAAAGATTTTTATATTTCCACAACTTCCTAACCATGATCCCTGAAATCATTCTCACCACCATCATTTTTTCCCTGTTGTTAATAATTTGTCTCCTCTCTTTCTCAAAATTACATGGCTACACACGGTAACATTTAGTTTATGTAACCTCTGGTTTACCTATACATAATAGAAGCAAAGAAGGTGAAAGGAACCTTAGACATCATCCAAGCATCTTGCCTCGTTCCCACATTTTCCAGCTGAGGAAATGGACAATAAACAATGCAGTAGCTGTGACCACATAGCTATCAACACAGCCTGAATTTGGGGGGTTTTGTTTTAGTCTTAGGATAGAAGTCTTCTGACTTTACAGAAAGATTTGAAAAACCTGTCCTCATCAGGATATAAGCCCCCATAAGCTCATGAGCCCTAATTCCCCATTTGTAATCATGAGGTGATCGTTTGGGCTGAGTCACTTTAGCACGGTGGACCACATGAGTAAGGAGTCCTAGATATGGTGTAATGTGAGAGGTAGCACAGAGGCCCTATAACCCCAAAATGGAATACACCCCATGTCAGAAATTGCACCACTGGCATTTGTGCTAAGCTTTACTCACTCCACAATCCTATTTGAGAAGCAAATCCCCTGAGTGGTGAGATACACAGATTTCTAATACTTTAGTGGGGACACAGAAACTTCAAAGTGACCCCAGAAATCTAGGACCACAGGCACACAGATTGTAGGTTTGGGGAGGGAACAGAATGGGAACTAGGAATCTGCTCAAAGGTGAAGCAAAAGGTTGAGGGTGAATTGCTCACTTACACCCAACTCTGTGTTCCCTCCCAGTTAAATGACTTAAAAAAAAATCTTGAAAGTGTAAATAGTGGGATATAATGCAGAACTAATCATGTTGTATAACAGCACTGGGATGCAGTGACAGGGTTACTTAACAGTTGTAACTTTACTAAAAGATAGCATGCCCGGATCTCCTCAGTGAATACTGATGAATACATAAAGTGAACTTTGGGATGCATGAGGGACAGCTCTGGAAGTTTTCTGCAGTTGTAGCTCGCACAGAACAAAGCGGGTTTTGTGGGTAGGGATGAAATTAGAGTAGGTGGGGATGTGTTAGGGGCAGTGTGGTCCCTCCTGATGGAGGCAATGAGGGGATGCACAGTCTGTGGAGAAGCTGAGCCACAGGAATGAAACTGACCAAAAGTGGGTCTCTTTTCATTAGTGTCATGTGCCAGCAATTCTAAACAATGTTACTGATGAATCAATCCTCTTCCATACTATCTCTTATCAGTCTAAATTCTAAGCAATTACTGTGGCTTTAGTTGAGTTGAAATAAAATACATGAAAGTTTCAAATTAGCACATATTGATAACCTATCCTTTCATAAGCCTTGCATCCTGCATATAAGTTAATTTGGGGAGTTCCCAGTCACACTGTCAGCCCCTACACTTGGACTTGGCTGCACCCATTTTTTCCAGAGTCATTATGATGGCAGATTGTTGAAGCTTGCTTGCTTTGAAGTGATTTCTATCTCCAAACTTTGGGTACTACATAGTCCTATGTTTAAAAAGTGTATTTGAGATTAACCGTTTAGCACAGTGATTTGAAAGATGAAGAGATAGAACTTGAGTCCCTTTGACTTGGTCATTCCATGCAGTTCTTATTGCAACAGTGAAACAGCATGCTAACCTAGAGCTGTGACGTTTTTGTTTGAGAGAGGTCAATTTTATAGCAAACCTCAAATATTTTACTAAATTTGATATTTTACTGTTAATTATTTGTTTTAAACTAAAGAGTAGCTCAAGAAAACAGAACATTTGGCCAGTGGTATGATTTGTTGTCTAAATTGCACCTTTCATAGATGTTTTAGTTTTATTAAAGTTTGCCTCTCAGCTACTATAATGTCATTATGCATTACTGTGACACACCAGTTTGTATGTATAAATTTGTCCCCTTTAAAAAACATATTCATGTAATTTAAAAGTATTAGTGTATTATTCTTCATTTGCTCTGTAATAAATAATTTAATTTTACACTTTATGGGCATGATTGTTACGATACATGAAGGGCAGTTTTCACTGTCAGTGCTCCTTTTCTGAATCTCATTTTTATTCCTTTCATGATTATTACTGCAAATAATTTTGTCACATGGAGGTGATGGGCATTCAAAATAATCCACGCAGGGTGTCAAATACTCCTGGTATGCCACGAATGTCCACTACACTGAGGTCTTCTCTTAGGATCTGTAGTAACTATTTGCAACGTTGAAAACACACTTGCACTTTGGTTGATTTTTTTTTAGTGATTTCAAAGCCAGCAATGGGCTATACAAGAACAATTTGAGTTCCATTTTTAACTCCATCAGCAGGTAAGAATCCTATGATTGTAATTACTCAGTCTTTACTGGTTAAATTAACACTCAGCTATTGGGTTTGCTGTGCAATATGTGATATTATTTTACCTATCGTGTTGTTCAAAGCAGTCTTATCACAGTAACAGCACGCTAGCAAAAAAAGCCTTATAGCAAATAGGTAAATACATGTCTTTTGTGAATTAGAAGGGGGTAATTATGTCAGTCTTATTGCATTTGTGGGTGAATGGCTAAAAATAATAGAAGTAAAAATGTCAGGAAATATTAACCATTAAATACAAATAATCACAAGATTGTCGTAAGCATGAGAACAATCTATCCAACACAGTTTTTGTTGCATTTGCTAGAGCACCCAAGTTAGAATATAAAAACACAAGCACAAATAAATACTCCTTCATTTTCCTTTCCTTTCATTTTAAGGAGCCCCAAACCTGTATACCACAGGTACAATTGCTATAATTTTCTTGTCAGAGTAGACCTTTTTTATAAAGGACCCCCAAATTATTATTTTTACTTAAAAATTTTATCTTTATGCTTTATACAGAATAACCCAAGTAAATCCAGATATCAAAAATATTTTGGCTTCTTAGGAACATGTAAGATTATGCTGTATAAGTTGCACTTATTATCAAGTCATTTGAAAGTAAACACACCAGACCTTGCCACTGAGCTTCCAAGTATTCTCTTTGACTAACTACACACTTACTCCGTGATTCAGTCATTGCGTTATTTTTCTGGGAATTCCTTTTTCTTGTGAATGGCCTTCAAACCAGGTGGCATAGTCTTCAAAATATTTGATTTCTTATTGAGATGGTTGATTAAGCTCAGTGAAGTGGTTTTTATTTAAAAAGAAGAGGCAATCATAAGGTTCATTTTTCTTCTGTAGCTTCTGCGTTAGTTTTGAAGGCTTCTGCAAAGGGAAGTCCCCTACATATTTCCTAGCTAGGATGGCTTCACAAGAATCCTCTGTAGGGGAGACTAATTTGAAAGATTGTATCTATTTGAATACATTGATGGGTACAATTGTAAATGATGTCAGTGTCATTTAAAAAATAGTGAAATAGATTCTAATGGCATTTGATGTAAAGCAATGATTGGGAGCATAAGTTAGTTGTGTTTGAGCAAGAATGAAATGCTTCAAGTTAGAAGTCACCAGGGAACTGTCTGACTTGATCAGTTTTAGGATCATATTAAGTTTTCTCCAATCTTTGTCTTTTAAATTTTGCCTAGAACATTATCAGTGGTGGACTAGTAACACTATTTTGCTTATATAATTATTATGCTTAACCTTATTCCAAAAACAATGTGAGGAAACCATAAAAGATATAATAGTATAACATTAATAAAGATCAATATAATAGAATAGTATAGGACAGTAGAATATAACAGAATAAAAATAAATAAATTGAAGCAAAGGGAAAATATAGAATAGTAAAATAAATGCAATACAAAGGTAATAACCAAAAATGCATATAAAAATGCTCTGGAAAAATTAAATAAAGGTCAAAATTTCAGCTCTCAGCTTTTAGTTACCAAAACAGAGAGGAAAATTACCCATTACAAGAGTTCATTTTCTGTGTGTGTGTGTGTGTGTGTGTGTGTGTATGAGAGAGAGAGGGGGAGGGAGAGAGAGAGAGAAGCAGTAGGGCTGGTTAGCATAACTGGATACAAATCTAAACCCAACTTTGCCTTTAACACAAACTCTTAATTTCTCTGTGTTGCAGTAAATGTGGGAATTTAATATTTCTCTTTTCCCCATTTGGCTAGCACATTTAAAAAAAAAAGTGGAGTGTAAATAATTGGGACCCACTAGCAGTTCCTAAGTCTTTAAGAAAATAGAGACAGCTGATATGTTATTTGAGGGGGAATCAAAGGATATGAAGGAGCATCACTTATGTCCCACTCACTTTAGATGGGCTGTGTCATTTCATTCATGCACATCTTATGAAGTAAGATTCCTATTTTACAAATGAGGATCCTGGGTCCAAGGTTCACTTAAACAGATGTAGCATTTGAACTGTGTCTGCCTAACCTGAAATCCAGAGTGTATTTTCCACTGATGACACTGCTTATTAATCCCTCCAAGGGCTTCACTGAGAAAAGTGTCTTAAGTAGCATAATAAAGTTATTCCTACTTCAGATTCTCTGAGAATCAATCTTTGACTTTCAAAAAGCCCAAGATAACTTTTGTGCACTCACTTGAGTCTAGACCTATCTGTTAGCCATTTGGACCTGAACTATTATTTACTCAATATTTTAATGTGTATTTATTTTTCAATTTAAGAAGGAAACTTTATGTCACTATTAAAAATGTACAACCATTGTCTTTGCTAGAAATAGAATGAAGTATGAAGAGAAATAACTAACAACAGGTGTGAACCCGTGCAGCCCTTAGAAAGCTCTCAGGCACCACCAACTGGGCAGGTGCAGAACTGGGAAGTTAGTAAGCGCTTCTCCTCTTGGGGTTTAGGGTCCAGGTCTTCAGCAGGAGCTTCCTGAGGGTCCGAGAGGCTTGGTACTGTGGTAGAGACTCAGCTCTAGGGAAGGTGAAGGAATATGCCCACTGCTATTAGAAAATTGCAGCTGCAGCTTAGACTACTTTATTCAATAAAGCTAGTTTGGGCAAAAAGGGCTGATAGAATGAACCAAAACAAAATGTCTCTATTCTATGAGAAGAGAACAACTTATTTTCAGATCGTTTTAGCATTACTAAGATTTAAGTGCTCTTGTTCTAAAACTTCTCATTTCTAGGAAGGTAAATTTGACAACTTAAATGTTTCTTTAAATTAATAAATCAAGCAATCTGACACTTAAAAGATATTGGGTTGGCAAACAAGTTTGTTTAGTTTTTCTGTAAAATAAGACATATTTTTCTTTTTTAATTTTTTAAAAATATATTTTATTGATTATGCTATTACAATTGTCCCAATTTTCCTCCCTTCACTCCCCTCCACCTGGTACCCTCATTCCCCCCAACAATTCTCCCTCCCCTTTAGCTCATGTCCATGGGTCATGCATATAAGTTCTTTGGCTTCTCCATTTCCTATACTGTTCTTAACCTCCCCATCTATTTTGCACCTACCAATTTGTGCTTCTTCATCCCTGCACCTTTTCCCCCACTCTCCCTTCCCCTCCCAACCAGTAACCCTCCAAATGATCTCCATATCTATGATTCTGTTCCTGTTCTGCTTGTTTGCTTAGTTTGTTATTTAAATTCAATTATTGATAGTTGTGAATTTATTGCCTTTTTAATGTTCATAGTTTTGATCTTTTTCTTATAGAATTTCCTTTAGTATTTAGTATAATAATGGTTTAGTGATGATGAACTCCTTTAGTTTTACCTTATCTGAGATGCACTTTCTCTGCCCTTCAATTCTAAATGATAGCTTTGCTGGATAGAGTAATCTAGGTTGTAGGTACTTGCTTTTTATCACTTTGAAAACTTCTTGCCAGTTCCTTCTAGCCTGTAAAGTTTCTTTTGAGAAATCAGCTGACAGTCTTATGGGAACTCCTTTGAGGGTATCTCTCTGCTTTTCTCTTGCTGCTTTTAAGATTTTCTCTTTATTTTTTAACCTTTGGCATTTTAATTACAGTGAGTCTTGGTGTGGTCCTATTGAGGTCCATCTTGTTTGGGACTCTCTGTGCTTCCTGAATTTGTATGTCTATTTCCTTCACCAAATTAAGAAAGAGATTTTCATTATTTTTCAAATAAGTTTTCAATTTCTTGCTCTTCCTCTTCTGGCAACCCCCATGACTAGGATGTTGGTACATTTGAAGATGTTCCAGAGGCTCCTTATACTGTCCTTTTTCTTGAATTCTTTTTTCTTCTTGCTGTTCTGAATGAATACTTTTTCACACCTTGTGGCCCAAATCATTGATTTGATTCTTGGCTTCATCCTCTCCATTGTAGATTTTTCTTTATTTCACTTCATGTAACCTTCATTTCTGCCTGGGTCTTTTTCATGCTGTTGAAGTACCCAGTGAGTCCTGGAGCATCCCGATAATCAGTGTTTTGAACTCTCCGTCTGATAGAGTGCATATCTCCATTTCATTTAGTTCTTTTTCTGGTGTTTTATTTTGTTCTTCAATTTGGGCCATATTTCTGTTTCCTCATTTTGGCCGCCTTCCCCATGTTTGTTTCTGTGTACTAGGTAGAGATGCTTTGACTCCCTTAGTAGCATGGACTATTGTAGAAAAGCGCACCTCTAAGGTGTGTGGGGCAGAGCCTTAGGTAATTGCCAGGGTGGGCAACTTGTGTAACCACTCTGTTAATCTGTCTGGGGGTGAGAGCTCTGGAGTTTTTGGCAATTGCTTTGTTGCCAATCAAAATTTCTCCCCATATGCCATGGTGCCCTTCCAGCTGTCTGCGTGAGTCCTAACTCAGAGGACTCACGTGCTTTTACCTAACTCAGTGTTTTTACCTTTCTTGAAATAATAAAGCATATGCCAAAAATGTTGCATATTTTCTTCCATCTTCAATATTAAAATGGCTACACAAAAATTCACTGATTTTTGTCTTTTTAAATGCATGCTGATATGACAGCTGTCACAATACAATCTAATAAAATTGTTTTGAATGAAGTTCAAGACAACTAAGCACTACTAGAGCCATGTTAAGGAAAAAAGAAAAAACAAACAAACCTTTTGGACAACTCAATATGTGGTCAATTAAATCAATACTTTTGTATTATATTTAGGAAAAAATTTTCAAGAAAACCCAGTGGTACACAGCTGGGTTTACATTTTTTTCCTAGAGCCCAACATAGTACATTACATAAGTGTCTGTGTCAGAATATTCTGAATGTATTAATTTCCTTACCAGACATCAAACTAGGTTTAATATGGTTTATTTTGTGGTTCACTTGTAGTAATTAGTCATGAATTGCACAGGTCATACCTTGGACAACAGAAAGCCTTCCAGAAGTTGAGCTCTATTAATAGTTTGTGGGTCATTACTGCATTTGTTCTATGTTCTGATGAATTTCAGTTTTGTTCAACCCTACTTTTGTTAGAACATGGCTATTTTTTTCAAATCTCGTGAATTTTGAGTAAATGTCTTCCCATGTATAATAATGAATTGTTAAACTTCAGCAACTTTTATAGAACACTCAAGCCCACTTAATTTTATGGCTGTTTTAACTCCAAGGACCCATTCAAACAACAGAGTAGGCATTTTTGCAATACAACGTATAGCTGAACATTCAAAATTAAGGTCAGAAGGATAATTCATACAACTTTGATAATTTTAAGGAATAACTAATTCTAGGCATTAACAGTTGCATGAAAAGGCCATCTTTTAACCTTGATATTAGAAGAGAGTGAATATTGATTGAATACCTTTGCACTTAGAACTTACTACCATCATTCACTGCTCACAATAACCCTATGAAGCCAGGAAGAAACCAAAGACCACAGAGGGTAATTTATCCAGGACCACCCAGCTTGTAAATGGCAGAGCTGGGACTTGAAGTCAAGCCTGTATGACTTCAAAGACTGCATATTTTCTCTATACCACTCTGCCTTTATGGTTAATGAAAACATTCAATATAATCACAATTCTTGGATACTGGCAACTTTATTTTATCCGTATGCAGGAATCACTGAAAAGCTGTGGCTTTACAGGGTGTGAAGAGTCCAACATACCAGGTCATATTGTATTAAAGTCAAGATCAACTCTGGGAACAGTGGGGAGCTCACAAAGCTGTTGTCCGGTGAGTGCCAGAAGGGCATTTCTAAGATCGGAGTGCAAACGCTTTAAGGTTCACTGGAGCATAACTGCAAAGAATGTGACCTGTGACGAGGAGCAATGGCAGGCCTCTGCTGGTGCTAGTCTAACAGGTGGAGCTGAAGCCCTGCACAGCGCGTCTGCAGAGCAGCGCCACGGTGCCACAGGTCTGCTGGTGCCAGAGCTGGCAGTCACAGGGCCGAAATCACCTGTGCATCCTGCAGACTCTACCACTGTTTGCAGAATGGACTTTTTCTACAAATGTGTGAAACCACCACTCAAACATAATTGATTTTATTTTTGGTGGGAAAACGACCTATTTTATTACCTATTAAACATTTTACTACTGAATCAAGACTAAGCTTCTTTGTGTTTCTGGTGGCACTGAGAATACAATGCAAAGGTGAATGTTGCCTTCAAAAAAGTTCAAAATAATGGTGTGAAAGATGGAGGAAAGGTTTGCATTTTTCTTGTTTTATACATACACATATATGAATAAAACAGTTCATTTATTTAACAGTTCACTTGTCTTATATAGTTTCCTCCTAATCCTATTTATACATATTTTCTTCATTGTAACAGAGGGAAAACTCATATTAGTGTATGTGGACATGCATTCAAAATCAGCAACAAAGGGGTAGACAGTGGTGGAGTGTACATTTAGTATGTAGGAGTCCCTTCATGTTTCTGTGTATATTAGTCTGGACATTAAATATGGCAATTACATTCCTTAGAAATTTGTATATATTTAAATACTCAAATCTCAAACATTTGGAAGAAAAAACTGTTATCTTGCATGCTTATTCTTACAGTATAGAATATTCAGGTTTCTGGAATTCTGCTTGTCAGACAGATGTGCAGAGATACGATGTTGCCCTTAGAATGCCCTTCTTTCCTTTGTCCGCCTGGTGAACTTAACCATCACTCATTTGGACAATTTCTAATTAACAATGTCTACAGTAAGTCTCCAATATTACAATGCTAATACATTCCATTTTTTAAAAAAGATTTCATTTAGTTACTTTCAGAGAAGGGAGGGAGAAAGAGAGGGAGAGAAACATCAATGTGTGGTTGCCACTCGTATGTCCCCCACCAGGAACCTGGCCTGCAACCCAGGCATGTACCCTGACTGGGAACCGAACCAATGACCCTTTGGTTTGTAGGCTAGCACTCAGTCCCCTGAGCCACACTAGACATGGCTCTAGAAGTTAAACCACTGAAAATCAGGTACTATTTTTGCTGTTGTTGTTGTCTCTGTCTAGTTCTGGAGTGGCATACAACAGGAGCACAATAAAAGTTTAACATTACTTACAAGTTTTTGTTAGCCAAATTAAGGTTTCCATTCCAACTAGATTATTCAGCGGTTTTAAATCCCAAGTCATACCTTATGTTTAATTGTGTCTAGGCCTTTAAAATGAAATGAAGCGGCATGTGCTATTTTACTATGTATAAGGGAAATACGTATTATGGGCATGAAGCCACTGATATTTACATTAGTTAAAAGTTCTCTTGGCACTATTAGTTATAAGCCATAAGCATCACTAATCACTTTTGGTTACTTCCCTAGCAAAAGGAGATTTAGTGGCTTGCTATTTGCTTTATTTTAGATTCAAAAATATTTTGTTTTAGCTTATGTACAAAAATTGAAGTTCCTTAAAAACGTTAAGTAAAATATTTAAATGTAAACTGATATACAATAATTTGTAACTTTTAAATAATTTTTATAAATTCTTTCTAGATTTTAATATGATGCTCTGTAAATATATTACAGAAAGGGTAAATAATAAAGTAACTGGCTAAAAGGTTCCCAAGAGCCTATATATAGCATGAGCTAATAATCTTTGCTGTAATAATCAAGATTTTTAGGCTGAAACATAGAAGACTGACTTCACTGTTGGTGAATCTAATAAAATAGTTCTTCAAAATTAATTCATAAGAAATTACAGAATACTGAATTGTATTCAATAAACACCTGCTAAGAGATCAAGTAAAATATGGTACTTAATCCCTGTTTAATTCTATACTTCTCTTAATTCTAAAATGCAGGTGATTTAAATTGTTCATTTTAGATAGGCGTAAGCTTAAATTCTGAATATTTAATTAACTTTCCCCTGTTTTACTAGTACTTACTAATTTTTAAATGTCAGATTGGCATGTGTTTTCAATTGTTGTCTATTCTTAATTCAGTTTTTACAAAGTAGCTCAAGATAACTGCTCACAAAAGATCTCTCAATTACCAAATTATTTCTCTAATGAACATATTATATATCCAATTACACACATCAGTAATTTCATAATTGTTTTTTTTACTTTTGTTTGATTTTTTTGCTTATTATTTCTTATGCTTTGCAGTTTCTGGGAGGAAAGTTACATAAAGCACCTGTAAATAATTGGATTGCGTCTTGGCATTTGGAATAAGATCAAGTGTGAAAATAACGAGGTCATATTCAAGCAAAGGAGTTTTTTGTAATGGGACACATTTCCTTTAAAGAAATCTTTAAAAGGGAAAGTATAAAGTTCAATACTTAAATATTTTGAAGATAGTTCACAAACACTTAAGTTAAATGTCATTTATTTTCTAAAATGTACAAATGTCTTATTTTTATTATCACTCATGCACTATAATAGCAGGGAGAATAGCAACAAATATTCTTTGAACACTTCAACAAACACAATGTAAACACTCACTTTAATAATGTTTCCTTTGTTAATACAAAGCTGAGTGCATTTTTTCCTTGCCTCTGGCTGAGCTGTGACTGAGTAGCAACAGCAGAGTGCTGAAAGAATTTTTCAACAGCAATTGGCCTGTTTTAATTTACTTTTCAAGGTTGATGATCAGGATCACCATGTTGCTTGCAAAAAGATCTTATTTCCATTAATTTGATTCAATCATTCTTCTTGTCCTCACCATATACAGTTCCCCTGAAAGCTTTGAGTGAATCGGAAGTGCCACCAGTGCTCAAGTTCTGTAATTTCATATATATAACAAACTCCTATATCCTTGAGAAACGAATCTGTCATACCCACTGGGAAAGGTGGGTACAGAAATGAGTGACTCAGATGTGACACCTCTGCCCTTTGTTCATCAAACAGAAATACTCTTTGTAGTCAGTAGACTTATGCAACAATAATGCCAGAGCATTATCTGTTCAATCCTAATTCTGTTTAAATAAAGAAATTCTAAGAGTGATGCATATTGCAAAAAAGTAAGGCTTATTTTAAATGTATTAATATCCTAAAAATGTAATGGGAAGTAATCACATTATCTTCCACATCTTTCATACATTTCAAAATAGGTGAATTTTCCCAATCTCTTTTTCTGTGAGGAACCTTGTACAGTTAGTTCCATTGTGTACAGTTCCAACATTCAAAGAGCCCTAGCTAGGTGATTTGGAAAATTCAATGGTACTACATTCTTCACACTAAACACAACTAGAAAAACTACAGAACAGGCCAGGAAAAGAAATTCCTCTCTCAGACACTGGAAAATTAACAAAGTTAATAATTTAAAAAAAATAGATCACATTTACGCAGGTTATGCTTCTAAAAGAGAAAAATCACAGGGTTTCAAAGTAAATACAGCCATAAATTATCTCTTTATAACCTGCAGAGGGCACTCTAGCCCCTTGAAAGAAAAAGTAAAAATTTTAAGAGGGATAACTTTTTTCATTTTTATTATTAAAAGTGTTATCTAAACCATTTTTAAACAAAACTACAATTTAAAAATACATTTAAAGGAAACATACACATTGACTTTAAATGTTTAATAGATTATTAAAATATACAAATTTTCACGTCCTATTGGAAAAACAATTCAGCAGGTGGTTTCTATCCCAGGGTGTGTCAGCCTGCAAATGCTGTGCATCATACGTTACCACCACACTCACCGCATTGCCCACAGTCATGCCGATTGGCCGGGGCCTTAGAGAAATCAACATGGACCTCAGAGTAACCCCCTCGTAAGGCAGTACACTAGTAATACAGGTAAGGCCTCGCACTGCTCCAGGGTACATATAAACAATACTATAACCATAAAATGGCTGATGAAAAAAATTAGAAGCTAGTGGGAAAGTTCATAAGAGTTTTCAATCGCTTTATAAGAGTGATTTCATGAGTTCTTTGGCAATTTTTATTTTAATGAACTGTTTCATTACTGCTAACATTGTGTTTGGAGGGGAGATATTTAAATATCTGACTTTAAATGTTCTTCCTCTGACATGATACTGAAATGTTTCATTAGAAAACCCACCAAGTCACACACACTATGTATTATGTATATTACATATTTTATATAGCTCCTTATACATATTTTATATAGCTTCTCTGATGGCATATTTCAAAATACATTGTAGCATTTTATTAACTAAATATTTACTGCATAATGAATTATTAAAAATACTAGTATCTTAGCAACTTGGCAAGGGGATCTTGCCTTTCATCTTATATTTTGATCCTCAATTTCTGTGATTAAGTAACTTACTATCAAAAGATATTTGGAAAGTTTGGTTACTTAAATGGAACTCCAGAGGCTGACACCAAGGTAAGTTAGAAACCTACTTCTTTTAGTCATTGTTTCAATTTAGAAATTGGGTCATAAAAACCCTAAGCCAAAAAAATGTGTAAGAAAATTATTTAAATACCTTGTATTGCAAAATGCTACTAGAATAATGAACAATTATAAAGTATTTAAAAATGCTTTGTATATAATAAAATTAATCACTAATAATAATTTAATATTTAAAAACAAATTTTGTTAAAAATCATTGTTTCTTTTTTAAGGGTCTTGAAATATGTGAGGAATAGATTTTCAAATTTGATATCTTGCAAGATAAATATTGACATTGGTAAGCTTTTAAACAGGAATTTTTTGAGAAGCCCTAGCATGAAATACATCTTAAAATTTTATTCTTAAAATATTGTGCAAAATTCCATAGAATATTTAAAAGTTTTAAAGGTATGGAACAGATACACGGTTAAATGAAAAGAAGGTAGAAGAATGGTAAACAGTACTGTGGAAAATGGCTATTTTGATAATTTAATTCTTAGAAGTATTTCTGTAACGGCATCATTTACCTTTAATGAACAAAAATCTTCTTTATGAACAATTAAAATAGAATAAAAGAAAATGGATGCAATTATTCTTAAGTTGGGAAAATAAGTTGTTTTCCTCAAGAAAGAACAAAGTTAACAAATAAAGCTTTGAAACCAGAAGCCTTAAGATGAATAATTGTGTATTACATGTTTTCCCCAGTTGGATTCACCACATAGCAGGGCATTTTTTAACGGGAGGAGAGTGGGAAGAAATCATGCAGTTTAAGAAAACAGAAGCATGTTTCTCAACCTAAGTTGTAGCCACTGCTTTGATTTTTGAGTTATCTCAGGGCCGATAAGTGTATACTCCAGCACATGAAACAAAACCAGAAAATATACCTAAAATGTAATCTTTGTTTCTTCTTTCTTCAAACCTTGTTTTCTAAACTCATTCTTAGGCAAAGCAAAAAGAAATGTTTGTTTTATTACGTAAGAAATAAACTTCATTTGGTATTCAATTGACTTTCTAACTTAGCAGACAGGACTTTACATCTCCAAATACTGAAAATAAATTACATTCTTGGCCCTTGCTTTAAAAGGTTAGAGAGAATAAATGCACACCCTGGTAGTGTTCTAGTGATCTCCCTAATCTCAGTTGCACTTTGTCAGAACGAGGTAACTGGTAGTTAAGTGAAATACCCTAGATCAAAGGGGGATTAATCACCAACTGAATCCTTGCTGAATAAACCTGTCATTCAAGAAAATTATTTCCACTGAACTTAGCAGAGGATTGAAGGTATTTGCATAACAGGGACCAACGCACTTCAGCCAGGTTAAAAGGTTCAGAATTCATCCTATGTTTAGCTTTTTGCCTCCTTTTCCTTTCAGCAGCGTGGTACAATGGTTTCTAATCTGATAATACAGCTAACTATCTAAATGATGTCAGAACAGGAAAGTATTGCAAAGTTTGGATGAGGGATGGATCAATTTCACTTTCAGTAACTCCTAAATCTGATTTGTTGGAATTTAAGATGTAATCCTAAAAAAGTCCCTTAAACCTGAGGACTGTTTATTAACATCCCTTTTCTGACCTTTGTCTTAAAACAACCGTTCAGCTGCGGCAGCAGTCCCGGCCCAGGCTCTGGATGAAAGCCCCACCTACCTACCTCCCAGGGGTGGAGCAGGAGCTATGTGTGGCTCTAAAGTGACATACTATAATACTGAAATACTATAATAAAAATATTAGTTGTTGTTCTTATGTATAAAATTGTGCTTTCATACAGTGTATAAACTCACAATAATTTAACTCATATTTAGTTGATGTAAAAAGAACTTAAATTTTATCAGACTGTTTAATTAAGAAACCATTTTTAAACAAATAGTTTTTTTAAAGAACTTTTGACAAAGCTATTGTTTACTTCAAACCTGATCTTCAAATTAATTATTTAAAAAAGTAAAAAAAATGCCCACCCCTGTAAGTGTATTACTGTCTTTAAAAAGTTTTAAAAACACTGTTTGGAAAAGAAGGGTTATATCGAAATCATGAACCATCTTTTCTGGAGCACTTTTTTTCAGAAATGTAACACTTTCTGTACCTTTTGAGTCTACTGAAGCATAATTACTTATATGATAGATATTATATTTCATAATCATATTTTTGCACTAAAAGGGAATTTAGCCATTTTGCATCTAGAGTAGGTGTGATACCATCCAAATCTGTGGAAGTAGGTGCTCATATTCACTGCAAACGCAAAGTATCTTTCAAGTTAAAAATGCAAAGAATAGTTATCAAAGAAAATGAATAAAATCCATAGTGAGATAATTTTTTAGAAAATGATTGAAGTTTTAACCCAAGAAAGGACTCTTAGAGTGTCTTATAGCTTAGAATAAGAGCATGTCAATCACGATTAAGCTTCTGGAATCGGAATCCCTTTGAAATGCAGCTGTTTCTTCTTTAATTGTGGCAGCAGACTCTCAAGAAAAGAAAGGTCCAGCCTTAAAGATGAGTAAGGAATACAAAATAGCTCAGGATTAGTTGTGGAGTTCAAAGGTCGCTAATTACACTAAGGAGTTCCCAGACACAGGGAAAACATTAAACAGGTCACCTACCAAACGGGAAACGGACTTTGTCTTCAGAAATTATCCTGAAGTGACAGGTTTCTAGACAAAATCAAAAGCATCACAATGTGTCCAGCTGATCTTAACAGGATGAAAACATGAGTTGGTTTCAGTTCTGTAGTGCAACATTAGGGCGGGATGGTGACAGATGGCATCAGCTTGCCCACGGCCCACACTTTTTCCAGGACGCCCTAGATTTTCCTCAGGTTTCTAGAAACGTCAAATCAAACATTCACTGGTTTTTCTGATTGTTTACAAAGCAAGTTTTCCCTAGAGGATTATTATACCGAATCATTGTCTACTCACTAGATAAATGCCTCTTGCCTTGTTTTAGTGTGCTTTGCTAAACATTTATACAATCACGATGCCCAATGGCTCCATTAATATTAATGTAAGTTAAATGTTAAGCTTTCCTTGAGTTTAAGAGAGATCAAATAACTTAGGGGGAATATTTTTTTTATTCTTTCAAAAAAAAAAGGTTTTTACTACTGATTATCTATGATTAAGCTAGAATAACAAGTTAAAAATCCTGGTTAGGCAGTTATTCTATTTCCTTTGTTACTTGGGATAATTTTGAATGGAGAACATTATGCCATGATAATGCCTTGCAGAGAATGAGAGTTTATAATGAGTAGGATTGACTTTACTTTAAAAATCATATTTCAAATCCTAAATTTATATGCAATATTCCTTCAAACTCTCTTTCAAGGACTTAGCAGCTTTTTCTAAGCCTTTCCTTAGGAAACTCATTAAAAAATAGAAACCAAGATGTAATTTAATTGAATACTAATCTATAATGTATATTTTTTCATAACACTTCTAATTCTGTAAAAAGAAACTTGACATGAATTAAGTTTTGAGAATCTTGAGATTTCACCTTTTCTTTTTTTCTTTAAATTTTATTTTAATCATTGTTCAAGTACAGTTTTCTGCCTTTTACTCCAATTTCAGCCTACCCACCCATCCCTCCCCACTTCTCTCCCATTACCACCCCTCCCCTAGGTTTTGCCCACATGTCCTTTAAATTTGTTCCTGTAAACCCTTCCCATTCTCCCCTGAAATCCCCCCCTCTTCTCTCCCCTCTGGTCACTGTCAGCCTGTCCTCTATTTCAGGTCTTTAACTATATTTTGCTTGTTTCTTTGTTTTGTTGTTTAGGTTCCTGTTAAAGGTGAGATCATATGGTATTTGTCTTTCACTGCCTGGCTTATTTTGAGATTTCACCTTTTCTTGAAGGGTCACTTCAAGTCCAACTTGACAATGAACTGCTTTGGAAACAGAATGAGACATATAATTGTCAAGACAGGTAGAGAATAAAGAGCATGACTAGATTCTGAGGAATACAGAAGAATGCTAGTAAGAGAGTAAGAATAAACACCTTAAGTAGAATTATGCAGATTCTTTATAAGTCAACTGGATAGTTCTGATTAAGAACAGGCTACTATTTAGACAATTTCCCTTTGTTTTCATTGGCTATTTTTTCAAGAGATTTATAGTTGTTTCTAATATGGTCTCTAGTATTCTATATCAACACAATGTAGTAGGTACTTAGTACTCAGGTTTGGAAGAACAAATACTTTTTTTTATCTTGCATGTCATCTACAATTCATCGGGGGTGGCTGCCTGTAGCTCTGCACTGAAGAGGAGCCTGAGCCTGCATCCAGAAAGCTCAGTGGACAGATGTTGCGCGTGGGTCACCGGCCAGCAGTGACCACGGAACACTGTGGATGGCTCGCCGAAAAACACGCGAGAAACAAACATACAAAGAGACAAACTAGTTTTTGTGGGGAAGTAGGGACGAAATAGCCACCCCCCCTAGTGGGGAGGGCCCTGATTTACCATCCATACATGCTTTTATTGGGCTCATTTTGTATAATAATTCAGGCAAAGTACAGTACTCATTAGGGGGAAGTAAGAAACTACAGAAAACAAGGAACTCTGCTGGTCTATTTTTGAGTCAGGGTCAAAGAGCTGTAAGACTTTGAGGAACAAACTTCCTCCTTGGACCCCTCTCATTCAACTGAAAGCATTCTAAACAAAGGTTTCACAGTAATTTACATGTTCTTTCTTAGGCCTGATCACCGGGGGAATCCGCTCTTTTCAGCACAGAGCTGCACCACCCTGTCATTGTTTCAGGCTTAGCACGGGAACTAAGGCAATAAGGAGATTTTCTCCCAGATGATGAGGACTCAGGCTATGTCAAAGCCGAGGAGTGAGGGTCCATCACCCCCTTTTTGCTGCAGCCCCCCAAGTCCTTCTTTTGGGGGGCCTCCCAAAGTGATCGTGCCTGGCTTAGGTCGTTCCCCCCGTGGGGAATCTTACCCGTCTTTGGCTAACCGACCAAGCTTTTTGGGGTTCAGTTATGAATAAAGCAGCAGAAGCGGCATTCCTGCCAGGGAGACAAGCCCTTGTCCCCTTGCTAGCTTACGGTTCCAAGGGCGTTCCCTTAGCCTTAGCCTAGGTGGGGGGTTTCAGCTTCTGATACCAGTCAGGGCGGTTCCCAACAGACAGAGGGGACTGTGATTGATTAGCCATGTCTGCCACAGGTACAGGAAGGACCATGTGGCAGGCTGACCCAGGACTACTCTAAAATAAGCCTGAAATGAATCACTAGTGGTTTATGCTCTGAATTATATTTGAGTAAAATCAAAAGGTAACGAAGTTGGAGACATTAATCTTTTAAAAAATTTTTTCAAACTATGTCAGACTAAAAACATTAAACAAGAGCATTTTTAATGATTAAAGCATTCAATGATTTCTCACTTACAGGTTATATGCATACACATTAAAATTAAAGACTAATTTAATGTAGGCTATGTTACTATTGCATAAATCCCATTTAGATATGAGATAATTACAGTAATAATGATCCATATGTTACTGGAGCGGGAGCTTTAGAATTCCATATGTAATAATCAGAAGAAATTAGTTTCCGGTCTGAAAAATAAAAGAAAGAAATGATAAGGCTATATTATATTAACAAAAATTTAGTAAGAGACTGATATTGTAAATTGTGGAACACAATTATTTCAAGTAAGGCAACACTCTGAAATATTTGTTTGATTTTATCAAGGCATACTTAACTTTCACCACTTTAAAAACATGAGTTCATTAAAATATTTAAGTAATCCACTTTTAAGCTTATTTATGACAAATTTATGTCAATATGCCTTACTTATGCCAAATCTGCTAATTTGCCCCCTCACATTTTCCCTAACTTCTATTTCTTATGGACCATTATTTCGAGAACAAATACTCTTTTTTGTAACCTGTTTACCAAGGTCCTAATTCTGATCTTGTAATTAATCTCTACTCATTCAAAGTTTCAGAGATATAAATATACAACCTTCTAACAATGTTTTTAAAAGACTGCTTCAATGATTTCTTATAGTTTTGATCAAATTTAAGCTTTTTGCTTTAATAGCTTTGTAGCTTTAGACAAATGAACTAAAGTTTTCTGATATACAAAATTAAGGTAATGCTAATTTGAGCTAGACATATGTACTGCACATTTCGGACTATAAGACGCCCCCCCCCCCCCCCCCCGCCCCCCGAATAGTGGTTGTTAATGCTGCTGTTGAGTTCTGTTTACATTTACACTGCTGAAATTTTATATTATTTATGTTATTAAATATCTTACTACATTTTTTGCTTCAAAAATTTTCCCCCTATTTTCCTCCTCTATAACCTAGGTGTGTCTTATGGTCCAAAATATGGTAAGTTCTTTTTTTATTGTTGTTCGAGTACAGTTGTCTCCATTTTTACCCCACCACCTCCCTCTGCCCCATAAATTTTTATTATCATATGAATCACTAAATATCCAATTCTGCCTTTTTTTACTCTTCTTCTTCCTAATGAAAGAATACAGGTAGGATAGCTAGGATGTATTACTTTATCCTTTTTTTTTTTTCCTCCAGTTTGGGAACTCAACAACATTGAGAGTCAACACAGCATACAGCTTAAACAGCCAGACTCTGAGCCAGACTACTTGGGTTTGGTTGCCAGTTCTGCCACTTACTAATCATGTGACCCTAACCTCTCTGTTCTGTCAGCATCCTCATCTGTAAAATGGAGATAACTTAATAGGATGTTGTAAATATTAATGAGTTAACACATATAAAATATTTAGAACTGTGCCCGGCATACAGTAAACAATAAATGTTAGCTATTATTATTTAAATTAACATTTTGCACTCAATAACTCATGGATATAATCTAAAATATTGGTGTTTGAATTTAGACAAAACTACTGGTTTGTCCAAACTGACATTACTATATTATGCCTCCACATACATACAACTTACATTATGAAGACTATTCCGTATACATGTATCTCTTTAAAAGGCTGTCAAAAAATAAATGGTATAGTAGAAAACAGGAAAAACTTTAGGGAGGTAAAGAATATGACACAGAATTACATAAAATTTATTATTGCTCTTCACAAGTAATTGCTTAGAATACTGTAGTTCTGAGTTCCAGAATTCTTTTGAAAATTTCAAGTAAGAAGTCCTGTCCTATCTTTTCTATTTTAAGGACCCTAATCCTTAGCTTAAAAAAACTTATCTAAATACAGTAGTTCTTTTCTCCTTAATATATGAGGTAAACCATTTCTGCTTACATTAGCTTACTCTGCCTCATTCTAGCTACATTTCTGTTCTATATTGCATATGTGTATTTGTTCTGGATTAAATAATTTTGAATTCACTTATAAATTACTTTTTGTCTCCCTAAATTTTCATATAGATTGTATACATATTTTGTTACAACCAACAAATTCACCAAAGGCAGGAAACCTTCTTTCTATTGCCTTCCTATTTGTAAAATAGAGAAGGTACTAAATAATGCTCATTGCCTACAACATTTGCTAGAAAGTTAAAATTTTAAATAATCATATGTAGCATTTATTGAATCCATGCTACATGCTAAGCATCATGCTAAGTGCCTGGCCAATATAATTTTATTTAAACCTCATGACAGTCACAAGGTAAATAATACTATTATTTCCATTTTACAGATGAGGCAACTAAAACTTTGAGAAGTTTGCTTACTTGCCTAAAATCACACAGATAACAAACTGTCTAAGCTAGAATTAAACCTCTAGTCTGTTCAACATCAAAGCCCCTGTGAGCAACCCCTACATGAAAGTGTATATTAGCAGAGTAAAATAAATCTAACTTTATACTAAAGCCCAACTCTATGTCAATCCTTGCTCATCTAGACAAGTTTACAAATAGAAGATGACAGAGGGCAATGTAAAGTACATCAAATGTTGCACAGAACAGAATCACACCAAAATTTTTATAAATTGGGATTGCTCCCTCATCTCTTTGTTACATTTTAATTTTACCTTAGGTAATAACTGCATAACACCATTTTAATTCCCTCAAGTCAGTATGAATCTATACAACTTACGTGTACTTATTTTTGGTTTTCCCGATGCAAAAACTTGAACAGAATGCTGATCTGCATAACACCCAGTAAGTGTGTAGTCTAAGATCCTAAAACGAAGCTAGAAAAAGAGAAATGTACCAAAAGTTAAGGTGATTCTTTGGTAAAAACAATGGTCACACTTTTTCCTTTGGCATAATTTTAGGAATTTACTTCACACAGTTCACAAAATTAAAATCACAGAATATTAAACTTGAATATTGTGTGTGTGCATATTTACAAATATACACACATCATTTCCCCTTTGCATTAGGGCCATTTTTTTTGTAAGGCTGGCATTATGAAGTCCTTCACATGTACCAGGCACTTTGCTAACATGAACTCTAATCCTGCAAAGTATCCCTATTGTACAAACAAGGGAACTGAAGCTAAGAGCTGGCATTTGAACTCAGTCCTGACTGATTACAAAAGCTGATGCTCTGTATATTCTTTTCTATCTCTAGGCTATGTGGTATATTTAGATCATAATTCTTCTATAGGCAGAGACATATACATATTCTACCAAAACACAAGAATGCAATTACTAAAAGAGAAACACCAGTTTATTCTGGTGTTTGGAAGAAACGAGATGCTGTACTTAATGGTCTAGAAAACTGAAATTCAACTTTTATATAACTAAGCTTAGAAATCACCCTTTCTCTCACAAACCTTTCTAAAATGTAATCCTTACTTCCTAGGTTTAATTAATAGTGTGGTATCATCGGTATAATAAATGGCATAATAGTATAATAGTATTATGTTGCACTGTAATAGAAAGGGCCATTAGTACCTTCTCTGAAAGCAGTGCTGGGTGCCTGCATCACAATGATAGTCACGGGAGCTACGAAAGTTCTGCAACTTACGCGGCTCCAGTTTCCTTTTGCTGTGCTTCTCTTCATTGTTGCTGCGAAAAGTGCCTGATTTTGCAATATCCTGATATCTTTTACTATGCTTTTCCCCTCCCATCTCCCTTCTCTGCAAATTTCTCCTATTTCCTCACTTTCTTCTCCCAATTACCAACCTAACTGATCACTTACGTAGAATGTAATTTTCAGATCTTTGACATTTTTCCTCAAATTATCTCAATACTAAAGGGCTTTTGCTTGCTTGTTTAATATAATTCTGGATGCTTAAAGTTACAAGATTGATTTCCACAAAACTAGATATTATATAAATCTGTTTAGTGAACACAGATAGGTAGTACATACTTCTGATTAAATTATAAGTGGTTAGGTGATGGAAATGAATAGAAAAGTCATAATCCCCACCTTTGAAAGACATACAGTTTAGTGACACCCCACATTTTTTTCTGAAAAATATCTGGAAGCAGTAATTTTTAAAATAATCCTTGAAACAAAGCTTGTGGACATAGCTGAAACCAAGACAGAAGAAGTATCACAAGTATACTTCGGACTTTACCATTTCCCCTAATGCTCTCATGTATAGATTTCAATCTCTCTTCTTTGATACCACTCTGTTTAGGTTTTTCTGCTACCTTTTTGATCACCCCTTCAAGTTCTTTCATCGGTTCTTCCAAATCTTCCTCCTTATTTTATCTTTTTCTTGATCTTATTTCTACAGTCTCAACTACAGTATTTCTTATCTATGGATAACTCCTAAATCCTGTGTACAGTTGAGCTCTCTTTTGAGAATCAAGTTCCAAGTTGTTAGCTACCTACTAGACACTTACACTGGGACATGTTGCTACCAACAGCACCATACATGACATGAAACGCACTCCCTCTCAACTTTCTCCATATCCATATTATCTTCTAAGTACTTTATCGATCCATTCATCAAATAGTTATGTGGCAGGTACTGGTCTAGATGTTGGTAATACAACAACGAATGAATGAGACTCGCATGGTCTCTGCTCTCTTGGCGCTTGAAGTCTGGTTTCAGTTACACCCTTTTTAAATCAGTGGTCCCCAATCTTTTCGACACCAGGGACCAGTTTTCCCACAGACTGGCAGTGGAGAGTGGTACTGGTCCACAGCTTAGGGGAATGGGGACCTGTGTTTTAAATAGCACCATCTTTGATTTAAAACTATCTCTTGTCTCTATATTTAATTAGTGACCAAGGCTTTACCTTTATTACAACTCCTATAGAAGTCTCTTCCTTTCTCTTTCTGTGATACCACAGGAGCTCAGCATGATTAACTTATTACCTTTCATCCAGAATACTATTAGAGCTAAAAAATAGTTTGTTTATAGTTATTATTTCTCTTGCCTTCCTCACATACATTCTAGATTAATCTTCATATAGTATAACTTTCTGAAAGAACATTCCCCTCTCAAAAAAATAATATTTTCTAACAAAGGAATAGAAGTCAGATTCAAACCCTCTATAATCCAGATCTAAATCTTATCCAGCTGTATGTGTTACTATTGTTCCTGATACTGGTTCCTACATGCTTTGTTATCCTTCATTCCTGTGATTGTTACCTCTTTAACCTATACAAATGTTAGTCAGTCTTCATGTTTTCATATTCATGCTTAGCTGGGCCTCAGAGTTTTGTTTAAATTCCATCTCTACTGTAATGCTTTCCTTGACCACTTCAGTCAGAAGTGCTCACTCTTTCCTTGAAACACCAAAAACAGTTAGCTCTGATCAATTATTGACACGGACCATTGAAAAAAATCCCTAGAGGAAAAGGACTACATCTTACATTTTCCGTATACAAATCTCAAATATGATAATTGCAGTTAGGCAGAACTAGATTGCGTTCAGGTAGGTAGGCCATGTTTACCTGTTTCATGTTAAAAGTTTTAAAGTATAAAGTGAAATAGAAATTGACTAATACTAAACAAAAAGAATCTCACAAAAATAAAAAAAGAATAGCACAGACAAAACCCACACACCCAGAATTTATAAAACAGTGGCTAGAAAACATTAAAAATTAATTAGATATATGCAATTTAGAAACAAAGGAAAGGTTTCTAATATATTGAGTCATAGAAGTATATTTACCTTTAAATATGCTGTATTCCCAGTGCAAATGTGGTCAAATGGCTGCTTGTCATGGTTCTTGGCTCCAAAAGTTACAGTTCCAGAAAGACTAATTTCCATTGATTTTGGGAATTTCTGTCCTAAAAACAAAAATACACAATATCCTAAGTTAAGCAGATTCTACAGCTAGTGAATGAGAAATAATCAATAAACAAAACCCAGCTCACCAATAATCCAGATCAATAAGCTTTTCTCTCGAAATACTTCGAGCTGGCCAAAACTAACTTTGTATTCCACATGTGTGATTGGACCTCTTTAAAAAAGGACACAATAAAAAAAAATGATCACAGATACAATAATTTTAAGAAATCTAAGTCAAATCTTGCTACTGTTACTTAATACAAGATAAAAGCATTTCAATATTCAAGTTTACAGAATAGAGTAGAACAAATAATTATTATATCTCAAAAAAACACCAGAAACAATAAATATTTTTGGTGATGACATATATTCATTATTAATTCTGAAGACATTTTTGGTGGTGATTTACATTTTATTATTAGTTCTAAAGACATCTATAAAAATCATAAAGAATATATAGTCATATGGATTGACATAACATTAAAACTATTATTTTATTATACACTAGATACCCTTTGAAAAGAACCATGCTGTAGAACAAGTTTAAGAGAATTATGAGGATACAGTTGACCCTAGACCAACACAGGTTTCCTAGTTCAAACCTGTGTTGTTCAAGGGTCAACCTTTCACATCCATGGTTGGGATCTACAGGTGTGGAGGGGCAATTGTAGTTAAACTTTTGAGGGTTCAGAAGTTATAGGTGGAGTTTTCCACTGCGCAGGGGTCAGTGGCCAGACCCTCGATTGTTCAAGGGTCAACTGTAATCTTATGATACGAATGGCTTAATTCACCAGGTAGCTGATAGTTGGGCTTGACCTGACTTGTATGCAGAGTGCAGAGAAATTGCTAGAAATAAAGCCAGGAGTGAAACAGTCTCTGAGAAAGCTACACTGGTGTAAGTTTATATTTACTGGCAAGTTTAACCAAAAAATAAAGACACATGTAAAGGTAAAGAGATTATTTTTATTGACTACGTTTTGGTTCAGAATCAGCATTCATTTGAGAGACATAAAAAATCTTAAAAATAAGGTAGAAAAACAAAGACAGGTAATTTATGGCGGGGCAGTGAAAATGCACTGAGGAAGGAAGAAATTATGGCATCATGTTACTTTATTCCTACCTATTGTAAAATGGTATATGAGCTTCACAGAATTCAAAATTGTTTTTCACACTTTCATGAAGTTTTAAATTAGCTGTTATTTTTAGTTGTATTCCTTCCTCATTCATTTGATAAAAGCCCAAAATTGGGGGGACAGGAACCTGGAAATAAACATAAACAAACTTTTCTATAATACCAAGGTTAATTAAGTCTAAAATATCAATGGTGATTTACAAAAAAAAGTCTCGCAGTATATGCTCAATATATACAGGCATGTCTTTAATGACTACTGGGTTACTCCAAGTTGTTTGGATAATAGATGATGGAGTTACATTTGTTATAAGTACATGGATTCTTCCATCTCTTTCTGTCTTCAGAGATGAGAAAGGTGCTTACAAAGGTGTGCAGTACATTCTTACATTCTTCTTCCTACTCTTGTTAGTCTAGGTTCCCCTCTTCCCCTCCTCCAGATTCTCTGTGACCTGCAATTCAGGACATGCACTAACACACTGCCCATAGTTCCTGCTGCCCTATTTGAAAATTGTGATTACCCACTACCCATCAGTGACTTAATTAATTGGTTATCACTAATTGACTGAAAGGGAGACAATCTGTAGGGTGGAATAGCCAATTACTATTTCTGTACACATGAAGTAAAAAGCAGGAAGAACCTATTTTACAGTATGTATCCTAGAGCTCGAGGACACGTGCGAGCAGAGAAAGCCAGTCGGAAGAGCAGACTGAGAAGCAGAGATGAGACAGCCAGTGTAGACCTTGAGTACAGAGTGATTTTAATTTTCTGATTCTAGTTCCATTATGGCCTGGGTCTTCTACTTCTTATCCTTGAATGACAATGAGATCGCCTCCTGTATTCTCAAAATTAACTCTCTTTACTTAAGCTAGCTTGAGTATGTTTTTCTAAACTACAGATTCACAATTACAAGAAACAAATGGTACAGTAGAAAAGATGTGGGGTTCAAATGTAGGCTCTGCAACTTACCAGTTATATGACCTTGTACAAGTCATTTAACTTCTCTGAGACTCTCCTCATGTAAAATGGGGCAAATAATACCTATTCTCAGGGGCTTTAAAAGTACTAGAGAAAATACAAGTGAATGCCTAGGACAAGGTCTGACACACAGCAGTTATTCAATAAGCAATAAAGAGCTATTAATAATATTATATATTTGTAATCACAGTTGCCTAGGATTAGGGAGGTATTTTTAAATGTTCACAGTTCAAACAATGACTAAATCATACCAAGTTCTTTCTTATGAGCATGAATTCCTTATTCAAAAACATTAAAAAAAAAAATCCCATGATTTTGAAAACCATTCAGTGCTGTTACAGGCACCAGAGATTAAGAGGCATCCAGGTCGAAGAATTGAAACTTCATCATCATCAATCACTCTCTGGTAAATAACTCATAAAAAGTTTTCCTTTGGACCGAATGTATGACTTGCAAAGTCTCAACTTTTCTAAGGTTGTTTACCTGGGAGGTGTAGTAGCATAAGTTGAATGACTCTAAAGGTGGACTGAATGGAAATTTGTAAGGTCCGCTAAATGCAGAGTCATCCATTGCATCGATGCTACTAGAAGTCAGAATGGCAGAGTCAAGAGAAGTCACACAAGGATGAACTAGAATATCCTGAAGTGGAGATCCATTGGTGGGGAGACTCAAGCTGATGGTAACATTTGGCATGATTCCTTCTAAATCACACTGTAATACAAAAGGAAACACATTACCAAGATCTTAGAAGCATAAATCTTCTGGGTGAGGCTTTTCTGACTTTATCTGAGTCATTTTCCACAATGTAACTCACTTTTCTCTCAAAGTATCGTTCTCTGCGCTTTCTGTGCTCTCGTTAACAGTTTGATCATGCTCTAGACATCCAACCCAGAGACCAGGAGAACCTTCCTGGAGCCCTCTGCCTATATTTATAACCCGTAAAAAGCTATTTCAAACCCACTGACTTCTCTCCATTCTTGTTGCAAACGCATTGGTACAGGCCCTTACAATTTTTGTCATAGTCTTCTAAATGTATTTGGATTTGTTTTCTTCTAATCAATCCACCCTTGATCAGTATCAAGTTATCTTAATAAAAAGATAATTCTCATTATATTTTGACCACATTCAAAACCTTTCAGTAGTTTTCTCTCAGTTTTGTATTACTTTTAAAGCTTTTCATTTCTTTAATCATTTGTCTACCCTGCAACTAATGCTGTAGACATAGGATGCTTTAATTTTCCTGAATGAATTATAAAGTGTTTTACCTCCATGCTTTTGTATGTGCTATTCCCTCCAGCTACAATCTTCTTTTCTCTTTGTAACCTCAGCTTATTTGATGCTTTGTGTGAGGCCTTACATTCTGTATTGTCACCTCCAGAGCCTACCCCTCCAATGGAGAGAAGCCCAGGATCTTTCTCCTGTGTGGTCTGGGTTAGTTTGCCAATGAGAGGTACTCATGAGAGACTTGGGAGGTAGAAGGGAAAAGGAATATTCTAGGAAGGCCATGGAAGCCAAATTTGACAGCTTTACAGACCTCTATTTTTCTTGGTACCTCTAGTGTCTAGCACGTGGCTATGCATAAGAGACACTCAAAATATGTTTGCTGAATGGGTCACTGTTTTCTAATTTAGAAGCCTACCTTTGTTTACCATTCTAATACGAAATATTTCACCTCTTTATCTACTGCTTGACATATGTGTGAATTCAAGAATATACATGCTATAAAATGTAAGCACATAGGGAGCAGGCAAGCATATTAACAGTACCATGTATACTTAGTGTCTTATAAAGGTCTTTTGGTGACAGTTACAATAAAATCTATCACATTTGAAAATAAAAATGCCAAATAGTCTTACTACAAAACTTTAAAATATTTTAATGTTTCAACTTCTAAACATCTGCTACTTTACTTTCTCCACATGAGCTAGCAAGAAAAATGAAAAGTTATGATTTTAGACAGGTATTTGTGGATAATAAAATAAGCAAATATTAACAGCAAATACTATTAAAATTTTAAAATATTCAGTTTATACTTATTAAATTAGCTTCTAACATACTTACAGGGATCAGAAAATTATAGCCATTATGGAAACCACCAACAAATTATCCACTTCCTAGGAATTTAAAATACCAGATCACCAGTCATCTACTATAGAATGAGGACATCTATTCCAGAAGAAATCTATGTACTACCTTTTAAATCAATCTAGCATATATAAATGTAGACTTTTAACTAGGAATTATGAAAACAGAAGGAACCTAGGAGTTTATCTGATTTTAAAAATCAGAAAAGACTTAAAAACATTATGAATCTTCCCAAGGCACACAGAGATTTAGTGGTGGAGTGGGGACTGGAACTTCAGTCCATTGGCTTTCCGTTGACTACCAGGACTAAGACAAAATGAAGACAATTACTTCTATTTATAATAGGCTTCACAATAAAACTCCTTTAAATACTATTTTCCTGAAGTACTTAAAAGATGTTTGGCTAACAGATACACTATTTACATATAAGTTTAAAGAAATATTTAGTGTGTGGGTTAAGGTGCACCCTTGCACTTTTTATTTTTAGAATAAAATTTTTCAAAGAAGAAAGTTTTCCATCATGATAATTTGTATCAGACAAAGAATAGGACTCAATCCAAAATTCCCACACACAATAAACTAGGATCGGCTTATTAATGAACTGAGACATTTAAACATCATGATAATTAGTAGTAAATGATATATAACATATTGCCTATAAGTCACAGAATGAAAAAAACAGAATTGATGGATTTTCCTACTTTTATCTCACAGAGTTTATAAGAAAAAAAGGATTAAACTGTTTTAAGACTTACAAATAACCACCCATGGACACCGCAATTTCAAAGCTCTTCATGACACCTTATTTCTAGTGACCTCAGTAACAGCTACATATTTTTGATCATGATGGAATTGAGTTTAATATACTAACTTTTAGATCAATTTAGGTTAAAAGGGAAAAGGAAGACCCAATTTGTCTGACAGGACTGTTCTACTTCTCTGTTCTTGCAATCTACTTTTATCTATGAAGTTGTACATAGCTACTCAATATTAAGTTTGAGATATAAAAAATTTCTATTCATAATGCAGAGAATAAAGAAATGTATCAGAAAAATAAAGATATTTGAGAATATTAACACACACTTTTAAAAATTGTACTTGGAAGGTTTTATTTTGGATCATTATTCAACATGGTACTGATCACTGCTAACTGTATTATTATTTTTATTGTCTTTTCCTATTTTCTAACCAGATAACCCTATATTAACTCATTGACTTGTTTAAATAAAACAAGAGCCCTTCAAAATGGTTTTAGATATTAAATCAAGTTTGTCAATTTCACATCTGCTAGAGAAAATGGAAAATAGGTATAGTGGTTTTAAAATATTTCCACGAATTTTTTACTCTTTTTGAAAGGTGGAGCCTAAGTCCAGCCCCTTTGAGTGTGGACCAGAGTTAGTGACCTGTGCTAACAAACAGAAAATGGTGGAAGTGATGCTCTCTAACCTCTCAGTCTTGGTAATAAAAAATTGCTTCTACCTGTGCCCTGCATCTGTCTCTTGTTTAATCATTTGGTCTACAGAAGACTAGTCATCAAGCTGTGAGGACTATCTCTAGCAGCTTGTTGAGAAGGCCACGTGTAAAGGAACTAAGTCCTCCCATCATTAACTAGTCATGTGAATGAGCCACCTTGCAAGTCTGTCTTGTAGCCCCAATCAAACCTTTGGGTGATGTTGCTCCAGCTGATACCTTGACTGTGACCTCATGACAGACTCTACACTAGAAGTTCCAGCTAAGCTGTTCCTGAAATCCTGACCCACAGAAAGTTTGAGGATAATAAATATTCTTTGTTGGGACAGTGGGCAATTCATTACAGAGCAATATTAACTAATACAGTTAGTAGGAATGCAAAAGGTAACTTTACTAAATTTGACATGAACCTAACATCTAATGACTGCTGTTTATGATAAAAATCGACAATGTCACATAACAATGTAAACTAAGGTTAGCAAATTTTATTTTCTCCATAGATGATAAAACAAGTACCAGAGAAAAATCTCACCTTGCAAGTGACAGCTCCAATTACTTGCCATGTATCTGCTATATCCTGTTTATCATATTGCATAGAGTTCACCTTTTCAGTGATAGAAATAGAAACTTGTGGTTTTCCTTTGTATGTTCCAGCTTTCCAGGCTGGTTGTTTTTGTGGATGAGACACAGAGGCAAAATTAATACTATCCAACGAATTCTGTAAGTTGGCATCTAACAAAGTTCCAAATGGGCAAGCCTGTAGAAGCAAGTCAGGCAACTGGCTCAATTTTGTATTTAGCTCAGTGTCATTTTTTGAACTTGAGTGAAGAAAATCCTGTATCCCAAAGAGAAATTCAAAGCCTTGTGAAATTGCACTAATGCTAATTAATGGTGGACGAGGGGATAAAGTTTGTTCAACTAGTGGAACACAAGCATATACTATGCCATTCTTCAGAAAAGCAACCACTGGCCAGAGTTCTTCCCCTCCTACTTTAAGTCCATAGACGGACGTTTTACTGATGTGAGAACAGCTATCACGACTCTCCTCGAAGTCCTTATCTTCATCCAATAATCTAAGTTCGAAGAGCAGTGATTTAAGAAAGGGACCATCTTCAGGAATAGGCACATAACTTGCTCCATTGAAGACTTTGGCTCGTTTTTCAACAGTTGGATACCGCCTGCAGTATGGAAACAAAAAACATTATAAATGATTCTTCCAAATAAAATAAACATGAAAGAATCCAATGCCCCCCCTCAAAACTGAAGGCAAACAGTAATAATGAAATACACAATAATAAATAGCTACACACACAAAAAAACCACAACCTAAAAAACATTTTATTACATGTTAAGTTCTGACTATAGTAATTAACTGTTGTATACTTAGTATATTATCTCAAATGATAAAGTATCATTATCTATTTCTAAAAATAACTCAACTTAGTTAATTTTTTAAAACAGGTAGAGCACATGGTTCTAATTCGAAATCTTAGTCTCTCAGCCATTCAGATTCCCACTTGGCAGGCAAGGATTTTACACCTGGACACATTTTGGGCATCTACAAGAACTCCCCCACCCCCATTCCATCTTAGAAGAGTAGGATCAAAAGCAGTGGTTCAATTTAACTCTCAATAATTTTGAATTCACTAGTTGAGATGACACAATTGTAAAAGGAATCTTCTAGTCTACTCAACCTGTAATGAATAATAGGTACCCTGAGTTTTCTAGCCAACCCCTACAAAAATATATGAGCATTTCAGTAATAATGGTTTACCTTTCTGGCCCTGGAAGATAGTATAAGGTCATAAAAAAGAATATAATCTGAATAATTTTTTTATGATTTGCATGTTCTAGGGTGGATGGTAAGTTTCTAATTCACCCCTTCACGTGGGGAATCAGAATAAAAGGTGCTTCTGTTCATTTACAGAAATGTTCAATCGTGTTTTCCTAGTTCAAAAAACATGTGTTTTCCCTGTTCCTCACCTCTCTATTCCACAGTCCAGAACAAAGTCACCTATTGTCCGTTAACTTCTCTGTAAAGCACCTAACTTCCCCAAGCCTTTTTTTCTTATTTGTAAAATAAAGGGGTGGCTAAAGAATATACCAGTAATTCTCATCAAGGATCAAGAACATACCTGGCCAAGATTATTTTTTCACTAACTCTACTAATAAAATACTGATGTTTACTAATATTCTTTAAAAAGAAAATAAGAATGTATTCAAAGTTATCAATATATTAGTAAAGCTCACTCATTTACATTCTGATGCTTTTTTTTTTTTAAATTGAGAAGGGGAAAGAATTAGCACTCCAGTAAGGTAGTATCAGGTAAATGCCATTTCTTTCTTTGAGTCTCTGAATAAGAATTGTTGAGAACTTTGGACTAAACTCTAGTACAGTGTCTTATCCTCTAAAGAATAATTAAATTTCTTCTTAAGGGCAAGAATCTCATGACTGAATGTAAACATAAGAAGTTAATCTGGGACCTTTTACAATTGTTCAATATGTGATCAATAAATATTTTTTTTGGATGACTCAACCTGTCATTTTAGATTTATTCAAAGCCTTTTCTAAAATAGGACTCACACCTTAAATGGCCCTGCAACTATGAGGTACAATACTAACCTCAGCCAGACTTAACTTGATACTATCTATCTGGGCAGCAAACCTCTAAAATAGAATCTAAACCAAGATTTTTTTGTGGGGGAGAGGAGTGGGGAGTAGATAGATACAGGAAAGATCATTTGCCTTTTTAAATCTTAAGTGATGGCCATTATCCTTTGGCATATACGTGGATAATATTCCAGTGCATATCTGTTTAGCCCTACCCCCAGCCCTGAGAGGTCAGAAAACTGAAATAGGAAAACTTAACTAGTTCATTCAATAATACAGAATTAATAAATGACAAATGACTTATTTGAACCCAACATGCTGTTTCCATAGAAATGTTGAAGTGCCCAACCAAACATATCTTTTTCTTTTGAAATATTCTGAGCACAGTGGAGAGAAATTCTGAAAACAAGCATGACTTCTTTAAGGAGCTTATTTCTGTAAGCAGGAAAAATCTGACCTCTGTGGGATATTGAAATATGCTATGAAGCCACAGATATAAATACAGTATGGTATTGGTACAATAAAAGATAAATAAAGTAACAGAAGTGAGACAGATCAATGTTTATATGGGAAACACAATAAACTACCAATGGCTCCATAAATCAATGAAAAAATATGTATTGTTTGGAAGGTGATGTTGGGAAAGTGGCCCACAGTACAGAGAAAAACAAACTGGGATTCCTGTATTAACAACATATCCCAAGATGGACTAAATTTAACAGATAAAGTGATGAAGTTAGGAAAAGGTAGGGAGATATCCTTGGGAGACAGGGGTAGGGAAAAACTTCAACAAATCTCCCAAAGCACTAACTACTTTGCTTGCAATAAACTCAGTGATTTCTGTTTAATCAAAGGCAACATCAAGTTAACTGGCAATGATAAAGTACCTGTAATAGCTAAAAAAACAACATGGGACTAATGTCAAGAATACACAGTAAACTCCTGCACATTAACAGACACTGCACCCTCCCCAGCAAATCTGAAAGAAAAAATGAACAAAGAGTATCTACAGGCAATTCACAGAAGAAGAAACCCAAGGGCTAACAGTCTTTGCCCTTGGGCAGAGAAAATTAAATGAAAATAAAATACTATACTGGCAAAAACAGTATTAGGAAAGAAAGGAGATACGGGAAACCTTTGCTCTCTGCTAATGATGAGAGTGCAGACTGGAGAAAGTATTATGAAGAGCCAATTATTTGGCAATATTTAGTCAAAATCAGCGTAGATATGCCCCATGGACCTTTTGAGGATATCTATTGCAGCCCTGTTTTGATGGCAGAGCTGGAGGCAACCTGGGATACCTCAATGGGGAAGAGGATAAGCAAAGTGTGGAGAGTGAAATATGGAGTACTAAAGAGCAAGCAGAAGTAATGACCTAGACCTGCACTCTCCAGTGTAGAGGCCACTAACCATATGTTACTTTTTAAAGTTAAAATGAACAACATTGAGTTCCTCAGTTACAATAGCCACATTGCAGAGGCTGCATGTGGTTAGTGGTTACAGTATCAGACAGCATGGATTTAGAACATTTCCCATGTCTATCACTGCAGAAAAGTCTATTGAACAGTGCTGCTCTAGATGATCACAAAATAACATGAAAATTTCTTTAAAATAATGCTGAGAAATCTAACAAATATATGAAAAGTAGTGAAGTCAATAGAACAATTATGTAATTTGAAAACTGCATACACAGACACACAATTACAAGGATAGCAAAAAAAGATACAAGTTACCTATGAGGCAGGGAGAAGGGCAGAAATAAAGATACCCAAGGGAATATATAAGTAAAATGAGGTGTACTTCTTATAGACCAGTGAGGCTAATTAACCATATTGAAGAATATTACTAACCCCCTCACTTCAGGTAAAACAACAAATATAAGTCTGGTACCCTGGGGGAAAATGTAAACTCCAACTGTGATGCCCTTACTAACAAAAATTGTTTAGGATGCAAAGTGGGAATTTTTCATGTTCACATTGCCAACCATTTTTCACTTAAAATTGCACTCATCTTTATCTGTCTCAATCTCAATTCAGAGCTACACTACTTCACTATAGAGCTTTCCTCAGGGAAGAATTTGTTGGCAAGACCAAATTGTCAAAGGCACTGAGAATAAAAGGTGAAACAAATTACTCAATCGTATCCACATTTTACCAAGAGTTATCGTATAGTACTCTTCACAGAGCTCTTCTGATCAAATGCAGCAAATTCTAAAAATGAAACCAAATCAGCTTACATTATCTAAGAAAAAGTGAGTACAATTTAATTTTTGTAGTTTTTCAACTTTATTCAACAATCAGGAACGTTAACCTATCTGAAATTTTCTAGGAATGAAAAAAGAAACATGGTAAGATGAAAATAACAGCCTGGCATTGCTCAGCAAGGGTTTTACACAAGAATGAGTTAAAGCATTGTTGACTGATTTTTATTAATGAAAGAAAAATTTTAAAACGTATAGGGCTCAGTAAGTTTTCTCCCTTTCATCATCTCCAAATCAATGCCAAGCAGGTGGAGTTAATTTTAAGATACCGTGATACTAAATAACACTGTATTAGAAAACACATAATACTGAATATGTGCCACACATCAACTCATTTAATTCTCACAACACTAGGAAGTAGGTGTATTAAAACGTTCACTTGACAGATGAAACAGAGATTAAGTGATTCGCCTACCAGGGATACACTGCATCACAAAACTATGCTTCAGGATCCATCCCTCCGACTGATCGCCCCTGACGATTCAGACTTGCATTTACCTGGAGAATCTGACGGTGCCACAGAGTGGAGTTCCCGGTTCGTGGCTTATGAGCCACACTGCTCGCTGGGCCATGATAAGCCGCTAAAGCATCAGATCACTTCTAAAGCCGCCAGGGAGGAAGAGCGCAGACCAACTTCCTCAGACGGACTTTCATTCATCCGAACCACCTTCTGCCCCACCACAAACACGTCAGGCTCAGCAGAGAAGTTAGTTCCTTCAAATGAAGAGAAATAAAACCTCTGAGTTCGTCCAGGCCAACCCAAACGACAAAAAGTTCTGTGAATCCTCACCTAGAATCTAGAGAACTTATTATACCCCAACCACTTTAGGAGTTGCTTCCTCCAAATTCCACTTCCGGGATGGTGGCCCGCAAGCACCAAGGTTCCCCACTCGCCGGAACGACAAGCCTCTGCAGTTTGCCCGCTGTTTGCTTCCTTCGTCTGCCCCTCCCGACCGCCTTGTGGGCGCGCGCAGCTCCACTTCCGGCGTGCGAGGCGGTGACAATGGGAGCAGCGCGGGCGGCGCCGGGAGGCAGCTGACAGGCGTCTGCGGCTTCGCTTCATGGCCGCTCTCCAGCCCCGCCTGGGCTCGGTGGGAAGTCGGGGAGCCCGCAGCGTCCTGGCGCCGGAGCTGGCGAGCTGAGCGGGGACCTGTGTGTGGCGCCGCTGAGGCGCAGCATGTGAAGAGGAGACGGCGTCCAGCGCGAGGCGAGCCTCTCAGCCGGCCGGGATGGCTACGACGGCCGAGCTCTTCGAGGTGGGTCCTGGCAGCTTTCAGGGAGTGACAGGCCCGGGGTGCAGGTAGCGAGAAGGGCGGGCTGAGGAGCGAGCGGGTGGTCACCCGCGACCCGGGAGCAGCCCTCGGAAGAATGGTGCGGGAGCCGAGGGGTGGGGCGGCGGCTCGGGTGTCGGCGCGAGTGGAGCGTGACATGGGGGAGGGGTGGCACTGGGACGGGGGTTAGCAGGGGAGGGAACGCGGAGTCGGAAAGGAGGGAGGGGGCCTGGGAGGTGGGGGCTTGGGAAGATGTACTCGGGGTGAATGGTGGGAAGGGCTGACCGGGGCGCGGAAAGAGGAGTCAGGAGCCCCAGGCTGGGCGAGCCCGGTCCTGTCGCTGGGATCCTCGCGTAATTTTCCCAGGGTGCCGCCAGAGATCCGGACGATGGGGGGCTTCTCGTTCTTTGTAATCACAACGTTTGTGGGTAGCAGTGGCACTCGCTTCTTGCCCGCTTACCCTCATGATGGAAAAGGCCGAAGTATTTTTTGGGACAGTAAAGGCCTGCTGAGCCCTTCAGAATCATTGGAGGCAAAGCTAAAAAGAACATTTATGTGCGGGTCTCAGGGAGTTGGTGTGTGTTCCAAACCTCCCCTAGCGGCGAGCGAGGGGGTCCTTAACGCGGAGACGGCGAGCGTGCTGATGTGTTTGTTTCCTTGCGAGTTCCCAGTCTCTAAAAGTTAACATTTAATGTAGTGGAATGCAGCGTGGAAAGCTGTAATGCTCGAGATAACAGAATAGCGAAATTCTCACTGGACCACAAAACAATGAAACGTATGAAGAAAGCGTCTCCTTTTGTGAAAGAAATGGAAACGAGATATGAAGAAAAAGGAAGACCCGTTCTGTGCGTGTTTGTGTTTCATATTGAGTAACTAAGTGAGAATTGAGAAGGTCGCAGTTGATAATAGAGAATTTCTCCAAAAATGAAAATTGGAGAATTTTTTCTGCTTTAGATTCAGCAATTACTTCTTTTCTTTTTGGCTTAAAATGTAAATTCCACCGTTTTTATTACAGCTGGGAATTTTTCACGTTTGTTACCGTTACTATATTTCAGGTTTCTGTCAGCTTTTGGATAGATACTGTTTTTGTTGAGAGGAATATCATGCTATTGTTATAATAATTTGTAATAAAATGGTGATTTGTGAGTGAAAGGCTTATAGTTACGAGAAAGAATTTGGAAATACTAATTACATTTTCTCATATTTAAGTATTGAGTACATTAATTTTCCTAATTCCATCTGTATATTGATTGACATAGGAGAAGGGAGACATTCTTTTTGCTAAAAGCTTTTACTGTGTGTTGCTGGGCATGATACTGAAGTATGAAGTTCTGTAGTTCTTTGTCTTTTTTATTTATTTATGTATTCATTTTACATCTTATAAAGGTAGAAAACTATTTTTGAAGTTGTGATTGGTAGTATACCTAATGAAATACTTGGCTAGCTAGCTTTTAATAGAAACCGTACTTTATCATACAGTTCCTAAGGCATTAATCTTTGAGTTAATGAATACGGCATGTCATTCCCAGTTGTGTTTCAGACAAAACTATGTCTATTTTTCTTTAACCATTTTATCACATGAGTTCCACATAACTTACATGAAAGTGTATTTGATTTATGCCCCCCCCCCCCCCCGGGAGGAGGGGAGGAGGTACAGAAATATATATTTTGCTTTCTAGGGTCTCATCATTTAGTAAAGTAGTTAAACCAAATTAGGCTTTAACTTAACTCAGTGACCCCAGTTATGTGATAGCTGGTAATAATTCACTTACTGAGAGAGCAGCGATTTTTCAACTGGTGAGCTGCAAGAATTTTTAAAACCTGTAGTGTTTGACTATTTTAGTCAGGGGCACATACCTCTTTTCCCTGAGGTTGTCAAATAAAAAAATGTCAACAGCCAATACAACAGTGGCTGTCTGATGTGAATGAATCAAAATTATACCTATTTCTTGTCAGATCAGCAAAAAATACATTTTTTGATGTGCCATAGAATTTTAGTAATTAGTTTATGTGTGCCATGAGATGAAAAAGGTTGAAAATTGCTGCTGATAGGGTAATGATAGAGACAGACTAGTTCTTTGGCCAGAGGGTTCATAGAGCAATTTTAAACATTCTTATGGATCTTAACTCATGTGACTTTCTTTTTCCTGACCATATGTTTGTGGTTTGTTGTTTCATTAATATGAAAAAGCATTATTATATTGTTAAAGTTAAATGTTAAGAATGATTAAAATGTATTTACCTTTTCATCCCTAGAGTGGGCTCTGTCTGCTTGAATAAGTTTTCAGTCCTAAGTGAAAAATTGGCCCCTTTGCTTAAGAGGGAGGAGAGATAAAAATCCAAACCTCAGGCTTTGCTGCTGTTTCCTGTTGCTACTTGGATAGGCCCTAGGTTGCTGGGCAAGTCAGGGAGTGTCTTTTCCCTTGCTTCCCTTTCTTAGTCACAACTGGACAGCTGGAGAATTGTGGGAAGTAGAGGTTAGAACACAGTCAAGGATATTTTGTTTTTATGCAACCTGGTTTTAGTGCACTATTAAGTTGAATTGTGCTTTCATTTTTCCCCATTGAAAGTGGTCCAATCAATACAAATTTTGCTTTGAATTCATGAAATCTCATTTGTTAACTCTGCTGCTTTTAAAATCTTATTAGTCCCATGAGACTGCCTTTTTTTTTTTACTTAAACACCTTAGAACCACAAAATTAATTATAGGATATTTTCTCAGTTTGCAGAAATGATTAGTTATATATTATTCAGTTATTTTAATAGTGAAGTATCCACCCTGGCTGATGTGGCTCAATAGATCGAGTGCCAGCCTGCAAACCAAAGGGTCACTGGTTCTATTCCCAGTCAGGGCACATGCCTGGGCTGTAGGCCAGGTCCCCAGTGGGGGTCTTGTGAGAGGCAACCACACATTGATGTTTCCCTCTCTTTCTTTCTCCCTCCATTTCCATCTCTCTAACAATAAATAAATAAAATATTTTTTAAAAATAGTGAAGTATCCTAGAAATTCATGAGAATACCTTCTTAGTTTCAGCCCACATGGGCACACCTTTCTAAAAGGATCTATGTGCAGTGTTTCTAAATGATCACCTTTGGATGGACATTCTAAACGGGAAGTCTCTGCGGTTTCCTCCATATATAAAAAGGGACTAGGGTACTGAATTCCTTTTCTGTTGTTGCAAATATTCTTTTCTCTTACTGCACTACTGAGGACATCGTACTCCCTTACTTGCTTTTTTTTTTTTTTTTTTTTTTTGTCTTGTTATTCTTTTGGAGTCTTCACTTCTCCCTGCACAAGTTACCTTAATGGGAGAGTTCTTTGTTAACTAGGGTCAATTACTCATTTATCCAGCAAATATTTGTTAAGTACCTACGGAGTTCAAGATGAGGTGCCAAGATTAATGAATCTGCATGCCATAGAAATACTAATTCTATGCTATGTGCTGCAAAAAATTCAGAATGGTTTAAAGGCCAAGTAGGTTTTGGAAATGGACATACTTTGTTTCATTAGAGTTTTATAATATGCCTTAGTATGTTAAAAATTCTGAGAAGTTCATTTTCCCAACTTTTTTGATTATGATACTTTTATTTTGTAGTGCTTATTAATTTTGTGAATTCCATGAACATACTTTGGAAAATGTTGAATTGTATATAGAACCTGCCCTTATTGTTAAATAGAGAAAGGAAAATAGATATATAACTACATACTCTTGAAATAAAGCTATAAATGGAGTCAAAGAGGTCTAGATAAAATCCTGTAGGACTTGGGAGAATGGGAAGACTTCTAGAAGTGCGGAAGATTTAGGAGATGGTATTTAAATGCTATACAAAGGATAAGTTAGATTTGAGTTTGTGGAACTGGGTGGAGGGATTTTCTAATATAGCAGGCAGTGAAATCTAAGACATAAAAGAAGATAACTGGAGAAGAGTTCATTTTGGCTGGAGTGCAGAAGAAGAGGAATGGCATGTGAGGTATATTGAATTTTAATTGTAGATGTCCTGAGTGCCAGAATTAGGAAATAGTTTTTTTCTCTCTACTGTAAATGCAGGAGCCTTGCTCATGATAGTGTTTGAGGTCGTGTAATTTGACAATGGCTCATTGACTTCCAGATTAGAATTTGAGTAGTCAAGAATGCATTTTCTCATACAAACAAATTTCTGTGTCTTAAATTTTCAAACTAAGTTACAAAAGCTGTTTAAACAGATTTATCTCTTATAGTGTTAACTAGCTAAAATATATTAACAAATATGAGATATTCAAGTAAGGACCACTCCTTTACCTTTAAGGTGCTGAAATGCACTTGTTTTCAGCCGTATTAGCTGTTAAATAAATGTTTGTGGAACCTGGCTATCATGTATGTGAGTACCATGTATGTGAGAAAATGTATTCATTCAACAAACATTTTATTGAATACCTTACCTACCCTAGTCCAGAAGTCATTCCAAGTACTGGAGTCAAAAGGTGTTTTGAGTTGAAAATCTAGTTGGAATGAAAGGAAAAGAACACTTTCTTCCCTCAACACTCTGCCACTGATCTCAATACTTCACCTCTGACACCAGATGTGTGGGGATTTTCCCCACAGTTCAGCTTTCCAGTAGACATTGACTGGATGTCCTACAATTCAATTTAATTCTGACATACCCTGCCTAGAGTTAGCATCACATCCCACAAGTTAAGAGCTCAAGTCCTACAAGACACCTCTACTTCAGATACCAGTTACAGTCCAGGTTGTTACCTGTGCTTCCTACTGACTGTCTGTGTATTGGGGGTTTTCATGACCCCCTCTTGAGATTTGATAATTTGCCAGAAGGGCTCACAGGACTCAGGAAAACTACTAGGTTACTGGTTTATAATAAAAGGATACAACTTGGGGACAACCAGATGAAAGAGCTGCATAGGGCAACGTATAGAAGGAGTGCAGTGCTTCCATGCCCTCTTTGGGTGGGCCACCCTACCAGCATCTTGATGTGTTTACCAACCTGGAAGCTCTCTGAACTCTGCTTTAGGCATTTTTGTGGAGTCTTCATCATGTAGAAATAATCGATTATTAACTCAATGTCTAGACCATCTCCCCTCCCTGGAATATGAGGTGTGAGGCTGAAAGTTCCAGTCTTCTAATCATGTTTGATCTTTCTGATGATGAGGCACCATCCAGGAGCCCAGCAAGAGTTTTTTCAGTAGAACAAAAGACACACTCCTATCATCCAGAAAATTCCAAGGGATTTAGGAGCTCTGTGTCAGGAACAGGGGTCAAAGATTAAATATTAGAATAAAAGATGCTTCTAGCACCTTTATCATTCAGGTAATTCCAAAGGTTTTAGGAGCTCTGGTCAGGAACTGAGTACAAAGAACAAAATGTGTATTTCTTATATTACACCATTACAGGGGATATTGGTTAAGAGATAATGCAGTGCAGTGGGAGTACAGAATTTCTTTCTGGCATAATTAGGGAAGGTTTCATATAGTAATGACATATATATTGCATGTTGATAGATGATTCCAAGGCATAGATAGAAGATGACTCCAGTTCGTAAGGTGAAGAGTATTCAGGAAATAGTGTGAAGACAGAGGATCTGTATAAGCATTAGGTGTGGGAGTGGTGGCTCATAGTAAGGCATTGTGACCACAGGGGCAGATGGGAGAAGCTTTGAGAAGGCTTTATAAGATCATGTCTAAGGGATCTGATGTGACTTTTTTGTGTGTGTGTGTGAGGGGGAGTGAAGAGACAGATATGGGTGGTTGTAACACATTGTATTGGATCTATTGTGGGGAAGATGCTATAAGAAAATATAAAAGTTTATTTGGGTATCTCAAAGAAACAGTGTTAAATTAGGGATTTATATTCTTGTCCAAGAGCTTAATGTCTTAATTTTTAATAGAAATGATCCCAAACTCCAAGTTTTCCTAACAGTTGGTAGCATATGTAAGGAATATAAATGAAATCAGTTTAATAGAGCAACACAGTAACCAATTATGTAAAGTTGAATTTAATATGATAGTATCTTAGTCTGTAGTGTATACTTCAATTTTTGTTTTTGTTTTGGCCATTTTTGCTTTTAATTACTATAGTAAAATAGAAGGTGAAAGATATACCTTTGTCAGGTTCACGAAATTCTGAAAGATTTTTGGAGGTGGTACTTGTTTGCAAGTGTCCTCGAGAATCCTCTTGGCAGGACTTGGTCATTTGGAGGTCACAGAACTTTTTAATCTGGCTTTTTCTCATTGTAAATGCCTTTGTAGCAATATTGAGTATTAGAAAGCAAGTTATGGAGATTTATTTGGTTTTAAATGCAGAAAGCAAGTTGTGGAGAATTATTTGTTTTCTGCTTTGTTGGAACTTTGGTTACATTAGGTTCATTTATCTTAAACTTTTGTGGTGATTTGATTGCCTCTGAAGATAAAACTGCACTTTGTTTCCAGGACATTGTTCTTTCCTAATTTTCCCTCTTCCATCACTGGTTTCTCCTGCTTTGTTTCTTTTGTTCAATCTTTTTCCTCCCCTATCTCTAAAGTTTGGCGCGCTCTTCTTCCTTATAGGTGATCTCATCCAATTCAGAGGTTTTAAACGGTATTTTTAAAATTATACCTAGTTTCAGTTTTTTCCCTGTAATACAAACTTATTTTTCTGACTGTGTGCTTTCATTTATATCTAATAGGCATCTACAACATAAATACTGAATAAAACTCTTGTTCCCTTAATCTCTCTTCCATCTCTCCCCAGTCTCAGGAAATGGCACACCCACCGTTCACACAGTTGTTCAAGCTGCAAACCTCTATGAGTAATCACAATTCCTTTTTTAAATTTCTCCCCACATTAATCCTTAAGTAATTTGTATGAGTACATCCTTTAAAATGTCACATACCTGATCATTTTTCAGCACCCCTCCACTTCCACTTATAGCTGAGTCATTAGTGTCTCCAACTGGACTACTGCTGTGTTGCAAGTTGAATTCTCTGAGAAGACTTTGAGACAGAGTTTAGTGTGCAGAATATTTATTAGGAAGTACCGTTGGGATGAACAACTGTGAAGAAGCAGAGTAAGGATGCACAATTGGGCCTATGGAAAAGTAGAGCTACAATGCTGGTCCAGTGACAGTGTTGGTGGCCCCTTTTGGGAGTTCTGGAACTAAAATGACCTATCAGAGTTGTCCTGCTTTGGACCAAAGTGGTCAGACATTTATAATCCCCATCTTGGTCAGTCATTGGATATAGACTGCATTAGTAAAGGTATAACATTGAGTGAAGTGTCTCTTTGCAGCCTAGGAGATCTCTGAAAATACTGTCAGATGAAGGCTCTCTGAGGATAGCACTGCTAAGACCTGGAGCACATCCCTTCTTGAAAGGTGACCTGGGTGACACATCATTGTATCCACCACAGACCAACCTGATACCACTAGACTCCACTTCTTCATATACATTTGAGGAACAGTTCCTTTAGCTTTCTACTTGGGGTTCTTATCTTAGAGGAAAATTAGAAATTTAGTGGGATGAACTGCAGCTCTTGGGTTGCAACTGACATACACTGTTTCCCTCCTCTACTCTTCATTCTAACCACCTGCTTCTGCCCCCCCTTCAGTTAGTTCTTCTGCTATTCTTGGTGGTTTAACTGGTTACCATACCCTTCTTAGGCCAGAGCAGCTACATTTGTCCATGTACTTTAGAATTGGTCAATGGAATATCAAGATATTCCCATGAGGAGATCTATGTGTCAAACATATTTTCTGTACCCATTGTGTAATAGCAGCCCTGCTTATAATGATTAGTGTTGAATGCCCCTGACAAAGATGGCCACTCTTCACCTTCCCCCCACCCCCCCCCCGAATATAAGCAGTCAAAATGTACAAGTAGTATCTGTAGTTAGAGTTTAAAGGGACTTCTTATTACATTCCCAGGCAAAAGTGTTTCCTGTTGGGAGTGTAAGTCCTCTAACCCTGAAGATGCCAGAAATGCAGGAATAGCAAGCACAAATTAGGGATCATTATAAGCAGGGCCACTTCTGCTTTTACTCCTTGTTCCTAGATTTGTGTTTTTCCACCTTTGAGGACACAGCATCATATAAAGGTTTTTAGTTCAGAATGTATACTACATCTTGGAGGATAGTGCTCCATTGTTAGAGTATTGTCCTTGAACTGGTGCTTCAGCTGTGCCTTCAGCGGGCTGTTCAGTGCTCTGTCAGACTGGTAGCTTCTGGGTGGTAATGTTTGTAATATGACCAGTGGATCCCATGGTCACCACCTTTGCTGTAAAATGGGTCTCTTGGTCTGATATGATATGTGGGATCTCATGCCAGAAAACAAACACTCCCTCTTAGGAGAGACAAACCCAACTTGAAATGTTTTTAATTTTCATCAGAATGAATTACTTTTTCAGACTGGAAAGGGCTCAATGTAGTCATCTTGCCACCACATGGCTGATTAGTCTACATGAAGGATGGGATTGTGTAAGGGCTCGGAGTTGGTCTCTGTCGCTGTTAGCCTAGATGTTTGGTTTTCACAATAGATGGGTCAGCCTAGGTAAGTAGGACCTCATGCTGTTGGGGCCATGTAGTGTCTATACTGTGTTTGCTCTGTTTGGGGTGCTAATAATGCTGGGAAGAGGCTGGCTGATGTTGGCTGGCAGAGGAATTTTGTCTTCTAGGTTGTTTAATTCTTCTTTTGTGGTGGATGTCTGTCCTCTGGGGGTGTTAACATGTGATACAAAGATCTTTATACTTCATGCCCATTCTCATGTATCCATTCACGTGACTCTACCCCCGGTTCCCTGTCTTCGGTCTTCCCTTTTTTTTTTTTTTAAGATTTTATTTATTTATTTTTAGGCAGAGAGGAAGGGAGGGAGAAAGAGGAAGAGAAACATGGATGTGTGGTTGCCTCTTGTGCACCCCCTACTGGGGACCTGGCCTGCAACCTGGACATGTGCCCTAGACTGGGAATCAAACCAGTGACCCTTTGGTTCATAGGCTGGCATTCAGTACACTGAGCCATACCAGCCGGGGCTGTCTTCAGTCTTCTAACCTTGGTCCTCTGATAGCCAGGCCCTTTGCCATTGTCTATGAGTCTGTGTATATTCTAACCTCAGATGTGTTCTCTGTCCACTGAAGAGGATGACCAGGTATATTTCTGAACCTTTGCCTCTTGGGAAGATACTTTTCTTGCCACTGAATTTCATGGCCACCCCTGAGTGAGGTTGTGACTGCAGCTGCTGTCCAGTTTTAGTAAGCACTCACAGGCCTGGCCAGCTCTCCATGAACCAAGTTCAGGCTTTTTCCTTGTCCATCAGCTGGTTGTAAAAGATCGCCTCATAAGGCCATAGGTGTAAATTGAGAGAGGGATGCTAGTGCGATAGTGGTGGAAGACAGGGAAGTTTGGGCTACCTGCTCAGGCAGTTTGCTTTCTGGTCCTGTTCGAGTGTTTGATTCTGCGTTTACCACTTCCATTTTATGATGGATAGTTCCTGAGTCCACTTGTCATTTACACTTGTCCACTTGTCTAAGTGTATTAGAACCCAGGTAATGCTGTATAGTTCCAGATGCATGGTCACTTTGTCATCTGTGGTCAGGTGTGCCATCTACCGGGGTCCAGTAGCCCACCAGGAGTTGTTTCTCAAAAGATGTATAATTTTCTGCTGCTGCTGCTGGTGTGATCTTGTTTCACATCCAGGGGTCTGTGCTGTGATTATCCCGTTGGACCTTGCCATAACTCCATATGACACTGTTTCTTAACACTGATACCTTTAATACTTTAGTAAATACTGATTACTTTAACACTGTAGGGTCTGCTAGGTTGTATGGCTCAGGCAGCCAGGGTTGGTTTTATGGCCCCCACTTTTACAGAACACTTTTCTGCTTCTGTAATGCCTGATATGTGTGCCAGAGCAGGTGTGGAATAGGCTTCCTCTAGAACTCGAAAAAATCTACCAGGTGTTGTGTGTCCTTCCTTGTTATGGGAGGTGCAAAAATTTGTTCTTTACTTTGGATGAGATCTCCAGCACGCCCCTGACAACCTTAAAAATATTACTGATTCACTTTGCCATTGAATCTTTGTACAATATTATGTCCCACTCTCTGGAGTATAATTATTATATCAAGGCTCCTCCAGTGTGGTAGCCACTTGCTTGCTTAACCCAGCCCAATTATTGTGATGTCAGTTAGCATGGTGGATTAATAAGATGTTCTGAGAATGTCTTATGGTACAGATAATGCTATAATACAGTGTAGGAGAGTTCGCACTGCCTTGAAGCAAAACTAAATGTATACTGTTGTCAGTTCTGTGTGACTGTGAATTGTCTGATCCTCTTTGCTGATAGGGATAGAAAAGTATGTATTGCCAAATCATTGGCCATGTACCATGATGTTGGGAGATGTTACATTGGTTGATTTTGAGGTAGTTATTCTCCAGATTTGTCTGGTTTCTGAAAAAATCCAGACTGATGAAAATGATGGGTAAAACCACCCCTGCATTCTTTCGATGTGGAGTCAGTAAACTTATAGCTCATGGGATAGAGACCTGTTTTTAAAGTTTAATTGATACACAGCCATGCCCATTTATTTATATATTATCTATTGCTGCATTTGTACTATAGTGGCAGGGCTGAATGGTTGTAACAGAGACTGGCCTATAAACCTAAAATACTTACTGTCTGGCCCTTTAAGGAAAAATTTGCTGATCTTTGCTTTAGAGCTTTAAGAATAGCCCTAATTTTCGCCATCCCACTTGATTTACTAACTATATTGAGTTAGAGAGGGGCAATTTTAAAGACTTCTATTTAGATTTCCTCACTGTAATAGCCCTTATTTTATAGACCAAGTGCCCAATATGATAATAATGGTGATGATAAAAAGTACAAGGTTATCATCCATTGGTCTTAACTGGATCCTTTTCACATGTGGTTTCTGTCATCTAGTCCATGCTTATGTCTCAGTCCTCTAATGGGTTCAGCTCTATCTTCCCTTCCATAATGGTCTGGAATACTATTTATTCCATTTATGCCTGGCTGAATTTTCTTCTTTCCTCTGGTGTCAGCTTAGTATCACCTTTACAGAAAGTTTACTTGTTGCAGTACCACTTCTGGCTGTTCTTCTTCTGTCCCTCACCATCTTCCTGTCCTTTCTGTTTCTCTTACACAGGGGTGGGCAAAGTATGTTAATAATAATTAATAATACAAGAATAAACTTGTAATATTATATATTATAATAATATATATTATTATATATTAAACGGTTTCATGTACTTAGAATTGCACACCTACTTTTGCCCACTTCTGTATACTCTTAAAATATACAAGACTTTTCTTTCCCTTACATTTATCATAGTTTTTTAAGTATATTTTATTGATTGGGCTATTACAGTCGTCCCAGTTTTTTCCCCCTTTGCCCACCTCTGCCCAGTACTCTCCTTCCCTCCACAATCATCCCCCTTAGTTCATTCCCATGGGTTGTGCATATAAGGTCTTTGGCTTCTGCATTTTTTGTACTATTCTTAACCTCCCCCTGTCTATTTTTAGCTACCAATTATGCTTTTTAATCCCTGTACCTTTTCCCTATTCTCCCCGTCCCCCTCTCCACTAATAGCCCTCCAAACGATCTCCATATCTATGATTCTGTTCCTGTTCTAGTTGTTTGCTTAGTTTGTTTTTGTTTTTTAGATTCAGTTGTGGATAGCTGTGAGTTTGTTGTCATTTTAATGTTTGTATTTTGATCTTTTTCTTAAATAAATGCCTTTAACATTTCATATAATAAGGGCATGGTGATGGTGAACTCCTTTAGCTTTACCTTGTCTGGGAAGTACTTTATCTGCCCTGACATTCTAAATGATAGCTTTTCTGGATAGAGTAATCTTGGTTGTAAGTCCTCGCTTTTCATCACTTTAAATACTTCTTGCCAGTCCCTTCTTGCCTGCAAAGTTTCTTTTGAGAAATCAGCTGACAGTCTTATGGGCACTCCTTCGTAGGTAACTCTCTGCTTTTCTCTTGTTGTTTTTAAGATTCTCTCTTTAACTGTTGGCATTTTAAGTATGATGTGTCTTCATGTGGTCCTCTTTGCCTCCAACTTATTTGGAACTCTCTGTGCTTCCTGGACTTCTATTTTGATTTCCTTTGCCAAGTTAGGGAAGTTTTCCTTCATTATTTTTTGAAATAAAGTTTCAACTTCTAGCTATTCTTCTTGTTCTGGCAGCCCCGTGACTTGGAAGTTGCCACTTTTGGAGATGTCCTAGAGTCTTTTTATTCTCTTCCTGTGTTTTTGAATTCTTGTTTCTTCATTCTGTTCTGGCTGATTGTTTATTTCTTCTTTATGATCCAAATTGTTGATTTGAACCCTGACTTCCTTATGTTCACTGTTGGTTCCCTGTGGATTTTTCTTTATTTCACTTAGTGTAGCCTTCATTTCTTCTTTTATATGTTTACTGTGTTCAATCAGTTCTCTCAGCATTCTTATCATAAGTGTTTTGAACTCTGCATCTGATAGGTTGACTGTCTCCATTTCAGTTAGTTCTTTTCTGGGGTTTTGTCCTCTTTTTTCATTTGAGCAATATTTCTTTGTCTCCTCTATTTGGCAGCCTCCTTGTGTTTGTTTCCATGTATTAGGTAGAATTTTGATTTGTTGTCTTAGGGTACCAGTTAAGTTGTATTGGGTGGAGCCTTAGGTATTCTCCAGGGTAGGGCAACCTGTTTCTCTACTTTGTGGCTCTGTATGTCAGGAAAGGGTTAGAGAGGCAACAGTGCTACTGTCTGGCTGCTGGAAGCTTGCTTGGCACTCACCCCATTTCCACTCTCTTCACCCCCTTCTTGTATGAGACTGCCGCCCCTCCTGCTGCTGCCCTGTTGGTGGATCCCATAGTGTGTGGGCCTGCCTACTTTTTAGGACTGTGTGGGCCCTTTAATGGACTCTCCTGAGAGACTGGCAGTTTCTTCCGCTGCCTCAACCCCCACTAGAAGTTATGAGGCCAGAAGTTATGAGGCTTTATTTCCTAGTTCTGGAAATAAAGCTGGGCAGTCTGGCCTGGGGCTGGGCAGTCTCGCCTGGGGCTGGGATCCCTCCCTCCCAAGATATCCCTCCCAATTTTTATCCACCACAGGTGAATGTGAGACCACCTGTTCCACCAATGCCACTGTTACCTCACTGCTACCATACTGCCCTGGCTCCCCGTCTCTGCCCCCTCCTACCTGTCTGGATGACTATGTCTTCTTCAAATCCTTGGTTGTCAGACTTCCATACAGTTCAATTTTCTGGCAGTTCTGGGTGTTACTTTGTTTTGAGGTTAGGTGTGATTCTTCTTATGGTTGTACATGGAAGCAAACAATGTCTACCTATGCCTCCATCTTGACTGGAAGTCCCCCACATTTATCACAACTGAAATTTGTTATTTCTGTAATTACTTGCTTAATATTGGCATTCTTAGAAGATCATTTCTATGAGGCCTTGCAGTGATCCTATCTGTTGAATTTACATCTGTATTCTTAGCACCTGCCACCTTCTCCAGCACATAGTAGGTCATCAGTGAACATTTGCTGACTTAATGAGTACCCTGTTTTCATTTCCCAACTAGTTACTGAGTTACAACTCATTCAGCAACTTTAATACTGAGATTTATGAACACATTTTTTATTTTACTTATTATTTACTTATTACTAATTTTACTTATTACTAATTTTACTTATTATTACTTATAAGTACTATTGCACTTATATATATTTTTTTTTCTATTAGACTGAGTTTCTCAGAGGTACAATTTATGTTTTATACATCTTATTTTATTCCAAAGCCTAACAGAGTGCTTGACACTGGAAATTTTGTTCAATGAATGCTTATCAGTGAAAATGTTTTAAAAGTATGATTAACAAATGGAAAGTTTTACAGGTATAAGAATTTAAACTGGAATCACCAGGAAATGCTATCAGCTGAAGTTACATGCTAAGTGGGAGGCAATATATGATGTTCATTTGCAATTTGGTAGTATGGGAAATAGGTAAATTAGCATATATTAATATAAAAATGAATTATTAAACTGATGTTGAACATTTCAACATTTTTTGATTGGTCCTTCTATTCTTTTTTGTTTTTTAATTATTGCTTTTTTTTCTGAGAACATTTAGAAAATTTTGTATACTGCCCTTTTCATCCGATATTATGTGAACTTTTTTCTCATTAAATTTTTTATAACATGATTTTAATAGCAACATAGCTTTTTACCTTATAAGTTTACCATGATTTTTCAATAATGATTTTGTTGAAAATTTCTGTAGAAAATTTTTTAATGTGTGTAGTATTCAGTGAGCATTCTGCAAAAAATTATGTGTTCATATCTGCTTTTCCCTTAAAATTTTAAAAGTAGAATTACTGGGTTAAGGTATAAGAACATTTGTAATACTGTTGATGTTACTGAAGTATTACTTATTGCCCTCCAAAAGTCACAAAAATACTGTGCCTATTAACATTCCTAGCAGTAATGAGAGTGTGAATTTCAGCTTACCCTTTCCTGCACTACATATAATTAAAAAAGACTTTGTCACTGTGAGATAAAAATGTGATAATGTTACTTATTTGATTATTAGTGAAATTGCATCTTATTTTTCATGTTTCTTGATCATTTGTATTCCTTCTGTAAATTGTGTCCTTCACATACTTTTCTGTTAGGATGTTTTAATTGGTATTAGTACTTTAATTTTAAGTTCTCGCATAGTAGAACCTATTTCATTTTTGTAAGTGGTATTATCTTCTATAAAAATTTTTAAAAGAACATTTATTTTGTAAACTAGGAGCCTTTTGTGGCAGATGAGTATATTGAACGTCTTGTATGGAGAACCCCAGGAGGAGGCTCTAGAGGGGGATCTGAAGCCTTTGATCCTAAAAGGTGAAGTAAATTTTTTTCATAGACCTGATCTAGTACAAATTTGTGTTTGAGATAAATGTGACTGTTAGAATTTCTTTTAACGTTCATGTAAAGGGATATCAGTTAATTGTTGGTCATTAAAAGACATAAACATTAGAAGTTGGGCACTGATTTTTTTTCCCCCTTTACATTCCTTTTTATTTTAGAGGATTTTAACTGGTATGAGAGAAGGGATTTTGTTACAATGTAATAATTTAATATTTTCTTCAATTAGTAATAAATTAGAGTTGGTAATAAAAACACGTCAAATGTATTGTTTTTAGCTATAAATTGGGGGAACAGAAAGTCAATGTATCCTGGAATGCACAATATTATTTTTATATAGTACATTTACCTTTTGACTGTTTCTTTGAAACTGGTTTTGTTTTGGAGGTTAATGGAGATTCTAGGTGAGGTTTTTATTTGTCTGAGATGATCCCAACAAGATGCTATAGAGAAGATTAACATGATCATTCTATTAATACTTAATTTACAACTATAAATGAACTGGTTAGTTCCTAAAATTAATCACAGATGGGTTTATACATATTCTCCTTTTTCTCTATTAGGTTATTAGAAGAATTTGTAAATCATATTCAAGAACTACAGATAATGGATGAAAGAATTCAAAGGAAAGTAGAGAAACTAGAACAACAGTGTCAGAAAGAAGCCAAGGAATTTGCCAAGAAGGTGCAAGAGCTCCAGAAAAGCAATCAGGTAAATGTTTAGCTAACCAATGAATAGTTTATATAGCTATAATATCTTTATTTCCTTCTAGCTTTAAGTTCTTAATAAAAATCTAGTCAAATTATAACAACTATTGAATTTTTCTCTAGTGCTCCCATGCCATTGGATAAAATTTTAGTGAATTGTTATTAGACACTCTTGGCAGTGGCTAACTACTGAGTGTTGGTTTGGGATCACAGCACTCCCTTCTAGGATGGGGTGCTATCCAGTACAGTGTGGTCTTTGCTTCCCCTCTAACAGTGCAGTGTTTTGGGAATGATGTTTCAGCAGACCTGTATCTTTGGGGGTTCATTGTTAGGTTGGACATTTAGGTAGTGATTTACATTCTTATTTAATCATCAATGTAGTACCAGACTAACTGTTACCTGGATGAGGTTTTTCTCTAGGGGGACCCTAGTGGGGGAAGTTTCACCAAAGTCATCAGGTGTATCCTAATAAGAATTATAATGTAACTATGGGAAAAGTAGGTGCAGAATTCTTCCTCAGTCCATGTTGGATTACAAACAAATTACTGGACTGGTCCTAGGGCTAAATAGACCAATCTTCTTAGGTCCTACACTTAATCTGGAACCTCCAAATGCCTTTCACAACCTGGGCCTGATCTAGAAATTGATTTCCCTTTATTAGTGTATTAGTTTGAGGGACGTTGTTTAGCTCTGCTGTCTCTCGGAGACTGTTCTTTGATGTTAGAAATTAACAAACTGATCTCTGCTCTGATTTCATTAATTTAGAGTCCTTCACATAAGGATAGTTGCAAGAAAATATTTAATTAAAAAGTCAGTAAATTGCATAAGATATAAAATTTTTTTAAATAGTTAAGGTGATAGATTCCAAATACTTCTAAGGCAGTTTTCCCTTGGTAATAATAATAGTATTAATAGTTAATCTAACAAGTTCTAAAGCTAATGTGCTCTGCCAAATGTTAGCTGTATAAACTCAAGCAACTCAATCTTTCTTTGCCTCAGCTTTTTCATCTACATATGAAATAGGTTGTTGTAAGAATTAATTACAATAAACACACGTAACATGCTTAGAACAGTGTCTCGCACAGAGGAAGTCCTTCGTACATGTTTGCTGCTTTCCTCCCTCAATTTAAGGTTAGAACAAAAGTATCATACTGAATGATCAGCAATTTTGTTATTGGCAGTTCTAAGGCATTCATGCTACATAGTTTTTATCTTCCACAGTCAGTGTACCCTGGGAAAAGGGATATTCTAGGAAGTAATGTACCTTAGCATAAGTAGAATAATTATCTTTTCTGGTTTCAAAACTGGGCAAAAAATATTTTACCTTGTTTATGATACTAACATTGCTCTTAAGATATTTAAAGTAAAGATATATTAAATATTCTTTTTAATCAGTGTCTCTTCTAACATTTTTATGACTCATGTTAGTGTAGTAGCAAGTGAGTTGTTCAGTTAACTGGTCTCTTTGATACTTAGTTCATTGTTATCAGAATTGTTTCCAAGTTAGTGGTACTGGGAACTTTGGTTTGCTATCTTGTTGATTAACAAATGTATTCATGATAAAATATGATTTTAATAGACTATAAAATATACTTTTATACATAAAAGTATAAAAGTCTGCAACTTTTAAGTTTTTAGATTATGTACTGATCTAAATGAGCATGAATTGTTTTTGTAGATCATCTCCTATATAACTTCTGTGTTATCTTTAGCTACATAAGTTTGAGAGTAGTGATGAGTTGGTGTGTTAGTTTTGATACAAATTATAAGCTAATTATGGGTGCTGTCATTGTATTATAAATAAAAATTGGGTTATGCCATTGTATTTTATGCATATGCACATTTTATTCCTAGGTTGCCTTCCAACATTTCCAAGAACTAGATGAACACATTAGCTATGTAGCAACCAAGGTCTGTCACCTTGGAGACCAGTTGGAAGGGGTAAACACACCCAGACAGCGAGCAGTAGAGGCTCAGAAATTGATGAAATACTTTAATGAGTTTCTGGATGGAGAATTGAAGTCTGATGTTTTTACAAATTCTGAAAAGGTAAGCACTGTCAGAAGGATAAAAGCAAACTACAGCATTAATAACAATGTCCTAATTTAAACTGCAATTATTACTTTCCAGAGAAGAATTTCAATCACTGGGTAGCTGACTTCTTAAAAGTTGTTATTGTTCTAAAATGTAAGTTAGTGTTATTTGCCTACAGATTGCTGATGAAGTATTTTTATTCTAATTATTAATTGGATTGCTTGGCATTTTTCTTTATGAAATTATGTGTGGTTTAGAAATGCTGAGCTGTTGAACATTTTCTGTAACTGATTTTTAATATTAACAGAAGTTCTGTAGTTTTTGAATAGTTACATTTGGCTGGATGAGGGTTGTCTGACCTAAATCATTGATAAGTTGAAGTGGCATTTTTGTTGTTTTATTCACTTAGCTTAAAGTGGATATATGCAGCAGTATGATCTGAGTAATTTTCTTAAATCTTGTTTACCCTTTTTGGATTCATAAACTCAGAAGAAACTTACAATTCTGCTTTCAGTAAGCAGTGAGTTGAAAATTTTCAGAGTAAATGAACTGCAGGGAAGGTTTCATTGGGAAGGTGATTGTACCATTATAAAATCATAAGATTTTGGTGCCAGAATGACAAATATATGCTTTATTAACTCATTGGTGATACCCTGGATGTATTCCTGTTGCTCAAAATTTTTATTTGTTGTGGATTTTAAAAGAAAATTGTTTGGGTGAGGGTTTGTGGGCATATATAGGAGAATATTATTATTTTCAAATATAAACTTATTTATATATAAGGGTTTTTAAAAATGACTGCTTTTATTTTTTCACAGATAAAGGAGGCAGCAGACATCATTCAGAAGTTGCACCTAATCGCCCAAGAGTTACCTTTTGATAGGCAAGTTTATTTTTCAAGAGCTAATTTGAATATATGGTACAATGAATAGAATAAACTTATATTTTTCCCTGTATGATTTTGCTCATTAATTCAACAAGGATTTATAAATCCTTTGTACAAAGTATAGTATATTGTAGTTGAATGAAAAACTATGGTTCCAGTTTCTAAACCTAGTAATATACCTTGAAATAGTTTCAATCCTTTGTTTTCCTTCTGGGGAAAAAATGATGGGAGAGTTTTGAAATTTACTCAAGTGAGAGTTTGAATTTTAATTTTGTGGACTTTGACAACCAAGATGGGAGGAGATAGGGAGAGGTTAAGCATAGGACCATTCAGCTGCTTTTTTCTAATCTCTAGATGAAAGTTCTTAAGTTTTTAAAGACCTAAGGTACCTTTGGAAGCTGATGCGCCCTGGTCAGGTGACTCAGTTGGTTGAACATTCTGTGCACTAAAAGGTTGTAGGTTTGATCCCTGGTCAGGGTGTGCATACCTAGGTTCAGGGTTCAATCCCCTGTTGGGGCACATATGAGAGAGACAGCTGAGCGATGTTCCTCACATTGATGTTTCTCTCTCTCTCTACTCCTCTCTTCCTCTCTCTCTAAAAATCATTAAACATATCCTTGGGTGAGGAGAAAATTAAATGTGAGGGTTCTTTGAAAGAAAAAAGAAAAGTGAATTGAAAGCTCTAAAGTTTCTTCAAAAAATCCAGATACACAGATTGTTGTATACAGTTTCATGGAATTTTATACTCACTAGCTTATTTGCAAACTCCTCTCTAGGGACTTCAGGTTAAGAACCCTTGCTTTAGTTACCAGGTCCTGGGGCCATTGCTAAGTCAGGTATTAACGGTTTTAGCCTAAAAAAACTTCACTGAGACAAAAAATTTTTGCATGATTTCCTTTAGTCCATGGAATGTCACATACTTTAATAAAATATTGGTAGTAGTGGTTTCCTCATGTGAATATCTTGAAAGAAATATGCCTTCCCACATGACAGACAATTTATCTGTTACTGGTAATGTTAGAAGATCCTGTAGTACAGATAAAATGTAAATTTATTACTATACTTAAAGCCTGACTGTTATACCCCAAACATAGAGATTGAATACCCCAAACATACCCCCAAAATACATCTTATTTTACTCTCAACTCTGTGTCTTCATAAAGTGTTAGCAATAATAGTCATCTATTACTTAGCTGTTACTAATAATCTCATACTTGCCTAGCATGTTGAGTAATTGTTTTTAAAGTGACCCACAAAAACCTCTCTTTTAACTTTATGGCATTTCATAGTTGGGCCATTTACTTAAGTGGTAAAATGTGTGACTCATGATAGGTGCATAATAGTTGTTGGCTACCCCTTCCACTCCTCTCTCTCCCCTGTTTCCTCTATAAAACACACATGCATATACTCATCTTCTCCCACTTCTCAGTTATACAATCATATACTTCTTACAGTTTTGTTTTAGCCTCTGCTAAGCTGTAGGCTATACAATATAGCATAGGCATGTAGTAGGCCATACTATCTAGGCTTGTGTAAGTGCACTCTGTGATGTTCACACAACAATGAAATTGCCTAATGGACCATTTTTCAGAATATATTCCTGTTAAGTGGCACATGACTCTATATTAGTTTTGGATAATTCTAAATTTTTATTACTTTTTTCATCTGTCTTTGGCATCTCTTCTGCCAGCCACGTTCTTTTCTCTTCATACTGATTGTGTAGGATCTCTCAGCATCAATTTTGCATGATATGCATCCCTCTTGATATTTAAGATTTGAAAAAATTCTAGTCTGGTTTGTGTGATATTTAGTTTCTGAATTTGCAAAGATTGAATGATTACTCTGCACATTTCTGGGTCCTTTTTTATAGCTTCTGTACTAGTTTTAAAAGAATTAATTTGTATATACCGTTTATTGTTTTTCTTTTAAATAATAATAATAATTGAACTTTATATGAAAATATCCTAACAGAGGGAGGAAATAGGCAAATAAAAAGTGAATTTAAAATGCAAGTGAATATGACTAGGGACAATAGCTCAGTTTTGGGGCTGACTGAATTGTTAATGCCTCATATAATTCTTCCTGCTTAAAAAGGGAATTGGTTATTCAATGTGAATTTCCTAAATGAGAACCAGCTACCCTATCTGAATTGCTGAAATTTAGTTTTGTCACCTGGTATGCTTTCTGTCAATACTCTCTGCCTTCTGGTTTTGGCTTTTTTTTTCCTTTTTTTTTATGATGACATTTAATACAAAGCATTCCCATATATTTCTAAACTCAGTTTCCCCTTTTATTTATACTTTATATTACTCTGGTACATTTGTCACAACTAACAGATTTCATCATTGGTTTTTATCTTTCAGATTTTCAGATGTAAAATCCAAAATTGCAAGTAAGTGGGGTTCTATTTATTTAACTGTTTTGAACAAGTAATAAATTATTGTATAAGAGAAAAAATTAGTAAAAGGACGGGTAGTGGAAACAATGTCACCCTTCCCCCGTGTTCCTGAGTTTGATTGCTCTTCCTTGAAACAACCATTTCCAGTTTCTTTGGTATTCTCCCAGAGCATTTGAGTGTATAAGCATAGAACATAAATCATGTATACATGTGTAAAATTTAGTTCTACTGTCCCCATTTATTTTAAAATAATTAGTAGCATACTATACAAATAACTTGTACCTTCCTTTTTTACTTTAACAATGTATTTTGGAGATTGTTTTATATTCATACATATATCTCTAAAGTGGGTTCTTTTTTAAAAAGCTAAGCTCATATGAGCATTGTGGTACCTATTTAATTCCTTATATGACTAGTTTTGATTCTTACCAATCTTTGGATTATATTTTGGGTAGATCATTCTAGGTTTCTGGAACAGCCACTGTATTTGCAGGCTCTCATGATAGCCTGAATCACTGTTTAAGAGGCCATTTTGCATAGAAGGTGCAAAGAGCTATTTTCCCAAAAAGTGTTGTTAGAAAAAGGTTGGCACTTGGACTTACCTGCAGTGTTTGTGATCACTATAGATTAGTCCAAAGTTCAGTTATTCAAAACCATAATAACCTCAGGAATGTAGTGAATCAAATATCACATTTTATCTTAAGGTGAAATTTGGTGTTGAATCCACCATTGTTCAGAGTAAAGGCATCTGAACTCAAGTAAACATTTCCAAAGTCGTCTTCTCCCTTCCTGTGGTTTTTAAGATTTTCCCTATCTCTTGCTCTCAGAGATTCCATCTGGGAGGTATTTCTCAGTCAGATGCTTTTTAAAGTAATAGTGGTAAATAACAGTCAAACTATGAGAACTCAGCTGTTTTATTAGCTTAGGAAGATTTTGTGCCTTAAAAATATAGATTTATATACCAAAGTATATTGTAGGGTCTAGATTCTGCTGCCTGTAATCTCATATTATTTTCTAATTCTTTCAAAAAAAATGATAGATCTGTAGTCATTATATTTATAAATAATTCATATACTGGCAAATAACTTAGATACTGTGTCTATCTCATTGTAGCTGAGTGACTTTCTTTTTTATTTTTAGGTAAATACCATGATTTAGAATGCCAACTGATTCAGGAGTTTACTAGTGCTCAAAGAAGAGGTGAAATCTCCAGAATGAGAGAAGTAGCAGCAGTTTTACTTCATTTTAAGGTAAATAGTAAAAATTAAAAATGAAGATTAGTCTTTGAAACTGTGGAGATTATATAAATTCTATATATTATAGTCTCTGATTTTCCCCTATTGTATGACTTCACAATGATCACTTTTATTGTTTTGAATAATGTGAATATGCATGTCATTATCTCTTTCCTTAAGTGACATTGAATTTTAGGTATTCAATATTTAAATAGGTATTTTATAGTTTATAACAATATTTTATCAAACATTAATGTATATATTTGATATCAGTATATATCAAGCTATATATGAATTTTTATATAGTTCGACATAGAAAATCATATTGTTTGCCTTCTTGGTTTATAATGTATTTTTTTTCAGTCAGGCATGATATGAAATAGGTCAAAAGCAAGAAGACTTGACCTTAAGTATCTGGTGGAGTATAGGAACCATGGAATAGATAGAATATGACTAGTAAAAGACTTAAATTAAATCAGAGGATCTCAGGTGATAATACAAAGGAATATTCTATTATGGAACTGTCTTCCTATAATTTGAATTAGGAAGAGATTTCCTATATGGGAATGCATTTCTGTAAACAAAATGCTTAAATAAATAGTGCTTCCTTCAGTCTGTTTCTTTACATTCATATCAGATTAGGGAAATATAAGCCATTTGTTGGACTTTTCATTTAAGTACTATATCTAAGTATTAAGAATGACTCTTGATTTTGCAGAACTGGTAGGAAAAGGTGAAGGGATTAAGCAAAAAGCAAAAATAAAAAAAATTAAAAAAACTCATAGACACAGACAACAGATGGTGATTACCAGAGAGAAGGGAGGTAGGGGGAGGTAGAAGAAGTTATAGGGGGATAAATGGTGATGGAAGGAGACTTGACTTAGGGAGATGATAGAATTGTACATCTGAAACCTACAGAATTTTATTACCCCAGTGTCACCCCAATAATTCAATTAAAAAAGAAAGAATGGCTCCTGAGACAATCCTTTCTATTGCTTACCTTACTTGTTTATATGTATGATTCACTAAAAAGCAAAAATCTCATACTGAGCTTAATATGACAAATTGTTTTATTTAAACACATTTTATTCATGCCCTGGCTAGTGTGGCTCAGTTGGTCGGACCATTCTGTGGGCCAAAAGGTCTCATATCCAGTTAGGGTGTGTATGGGAAGGCAACCAATCAGTGTTTCTCTCTCTCTCTCTCTTTCTCTCTCTGCCCCCCTCACTCCCCACTTCTCTCTCTCTAAAAGCAATGAAAAAATATATGTCCTCGGGTAAGAAGGAAAAAATGTATTTAAAGTAAATTTCCAGAATGCCAGTTAAATACAACTCTGTCTGCTTTGAATTCAAGACAGGAAAGGTAGATACATAAAACCTTCTCAAGACCTTCAGTCTGTGAGTGTGTGTGCTCGTGTGCATGTTTTAGATTTGAAGAACTAGGTGGTGACTGGGTAAAATGACTATAAAGAACCAGTTATACCTCCATTTCTTCTTTCAAGCCCAATAACTATTGGTCACTCCTTAGGACATAGTCATAGCTTTATTACATACAGGTTGGGACAAAAGTAGATTTGCAGTCTTTCGTATGGAAAATACTAACAAATAATACAAGAATAAACTCTGTTTCATGTACTCACAGCATAAACAACTTTTGCCCCACCCTGTATAATACCTGTTTTATTGAGATTATTATTATGATTTAACCAGAACAGTGATAACGTATTTCTTTCTTCTTCATAGGGTTATTCCCATTGTGTTGATGTTTATATAAAGCAGTGCCAGGAGGTAACATAACAGCACACTTTATTGGATTTCGCTTTATTTTATGTTAATTTGTGTTTTAAAAGCCATTTAAAAATTATGTATTCACTATGTAAAATGCCTCTGCTATTTAGGGTGCTTATTTGAGAAATGATATATTTGAAGATGCAGCAATACTCTGTCAACGGGTGAACAAACAAGTTGGAGATATCTTTAGTAATCCAGAGACAGTACTGGCTAAACTTATTCAAAATGTATTTGAAATCAAACTACAGGTAATTTTAAATAATGACTAAGTAGTTCTTAAAGCAATGCATGATTTCTCTATGTTTTAAAAGTTTTTTAAAAATTATCTTACTATCTAATGCCCATAAGTAGTAATCTGCCTATTCAGTGAAGGGGAAAGGAAAGATAGCCTCATGCTTTTTAAAAAATATTTTGTTGGAAAAAATATGCTAAACACTACGTGCCATCAGAGCACATGTTTTAATTTTCTTTACCAGTAGTAGCAGTAGCAGTAGCAACAGGTTATAGAAGGGTACCCTTAGATTTTTATTTTTGGGGGGTCCTCACCTTGACCAATAGATGGCATTTGTGAAATTGAACAAGAATTACAAATGCAGTCTGTAAAATTTTTGTAATAGGGTACTAACTGAAAGGAAAGAAACACAGGAATTTAATTTGCAGCTTTTACTCTCAGCACTATACTTTAAAGCAACATTTCTTAAACTATGTTTACCACTGGATTAAGAAACATTAAATAAGTGTTTTTAAAACACAAATCAGGTTCTTAAATAGCCTTTAAAGGTACTAATGTGTATGTGGTTCTCTGAAAGTGGTGGAGTAATGTATAACATTTCCCAACTTCAGAGTAATGCCTGTCGATGTCTCAGTGGACACTAATGCTACCAAGACCGTAGGTTGGTAAATGTTGCTTTCAGGAATTGACTGCATTGGTATAATGGGGTTTTGTTCTGGGGTTTTTGTTGTTATTTTTTAAAAATGTACTTAATGAGTCAGGCCATTTATTTTTAAAAAAGGATATTTTGAAATTCTTAATACTTATTCCCAAGACTGATATAGGTGGGCTCGTAAATATAGTGGTAAAATTTTAAACCTATTTTCTTACATTTTTACAAGCTTGTTTTCTGTGCGTTGTCTTTTCCATTGAATTGTAAGTCAAAACATTTGAAGAATGTGAAGTTAATTTCAGACAAAAATACACCTTGGCTATGTAATTTAGTATTTACCTAATTGACAAAATGTTGACTTTTTTTTTTTAGAGTTTTGTGAAAGACCAGTTAGAAGAATGTAGGAAGTCTGATGCAGAGCAGTATCTCAAAAATCTCTATGATTTATATACAAGGTATATTTTTAATTATTAGAAAATAATAGCAGACCTTAGATTTTGTTTTTTGGAAAATGGGGGAGTTTTCAGGTATTTTTGAATAACTGATAGCAACATAACATGCCTTTTAGCATTAAATGCTTGGCTATATAGACTGGTGTTCTGTAGTATTCTTAGTATATTAATTTAAGTGATTGGATATTATGCTTTATATTAATGTACTTGAATGAAACAAAGCTTTGTTTACATTCTTTAAACTAAGACTTGAGAATTTTGTTTCTGATTTGAATTGTAAGCTAGTTTATTCTTTAATTTTTTCTCCAAGAAGTAGTATAATTACATTTATCTGTAGTTAAAACTTTAGAAATTGAGAAAGTGACAAATTCTTTAAAAATGACAATTTCCACCTTAAGTCTCATGTGAGAATTTGTCCTTATTTTTGTAAACGGCAATGTTAAAAACTTAGACATGTTATATCAGAAGCTTCATAGAGAGTTTTTACCCAACCCTATTGCTTATTCTTCAGTGTCATCCTTTTGGGAGGCGAGTTTTAAAAAGTATTCATAATCTAACTGAAAGTTTCTATCAGTAACAACATTATTATGAGCCTATCTTCAACAATGAGAAACAAAATTAGAGTAAAGTTCACATGGATAAATGTAAAATAGAATGATCAGAGAGTAGACCTCTCAGTATTCTGGCTTGTGTACCATGCCATGCACGAATGGCATTAGAGCACACTTGAAGCCATGTGCCACTGGTTGCCGTTTCTAGACTTCTGGTTTCCTCAGTTTCTTCTGCTAGTCACCCCTAGGAGTTCATGGCAGCTTTCAAAGCCGTAATGTTCACTTGAAACCTATCATCACATTAACCAGTTTAACTTCAATAATTTAATAAAAACTGCAAAAAAAGAAAATGAAACGAACAAAAAAACCCCATAATGTTGTTTGTAATGTTCATTCTACCTTATATAACCCTATACAGTTCTTCTCTGCTTCCTGATAAGTACCTTACCAAATTTTAAGAATGGTGGTTTAACATAAGTTATTAAAGTCACATTGTTAAAATATATATTCCTTATTATTGTTACTATACCTAAAATATATATTGATCTTTTTTCCTCCTCTTCCATGAAAAGAACCACCAATCTTTCCAGCAAGTTGATGGAGTTTAACTTAGGTACTGATAAACAGACTTTCTTGACGAAGCTTATCAAATCCATTTTCATTTCCTATTTGGAGAACTATATTGAGGTGGAGACTGGATATTTGAAAAGCAGAAGTGCTATGATCCTACAGCGCTATTATGATTCAAAAAACCATCAAAAGAGATCCATTGGAACAGGAGGGTGAGTGTTTCTGTTAAATATTATATAATAAGACTAAATATATTAAGAACTTTATTATATTTGCACAAACTTGTCAAATATTGAGCCATTGGAATTTTCTATGAAAAACTCTTTCAACCCAGTTTGTTTATACTATTGATCAAATCCTGTCTCTTGAACCACCTGCTGAAAATGACCTAACATAATATGATTAAAATGTAAAGCATAATACCAGTACTATCTAGAGCTCTATAGGTTCTGTTTTATTTTCAAACTCAGTAAAGTGTTCCAGGCTGTTAACTAGGAGGCACATATTTTTTTGTTGTTGTTGATTGTTGTAGGTGTGAAAAACAAAGAAACCCTAAACTATTTAATGACTTGTGCATAAAATTAATTGGTACCTTAAAACTTGTGATTGTTCACACACTTGAAGAAAGTGATTTGCTATAAATCACTTTGTGATTTATAGGGCTGGCACCTCACTAATCCAGACTGCAACTGTCTAGAACCCCAGTTGATTCTAGGAGGAAGCAGAATGACTTCTCTGGAATCTTATAATCAGGGTTCAGAGTCCAATTGTGTACACACCCTATTCAGTTTCTTATTTCCCAGTTTGTTGTATGTTAAATAATGATCAGGGAGAGGTTAAAATTAGGAATAAAAATTGACATCTGAAAGAAGTAGCAAATAAAGGAAGAGAAAAACTAAAGAACAGTCATAAAAATTAAAGAAGAGTATCTGGAGTTATATGTTCTAGGAGCAAAAAAAAAAAGAAGTCTAACCTTCTGATGATACCACCATATAATGTTTAAAGTGATCCTTAGTCATTAAGAGAAGCTAAATCATGTTTAATATATCCTGTTTAATAATGAAGAAATGTGCAATATATTTGTTGAGATTATTATAACTGTTGTGTTTAAATGGTTAAATATATTTTAAAAAGAAAAATTTTAAAGCTTATTTTAAGCAGGACCATTTAGTTATGTGGAATATTACCTTATTTGTAATAGCCTACTTCCTATAAAACTGAACAGAGTTTTTGGTTACTGAGTCAGAATCGTAGAGCTTAAATAGAGATCATGACTCCAGATCTCCTAATTTTTCAGAGGACAGTCTTCTGTTTAGAGATTTAAAGCTTACCTTTCTTTATAGAACTAATTATTGGAATTAGAACTTTTAGGTCTCCTGGCTATTGGTCAGTTTTGTTGTTGATATGTACTAAGCTTGAGTATTTAAAGTGGAAATCTGTGTATACTGAAGTGTTCTTTTTTTAATTTATTGATATGATGCTCTAGTATTCAAGATTTGAAAGAGAGAATTAGACAACGTACCAACTTACCATTGGGGCCAAGTATCGATACTCATGGGGAAACCTTTCTATCCCAAGAAGTGGTGGTTAATCTTCTACAAGAAACCAAACAAGCCTTTGAAAGATGTCATAGGGTAAGAGTAATTATAAATTTATTTTATTTATATATAATTGTATATTTTAAGTTTTGCCTTGTTTATACTAACATACAGATCTGCTCTCTGGTTAGGAACAACTTTTTATAATAAAAATATACAGGACTTTTGTTTTAGAGGACTAAATTACTTTGAAATGATTTAGAAGTACATTTGTAAAAATGTTAAGGTATCATATGCCAGGGTGGGTGGATGGACATATTTGATACAGTAATATCTCTAATTTGATGAATGCTGAAGTATGTTAAAACATTTCTAAAGCCTTGGGCCATCCTACATGTAGCTGTCAACATTATACAGGGTGGGGCAAAAGTAGTGAGGCCTGGATCTTCAAAGCTAAATAGGATATCTTTAAGAAAATGATTCTGGCAGGCTGTTTCAGGCAGAGAAAATAGTACAAAGACATAAAAGATCAGTCATGCAGCATAAAATGCTTGAAATTAAAATGTACATGGGAAGAGTAATACAAGGAGGTTGAAAAGGTAGGGAAAAACTCTTTGTATACTGAGCTTAGAAACTTGGACTTGACCTCGTAGTTGATGATGGCAGCTTTAAAGGATATTAAACAAGGGCAGTGTAATGAATAAGCAGATTGATTTTTATTTCCTTATTTAAAAATAACTTTGAGATATATTAATAATTGACATTCAGTAAACTATATTAAAACAATTTAACTTTGATAAATTATGTGTACATTTTTGAAGCTATAACTGCAGTCAGGATAATAAAAAGATTCATCACACCAAAAAGTTCACTGTTGCCCTTTTATTGATATAAGCTCTTGTTCCCCTCTCTCCACTTCTGTCCTCAGGCAACCTCAGATTTGCTATATGTCACTATAGATTAGATTTGTAAAAGAAGGGCAACATTTGATGACTAAGTCTTAGAAGCTAAATAGGATGTCTTCAAGGAGTTGATTAATTTTCTAGAATTATTTTTATAGGAGCAATTGTAGTATATTCTAGTATATACATGTGATTATCGCTTCTTTCACCCAGTATAGTTATTTTGAGGTTCATCCATGTTGTGTGTATTAATTAGTGTGTTCTTTTTCATTGCTGAGTACTATTTTATTGCATGAATATACCACATTTTATCCATTTACCTATTGATGGTTTAGATTGGTCCCAGTGTTTTGACTATTATGGATGAATTTGCTATGAAAATTCATTCATATGTCTCTGTGCAGATAATGCTTTAGTTGCTCTTTGGTATATACTTAGTAACAATATGGTAGTACTCATTCAGATACTACCTATTTTCCAAAGTTGTTGTTTCATTCAACATTCCTACAAGTGGTGTGTGAGTGTTCCATTTGTTCCACATGATCTGCAGCATTTAGTATGATGAGTCTTTTTACTTTTAGATACTCTAATAGGGTGTGTAGTGATACCTCATTGTGGTTTTATTTTGAATTTCTTAATAACTAATGATGTTGACATCTTTCCATCCATATATATATTCTTTGGTATGTTTTTGTACATTTTTGAAATTGGGTTGTCACTATGTTTTAATAGTTCTGTATTCTTTGTGGCTTATTAAGGGTATCTGTTGTAGAGCATCTGTGAGCAAATAAGGGAGGTGGGAGCTGTGGTAGAGAGGGTTGTGGTATGGAGGGTAAAAGTTGGATGGTATTAAAGAAGACCCTGAGTGGAATTGAGTAATACCAAATCTGTATTTATAACCAATGGAGACTTAGGAGATTTAAGGTGGGTTATATACTTCACTCCCAGCTGTAGATATCAGGTAATAAGCATTCCTCTGACAGGGTGCATTAATAGAGACTACAAGTAGGTAACGATCAATTGATAAATAATGAAGGAAGCATTTATAAGAAGTTGAGAGGTAACTTTCTTACTTTTTAAGAGGGATTTAATTTTTTCAGCTATCTACTAATAATTCTTTTACTGAATAGTTAACCAGCATCAACATAAAAATGAACATTTATTATTATTTGCTTACTATGTGCTAAACACTGCTGAAGGTACTTTAAATCCATTTTCATATTTTATTCTCACCTCAAGGCTAGGATATAAGTATAATTCATATTATTCCCACCTTACAAATGAAGAAATTGAGGCTTTGTGGAGTTAAATAACATCTCAGGTGTTTCACTCAACCAGGAAGTGATGAAGCTGGGATTTGAGCCTTTCATATTTTATAGTGCATCAGTTTACTGATTTCTCTAATCCACCCCCAGTAAAATAAAGAGTATTTTTTTTTATTTTGAGTATTGCTAGAATAGCTTTTGTTCAGTTGGTAGTTCTCAAACTTCTTTGACTATGCCCCACAATAAGAAATGCACTTTATGTGGCAGCCCAGTGTACGTTTTATTTTTGAGATTTTGTTTATTTTTGAGAGAGGGGAAGGGAGGGAGAATGAGAGGGAGAGAAACATCCATGTGCAAGAGAAACACTGATCAGTTACCTCTCGCACACACCCAACCAGGACCTGGTCTGTAAGCCAAGGCATGTGCCCTGACTGGGAATTGAACTGGCGACCTTTTGCTTTGTGGGTTGGCGCCCATCCCACTGAGCCACACCAGTCAGGGCAGCCCAGTGTACTTTTGTTATATGTATATGTGTTCATGTATATTTCATGAAACTATATTTGGTTTTACTGTTAAAAGGGATTTTTATTACACTTTATTTTCTGTTGGTTATCTCTCTCAGGTCAAAAAAACACTGATCTAGTTTAAGCCAGGAGAGTTTTAGGTGAATATGGAGCATTATATGAATGTGAGAGAGGCACTGGAAATGGGGAGGAAGAAGTCTAAGTTGTTATTTTGGTACCTTAATATTCACTACCACTTATACAAAGTTGATTGCTTAAGAAAAAGAGTTGCCCTTTTTTTTAAGGTAGACTTGTGATGTGATATATTTGGTTTTTGTTTTAAAGCTCTCTGATCCGTCTGATCTACCACGGAATGCCTTTAGAATTTTTACCATTCTTGTGGAATTTTTATGTATTGAGCATATTGATTATGCTTTGGAAACAGGACTTGCTGGTAAGTATATTTATCTGTGTTATAATTTGTGTTAAATTCCTTTGATCCTGTGTGGTTAAATGTGAATGTGTAATGTTTTATATATATTCAACGCTACATGTCAAATTCAGTTCAGTGCAATGAATGTATTCTGAGCTTTTGTAATGCAAGGGTTTGTCAGATGCTGAAAGCTGTACATTAATAGGGTATTAATGACTTCTTCCCTATATTCTAGGCCTATTAATCCAGTTGCCTCCTTGACCTCTCCGCCTGTTCACTGTGCATCTCAAATTTAACATATCCCAAATGAAACACTTTACCTTCCACCTAAACTTATTTCTCTCCTATTCTTCCCGACATCTTTAAAGGGCATTGCTATTTACCAGTTGTTCAAGTCCTGAATTCAGTGTGGATTTGCCACAGTTCCTCCTTTTCTTCAACCCTGATACACACTTCCAAACATAACTCAAATTCATCTCCTTTTCTTCATCCCCACTGATGCCACTCTAATTTAAACACCATCTCTGTCTGCTCCTAACTGGTCTCCCTGTATTCTTGCCTCTCCAAATTACTGACTCCATGTAACAGTTATCTTTCTGTTTAAGACCCTTTAGTGGCTCCCTATTACTCTTACGGGGAAAATAACAACAAACTCTTTATAGAAGCATGGCTTTTTGATCCAGTTTCCTCATACGTATTCATCCTTATAGGCATTTCCCCTTGTTACCCTAGTGTTTCTGGCCTTCATTCTCTTTCTTCACTCAGGCTCTTGGCACTTGGCTTTTCCACATCCCCAGTCCTTTTCCTTCAGCTCTTCTCATGTCTGGCTTTTCAATTTTCTTATCTCAACTAAGATCTCACCTTCTCAGAGAGGCCTTTGCTGATCACCCTAGCTAAAGTAGCCCTCTTCTCCTAGCCTACTCATCATTTCATCACTGGGTTAGCTTTTTTCATAGCACTTATCACAGGGACATTTTCATCTTTTAATGTATACCTCCATTCACCAGAATTCATTCAGTACATACTTAAGTGCCTACTTCTGTACTCAAGGAGCTTACATTCTTATGGAAAAGGTAGCCAAATGACTAAGAAAAATAAAATTGAATAAGGGATAGATAGAGAGTAGTAATGGGGAGGTGGGAAGGGATATTCAAGGGCAGAGGGCTTTTTTAGGAAGGATGTCTCTCTGAGGAGACATATACCAGAGAGCTAAATGAAGTTGAGGAGGAAACTGAGTATTTGGAGAAAGAGTATTTTAAGTACAGAGAACAGCATATAAGCTCTTGTGGATGGGAATCTTATATGTGTTATTCACCATTATAGTCTAGCACCTAGAAAGCACATAGCAGACACTCAAAAATATTTATTGACTGTTTATAACATTATTCCATAAAGTTTCTAACACTGAAGCAAAACTACCTATAATTTAGTAACTGTGTGCTTTATTGTTACCCATTTTTTGTATAGTTGCTCTCATGATATGGATAAGCATTTGCATTCTTTTTGTTTGTTTAATTACAGCTGTCTCTTGACATCAAGTATTTTAATATTTACCTTTTGCAAATGACTTTAAAATGTGGTAATTTGTATTAGGATAATAATACCTTAGAGGTATAAAGATTTAAAAAGGTAATGAAAAAAGTAACATGAACTAAAATCCAGATAGTAGGAATGATTTGTTATTTAGCTAGTATGGAAAACTAGCCTCTTCATTTTAAAAGCAGTATTCACAATTTGGAAGGGCTGAGAAAATTTCCTGGTAGAATAAGAATGTCCCTTATATTCATAAATATTTTCCATGCATCTATTTAGTTACTACTTACTGATATTATTTCTAGTGATTATCTAAAATTCTGTCACATGTATATATTATAAAACTAACCATCTCTAATTATTAGACATATTGAACCTCTTCAGCAGTTTATTAATATAAATAATGCAACAATGAAATTGTAGTACTTAATGTGCTTTCCTTATTTTAAATTATTTTCTCTGGATAAAAATCCCAGAAATGAAATAACCAGATCAAAGCATGTACAAATTTTTAAAATCTTTATACATACAAACTGTTTTTCCCCCACTATTTTACACTGTTATAGTCAGGTATGACTGTACCAGTGTTTCTGCATATTATTGAATATTACTTTTTAAAATTTAATACTTTAGTGATTAAAATATATATACTTATTACCTTAATTTTCATGTCTTTCGTTATTAACACAGATTAGTATTTTTCCTACATGTGTGTTGACTTACTTTTTTCTCTTGCATGTTTGTGTTGGAGCCTTTAATTTTGTTGTAGATGGGTAATTTTGTATTTTGTGGGAAAATAAAACACCTTTGATTTTCATTTTTAAAACTGAAAAAAGTCATTATCCTATAAAAAATTCTGAGTGTTAAATTTTTTTTTCCTCATTTGCTGTGACTGTTTTTCTTAGTCTTTTATACCTTTTAGTTTTAACTAGAAACATAAGTATCTAGGATTAGGGGGACCTTAAGAGTTTACTATTACTCTGTTACACAAAAGACAGAATTGAAATTTGGGATGGTCAGCTCTATTTTGGGGGGACCAGAATGTGGAGTGGCTTAAATACCATACTGAAAATTAAGAATTTATTCTCTAGACAGTGAAATGCACGAATATTTTTGAGGTAGTAGTGGGGAACATGGTGAGTGAAATGAATAAATGTAAGTATGTTGTTACGGCATAACAGATAAAGAGATTTGAACCAGGAAGCTAGTAAGAAAACTATTTTAACTGTTCTCAGAAATAAAGAGGCCTGGCTATTAGAAAAATGGTAGATATATGTTCATGGCTCAAGTGAATCATTGGGCACAAGAGAGTGGGAAGAGGAAGGAGAAGGTATAGTTTAAGATGTTACATTTATTGATCTACTTTTCAGTTTATCTCAGCAAATAATGAAGACTGAGTAAGTGGTGAAAATCTGGGCATGAAAACTTTGGGTACATTTTGTTACCTGATGAACAAGTTTAATTTTACTCTTCTACATACAGAAATCATTGCTAATTTATTAAAACAGCAGTTACTTCTGTTCATGTTGTATACATAAAACTACACTCATTTTTCTGTTGCCAAGGTGAACTTCTTCAAGTATGACTCTAACATATTACATGCCTTCCAACTTTAGGAATTCCCTCTTCAGATTCTCGGAACGCAAATCTCTATTTTCTGGATGTTGTGCAACAGGCCAATACGATTTTCCATCTTTTTGACAAGCAGTTTAATGACCACCTTATGCCACTAATAAGGTTAGTCAAATTTTTATTGGTATTTTAATAACTATTATAATATTCTACATACCTTTTTGTTAAATATTAAAAGGGGGAAGGGTTGTCAAGGAACATGTATGAAGGACACATGGACAAAGCCAAAAGAAGGTAGGATCGAGGGTGGAAGGTGGGGATGGCTGGGATTGGGGGAACAGCAGGGGGAAATGGAGACAACTGTACCTGAACAACAATAAAAATAAATAAATAAATAAATTTTTAAAAAAGTAATACATATTAATAATAACATAAAACAGGACAGGAAAGTGTGAAATAAAAAGTAAAGATTCTTTTCCTACTTCCTTGCCTCCTATTTTCTCTCATTTCTGTGGTATTAATTTTGGTTTATTTGAAAAGACTGAATCTGTCATCAACCTACATCTGATGTGAAAGAGGACCTCTAGCTTATAACCACTTTTTGTCATATAAGGACATCAATACAAATTTTTATGAGATTAATAGGATAGGTTTTGATGAGGCATTAAGTAAGGTTTGGTTTATATGTTCCTATCAATTTATATGAACTTTTAAACCACATGAGGATTAAATTAAGTAGTGTATATGTTAACTTGCTTTATAAAACTATATGTGTAGTACTGTTGTTATTAAGAAGAATGTATGTAAAGTAAAATTTCAGACATTTTGCTAATAACATTGATATGCTAAGAAATTAGTCCAAAAATAGTCTCAAAGATAAAGATTACTTGTGATCTCAGAATCACTTTGAAAGGAAATTTGCTTTTTAAAGAGCTATAATGCCACATGGCAAAGAATTCATATACTATTAGCACATTCCTTATTATTTTGGGTGTTTTTGACATTTAGGTAGCATCAGAAGGCAAATAGGACTGTCAGGTATTTTGTTTGTTTTTTAATATAAGAAAGCTAAATACAACTTTCAGTCTCCAGATTTTAATTAGTGTAATTTACTGTGGTCTTAAGTCTCTGGTGATAGTCTGTGACTTTTCTTACTATTATACCAGAAATTTAATTAACAAAGAAACCAACTCCAAAATTTCAAAATCACATTTTTATATTCTTAAGGGATATCTTCTCAGAGATGAAAGTAACATATCTAAATCTTCCTTTTCTTCATTAACTGGTTAAGTTTTACTAGTGTGACCATTATAATGAATACTAAGTACAGTTGACCCTTGAATAATGAGAGGGTTAGGGACGCTATCCCCACTCTGCCCCACCCACCACTGCAGTCGAAAATCTGTGGATAACTTTTGACTCTCCAAAAGCTTTACTAATAGCCTACTATTGACTGGAAGCCTTGCTGATAAGATAAATAGTAGATTAACACATTTTGTATGTTATATGTATTATATACTATATACTTACATTACAGTAAGCTAAAGAAAATGTTATTAAAATCATAAGGAAGAGAAAACACATATATAGTATTTACTGGGGGAAAAAAAAGTCCACTTAGTGGACCCACACATTTCAAACCTATGTTGTTCAAGGTCAACTATGATTACTTAACTACTTGTGTTTTGTTCCATTTGTGAGCATATTAAAATAATGTGTGTGTTTATATAAATGTATATAGCAATACACACATGAATATGAAAAACTTAGAATTGTAAGACTACTAATGGGATTTTTTTTCTTTAAACATTCAATAGCTCTTCTCCTAAGTTATCTGAATGCCTTCAGAAGAAAAAAGAAATAATTGAACAAATGGAGATGAAATTGGATACTGGCATTGATAGGCAAGTTGTTGGTTTTACTTTTCCTCTTACATTTTTAAAAATTATAAAAACAATTATAGCACCATAAAAATGGTTTTCAGGGAAGAAAAACGTCTGTTTTCATTTCACCATTTGACTTTATTTTTACCTGTTGATTTCATCCTTATTAGAATGTTATTTTTATTGGATTTGTAAGCTTATTTTTAGAAGTCAGTGTGTTTAGATTTACTTTTAAACCAGATTTAGTTTAAAAAAACATTTTTTTGTAATCATCCCCTCCTCCACTTGCACATACACACTCTCTCTTCAAACTCCTTAAAAATGGTATGTAACAGAGGGTTTTATTTTCATTTAGAATTTTTAGGCTTACATCTGAAATGCTTTAAGTAAATACACTAATTTTCTGCTCTGGCTGGTGTGGCTTGGTTGGGCGTCCTCCCATGAACCAAAAGTTTGCAGGATTGATTCCCAGTCAGGGCAGGTGCCTGAGTTGTGAGTTTGGTCCCTGGTCAAGGCACATGCAGGTGGCAGCTGATTGATGTTTGTCTCTTGTACTAATGTTTCTCTCCCTCTCTTTCTCATCCCCTTCCTCTCTTTCTGTAATCAATATAAATAAGTAAATAAACACACACATTTTCTGAAGGTAACTTTTTTAAGTGAAGGCAAACTCTACATTCAAAATAATTTTGTAATAGTGTAATTACCTATTTATACTGTAAAGCAGTGGTTCTCTTTTTTCTTTTGAGGTGATAGTGGTCATGTATTTGTTGATGATTATGATGGCTACCATGTATGAAGTATTTGCTTTAGGCCAGGCATAGTGAAAAGATCTTTGCTTGTATTATTTTATTTATTAGGTAGGAAATATCTTTCCATTTTACAGATGAGGAAATGGAAGCTTAAAAAAGTAAGCGATTTGCTCAAGATCACTCAGTTAATGTTGGTAGAGCTGAGGCTCATTCTGATGCCCCTTTTACTAGGTCTGGGCATATCTTTCTTATTTGCTGTAATTCTTCTTTTCCATTTAAGAAAGCATATTTGAATGCAGGTTAGTTACTGTGCTGTTATAAAGAAAACTTGGAATCCACTCTGTTTTATTAAAAAGTAAATAACCCTGGCTGGCATGGCTCAGTGGATTCGGCATTAGCCTGCAAACCGAAAGGTCACCTTCAATTCCTGGTCAGGGCACATGCCTGGTTTGTGGGCCAGGTCCCCAGCTGGGGGCATACAAGAGGCAACGAATCAATATTTGTCTCACACATTGATGTTTCTCTCCCTCTGTTTCTCTCTCTCTAAAATTACATAAAATTTATAGAAAATTACAAAGAAATAATTTTTACTTTATTAGTAGTGACAAACTTGTACCTCACCTCTCAGTTAACTTCCTACTAAGACCAAGAACTACCATAGAGTATGTGCTAATAAGGGAAAGAAAAATAAAATGGAAGAATAAAATTGGAAAAATAAGGATGTTATAGAATTAATTACTGAGACTAGTTTATTGAAGAATTAAATGCTTAGAAGAATCCTAAAAACTGATCTCTCCCTTTGTTTTTAGTTAGGACCACATGATATACATATACAAAACTTTTTAAAATAAAATTAAAGTGTATATGTATACATTATAATCATTACTTCAAGAAAGTATGTATTTTTATAACATAAATCCCTTGTACTAACTTGTTTCTTTTGGCTTTGCCTCAGAATACCTGAAAATCATATTTGGGAGGTAGGGAAGTTGAATATGTTAAACCTTCAAAAGTATAGGAAATACAGTTATCCTAGTTGCCTTTTTAATATATGTATTAGGTAATTTCTTTTCATCTTTGCATGTGAGCCTTTGTCTCAAAGTCTGTATTAGTTGTGTAATTGAAGGCACAGTTGTCTCTGGTGGTCTCTTGAATGCGAACTTCCAGTTCTTCTTTATACCCATGTACAGCGAAGCCAAGGGGTGAACTCAGCATCCATCTGTGTTCCTCCTGATACTCTCAGACCAGCATCGATCTGCTGTTAGGCCAGATTCCTTTGCCTTTGAAGCTCACATCATCTTCCCTTTCCTTTTGCTGCTGTGTCTCACTCATTTATGTCAGCTTCCTAAATTTATTGAGGATTTGGGCATCTGGCTCACAAAGTTTTTCTTTAAATCTTGGTTTATTTCCACCTCCATGTGTGTGACACAAGTCTTTTTCTTAATCACCTCCACTTTAGCTACCTACTTTCATGTGCTGTTATACCTTGTTATGATTGGTAACAAAACCCATGAACCTGAATAATCCCACTCAGTGCTCATAATCTCCTATTCTGTTTTCTGACCTCAGCAGGAATTCTTCATCTTTTGCTAATCTGTTTTTCTTTTCCTAGTTTTACTTCATTATTGTGCTTTGATTGCTTGCTCCACCCTTGAATTACTCATAATTACCCTAAAGTCCATTTTCTTTAACCATAACTGTCTTAAAGATCCTAAACTGTGGATCAGTGCAGTCTTTTTTATTCCCATAACTGGGTGGCTGATTGCTATTGGATGACAACATAAAACTCAAACATTGTTTGCTATTATAAACCCATTCTTTCATTTCTAAGCTGGGTCTTCAGTATCACTTGTCCCCAGCCTCCTGCTTGTCTCTAGACTACGAAACGCACGTTCTTCTCACCTGATTTTCCAGACTTTAGCCATTCTTCGTAAGCCCTCTCTTTTCCCTTTCCTAAGTATTCTTTATATGTAGTTGTTAAGTAAGTAAATAAGTGACAGGCTTCTAATATTTTAAAGATTTAAATGAAGTATTTGGCAAATGAAGTTTTATCCCGTTTTGAGCAGGAAGCTAATAGAACCATGAGTTCTTTGACATCAAGACCTAGATTTTATTTTTTCTGAAATCTAAAGTCTAACAATAGCAAAACAGTTTTATGGTGATATTGCATTTAATAATTTTAATTTAATTTAGTATAAATAATAAAAATAAATGGATCAAATATCTGCTATTCTCAATTCTTTAGAACATTAAATTGTATGATTGGACAAATGAAGCATATCTTGGCTGCAGAACAAAAGAAAACAGATTTTAAGCCAGAAGATGAAAACAATGTTTTGATTCAGTATACTAATGTGAGTAGAATGGTTTGATATGCTAGTAAGAAATATCTGCTTTCTTAATGCATTTGTTATCATTTTCATTGGTTTTTCTTATTGTAGTCTTAAGTTTTTTTTTCTTTTTATACTTAGAGATTAATGAAAAACAATATATATTTTCTCCTTAGCTAACATGATACACATTTCTATGTAATAAGTGTAGAAAAAATTTTACAGGCATGTGTCAAAGTCTGTGCTTATGTAAGAAAACAAGTGGAGAAGATTAAAAATTCCATGGATGGGAAGAATGTGGATACAGTTTTGATGGAATTTGGAGTACGTTTTCATCGACTTATTTATGAGCACCTTCAACAATATTCCTACAGTTGTATGGGTGGCATGTTAGCAATTTGTGATGTAGCTGAATATAGGAAGTGTGCCAAAGACTTCAAGGTATGTATTCACAAATATCAAACTTATAAATAGGCTCAAGAACATGTCAGACCATTAAAAATCTGTACTGACTTACCATTTGTGAAAAAGTTCATACGTTTTATTGATGCCTAATGAGAATAACATTTACTAACTGAAAAAGTATGGTTCTAATGATATTTCCATATTGACACATTTTTGCTTCATGCTTTATTTTTAGACAAAGCCATATTGCTTTCCCCTAGTCCAAATAAACTTGTTCACTAGTATCACTAATACTGTATATGTCACACATTGGCAGAATATGTCCTTTCCTTATGTATCTCTCTCTGAAATCACTTTTTCTAAGGTTTAAATTATTTAAGAAAAGTGCTAAATGAAAGATAACTAGTTCTAGTCCACAAAAATATAAATGATTATTACTGTTGAAAAAAATTCACAAAATATGTATCTTTCCAGAAAGATTATAGCCAAGTTTATGTAATGACTGAAATATTTGAGTTTTAATGCTTCAGGAGCTTTCAAAAGTTCTAATATATTGAACCCTCCCACATTAGTAAACCCTGACCAGTACTATGTATATGAGAAGAATTTACTAATCATAAAACTAGAAATCACTGTTTCAATGTTTTGTTTTTTTTCTTATCTCAATTTAGATTCCACTGGTATTACAGCTTTTTGATACTCTGCATGCACTTTGCAATCTTCTGGTAGTTGCCCCAGATAATTTAAAGCAAGTCTGCTCAGGAGAACAACTTGCCAACCTGGACAAGAACATTCTTCACTCCTTCGTACAACTTCGTGCTGACTATAGATCTGCCCGTCTTGCTCGACATTTCAGCTGAGGTTGCATTTGGAAGGGAAGTGTGTTGTACTTCAGCAGGCCTTGGTTGATAGAAAGCACAGGAGATTTCTTACGACATAGCCAACACTTTATGGAAAAATGACTGTTTGGAAAAGCAGCAGCCATACTTACCCTTGAGATTTTTGTTTTTAAATTTGGACACTAGTAGCCATATTTTGTTTTTTTACTCTTAAGTTGATTTTTAATACCATTTTTGAACATATAAGTTTCAAATTCTGTGAAACTATATGCCACAGTTTTCATCCTGGAAAATCTTAGTATCAGAAGGCAAATAGGTGTTACCAGTTTTCCAGTTCATGTTCTTTAACATATTCCATTGGGAAATTTCACCATCCTATTTTATCAGTTTTAATGACCTTGTAGCACCAGTAATTGTTAATCAAGTTATTTTAGGTATTCCTAAAGAACTTTTTGCCTCTTTCAAAAGGTTAAAAATTGAGCATAATTTCCTTGGTTGATTGGATTTTTTCTGAGGTACAACCATAGTACTATTTCAAGAAAAATGTTATATACTAAACTAAAATGATGAAATGTTTTATGTAGATATTAGGAATGGATTAGAATATATCTGCTTTCTGGGTAAAAAAACACAATTTAAAGTTTACTGTTTCTTGGTAAACAGATTTTAAGTCATTGCTAGCAAGAAATTAATAAAACTACCTTGTTTTATATTTCAGTTAAGATAAGGTGGAGGACCTTAACAGAAAGACCATATTTATTCATTATTTTAATATTATAAGGGAAGTAAAGTGAGGTATACTCTAAATAGTGCATATGAGAAATATTGACAATGTTTAGCAATAATGTAGTCCTTTAATATTTCAATCTTGAAGTCAAATTGGAATAATATGGGGTGGCTAAACATGCAGATAGTCTTCTGTTTTAATGGGAATTGGGAATTCATATTCTAAGTCTGGAGATGAGCTTCACAAAGTTAGTTGCTTTTCATATCTATAGTTTCTGTCATTATCTTTTCAGGGCGTTTCTGAAGCAGTTTCTATTGAATGTAGTTAATTGAATTGGCTTGATATGGTGACACAGTAAATCACTTATAAAATTTTAAACATCAAGTGGAAATTTAGAAAGGCCATAGCTCTATAAACTTGCTCTGTGAGAATGCATTCTTAACTCTGTGTAGTGTTTCAGTTCCCATTGTGCTGTTCACCTTATGGGAACAGATAAATTCTAATGTTCAAGTCATTCTTGGCATTATTTTCTCTTGTGTAGGTTTTTTGGCCTAATTTTGGAAAACTACTTTTTTTTTGAAGAATGTTTCTGAATGGTCGTCCACTTTACCAAAACTTTTTCAGGTCTAAAGCTAGCTACTATTTAAGTTACTGTTGACTGAATTCTCTTTATTTTCTGTTTAGCCCAGTGTTATCAAGGTGATCAAGACAAATGAACTATGCCAACATTGATTAAAGCATTTAAGGAGATTGTAGCAGCTTTAGAAGGCTGTCTAGTTTTCTATTCCTTAGCCAAGAGAGAACCAGAAGAGGTTTTGGATACTAGGGAAAGTCATATGCTTGTACTATTGCCATTTTAGAAAGCTCTGATGTGAATTCACATTATACCTCTGTTACTAAAAGCCAACAATATGAACCCAGTAGTTTTACTGGCCATTTGAATTCTTTGTATACAGTGTCAATTTGTAAAAATGGGTGGGGGACGGATCTCAAATAAAACATGAGAAAACATTTTGAGACTTCCAAAACAAAGAAGCACTTCAAATTATTTTGTTTAGATTAATTTTAAAAATGTATGACATATACTTGTTGCATAGATATTTTGTTAATTATTATTTACATGCTTGAGTTCCGTGCAATATTTTCCATTATGTCCATTGACAGGGCAGCGACAAAGAAAACTCATAAGTGATAACTTAATTTAGAAGTGTCAATATTAATGCTCAATAAACAAATTCCCTGCAATTGTTTTTTTTTTTATTTCACTTTATTTTTTACATTTAAGGACATCCATACTGAATTTTATAAATTATTTTTCTTTAAATTTTTAAGATGTTTCTTTTTGTTATCATAGGTCTTCTCACTTCCTTTTTTAGCAGAAATATTCTGATTTTTAAAATATTTTTGATATTCACAGCCACTAAAAAATTTTGCCTGAAATTTATGGCTCAAAAGAGATGATTAATAAGGGAAATGTTTCATATGTACATGATAATTTTAGGTAGCAATAATGGAACTTTATATATTAGTAACTTTAGCCAACATTTGAATAAAGATAATCTTGGCAATTTCCTGCAGTTCCACATGAGCTAACAACAATATTTAGGTAATGTGTTGAAGTTGAAAATGTGCTCTAAAACGCTGTAAATTAATTACTTTTCTAAAACTCGAGTATATTATGTTTGCATAAGTGGTACAGAAAGTGAAATACAGAACACAGGTTTAAGAAGGAAATTTAGCTTTTATGACATTGGAGAAAGACACTCAGCCAGAATAGTTAAATAGTCCTTATGAAGAACTATTAAATAACAGCTGGATGGAACAGTGGACTATGTGACTATTCTAAGAAACTTACTTATTAGCCTCATTTTATGGGCATCACCATGGTTGCAAATCCCTAGCATTTTTCTTGTTTTAAAAAAGAGCTACTAATAGGTTAATTAGAAGGTTAATTTTTTGCAAGTAGGTTAATTTGTGGTATATTTTAGGCCATTTCTCTTATTAGAAATATTTCACTATCTGAATGTCAGCCTTCTGGCTCTTAGTAAAATAATTGAATTACCAGCCACTAGATTGATTCAAAGTGGAGAATATACTACTTCCTTAACATTCCCTTTTCTCATCTGTGATGTTGAATACTTACAAGTAACCAAATAAAGAAATTTTGGTTCATGAAATGCCACAAAACCCCTTAAGGTAGTTATGTGTTTATAAGTCAGTGCCTGAGGCATGCTTGAACTGTATGTGACAATAAGGTTCACTCAGCATAATTTGTTAGTGACTTAAAAAGCTCACATCTGGGAATTTAATTTTTTTAATGTAAAAATACTCTGCATATTACCCATATAGTGCCCATTTTGACTTAGATTTTTAATGGAGCATTCGATACACAAACATTCTGTGCTTTCATCCACTAAGTTCAATCGTATTCAGTTCCTGTAGTACTTCTTTTTGTTTGAGAAAGTCTCTCCTGAATACACGTGTACTTTGGAGGAAAAGACCAGTCCATATTGTTAGAGTAAATAATTCTACATAAAGTAAAAAGAGGAAATTTTAAATTTTGATGCATAATAAAGATAATTACAGCTACATTTATTGACTTAAGTTCCATGCACTATGCTAAGCCTTTTGCAGGTATTATCTCATTTGATTCCAAAACAGCCCTGGGGGTTGGGTACTATTATATCCATTTGACAGATGAAATACCTAAAGCAAATAAATGTTAAGTAGGACTGTTCAAGGTCTATAGCCAGTAAAAGGCTGAGCTTGAAACCTAACTCTTGCACACACTATTCAATGCACAATTCTTATGTAACATTGAAAAGGTCCTTTTTTTTTTATAGACTTATTAATTTTGCTTAATCTAATTTTCTTTTCATCAAATGTTTAGTTCTCATTGTAGTGTTTAGGTTATGAAGTTGATACACAATTTCAGTATCTAATTTGCTATTGGATTTTTTTAGTGTGTCTAATGTGTGATCAATAATTTTTAAATTTGGTTTTTAAAATTTTATAAGTGGCTATGAAATTTTAATTGAATATTAAATTTGTACCTAATAGAACTATTTCCATCAAAGAGTTCTCTTTAGTATTATTTTACATAATCATAATATTGTTTCTACTTAATTTTATAACAGGAGTCCAGGTATTTTGTACCATATCTTGTAACATGGGAACAAATGACAACTCTTTGGAAGATAAGAAGAAATCAGTATTTCTGCCTTCAAAAACAGAATATTCTAATGTCATAAGTTTGTCAAAATTAATTTAATTATTTAGCACATTGGTAGTTTTTAAATGGCAAATGTAGGAGTGTAAATGTGAGGGAAAATGTACTCAGTTTATTAACAATAAGTGAGCATTTTTATGTATCAAAAATTGCATGTTTAATCTTTTTAAAAGTTGCCTTAACTTCTAACTTTTATTCTTACCACTGATCAGTTCTTTCTCTTTCAAATTTAGAGGAGAAACAACCCCTCAAGTGTGTTTGAGATAGAGACCTGATACATTAGAGAGTAAGAAATTTATTTGGTGATTTGAAGCAGCTAGGCTGATAACCCTGGGCTTAACAAGATTGATATTTTTAAATGCGGTCCTATACACTTTAACACTATTATTTGGGAGGTAACAGTAAACCAGTTCTTATGAACACTATCACTTTTGGAGGGAGAGACAGGTAATTAACCATACTTACTCGTTTTCTAAGTGGTTTAGAAGGTTGCAGTCTGCCTCACCATACAAAGCCAATTTAAATATGAATATATCACATCATACTCCAAACAGCAAACAGTCTCAGAGGAAAGTCATTTATTCAGAAGGCATAGATTTGTGCTAGACAGCAGTGATGCATTACAAATATATAATTATTTGCACTAATATTTGAGCAGGTGGAATGGATTAGAACATGATCAACATTATGCTGCTGATAACATGTATTTTTCTATATTAATATGTACTGTGCAACATGTATTAAAATTGTCAATAATTCATTTTAGTCATGATACTAATATTTATATTACTGTGTCAAAGAGACAGTATCCAACTGAGCCACTTTTAATTTAAAAGTCAAATTGGTTATTAAGTTTACTTTCAGAAACCACTGACTTTATAATCATTGGAAAGTCAGTAAAACAGAATTATCACTGACTAGTGACTTAACAGGAAGAAATATAGAGGGTTAAGAATAGGGGTAGAAATATGGGATAAGTTGTTTCATTTACAGCTCAGATGAGTGACTTCCTCTTGTTTTCACCTTTGGCAGTTTTAAGTGAAGGAAAATGTCTTATTCCTTCCAGAGTATCTTCATATTAACAAACTAAGCCTGAAGATTGGATGGAACCAACTCCAAGAAATTAATCTCCAGTGGTGGACTTTCAAATTTTTTAGATTTAACTTGGAGAGGTAGGAAGCTTTCTTGATGTCCCTGTTATCTTAAATAGGCAGGTGCTTTTGAATGAGGCCGTCTCTTTTTACCTGCCTATCATTTTAATCTTTATACTGTGGGTAAATTTGGTTCCTTTGAACTATGATGTTTTCTTAGGGCAGTTCTATCAAATCTGCAGCCTTTTGCTATAGAGAATATTATCCAAATAGAATCTGGAAAATGCTGACCTAAAGAAAACTGAAACTACCTCTAAGTATATTGTTTGTAGATGCTGTGTGCTATTTAGAGGATTCACATGGGATTATGTGAAAATACTTGATAAGGTATACTACTAAGTGCCTTTATATTAGGATTCTCCAGTGGGATGTATTCTTAATTTTTGCCACATGGGGGAGATGTTATTTTTATAGTAATACCTACATTTTTGTTTGGTTTTAAAAACAGAACTCACATAGCTTCTCTTTACCAAACAGCACCTATGAACATGTCACTATGCTAACAGGAAAAGAGAGAGAGCGTGTTTGTGTGCGTGAATGCAGATATTTAAATGAGATTCTGAAGGTTATTTGTGAGAAAAATTTCTGAGTGAATCAATGACACAAAATTAATACAGTTTTGAAGAACATATGTGTACACAGGAATTGTCCAAAGTCCATAGTAATTAAAGTTATGGTTTTTTTAGAGTTAATATATCATGAATTACTCTATCAACTCTAAGAAGAATAATTTATGGATTGGTTTTCTCCATTATCCTTAAAAAAACTTTTTGATACAATCTCAAACTTACAGAAATGTTGTAAATATTGTACAAATAAACAGTAAGTCGCTGTCATGATGACACATCACCCTTCAGTGCTTTTGTATTTCCAAAAAGAAGGAATTCTCCTACAGAACCACATACAGCTTCAAAATCAGGAAGTTAACATTGATTTGTTCCTCCCATCTAATCCTCAGACAATGTTTGAGTTTCACTAATTGTCCCAATGAGGACTAGTTTGAAATCACACGTGAGCTTAGGTGGTAGGCTCCCGTGCTTTTGCACCCTGCAACAGTTCCTCAGTTTTTCCTTGACTTCAGTCATCCTCAGCATTTTTGTAGGCTGGAGGACAGTTACTTTGTAAAGCATCTGTCCTTAAATTTGGATTTATCTGTTTACTCTTGATTAAATTCCAGTCATACTTTTTTGGCAGGGGTATTAGAGAAGCAGTTTTGTGTTCTCATTGCCTCCTATCAGGTAGTGTACAGTTTCAGTTTGCCTCATTTCTGATGAGGTTCAGGCTGATCAGTTGCTTAAGGCACTTCCTTTCGGGCTCCTTTACTATAAATTAACTGTTTTTCACTCTTTGAGTATTTTGTGGGGAGGTAATTAGAAGCTATGTATATATCTTGCTACTAATCAGAATTTTAATTTATTAATATTAGTGATTTGTGGTTTTCTAGTTAACGGATTATCTGTTAATTCTTTTGACTCTGATTGTCCCACAGTTGGCCAGTGGGAACTCCCTTCAACCTGGCTTATGTGTCCTTTTGACATGTTGTCATCATTTTTTGCACTTTTTACTTTTGAGCACACAGATTTTCCAATCTTACTTTGTACTTGCCTTGTTGCTTCAGTACTGGAATCAGCCATTTTTACACATTTTAGTAGAAATTGGTATTTAGAAGCCACTATTTGTGTGTGAGATGTGCTTATTATGATTGGGATGCCACTGCCTCCACTCCTCCCCAGTGGACAGTGCTAGGGAGCTTTATGTGTGCATGCGGCACATACATGTATATATTTTAAATGTACGCACACATACATGCATTCCTTTCTTTGTGTGATACCCTTCTAGCCCCACTTGAACTCCTCATACTGGGTTTTCCCTCTCCACTCAGGAGGAGGGCTTCCTCACCCCATGCAGCCACCAAGACTTTGGCTGTGGCACAGAGTTGGGATGAAAATGGTCATTACAGGAAACATGTAAAAATTTTAAAAGTCTAAATAAAAATTATTTATAATTTAATCATTCACAAACAACTCTTTTTTGGTGTGTTTTCCTTTTACTGTAGTGAGCAAAATAGTAAAGCTGAATTGAGAAGGGTAAAGTGTTTATGCCCAAAACATGGAACTTGTATTTTGAAGGAATTAAATTTCAAATGAATACCATATGTTTTTGTATAGTACATCTCCTTGCTACTGTGAATAGTTGCTAAGTATTGATAGAGAACATCAGAGAAACTTGATTGCGTGAGTGGAAATCTGCCCATTAAGGACTGAATAGAATATTTTTACTAATAAGATTCAAACAAAAAAGGATGATGTTGTTTTGTAGGCCACAAAATAAAAATACATTGCAGTAGGTAGGATAGACTTTATGTGAGAAAGGGGTCTGTATCTGGATTATATTTCATACATGTTAAAATAAACTTTATGTGAACTAGAAGTCTATATACATGGACAGATTACTCGATTCTCTGTTTCCTTGTTAGGTCTCTAATAATCACTGCTAGAGCTAAAATTATGTCATTCTAAATGCAAGAAAATGCAGGCTTCCTATTAACAGCTTATAGTGATGTCAGCAATAGATTAGCCGGAAAAGTCATATCTGATTCTGCTAAGAATATCTGAGAGTCAAATCCTTCCACATTACCACCAGCATGCAGTGACCATACAAGGTTTATCCAGAAGGTATCCAGCCACATAATAGGAAAAATAGGGACATTTATTGAAGAAGATACAAGATATAAGAAACTATGCATAGGACAATGACACCTCAGTCCCCTTCAAAGCAGCACCTTGGGATCTCACACAGTTCTCCCAATCACCATCAGCTGCTCTGTCATCTTTTCCTGAATCTCATCAATGGTCTGAAATCTTTTCCTTTCAAAGGGGATAATTAGTTTTGGGAAAAGCCAGAAGTTGCAGGGCACCAAATGTAGGCTGTAGGGGGCTGAGTCACCTGGGTGATTTGATGTTTCATAAAAAAACTTCACGTGATGCACAAGTAGGAGCATTGTCGTGATGAAGCTGCCAGTTGCTAGTTGCCTAGAGCTATGGCCTTCTGAATCATCCAAATGTTTTCTGCAGAGGAATGTTCAAGCTTAACGCAAAATTTGATGCAGATTTATTGCTCTGCTCAGTCATCTTGAATGCAGTGGCAGCAGCACACAAGCTCAGTCTATGGAGTCTACTTTCACTGACTAGTACAGTGAAGTCTTTTTTACGCATATGCTTTCCAGTCCACTCTCCTTGGCTGCCAGTTTACGTCGATGTTGTGCAAATCATTCTCATTAATGGCTGGACTTTTTCTAGGCAGACCTCATGTACATACCATTGTGATCAAGAGCTGAAGCTGTTGAATCATACAAATGACAATGTGCATCTTGACTTTGCACAACTGTTGTAAAGTGGGGAGAAAAGACATTTGTGATGATTTTTAATCATACCACTTTTATTAGTTTTTTTTAAGGTGTTTTCAGTCCTATGTGGGATCACTCATTTGGTCATTATTCATGTGACAAACATTGAAATTCTGTTTTTTGTCAGGTACTGCACTAGAAGTTAGGATGTTAAGATAAATACAAAGGTCCTGCCCTCAAGACTCTAGTCTAGTGACAGTTAATGTATGCAACAAATTATAGTCCTCTATAAGTGCTATAATAGTAGCATGGGACCAGGTGCTGTAAGAGCCCAAAGGGAACAGGTGTTACAATTTGTGGGGAAGTAGGGGGTTGGGTAAGTAATTAAAGCTGTTCAAGTTACTTTTTATTAGACACCTACTAAGTGTCAGGCATCTTGCTAAGAACATACTGCACTTAATCCTCACTCTGGGACTTAAGTACTATTATTATCCCCATTTTGCAAGTGAGGGAACTTAGGCACAGAGGCATTGGATAACTTGGCCAAGGTTACATATCTAAAAAGTAATGGAGTCAGAATTGAAACTGTACTTGCACATTTCCAGAACCAGTGCATTAACTATTTTGTTCTGTTGCCTCTAAGAAGTTTTCACAAAAGGAGGTTACATTTCAGCTGAACTTTACAAAAGCAAGGAACGATTCAGGGAATAAGGCAGGCAAAGGGGGCATTCCAGGTTGAAGAGAGTCACACTTACAAAGGTATGGTGCACGAGTCACTGGCATATTCACTAATGGGAGGAGCCCTAGACCCCTGTGAGTAGAGATCAGGGTGTACGGTCTATCAAAACAGGCATGTGAAGCTAGAATACTTGGGTGGGTTAGCTTATTAAAAATCTTTAGTACTATCATACAGATAACAGAACCAGCCATTAATGATTAAGAAGGTGAATGACATGAACAGCTGTTTAAAAAGATGACTGATAGGAATGTGTGCACGTTGAATGGGAGGGGCCATTGCATTAATCTGGATGTTGAAGTCCTGCATTAGAAGAGTTGATGGGTTTGGGGAATACTTGGAAGATTTAACCAATAGTACTTACTGCGTTGCTTATTGGATGTGGAGGGCAAAGAAGAAAAGGAGCCAAAGAAGTTTCTAAGATTCTTAGCTTACGTATCTTGGTGAATACTAATTGTTGACCTACATTATACATTAGCAGAAGTAGATTTAGGAGCAATGTCAGTGAATGCTGGAAGAACATCTATTCTCTTACCAGAAGAACATTGTTAAGGTCATGTAAAAGAATTTAAGCTATTTTTAAAATCTGCATTTTTCTCAGTAATACCAGAAATGTGGCAGAAGAAAAATCCATGTTATTTTATGTCTTGGGAACACAGGGATGGTTTTGAAATTTGACTCATACATTAGATAAATTTATAATTGTTGAGTTTTCTTAAAAAAGAAAAAGGCTTTCTAGCACTTTAGTGTCTGGATATAATAGGCAGACTCAAATGGAATGACACCTGTTCCCCAAAGTCAGTCCTTTAGAAAGTTTAAATTGGAAAGTATATAGATGACCCTCTATAGCTGGACTGTTTACATGCTTGGAATGCTTTACACCTTGATTCCCAATTGTGAGCCAGAATTTTCTGCTTTGATTCTGAGGATGTCAGGTAGCTTCTTCTGGGAAGACACTGCAGAGCTTGAGATACTGCAGATCTAGAACATAGTTCTTAGCCATTATATTTAACTGTAATCCCAAGGAAATTATAGTTATCTCAATGAGGTTAACAAAAATGACCCCTTGGTAATAGTATGGGGAAAGTGTAGTTACATATTGCGGATATACCACAAACTAATTTTCTTATATTTGATGGATTTCAGACAGGTGTTTTGAAAGCATATTTTTTGGATCTTTTAGAAGTTTGATATAACTGGGTGGTCTAGAGCAGGCTACTAGTTAGCTAAAGGATTAGCAATATCCTCTAGATGTAATTCATTTCTAAATCTGATAGAAAAGAACCCCACACATTGTTATCCTTATATTTCAAATGCTTCCTGTTCTGCTTTAGCAGTTTTACTAACAATGAAGTCAAATTATTTTTGTTGTGACTACTAGTGGCTTTGATCAAAAGAACATTTATAGAATATTGAATATGAAATTTGTGGATATAAATTTTATTAAAATTCTGAAATATTTAGTAAATACTTTAATATTAATACATATTTAACTTTAATCAGTGAAGACATGTATCCTCAAAACATTTTAATATTTTGATTTTTCTGTAAAGGATATTATATAAAAGTATAAAGGACACATGGACAAAAACAAGGGGGGGTGGGAACGGGAGGGAGGTGGGGAGGGCTGGGGGGTGGGCTGGGTTGGGGGTAAAAGGCAGAAAACTACTTGAACAACAATTAGAATTAAAAAGAAAAGTAAGTGGTAGTGACATGTGGCTACAGGATACACATTTACTTCAAGTGCATGTAGAAATTTACAAAACTGATTATGTGCTAGACTGTAATGTCTTAACAGTTTTCAAAAATTAGAAATTATTCAGAGTGTGTAAGTGACTAGTGGAATTAAGCTGGAATTCCAGCTTAATAAAAGTTTACTAAAATGTTTTCTTACAATCGGAAATAAACAATTTCTAAGTAACTCAGAAGTAAAAAAAATTACAATAGAAATTAGAAAATATTTGAACTGAATGGTGAAAATATAGCTTATCAAAACTGGTGGGCTGCAAGTAAAGTAATGCATAGAGAAAAATTTAAAGCCTTAAATATTTTGGAAAAGAAGAAAAGGTGAAAACAATTATTTAAATATTCATTTTAAAAGGTTAGAATAAAGTATCAAACACATAGAAAGGAAAGAAGGAAAAGAATGAAATATAAAACATACAGGGTAGAGGCTTAGTAAAAGCAAAAGTTTCATATCCCACATATGAGTGAAATAATATGGTTCTTGACTTTTTCTCTCCGACTTGTCTTGCTTAGCATGATACATTCTCAAAATCCATCCACGTTGTTGCAAATGGCAGTATTTTATCTTATGGCTGAGTAGTATATACAGCTGAAAGCGACAAGTGAACAAACAAGACAGACAAGTAAAATTCACAGACACAGACAACATTATGGTGATGACCAGTGGGAAGGTGATGGGGGCAGCAAACGATAAAGGGGGTCAGATATGGTGATGGGACAAGATTTGACTTTGGGTGGTGAACATACAATGTAATATTCACATGTATACCATACATAGAGTTGTACACTTAAAACCTGTGTAATTAACATATAATATCCTAATAAATTTAGCAATGAAAAAGTTGGTTTTCTGAAAAGACTAATGAAACTGATGGACCTCTGCAAGAACTGATCAGAAAAAAACATAAACAACCAGTGTCAGAAAAGAAGAGGGAAACTTCTGTATTTGTCTACCGACATTAAAAAGAAAACAAAAGCTTAACATGACCAACTGTTTGCCAACACTTTAAAAATTAGATTAAGTGCTTCAAACAATATTAAAATAATAACAATGATATAAAATAGAAAACATTAGCTATTTTATATTTATTAAAATAGTCCATAATTAAAGACTTGACTGTGAAGAAAACTTTGGTTCAGATTACTTCCTTGATTAATTCCCCCAAACATTAAAGGAAGAAGTTATACCAACTTTCACAAATACAGAATAGAAAAGGAAGAATAAATTTTCAACACTTTTGTGACGCCAATATAATCGATGCCAAAAACTAAGATGTTATAACAAAGGAAAATTATACAGCAGTCTCTTTCACGAGCATGGATGCTAAAAATCCTAAACAAAATATTAAAAATCCTAACCCAGTGATATATAAGAAGGAAAATATATCATAGCCATATTAGGTTTAAGAATATGAAGTTGATCAAATATTTGAAAATCATGAAGTTTACTATAATAACAAAAATCTCAAAGCAGAAAAACATTAAATTCAATACCCATTGATAAAAATAATACCACTTTGCAAATTAGGAATCAAAAGAATTTCCTTAACCTGACTATCTACAAAAAAGTATACGGGTGAAAAAAAGTAGGCTTACAGTTGTAAATAAAATAGTTAAGACAATACAAGAATTAACTCATACTCAGAACTGTAAACCTAATTTTACCCATCCCTATATATAGCAAACAATGAAGAAATACTGAAATCAACATTCCTGAGATCAGTAATGAGGCAAAGATGCTTGCTATTACCACTTCTGTTTAATATTGCAATGGAGATTCTAGGCAATGCAATAATGTAAGAAAAGGGATTCTTAAGGTAGACAGGAAGAAATAAAACGTTGAACATGATGTGATTGTGTACATAGTCCAAAGGGTTTGCAAATATTTTCATAGTGACTTCAGCAAGATTGTTGGATTCAAAATTCAACATACTACAAATTACACAAATTATTCTTTACATGAATAAGCAATTTGAAAATAAAAACTTTTAAATGATACCTATTACAAAAACATCGAATGCCTAAGGATAACATTAGTGAAACACACGCAAGATAACTATGCATAAGACTATAAAACATTGACAGAAAGGCAGTGAAGTGCTATATTCATGGGTCAGAAAGCTCAGTATTATAAATCAATTTTCCACAAAGTACAGATTTAACAAAATCCTAATCAAAATTTCAGCTGGCTTGTGGAAACTGGTAGGCTGATTCTAAAATTTATATGGAAATTTCATGGCCCAATAATAACCAAGATATTCCCAGAGAAGAAAAATTGAGAACTTTCATCACTAGATACCAATACTTATTACAAAGTTACCATAATTAAAACAGTGCAATATTGACAAAAGAATAGAAAAACAGACCATCCGAGCAGAAGAGATGATACAGAAATAGACTGACACGCATGGGTACTTGATTTGTGATAAAATTAGTGCTGAGGAGTAGATGTATACATGACTCATGATTCCCCCTACATAATACCATACATTAAAATAAATTCCAAGTGGATTATGCACCCGAATGTTAGAAAATAAAGCTTCTGGAAGATAATAGGCAAATGTCTTCATGATTGTCCAAAATATCTTTGCAAATGACAAAAAGAATTAACTTTAAGTTGGATTACATTAAAACTAGGAACTTCCAATCATGCTAACTCTTGAAAATGAATGGATTTTGCAATTTAGAGTCAGGGGGTTAGGACAGAATGCCTCTGAATCTCTGGGGCCTAGAATTTGTGAAACTAGATTTAAAGGAATGAAGATTCTTGAAGAAATTTATTGGTGGGAGTTAAATTGAAAAGGCAAAGGAGTAAGAAAGATATTTGCAATCTGCATAATTGAAAAGATTCATATTCAAAACATGAGAAACATCTACAAATCATTAAGAAAAAGATACTCTAATAGAAAAATTGGCAAAAGATTTGAAATGCTTTACAAAAGAGGTTATCCAATGCTCAATAGACATACGAAAACATGCTCAACTATACTGGTTATCAGGGAACTACAAATTAGAACCACAATAAGATACCCTTACACATTCCCCAGAATGGCAAAAATTAAGAAGCCTTGACAGTTCCACGTGTTGGCAAATGTGAAGCAGGTGAAATTCATATACATTTGTAATGGGAACGGATGTACTGCTCTTTGAATAATTATTTGCTATTTTCTATTGCATATGCATACCAGCAAGTCTACTCTTTTCCCTTAAGGAGAAGGAAAGGAGGGTTGTGTCTCAAGAGCGTAGTTTCTGGGGTGCTGTTTTCTTTCTTGGGTACAGTTACATGAATGTGTTCACTTTGTAATAATCCATAGAGCAGTACACTTAATAATTTGCACTTTTCTGAATTTGTTATATTTTAATAAAAAGGTTATTTGAAAGAAAGTAATTGAATGTAACAGAACTACTTTACTTTTGTATTCATAACCTTTAATGGTGCTGTTAAAATACTGTAGAATTCGGAGGCACATTTTCTAGAACTTTCTGGACATACTACAGCTCTGGCTTGTCCTGTTTGTTGAATATTAACATCATCTGACCTCAAATAATAAGACCCCACTATAGGAATTTCTGTGTAGATGGATTGAAACACACACACACACACACACACACACACACACATTTTCTCTTTTCTAAAGTAATGTATACATGCTATAAATACTTCAAATGTTACAGAAATATACAATGTAGTATAGACAGAAATCTATAATGCAGTGCCTTACTGGCCTGGTCTACAAAAGGTCAACTTTCAAAAAATATTAAAATCTTATGACTTCAGTCCAACACCTTGAACTCCCAACTAAGGCCCTAGTGGTTAATCAAGCTTTACTGCCTGTTGGGGGATAACCAAAGAACAGCTCCAAAAGTGATTTAGTCTGCCATTGGGAGTGAGTTTTTTCTCAGGTTCATGAGCCTGAAATTCAAAGTCAGGGACCCTGTGGAGTTTCTATCAGGCTCCCAGATGTTGAGGCCAATTTAATGCCCATCAACAAAACTCCAAGAACTTTCACCCTCCAAATCCAGTCTCAAAGAGGCTCTTTCTGCCCCACTCCCACATTCCTAATTCCAAGGCCCATTTAGTTTTCTGCTTTAAAGTGATTGAGAGAGGGACTAGAAGGCCAGTCATAGACTTCTCAAAGCCCAGATTAGTTCATTTTAATAACACCACACAGGAACACTGAGAGTCCTAAGTAAATCTACATTTAGGAAAAGCATTTCTCCAGTTCTTCAAGAGCACAGCACAGCCAACACCATTATCCAGTTACTGAATAACTCCTAATGAAGATAGCTCACACTCATGGAGCATTTACTTTGTGCCAGATGCTATTTTAATTGGCACAGTCAGTCAACACAAAAACTTTATGAGGTAGATGATATATTGTCAACAACTTTTTATGGATGAAAGAGTTGAGGCGTGGAGAAAGCAATGCAAATCCACCCAGGTGGGGGCAGGTAGAGAGAGAGGATTGAGCATGGGCAGTGAGACATTAGTACCTGTACTCTTAACTACTGTGTGACATTTCTTGGAAAATCAGCTGCTCAGATTATAATATCTGCATTTGGATTTATGACAACTTCACATGTTTCTCCAAGATCAGCTGATGAACTCTTAATTTTGTGTAATAGAAGAGCCTATTCTGGATCATTTTCTGCAAATGAAGGGCATGTCTCAGAATATAATGGATTTGTCTACCAGAAATCCAAACTACCCGGCAACCCCCCAAAGCCAGGTCATTTCACAAAACAAAACAGAACACTTACAAAGTGAAAAATCCCAATACTGTCAGAACTCAACTCAATAGTTATACTGTGGGTTTTGATTGGTGTAGCTTCTCAAACTTGTTCTTACACTTAAAGAAATCCACATTTTTCATACTTAAATATGCAGCATGTTGAATATTGATGTGGCTCTTCATAGCATGAGCAGAGGGGAAATACCTGAGCCAACATAAAGAATTGAGGGAGTGAGCCTTTGCTTTGTTATTTAGAGCCAGTGGTAAGAATAGACCAGTTGATATTAATGTTTCCTAAATATGAGGCAAAGATAGACCCGGAGCTTGGTCCAGGTTCAAAGATGGGCAATAAAGACAACCTGGACCCATTTTAAGGGTTTTTTTACTCAATTAACAAACCTGCAAATGAGCTGCAATATGAACATGTGAGTGGAAAGGCCCAGTGTCCCCTTTGCTCTTCATGGAATGGTGTCCAAAGTTCAGAAGTCAATGCCATGCATTTCCAGTGAGGAATCACCACAAAACTCTACCTCGGCAGTTTTCAACCTTTTCCTTCTCATGGCACACACTGACTGTTGGGTTGGTCACAAAGTCCATCTGGTTTTTCCTGTAAAATAAAAGACACGTTTTTCATTTTCACCAGTGACTACTAACTTGGGTATTTTGAGTACGTCAGCTATCTCTCACATGGTAGAACATTGGTGGTTCTCAGTGAGTGTCTCAATTTGATTGCTATCAACTTCAACTTGTCTATCCAACCATAGAACATCATCCAGTGAGAAATCTTCAGCATGAAACCTCACAAACCACTTTGGACACATTCGATCAGTCACAGCACCTTCTCCATACACTGCACAAATCTTATTGTGTGTGTTTCCATTGTACTTTTACCTTTCTTGAAATAAAAAAGCATAATATGCCAAAAATGTCACGTATTTTCTTCCATATTCAGTATTAAAATGGCTATCTAAAAATTCACCACTTTTGATAAGTTTTTTTTAACACACACTAATATGACAGCTGTCACAATACCATCTAACAAAATTGTTTCAAATGAAGTTAAAGACAACTAAGTGCTACTAAAACTTTTTGGCCAACCCCAAAATTACTAATATTCTGTGGCACACCAAAATATGTATTATTTGCAGATCTGACAAAAAAAGGTATAATTTTTACTCATTCACACCAGATGGCTATTGTGTTGGCTATAGTCATTTTTTTTTAATTTGCCAATCTAACGGGAAAAAAGGTCAGTGCCCTTGATTAAATAAGTATTGCATGTTTTAAAAATTCTTGTGGCACACCAGTTAAAAATCAGTGGTCTCCCTCAGAGAGTTTTATTGGGTGGAAGAGAGGCCTGTCAGCACTTGAGGGTTCGTTTCATCATTCACTCAGTTCAGTAAGTGTTCCCTGAACACCTAGAATGTTCTAGGCGCTGTGACAGGCACAGGGGACACATCAGTGAACAAAGTCCCAGATATTGTTCTGGCAGCAGAAGCCAATCCATATAATTAGTAAACGAACTGTACAATAAATTAGAAGATAAATGCTTTGGGGGAGAATATTACAGACCGGGACATCGAGAAAAAGGAGAGACGGCAGGGGAACACTTCCTTCTTAAATGCGGAGGAGAGGGTGCAGGGTCAGCTTTGTGTGTGTGCAATGTGCGCAGCTGCACGAGGCCCGCGCTCAGCGGGCGCCCTCCGTGGTTTAATACTCCGCGGACATCATCTTGAGTTCTTAGTGATTTTACCTTTGAACTCTTGTTTTTTAAGTGGAGTTTAATGGGACAATGGAGTACATGTATAAGAAGAGCGATGCAGAATTTGCGCGTCTGCCACGTCTGTGGAGAGTGTAATTGAAATTGCATTGCATTGGTATATTAATTTGGGGAAAATTGGCATTTTTAGAATATTAAGCTCTTTGCATTCAAGAAGATGGTATGCTTTTCAATGTGGTTTTATGTCCTTCAGTGATATTATATACAGGGTGGGGCAAAAGTAGGTTTTCAGTTGTTCATATGGAAAATAATACAATAATTAATAAATAATAATTCATGAGTAAACTTTCATGTCCTCACAACTATAAACCTACTTTTGCCCCACCCTGTAGATATTTTCTATTTAAGGTCAGTACATTTCTGTCTTATTTATTTGAATTTAAATTCTACTTGAATTTATTCTTAGGACTTCCTGGAGAGTCAGCAGCTTCATGGCACATGCGAGGCACATTTTTTCATATTATTTTTTATCTTTTGACTGATAATCATAGGATAATTTAAAAAGTTTTGGAGAAACATACAACTACAAACAAAATAGTTGATTGTTTTCTGGCATATTGTGTTTCTAGCTGTCTCTTGCTTGCAAGTTTATTCTTCTCACTCAAACCCATTGGAATAGGATAAATAATCCCTTTCAGGGGAAAACAGAGAGATCAGTGAGTCTCAAAGTCAGAGTAGTGGTGGACAAGACAAGGCCCACACTGGCCATGAGAACAGACAGCTCTGTGTGGTTACTTGCTGGCATAGCCATGGTTGTCAACAAGACCAAAGAGAAGTTGCCAGAGAGGTCAATGACCCCGTGCCTCTTGGGTGGGGTCTACATATTTACCTTTGACACTGATGGTCAGTGAGGACTGAATGCAAAGATCAACACAAGCGGGGACCACAGGGGCTGATATGATGTGTGGTCCAGGCCTGATTTGTGCAAACCAGGGAAAATGGAGCTCACCCACATCAATCAGGCTGTAAGTCTTATTGTAAACCACAACAGACAATTTAGTCAACGGGAATATTTTCACCAGCCTTGTGGAATGTGCAAATGCACAGAAATGGAGCGGCTAGGTAAAAAATAAGAGCAAAAAAAAAAAAAAGCAAAAAAAAAGTAAGAGCAAAATCTGAAGAACGGCAACAGCATCATGGAAGAAATAGGAGGGCATTGTAAACTAAAAGGAAACAGACAGAGATACTTGTTATGCTGCTCTAGCCCAGCAGCGTATTGCTCAAGACATTGTGACTCACGGAAGGTGAGTGGCCCGGCCAGGACAAGCAGGTCTTCAAGGGCAGACACGGCAGAGGGGAGGTGCAAGACTAGGTCTGAGACTGCTTCCTGTCCTCTTTGGATTATAGGAAAATGCCCAGACTTAGAGAAGACATGCGGAATATAGTGGATTAGTTGTGCCCAAATGAATCAGTTTAGTGGGCCCACAAGCCATTTACTCATACAGATGTAGTTTCTTACCATTCCCTCCTTTGTTTACAGTGGCTGAGGAGATCTTCACTGAGGTGTAAAATGCAACAGGAGCCAAGGCCTCTTCTGCACCCAGCTAAATTTCAAGCATGATACTGGTTTCTGCCAGAACGTTTATTGTCAAGCACCCCTGCAGTTCTGAGGTCACGGGAAGGCAGAATGGCAGCACTGCTATTCCTGGGCATTTTTTCAGCTGAGCATCGTGGGAATCATAGGCAGGGAAAGGGTTACATATGTCAAACTGCATGTACCAAATAAGGGAGAGAACGAAATGTTACTAGCATATTTTAAAACAAAAGATGTGAAAATGGCAGCTCTTCTGAGTAGGAAAAAATGTCCTTTTCATATATACTGACAGCCAGAGGGGGTTATTATTGAGAATATGAGTAAAGTTACTGCCAGCTTCTGCTGGTACTCATGTTTAAAAAGAAACTATGGAAACCAGGAGAAGGAATATTAATTAAGTGAAAATTTGGAATGTCTTTGCCAGGAGCGCATGAATGAATTCAGTGAAGCAACCTGTTGGGTTGTAATTCTGTGTTTTGTTAGCAATTTAATAGAATGCTGAACTTTTCATAAATTAACACTTTGTTTTAATAATCTTATTAAAAGGTTATTTCTTGAGAAGATTAGTGCTGGAATGTGATTTTGTTTTAAATATAAAGAACTAGTATATATTTTCTTTTTTTACAATTTTGAATAACTGCACAAGGGATCATTACTAAAAAAATGTTCAATACATTTACTTGTTTAAAAAAACACAAAATGATATGGATAAATGCCTTTCTCATGCTAGACTGTCAGTCTCGCCTCACCTCTGAATAAAGAAACCTGTTATTAGTTTCTTGTGTATACTTTAGAGGTATTATTTAGCCAACTCTTTTGTACAAATTCACAAAATCTGTTGTTTGTTAGAACTATTATAACTTTTTATAAGGTATATATACACACGTATACATATTTTTTTCCCCAAGGCCCTTGGATGATTATACCTTTGGGGTATTATTCACTATGACACATGCCTTTTAAAAGAATATTTTCTAATAGTGCAAATAATATGGATGTCTAGAGAGGGGAATGATAATGAGAAAATACAAAATGGGAACATTCTTCACCTGAACAAGCCTGGAGAGTTTACAAGTAAAGCTTCACTGGCCACTGCAGGGTTTAAAGGGAATTTCCACTTTGCAATGTGAATGTGTTATGGTCGTCTTAGTTCTCAGACTAATTTGCTTCTTTCTGGTGAGGAGGATAGCAATGTGGAGAAAACACTGACTAACCCAAAAATCAGCTCCATTTAAATGTGAGGCTGCGTTCCACACACAAGCAGAGTCTGCTGAAGGGCTCTGCACCTTAAGCCGCACGCCTTGCTGAGTTTCATTCCAAACAGACAGCCGCAGATGGTAACGGTGCACTTCTCGCAAATGGTAGGAGGGAGGCAGTCTTGTTTCAAGTAATGCTCTTTCTGGGCGGTAATCCAAAATGCACAGTAGTCAGAAGTTAAAAGGAAGCGCTGGCTTTTAGGTTTTTAAAATATATCCCTTAATCCTGAGTAATGATTGACGATCATGATTTAGAGTATGAGGGGCCTCTCTTTAATCTGGCAAGTTTGATGTTATTTGCGTATCTAGTAGGGCTTTTATTCAACTAAAACTAAGTGGAAGTCTGTGCAATTGATGCCACATTTCAGAATTGATTCCTGGCCTGGTCCTCTATTTACAGATTAGTAAGCACACAGGATCCGTCCTCCCATCTTTTTGAAATTTAAGGGCTGTAAAAGGCACAGTTACAATGAAAATGTTTCTTGCTGTGTAAGACTATGACCAGGAGATGACCTTTTTTTCCCTATCATTTAATTTCTTGGGAAAAGACTCTATACAGTTATAATAATCCTAATTTGGTTCTTAAAATACAACATTAGCTATTGATATTTACAACGATTAAAATGTTGTCCTTACTGGCTTGGTGTACGTTATTGCAAGTTCTTGGTAGAAATTTTAATGAATCGCCTCCAAGCCTCCTGCTCCTGTTACAAGTTGTCTAGGGAAGCTTTGGTGAGGAATAGATCAATAATTCGACCATTGTATTCCTGTTGTTTTATCAGCTGTAACAGTAAATTGATTTTAAAGCACCCGTTGTTAAAATATAATTAAATCATAAGCTCAAAACAAGGTATAAGTAAGAAGAGGAGATGCATGGGAATGAAAGTTAACGGATGAATTCGACAATAGTCACAGTCCTGTTTTCCATCGAGGCGCTTAAGCCCCAGCGTTAACATCTCCGTCACAGTTGCACTAAACACAGCAACGTGGGCTTGTGAGAAGTGAGGAAGAGCTAGATGTGAAGGCCGAGTAATTTAGTGTTGGACTTGTGTTTTCATTACTATGTATTTAATTATGTAAATTTGGGAGCCATTTTAAGCAGTAAAATAGTCATTAAAGCTTTTTGGAAGATACAGAAAATTCCAGTTTTCATAGACAACCGCAGTTGCGTATAGTCGTCATTTCCCCCCTGTCTGATTGTGTTGCAAAGGTCCAGATCTGAGAGTGAAAACAGACTTCCCAGGAGCCCCCCTGGCTGCTGGGCGTGTGCAGAAGCGCTCAGAGGCTCTCGCAGCCTCTGGAGTGAGGGCGAGTGACTCTGTGGGCTTGGCCTGTGTTTTATAGCTGCGTCAGCAGAGCTTTCTTCCTACAGAAACCCCAGGGAGGGAATCCTTTGTGTTTAGAATATATTTTAACCTAATAAGTGAATGTTGATAATACCACTTTCTGTTAACATTTCAAAAGCCTATTCTTGCTGCAGAGTCATGTGTTTGATATTTAAAGGCTAATAAAACAAATCCAAGAGATAGAAAAATAGTATGAACATCACACTGGAATATCCATTGCAAACAGTTATTAAACCCACATTTCCTTTTTGCCTTTGGACTTGCAGTTGCTTGCCAGTGAATGATTGCGTGATTGCGACAATGGAAACACCACTTGCCTATAGTTTTGCTGAATTTATTCATAAGAATTGCATAGGTAACTCATCAAATCTTAATGAGGATTTTCTGAGAAGTATAGCCTAAATCTACAGGCTCAAAAATTAAATCCCAACCTCTCAGATTGCCAAATCCAGGGAAAATCCAAGGGCCTTGCTCTCCAGTCAGGGATGGCCATCATCCCAGAAACCTGTCCTGGCTCATGGTTTTCCCTCTGCCTGGCACTCTCTTGCCCTACCTCCTCCCACACTCATGTCACTGGCTGCACACTTCCTTCGAGATGTCATCTGTGCCATGGAACCTTCGCCTACTGCTCTCAGCAAGGCCCCTGGCCCCTCCCTCTGCACTGCCTCACATGCACGCCCCCACTGCGGCTCCCATCACTAGTTATGTACTCTGTTTCCCCCTGCCCTGCGCCCTCCCACCGCCGAGCACAGTGTTAGAAAATGATTTGTTGACTGATTGAATTACTAAATAGATGAATAAACAAATGGATGGGCGAATTTGCTCATGAGATAAAGGTGTCCGTCTCTCAGTCTCTCAGCACAGTTAGTACGCGTAGTGGCAGAGAGTCTGCGATGCCTGTTACTGTTACTGAATGAATCAGACATTGTGTTTGGTGCTTTAATGAGTTCCTCGCTTGTGGTGATATTGTTACCCTTATTTTACAGAGGAGGAAACTCTGAGGCTTAAAAGGAATAAAACAGTGTTCAGAGGCATACAATCAGTAGCTTACAAGGTAGGGACTCGGATTCATATTACCATTCCAAAGGCTGTCAAATACTGTCTTTTTCTGCAGCAGGCAGTCAATACTTGTTGAGCGAATGAATGAATGAATACCTCCCTGCATGGGAGGAGTTTTGGTAAGAAATAAAAAGTTATAACAAGGCTTAGTACCAGAAATTTAGTTGAGTGCTCAGTAAATGGCAGTGCTATTGGCTGTGTTGTTTATCACACAGAACACAAGGGAACAACCGCCCCAGACAGCACCAGCAAAATCTAGTATGAAGTGAGGGCTGGATGAACATGTGTGAGCACTGTGGGTGCTGAAGACACTTGTTCAACATTAATACAGTGAGTACGGGTCAACACTGACAAAAATGCTTTTCTTTTCCCCCTTTTAATTTCTTGTGAAAGGTCATCTAATTTAGTAGTAATGGGACTATGTTACATTTTGCCTTTACATTAGGAGACCTGAGTTCACTGGCAATACATTCTGTGGTGTTTTTACCACTTCTAATATATTGATACCACAGGCAGTTTTTCTGGTTGGTTTACCCCGTAATCTGGCTCTGTACAAAGATCAATGTTATCATGATAAGTGCCAAACGATGTCACAAGTTCCAGGTGACCTACATGGCCCAGCAATTCCCAACCTTAGTTTTGAATCAGCTCATCTGGGGAGTTTTAAAGACCTTCAAATTCCTAGCACCCAATCTCAGAGTTTCTGATTAAGGAGACCTGGAGAGGTCTGCGGTTGGCATGTATATATTTAGAAAACTCAGCCCAATGCTTTGGGATGTTCAGCTTATGTTCAGAACTAATAAGGCATGTAGTAAACACCTCTTCAGTGTCTGGCATGTAAATAATATAAATATAAATATAAATTTAAACATAAATAGCTTTCATTACCCGATCTCTCTTAAACAGGATGGCAGACACAGAAATGGAGTAGGGATATATTTCCAGCCTTTTCTGACCATGGATATGCTAATCGGTTTCACAGATATACCATATTTTGCCATGTATAATGCACTCCCATGTATAATGTGCATCCTTATTTTTCCCTCAAAATTTGGGGCAAAAGTGTGCATTATACATGGTGAAACACAGTAGTTTAGTAGTTTGCAAACTTGGCTTTTCTTTGGAACACCTCAGGGGAGTTTACAAAAATGACCGGAGTTCATTGGCAGCACATTTCTGTAGTATCATCTGAGCCCCTAACACACTGATGCCATGGGCGCCCACCCCCCAGGACGCTGATCTGACTGCTCTAGGGTGTGGCCTAGGTGTCAGGTTTTTAAAGGTCCTCCCACAGGTAAGACTTGAAACCCACTGGTCTGAGGGAAGAGGCTACGGCAGATGTCAGGTAATGGACTCTCTTTGGCAATATCCCCTCAACTAAGGCGTCCTCTTGGACTGATTCTGCTGCCACTGCCAAGTGTAACTCTTAGAAAGCAGGACGTTGTTTCAAAGGCAAGGAGAAAAGAGGCAGTGAGTATGGCTAAGATGCAGGAATCTCTGGTTTTCTAGAATTTCTAGGAATTGTAGAAAATGCTAGGAAGAATTTTGTAGAGGCGGTTTGTTGTATGCTTTTGCTCTACCTTTATTCTCATTAAGAAAGCACTTGCCCTGAATTTAATTTCCTAAGCTGAGGTGTAGGCTGGCCAGCAGGAATGGTCCATTTGGCAATCAAAGATCTCCATAAAAACGAGAACCTTGCATTGTGACTTGTGTGGTAGATTAGCTATGCACCACCCCATAAAGCCCTGATCACTCTCAAGTGCTATGATGAAACTGTGGTTTAGAGCCTGTAAAACTGAGAACCGACCCTGCTTTCTCGGTGATCCCACCAAACTGCCACCCCATGAGACTTGTCCAGAAAGAGACAGCCAGCCCTGATCTTCCCTTCAGAGGAAGACCCAGCGACTGTCCTCACAGCACTGATGGACAGTGTTGACTTACTCAGGGCCCCTTACCCCTTAGCTGAACAAGGGAAAGCACACGCAGGTATTTGAATCAGGCCTGAGAGGAGAATGATCCGACAGCATGGATTAAAAATAGAAGTGACCAAAGGACCTAAGTGTAGGCAACATGAACAGCAGTCAGAGGGTGCTGTGTCTAGGAGGCAACCCAGGAGACAGAAGGACCCTAAGCCAAACGCACGTCTGGAGGTCCCTCCTGTCACCAGTCCTCAAAGCCCACCAGTGGAGATGGACACCAAAGGCTGCCCACCCATAAAGGGGCGATTTCCACCCAGGGATCCTCCTTCTACCTTCAGTTCTCCCCCCACCTGCATCCATCTCATGGCCAGCTTTAAAAATCCCATTATTAAGGCTTTATTATGATATAAATGACAAATATCTCCAGAAAGGGTGATACAGGGTCCAGCACAAATAATACACCTTTTTTATTGCAACATCTTTTCTTACAAAATCATAAGCATGTAATGCTATAACGTAATATCACACTCAAGCACACAATATGACATTTTAGGTGAAATGCTCAAATTAAAACTATAAATCATTACACCCATATTATTACCCTGCCGACCACAGTCAGGCAGGCATCACTTCTGCCGGACCCTGTACTATAAGCCTTCCCGTGAATATACATGCAGTGAGTCTCAACCCTGGCTACACGTTAGAACCACATGAAGAATTTTTTAAAGCACTGGAGCCAGGTCTTAGTATATATATATTTTAAAAAATATAAAAGGTGATTTTAATGTGCAGCCGAAGTTGGAAACCATTAATCCATAGTGTGAAAATTTTGATTACGTCCTTTCTGGGGGACAGATTTTGATTAGAAAGAAAAAGAAAAAAAAGAAAAAACCCGAGTCCTCGGGTGAAGGGAAATAGGAGAAAGTACCTGGATTTTTAGAGAAAGTTGGGAAGAGGGGAATTAGGGGGAGGTGGTGCTGAAAACAAACTTCAGTTTGTCAGTTTGCCTGGGGCTGGCTCTGACCAGGACGTAAGAGGGAAGATGAGGAGGAGAATGAGCTCATGGAGGACAGTGCATCATCATGAACTCGTATTTAAAGCGGTCTCAGCAAACGTTCTTTCACACATCACGGTTGGGGGGGGGTTGGAAATTGACCACCTCTAACAAAGCAGTTTTAGTTCCCGTAGTACTGATGTTTCCTGGGAATTTCTAAAATAAAAACTAGCTCAAAATCGAATGTTAAATGTGTCTATGGGAGTAGTGGTGAGTCAGGTGTCTGCTTAAGGACCCTCAGGACAGTTTATGTGAGAACCTTGAAGGGTACCCTCAGAGAAACGTCTTATTTTATTATTGTGAAATCACTGTGTAAATGTTTTTTTTAATCCAAATTTTATCTCGTTTTCGTTTGCTTCTCCATTGTTTGCTGGCCAGACGGCTTGCCCCTTGTCCTGTGCACTAGTCCCTTTGCTGGACACCAAGAATTTTACTTAGTTTTGCTGGTGGTCTCACTTCTTTTATTTGGAGCTTTCTCCAGGCTGCTGCTGTACGTCTGTCCCACGGCCTCTGAGAGGCAGTGTGGTATCATGCATCGAGCTTGAGTGGCCTGGGTTTGAATCTCAAGGCTTTGACCTTGGGCAATCTTTATTGATCCCCATTTCCTCATCTGTAAAATGGGAGTGATGCCAATACTTACACTTATAGCATTACAAGGACCAAATGACAGTACCTGTGAAAATTAATTTGTAAACTATAACATGCTGTGCAAAGGATTTCCTCCCTAACCCCTCCTAGGCCCATACCACGGGGAGGGCATGCCAAATCTCTTCTGCATAGTGTGAAAGGGCTGGATTATTTGGGGATAGTTTTAAGCCGTCTGCTCTTGGTCTATGGGTTATTTAAGAACAAATGTGCTGAGGTCACCCTCTGGCCTGTCTGAAGCTTTGGCTCAGGAGTCCTCGTCACCAGCCCCTGGGTGCACCACTCACCGGGCGCTCTGCCCCAGAGTCGGGCACCAGGGGATTTGCATGGACTGCTGCATTTGTGGATCCGACCCTGGGGAGAGCTCTAGATTAAGCCGCTTCAGTTTGTGATCCTCAGAGTAAGCCGTGTGGCTTTGAGGATATTGGACTGGAGTTTCCTCTCAAGATCACCATCTTAGCTTTGGGTCCGCCAGTCTCTCAGCTCTTAAAGGCCACTTTCTGGACCTGTAATTTCCTGGGGTTGTGAGTATTAAAAACATCAATCCAAGGCAATGTCTGAGTAGAACTTGTGGTTGTTCATCAATACAGTATGATGGACTCTGCTGTGCAACTACAGTTCCATAGGAAATATTGGGGGTTATTCATTCTTTCCTGTTCTAAGACTGTCTTTGTCTTGATCTAGGACAGTGACTCTCAGAGTGTGATCACCCGACTAGCAGCTGAGCATCACCAAGGGGACTTGTTAAAAATGCAAACAAATCATCAGCTCCACCCCCGACCTTCCTTCCAGAGTTCAAAGCTCTGGGGGCAGGCCCAGCAATCTGTGTTTTAACCAGCTCCCTGGGTGATTTCCATGCTCGCTAACATGTAAAAACCACTGATCTGGAAGTCGGCTACCTTGGAAGCTGTGGCCACTGGTGTTCTCTCCTGGGTTCATTACGAGCAGAAGTGCTGATCTTCAGGGGCTTCTCTTAGGTGCCCTCATTGTTGTCACCCAATGAGGGAACCGTCATCAAAGGCCTTGTGCTCCAGAGGCAGCCCCGCCTGCCACCTGCCGTTGGGTTCTCCGTCCTGCTGGTTGTACTCTCAGACCTCCGCTTCATCCTCTCCCTGGGTTCAAGGGCTTTTACTTTCAGGCCTAACAATTTTGGGGAGAGAAGCCTATAATTTCACTTCCTGGATAAATGTGCATTTTGCTATCAGACCTCAAGAAATAGCATGAAATTAACTTATTTCCCCTACCCTTGGTTAAAAGAAATGTAATTTTGTTCTGTGGCTCTTCACACGTTTGGTAATATCTGACCATAAATAGTTTTAGGACTAGAGAGGGTCAAGCAAATAAAACAGCTTTGCCCATAGGCTGGGGAAAAAATTCCGCCCCACACATTTAAATTGCCTTCCCTTTGATCATAATGCATATTGGTGGCCTGAGGGAGGACAGCGCCAGTGCGCTGAAGGCTAAAATTTCCATTTCCATCACTTTTTCTTTATCCATTGGAGTGGCTATCTGAAGGACTGCTGGTCATACTCACTCTCTAAGTAGGGTTCTGTGTCACTTCCCGCTTTCCAACTGCGCTGGAGGTCTGCGTCAAAATGGCACTTCTTACCGACAGCCGGTAATGTGCGTTTTCTTGCTTCGCATGTTAATATCTGAGCAGTCCCATAAGGAAGACATGGGGGAAATAGTTCCTTACCTTATTATTGGTCTTGAGCCCTAAAAGAACATCCCTGATTGGTGAGGCCAAGAGACACGCAGAACCTACACATTCAAAAGTGTTTTCTGACTGCTCAACTCTGAGAGGCAGAGAGGACAACTCCACACTAAGCAAGGTCACATCTGGTCTTCATCTGGTCACAACTCAAGATTCTGCTGGGTGGCATTGAACCTGTCACCAAAACTTCATCAGTAAAGCCAATATGCTAGATTTTTTTCATTTCCTCACCACCAAGGGCTTCAGCGGAGTGCCAGTGCTATTCAGTCTCCTCCCATCTACAGCCAGCCTTCGTCAGCATTACTCATGTGGCAAGTGGGGGCTGGAAAAATAAACTGGCTGAAATATGAGTGACCAGATTATAAGGAAATGGCCAAGGTGATGCTGTACAACCAGCTGCTGGGTACTGGGTAAAAATGAACCGTACAAATCTCCCCCTTTCCCAGCTGCGGTTGGTACAATGTGTAGCAACTTTTCACCCTGGCTTATATGTCAATGTGGATAATTCTGGATCTTGTAGCTGTCTGGTACTGACAAGAAAATGACAGTAATTTCCAAAATCTCCCAGATAATTACTTCTACTTACTTGCATTGGCAATGGTGGGAGACTGGGCTGGGAGGACATGGGAATGTGGGGCCCACCTTCGGCTTCCCTGCTACCCACTGTCTCTCCCACAAGCCTCACGCCCTCCCACAGAGAGCCACAGCCAGCACCATTTGAGGATGAGGGCTGGGGGAAGACAGGAGCCGATTCTTCATCTCGGGACATCAAAACTACTTGGGGTTTTCTGTGTTCACTCAGCCAATTTATGTTTGATAAATTGAATTGAAAACACATACCCCTGGGGTGGGGGGGAATGCCAATTCTTATTAAAACTCTGTCTAAGAACTAGTGTTCATCTTCTTTCTTATTTTACTCCTGTAGCTCGGCATTTTGGTAGGTTGGGGCCTCTTTCATGATCTACATTTTTCAGCTGAGGGACCTGAGGTGCAGAACCTAAGGGCACACAGCTAGGCAGAAGGAGAGACGAGACCCCCACCACGGCTTGTGATTCCCAGCCCGATGCCTTTTCTACTGGTGCCTTGATGCAGTGAGTGCTAGACAGCGAGTTAGTCGTACAACGGAGATGCTGCAAACTGCACTCTCCTTCGGGCAACCTGAGGAGGAATCTAAACAATAGTCTAGCATCGGTAAGACACAAACACCGTTTTAAAGGGGGTGGGGGGTGGTGGTGAAATGAACCAAATGAGAATCAGACCCAAAGGAGATCAGATTTTTATGCAGGTGCCCAAGGTTTCGGAGTTGGCTTCCTTCCTAACCATGAGCCCGCACACGCTTTCTTTACCGCCCGCGCTTTGCTCCGTCAACACCAGCGCCATGGGCTTGTGGAGCCCCCGTTCACCTCCCTTAAGTTGACCCGTAAAAAGTGTTTTGTTTGGTTCACTGTGCCTGTTTGGGAATTATCTTCTGTGTCTAGAAGAGATTTTAGAAGGGCAGAAACCACTAACTTGCAGACCTATCTCATTATTACACGCAATGGTATTTAAATAAGTAATTGTTTAACTTATTTGAAAGCAATGCTTTTTTCCCCCCTCTAAGGAAATGTAAATATTTATCACTATTTCTTTCCTCAACTCGTTTTTTCTTCACTTCCAAGGAAATGGAGATTTTATATTAACCCTGTGAGCTACTCCCCCCCACCCCCAGTTATTCTTCATTATTTAAATCAACCAGGCAAATATGTACTCTTGGTAGTCTGAGGCTGAGAATAAAGGATGATGACTTTATTTTAGAACTTGAATACCCCCTGGAGAAAGTAACTGGCAAAAAGATCTCGGTATTTTAGTTCAAGGTTGAATTTTCAATAATTGACTCTGAACTGTATGCATTTAAAACCCAGCACTGTGGAGCAGTCTGTCCTGAATCCTGGAACCAGAGGGCATGTTTTTGTGAGCCTTCATGCAGACCTACCAAGAGGCTGCTTGTTCGTGGTGAAACCGATGTGGTAAGCTAACATGCTGCACACTGTTCCTCCAGCACGGGATGCCGGCAAACTTCCTCTGGGAAGGGCCAGATAGTAAATATCTTAGGTTTTGTGGGTGTGATCCAAGAAATACATTTGATCTGTGTCCTCAGTGCCTGTGCAGAGCTCCTTAAACCCTGTGGTTTCTTGAGCCATAGAGGTGCGAGGAACAGCTTCTGTTCTAATACTTGATCTTCAACTTAGGTTCCCAACATAAGGGCTTCTGAGGCCCTGGGAATCTCCGGAGTGGTGACCATGTCTGCCATGTGCCGAGGAGGTGGCTGGCAACTGGGTGCACCTGGATGGCTAGACGGGGACTGGTCCTCAGAATGACCAACCATGATTAGAAGCCTGGCACTTTCAGCCCTGCCCCCTATCCTCTGGGGCTGGAGACTGAGTTAATAATCAATCATACCTATGTGATGAAACCACCATAAACATCTGTACTTCAGGGTTCGGAGAGCTATGTTAGTGAATACAGCCCCATGGTGGCAGGGTGGTGCACCCCAACTTCTCTAGGACAGAAGCCCCTGCACTTAGGACGCTTCCAGACCTCACCCAAGGTACCTCTTCATCTGGCTCCTCATTCGTATCCTTTACTCCAGTCTTTATGATGAACCAAGTAGTCCAAGGGTTTTCTTGAGTTCTGTGAGCTGTTTTAGCAAATTATCAGACTTGAGGAGGAGGTTGTAGGAACCCCAATTTATGACTGGTGGATCAGAAGCACTGTTGAAAACCTTGGACTTGCGATTGGTGTCTGAAGAGGGGGCAGTCTTGTGGGACCTGGCCTTGAACCTGAACGTCTGTGCTACCCCTGAGTCATCAGTGTCAGAACTGAACCGCAGGGCATCGAGTAGGTGTCTGCAGAGCTGGAGGGTGGGTGGGTTGGTATGGGGAGAAACAGCCACACATTCAGTGTCAGAAGTTGAGCAGACAAAGGAAACAGTTTTTCTTTGAAGGGCCACGCGATCTCGGTCACAGCTACCCACTCGGCTCAGCCACAATGGTATGGAAGTGGCCGGGGGCCGCGGACCGTGGGCAAACAAATGAGCGTGGACGGCTCTGTGCCAGCAATGCCTGATTCACAGACACAGGCCTGTGGGCTGTGGTTTGCTGAAGTGTGATCTAGGAACTTCCGGTTACAAATCTGTTATCCTGAACTGTAGAGTGTTATAGAACATAAAAAATAAAAGGTAACTTAGTTGTAGACAAGGGAGCTGTCACTTCGTGACTCTGACCCCTATGTTCAGCCCCCCAAACTATGCCTTTCAAAGAGGGACTTCCTGTCCTCCCATCAGGACTTAGGGTGAGCAATTAAGAGAACTTTATATAAGTGCTTCATTTTAAAATACAACTTTTAAGTGCAATATGTTCCTCTTGGAAATGTATATTATTTATGTGCATGTTTGTACATACGTATTTATGTACATGTGTTTGTATATATTATATCTATGCATCTAATATCTCTATACTTCTATCTAGAGTGCTATGAAACCCTACAACTTTTTTGAACTGATGTTCAGTAACTATTTTCACAAATAATAAGACTGGGTCCCCCCTGTTTTTCTTAGACTCCAAGTGGAAGGAATATCTCAGAGCCGCCCTCTGTCTGTGACTCCAGGGGTGGTCTCTTCCAGGCGAGAGCTGTCTCCGGAGCAGTGGGTTTGTGGGGACATGTGACACCACAGCTAGCCCCCGCCAGAGCCAGGTTGTTTGATCAAGGGAAGGGGCTGGTCATCAGAGTCTGGGTAGGTGGGTGGGTGGGTGGGTGGCTGAGAGAGCCAGGAACAAGGTACAAACAGGCAAGTGAGCAGGTTAGGGGTAAATTTCGTGAACCCTGGGCATCTGCGGGACGGTCCGAAGAGCAGCCTGGAACTCTTGCTGGCTGGAGGCCGACTTTCACAGCGACTGACTTCTGTGGGTTATTTGATGACTCGTTCTAGGAATTTGTAGAGTCCTGCAGGGTCAGTTCACCTTGGACCTCACAGCATAAAGTTGACTGGCCAGGATGAAGGCCAGTGACACTGTCGTCAAACCAATATCAGGCACAGAATTTCTTTTAATTAGTTGAGAAAGTGGCACTTCGCCGTGTGTTAGGGCGCTAGGTATCCTTGGAGGCAATGAGAAGAAAAGGGCTCTGAATTTCAACTGTCAGGGTTCAAATGCCAGCTCCAGGCTTATTAGCTGTGCAATGGTTCCTTGTAAAGTAGCCTAATCTCTCTAAAATTGTTGACTCTGTAAGACCATCTATTCTTCTGTCTCAGACGGTGTATGCTCCGGCCTGCCCTGCGCTTCCCCCCACCCCCACCCCACGCGGTTTTCGCCGGCTGCCACCAATCGCTGGATGGAATTGTATGAATTCTAAATTGCTTTTTAAAATTGACATTACTTTGCTGCAAGCCAACTACTTCATAAGCTGTGTCAGCTAAAGGTCTCCCCACCAGCTAGTCTGAAGAAGTTTTTGCTGTCATATCTGTCCTGTTAATTTAAGCAGAAACTGTAATTAGATGTAAGTGCTCCTGTTCCCACACAAATGAATGGCAGCATCTGTAGAGAGACAACCGTTCCAAACCCTTTTTGGCTACCAGCGCTCTACAAGTTAGCGGTATGGAGCGAGGCCCGGATCCAGACTTCTGTCGGCCTAATTTTATATCTGTGGACACACAACACTAAATCCAATATTTCTAATGCCTTGCTGTGATGGGTGCAAAGCCAAGCACATTCCAGACTTTTATGCTGGTGGCTCCCCCTGAGAAGGACACACTGCTAGTGTGTGTGTGTGTGTGTGTGTGTGTGTGCATGCGTGCGTCCTATTTTCCCCAATCACTTAACAGAGGTAGGAAAAATAAATAGAGGTTTAATAAGTAGTTAGGCACAAAACCAGAGAGTCAGAAAGAGTACAAAGTTGTGTTAATTACTGAGCAATGGAATCGCAAAAGGATCTTGCACAAAGATGTTTTGTTCTCTGTTCACCTCTCTGATACAGGATTGAACACATTGCATCCTGAGAGTGTGGCCAATGGTAGAGCCACATGTGAGAGCCCGCTGTGTATGTGGGAGTGTACACGAGGAAGGAGTATCTAGGGTAGACAGGTTTGTATCCAGGACGTTACAGAAATCTGTATTAGGAAAATTCATACTCTAGTAAAGTTTCAACAATACGGTAAGACTGGAAATTGTTGAACATTTACCCCTCCGTCATATCACACTATGCACTGGGGTATAACAGAGGGATAGAAAACAATTCCTCTGCCCAGCGAGCTTGCAATTTGGCTAGGGGTTGGAATATACAAACTAAAAAATAATGCTGTATAAAATCAACTGCAATAAGTAGAGTAAAGCTCTTTTCACGATGAGAGAGGCATGGTCCCCAAAATTCACTTGCTTAAAACCTGGCATCACATTACAAGATTAATGAAATGACCGGAGTGAGGTTGCCCAAGTAGCCATCTGGGAGTTCCAGGGGTCTGTGCCATCTAAATCCGCCCTGGTCCCGGCCGCAGTTTGGTGCCACCTGGTGGCAGTTGTCTACTCCAGCCTAAATGTACTGCACGTGGAATGATTCTCGGCCCTGGGGTTAAGGGGACTTCCAGGAAAGAGGAGGTAATTCCTGGGATCTCCCAGATGGTGGGCACCCATTTCATTAGCTCGATCCCGGAAAACTGGGGGCGTGGTGACCACTCTGGGCTTCCCTGCTTCCCGACAGGGTTACCTGCCGGGGCTCCCTTTTCCCATCCATGCAGCCAGTCTTCCCCCACCAACACCTCTGGGAACAGTGCTGGGCAGGCAGCCAGTCATTACTCCTGTCATATCTAAATTTGCCTCTTAGTGTTTTTTAATTGTTATTTTCTTTACTTTAAAAATCTGGAGAGGAGTTGTTGCAGGATAGTTTGTAGTAGCAAAGGTTTTTTTGAAGGAAGTTAGGCTTGGGCCTTAATAGAAATGTGAAATGTAGTTGTCCCAAGGTGTAGCGAAGGCATTTCAGGAAAGGCAGACTTTACATTGAGTAAAGAATGTTCTCCTAGTTGATGGTGCAGTTTTCTAGAAAACATATGCCTGATTTAGCATGTATTTAACCCAATAAGAATACATTTGGGGAACTTTGAAATCTTTGAGGGGGTGGTAATAGTATGGGACAAGAGTCTATATTGTTACCGGACAGTGTTTTCTGCTTTCAGAATATTTTATGGCCCCTATGCACTTTTGGCAGTGCTGGAGAGAAAAAGCTTCTTTGCTCACGCAGATATTTAGCTGTACTAACGCATGACTTAGAACACTACCAGCTGTGACATGTTTGAATGTGAAGATCAATAAATGAGAGAGAGAGAAAGAGAGAGAGGGAGAGAAACACAGAGATGACAGGAGGGAGAGAGAAAAAGTGCCCCAATGCTCACCTAAGAATTAAGTTACCTTGTTTTTTTTAAAAAATTAAAAAATGGGCTTGCTCTTTATAGAAACATAGCAGCTTTGCCTGGAAATCTGTTTTTAGTTAAGTCTCTATCAGATACACGACAGGTACTCTAGAAATAAAGACAGCAAATTTAAGTTCATGTCAATTGTGTAGCTCATTCTTTGCAAAGGCTTACCTTCTGGCTGATTCACTTGTTATTGCCTCTTCCCTTGGTGATTTTCCTATTCTTCCCTATGGTTCATGCTTTGCTTTTTTAATGTAGTGCATTTTAATCTTTAAAGTGACATGCAGGCAAGAATTAATCTCCAGTGGAATTTTTTCATTTTGTCGATGGAAGAGATAGAGAGAAGATGTAGATAGGTTGTCTGGGACCCCAGAGTGAAATATTTCCAGAGCTGTGACTTGGTAAGCAGTCTGGGCCCTAGAAATCCTGAGGCAGCATGAACATATCTGTTTGCTCCTGGACTGTAGATCCTCTTGAGCCACATTTGTGAGTATATGTGTTTCTATGTAGACAGGGTTAGGGAATATGGGATAGCCAATGGATAGAGGTAAATGATATGTGGTCAGTTTGTCCAATTATAAAAAAATCTACACCCAAACAAGAAATCTGATGGCCTCAGATACAAAAGAAAGAGCTCAAGGCAATTATTTTGTCCCTTTGGGTACAGTGCCTTTATCCATAAAACAGAAACAAAGACAAAAATGTTTACTGTGTTTTGCCATATGTCTGAAACTGAGTTAGGTATATTCATAATGGTCACTGAATTTTCCCAAGTCCAGTGTCTTAGAAAAGGAGCCCAGAGCGATGCCTTAACTTGTTCATGATTTGTTGTAGTTTATTTAACTGTCAACAGAAGAGTCTGGTCCTTGGACCTAGACCCAGTACTCTTTCTGTCACATCAGAGCTGCCTGAAAAGAGAGGGCAAGACGAGCTGAGCTTGCAGGTCCCGGACAGAGGTAACATGGTCCCAGGATGACTGAGAGGACACAGTTTGGTGATGAGAAATGATCAAAGAGCAGACTGTCATCTTGATGTCTCACAGAGTCTACAGCAGTGGTTCTCCAGCCTTGGTTTCACTGATGCTGACCATCACCTCATGAACTTAAAAAGCCCCTTATCCTTTCCCCAGACACTGAACGATGGGAGAGGGGTCCAGATCTCAGTCTTTTTAACTCTCTATGGTGATTCCAATGGGCAATCAAGGTGGCGTACAACCACTTTAGATTTAGGAATTCATACCAATGAACTTCCTTTTTTGAGATTGTTTGATACACTTCTCTCACCTTGTCCTGCTCCTCATCTCCCTTTGTTCTTACAAGCCAAGGAGAAGGACAGCAACCTTGAGATTTCTTGTTTGTTTTCTCCTTATCTTTTACAACAGAGAATGTCTGCTATAGGGGAGGGGAATAAAGAAAATTAATAACAACAGGCATGAACAACAAACATTGGCAACAGGTCTGTTCCTGACAAAGACTTAGCAGTACATAATCGTGACATGCCAAAACATTAGCAAGGAAACTACTCACGCATGACTTGCTTGGGTAGCTTTGCCAACAGATATCAACGGGCTCTTGGGAGTAGCTTCCATCCACTGCAGCTCCTTAAATGGGAGGTGGTGTGGCTCTTCTTTAGGGGGAGAAACAGAAGTGATGTGCAATGTTGAAGCATTCCCATGTTTAAAATGACCCAACACCATATGGGATTCTTTGGGCTAGAAAATAGTTGATTAAAATTTCAACCCTCTTCACAGACCAGAAGGGATTTCGATCCCCAAATCTGGCATACTTAAACTGTTGTTCCTTCTAGAGTTGCATTGCATCCTCATGAAAATGGGTCTTAATAATTTCCATGGGTTCTTGTTCAGAGTTAGGCCCCCTGTTTTGGAATCTGACTGCAAACTCTACAGATGGAAATCCACATGTCTTGAAACAATGAACATGGCAGAGATAAAATAAATATCTAGATCACATTATTAAGTTTATTTTTAAAAGATTTTATTTATTTATATTTTTTTAGAGAGAGGGGAATGGAGGGAGAAAGAAAGGGAGAGAAACATCGATGGATTGGCTCTCACTTACACTCCTCCTGGGGACTGAACCCCTAACCCAGGTTTATACCCTGCCTGGGAACCAAACCAGCGACCCTTTGCTTCATGGAATGATGCTGACCAACTGAGCCACGGTGGTCAGGGCACATTATTAAGTTTAAAATACATATTTGTTTCAATAGTAAAGTGAGAAAAATGGGGCTGAGTAGCATTTGGTAAAGTAGTTCCAGAATTCTTTCTAAATTCTAAATATGTGAAGAATAGCTTTTAGATGAGTCGATCTTTTCCTAAATGTTCTCAAATGAGTGAGAGAGGAACAGTGAATGTGAAAACCTGTTTTTAAATTTTAAACTTGTTCCCTGAACTCTCAGATTATCAATTTGAGAGTTCAAATTGAAGGGGTTCTTTCAGTTTCAACAGTGTTTCAATTTGACTTCTAATTATTAGTGAACAAAAATAAAAAGGTTAAAAATTACTAAAAGCACTTCTGTCTGCTTTTAATAATTTTAATCTTCTCAATGTGAAACATGCATGCACATCAGAAAACTGAAAAAATTAAAATTGTGTAGACCGATGATCTATCATGAAGAATATTTGTGAATCTACTACCAGGCCAAGGAACAGAACACAGCAAGCCCTCTGATAAAGTTTTGAGGCAGAAAGAGGCTATCATTTTGAAATTCTAAATTTCTTCCTGGAAAAGTAAGAAAATAAATGTTCAAAGCTGGCTCTGAAAGATTCATGAAAGGGAAAAAGAAGGAAAGGATATCAATGGGAAATATTGAGTTCATCTGAGATGTTGAGGACCCATCTCCAGATCAACTAGAATTTTCAGTGTTCCTTGAATATATTTTAGTGACTTTTCCCTGTTTTTCCCTCTGTTTGGAGAGTTTTCACACTGTGAAATGTTAAAAGGGGGGTGATAAGATCTTTTCAACCAGAGGCTTATGGAATTAGGTAACTTAAGTATTAACTTGAACAATAGCCAAGACATGCAACTAACCTAAAAGAACATGTGTTCTTTCATTTGGCCCATGTTTCTTTGTCTCTTCATTTTAGCAGCCTCCCTGTGTTTGTTTCTATGTATTAGGTAGAGCTTCTATGACTCCCTGTCTTTGTATCATGGCCTAATGTAGTAGGTGTCTTGTGTAGGATCCAGTGGTACAGCCTCCCATATCACCCAAGCTGGGTGCTTGAGGCACATCCTTTCTGTGTGCTGAAGACACTTTCCTCTTGTAGTTGAGCCTTGATTGCTGTTGGCAAGTCAATGGGAGAGATTTACCCAGGCTTGTCAGTTGCAAGCTGTGACCACTTACAACCAACTTTGGCCCTCTGCGGAGGATCAGCTATGCAAGGGCAGAATCATGGTGCTCCAATGTAGTCTGTAGCTGTCCACTGGGTTCTCAGGCCCTGCAGTTTCCTGGGTGATGCGGGCTAAGGTCAGTTCCACCTGTGTTTTGCCAGAGGCCACCCTGCCTGAGTTATAGAACAATTTGAGATGGATGCTACTTGTGTTGGGCTTGGAGATTCCCAGGCAAAGCCAAGCTGTGAATCTAGGCTGGCTGCTGGGGCTCACTGAGGCCAGTTGTCTCCTGTTTGAAAGGCTGTAGGAAGTTGTGAAACATTAGCCAAGACCAGCCATTCATATGGAAAAGATACTGATAACAGCTGTAGTTTCAGTGGGAGGGAGCCTCAGGGGATCTCCAGAGTGGGGCAAACATTGTTGGCCAGGTTGATGGAATCACAGATATGGCCCCCTGCTGGACTTGTGGCTTTACCCATCTTTGCCTTTCTGTCTGGGAGAAAGCTGTCCCCCAGCTCCCACCTTGATGTCAGCTACTTCAGTTTCTCCCTGTATTCCACTGGTGCCTTTAAAGCTGCTACCTTGGTGCTAGGGCTCAGAGGGAGTGAGTTTGAGTCAGTCCATGTGTGGGTTAAGAGGAACTGCATAGAACTCTAGAAGTTTCTTCCACTGACTCCATCCCTCCTGGTTTTTGCAGCTAGACGTTATGGGGACTTATCTTCTTGGCACTGGAAGCCTGATCTGAGGGTCCTGATATGGGACTGGGACTCCTCACTCCTGAGATATCTCTCCCAGATTTTTATCTACCACATATGTGTGTGGGACCAGCCTGCTCTGTGTGTCTGCCTTTCCTACCAGACTGGATGGATGTGGTTTCTATAATTCCATAGTTGTCAGACTTCCATTCAACTTGATTTATGCTGAGTGAAGGTTGTTCTATAATTTAGTTGTAATTTTGATGTGGTTGTGCAAATAGGTGAGCCATCTTTACCTATGCCACCATCTTGGTCAGAAGTCTCCATGCTTCTTTATAAAAAAATTTCTTTTAGCTTTACCCATCATCTGGATTTTTTGTTACAAAGGAAAGCAATGGAAGTGGTGCAACTAGCAAGGTTCTTTACCATTTTTCTTTTTCTTCGGGTTCCTTTTTCTGTGTACTTATTTCTCAAATTCCATCTTGCAAAGAGCCCAGACTAGTTTGGCAAAGACTGAAATACACTTAGAGGATAAGAGAGTGGGGAGAAGTGGCCCCCATTCTTTTAGCTGTGAGGGGGAGAAATGTGTGTGTGAGTGGGACATCAGGTGGAGACTGGGAATACTCAGGTTAATGATATGCTTTATCCCAGAAAAGGGTCTTTTTGAACATGGGAATACTTTGATGTTATACAAGGCCTGTCTGGAAAAAGTCCAGCCATTGTTAATATAACGAGAATGGTTTGCATGACATCAGTGTAACATGGCAGTCAAGGAGAGTGAACTGGAATGTGCAGGCATAAATAATAACAACAATGATGACTTCACTGTACTAGTCATTCAGGGGGTAGACGCAGTTCAGTGGGCATTTATACTCTGTGGCTGTCACATTTAAAATGACTGAGCAAGTAGAGCAACGAATCTGCATCAAATTTTGTGTTAAGCTTGAACATTCTTCTGTGGAAACTATTTGGATGATTCAGAAGACCACAGCTATGGGCAACTGGTACTCAGCAGCTTCATTATGACAACGCACCCACTCATACATAATGTCTTGTGCAGAGTTTGGCAAAACATCAAATCACCCAGGTGATTCAGCCCCCCTACAGCCCAGATTTGGTGCCCTGAAACTCCTGGCTTTTCCCAAAACTAAAATCATCCTTGAAAGGGAAGAGAATTCAGACTGTTGATGTGATTCAGGAAAATATGATGAGGCAGCTGATGGTAACTGGGAGAACTGTGTAAGGTCCCAAGGTGCCTACTTTGAAGGGGACTGAGGCATCATTGTCCTATTACAATGTTTCTTTTTTAAAAAATATTTTATTTATTTTTAGAGAGGGAAGGAGAGAGAAAGAGAGAGAGAGAAGAGAGAGAGAAACATCAATGTGTGGTTGCTGGGGGCCATGGCCTGCAACCTAGGCATGTGCCCTGACTGGGAATTGAATCTGCGATGCCTGGTTCGCAGCCCGTGCTCAATCCACTGAGCGACACCAGCCAAGCTGTACAATGTTTCTTGTATCTTCTTCAATAAATGTCTCTTTTCCACATTACATGGCTGGGTACTTTCCGGACAGACCTTGTTTATTATTTTTTTCCCTCCCCTCCAAATTGTCTTGAACTGCATTTAAAAAACAACATAAGCTGAATGTGAGTAGTGGTTAGGGATACTACATCTCAACCTTATATAAGGAAAAGGACAGTCTATTAAAAGATTAAAAAATATTGAAAGACTGCCCTGTGTGGGTCAGAGTTGCAGAACACATTGCTTTGATCCTGCAAGGCTCCTGAAACTTTGGGTGGTGGTGATTGGGACACAGAGATCTGAAAGAAAGGAGAAGCTAAGTTATCTGTTTTGATGGGATAGTCTTCCTCATGGCTCTTTGCTGAGGCCCTCTTCAACCCGTGGGGACCATACCCAGACACTCCTTGTGTTGCACAAAGCCTAAGGAGAGTCGGATCAGTCAGACCAGCAGGACTGAGGACATGAAAATGGCCAGTGTGCAGCCACCACAGCCATTGGCTGTGACCACCTGGGTGGTAAATGTGGTGAGAAGAAAAAGTAACCAGTCAAGCCATGGATAGACCTGACGCCAAGCAGACAGATGTTGGTCACTTTCTCGAAAGTGTCAGGTAGCCTGAGAGAAAAATGTAGCCTCCATGTAAAATAGAAAGAACATGAGGATGAGGTCACCCGAGCTCACATAAGGTAAGACAGGGCCCCCTATTGATAGTCTACTTAAGAGCAAAGGAGGAGATTTTCAGGGAACAATAATAGAAACGATTTAGGGACTTTATGAGGGGGAACCCAAAAAAGCCAGAATTAATTATCTTCTGGAGGGCACACCCCTTGTTCTACAGGCTGCCATCACTAGGCGAGTATTCTAGGAACCCATCTGTGTCAGTGTACCAGCTGGCATTGTTGCGAGAGGCTGCATTTGGCTGCAGTGATTGTTTTTTAAAGACTCTTTCAACCCCTTTGCCCATTTCATGATGGGTGATTTATGAGCATACCTGCCGACACTGCGTTGAGTGCTCAGCAGTTTATGATGAAAAATGGAATGACCCCCATGCCCCACCCTCCCTATTCAACCTGATCTCACCCTGAGCAACATGTTTATTGTTTCTTCAGATGAAAAAAATCCTTAAAGCGAAGTGTTTTGCCAATATGGAAGAGGTAAAACAAAAAACGGCAGAAGCACTTTAAAAGGCATCAAAAACTGTGCTGAACAGTGTAAAAAACATCGTGATAGGTGTATTGCATCAAATGGAGAGTACTTGGAAGTTGACTGAAGTTTAAACATGTGAGAATAAACACACCATTTTTTATAAATAAATTTTGTGTGTTTTTTGGGTCCCCGCTCATATTTAATAAAATTTGCTTCTAGCAACCTCGTGGTGTGATACAGGAATTCTGAAATAATGCCCATGGTTCTGAGGTCTCAGTTCAAGAGTCACACTGGAATCGTCTGTAGCGGAAATACGCAAATTGGTTCCATCCAAGAGTGTCCACTGCAGCTGTTGCTGTGCAGTCAGACCTGAAGGGGGCGATGCCGAGGCCATCCTCCTGTAGTTCCTGATTGATGGCACTGATTCTGAATTTGTAGTTCCTCAGTGCACGGCTTCAGGTTCAACTACTTGATTGCAACTACTCATACTCGCCAGGCTTTATGAAATGACGGATGGGCTTAAGTTGCCCAATCCAACTTCCCTTTTCTTGTCAGCGAGACCACAGATTCTTAATCTTTTTTATCCTTAACATTTCCATTTCCTTTGCTTCCCATATATTTCTTCCCATATTTCTGGAATCCAGGAATGCCCCTATCACTTGAAGGAACTAGGGCGAGTGTAAAATAATAGTGGCCCACATATCCTGTGTCTAAATACTTAAAAGTTCTAAAAAAGATTGAGCTCACAAACTATGGAATAAACATATTCCCTTTTGCCTGGACAAATAATACCTTTGTAATGACACAAGAGAATAATATGAGTAAAACTATGGTTTATATGTGACTGAAAGTTGGCAAAATGTCAAAGACAACTGACTTTAATTATTATAATCGCACATGTCTGGGTGTGTTGTTAATGGGCTGACAATGTTTACATGAGTGTTAAAATAAAGGTGTACATATTTCATAAATTATTATGTATGTATTTTAATAAAATTTCTTGTCTTTTCAGCAGTCATAGATAATGTTGTTATAATCAAAAATTTTCAATACTTTATATTCTATTAACAAGGATGATCTAAAGGCTTAAAAAATAAAATGTAATTGTATTCAAATGCACAAAATTTAAATATATTTTCAGCAAAAATGTAAATTAAAGTAAACATTAAACAAAGTTAATTTGAAAAATTAATTATTTTTCAATGTGTTTTTTAAAAAGTTATTTTCTTCTAAATATTAAATTTAGCTATTAAATTTCAAAGGTAAAATACAAATAATGAATTTCAATTTTTAAAAACAAAATCATTTAGATAAAGCTAACTTTTTAATTTAATTTTATAAAAATAAATTCAGTTTTATTAACTACTGTCAAAATGAAACTATTAGCAACAGTAAAAAAATCATTATTATTACATACATATATCTAGATCCTCAAATTTAAGAGTAAATGAATTGTTTCATATTGCAACGTATTCTTCAGTTTCTATGTGCAACTGTTTTACAATATAGACTAATTTATGAGGACTCTGAAACCACAAACTAAAGCACAAAGAGAAATGAGACAATGGATGCTCAACATTACTAGAAAATGTATTTTTTTAAAATATTTTATTTATTTATTTTTAGAGAGAAGGGAAGGGAGGGGGAAAGAGAAGGAGAGAAACATCTGCGTGTGGTTGCCTCTCACGTGCTCCCTACTGGGGACCTGGGCCACAACCCACGTATCTGCCTTGGCTGGGAATCAAATGGTGTAGGCCAGCACTCAATCCACTGAGCTATACCAGTCAGGGCAGAAATATATTTTTAATGCAAGACTCTATTACATTTATTCTAAGAGGAAGGCTTTTATAAGTTATTGTTTGTCCCTTTTTAGATTTATTAATTATTAAATTTTACCATATTTGCTTATTAACCTATCTATACATTTTTTTAAAATTACACTTTTGGGGGTGATGTTGGTTAATGAGTATAATACTATAATACAATTCAGTATCCGTATATTGCATTGTGTGGTCACCACTCAAATTATTTGGCCCCCTCTATCCTTTTCAACCTCCTCCACTTCCCCTTGTCTGTTCTCGAACTTAAGCATTCCAGCTGCTCGAGACCTCCTGTACTCCAAAGCGGAGTCTGCTACCAAAGCAGGCAGTGGCACAACCGACAGCCTTCATGGTGTTGGGCACAGGTGCCTGAACACTGCTGCATTTTGTTTTAAGGACTGAGGGCAAAAAAAGATGTAAAAGCATTTTACTGGGACCTAAGAAGTGTTAGTCAGCACACTGGATGTTTAGAGTTATGGGTTGTGCTTTGTTAGTGCAGAACACTGGATTCAGAAAGGCATGACCATGGCTCTCCGCTACATTTATTTATTCTTTTAAATTCTGTGATATGCGGGGCTCTCTAAAGTTCGGGATCCTGGTCCTCTTGCCTTCTCAGAGTGGCACTGTCCTGATGTGACTACTCCTCTCTGTTTCTAACTTCCGGCTCTAGTTTATCCTATCCCTTGATGTTGAAATAGCTCTAACCACCTTTGGGTTCTTCTCCTGCCAAGCCATCTGAATCATCTATAAGACAAATTTGTCTAATATTCTGTGACCTGCCATGTAATTTCTTTGTCTTTGAACTTACAGCAGTTATCTCCTGCTTACTGGACCAACTCCCATAGGTAAAGACACTATCTTACCTCATCAAATTGATTTCTTTTGTTTCTTTAACTAACTTTTATTTCACCAAGCTCTTCTCTTTGTACCACCAACACTTGTAGTTCTCCTTTTTCTCTGAGCGAGTTTTCTCACATGCACCCCACTTTTTAAATCCGTATAATCTCGGCTAAGATAACACCAGGCATCTTTTCGCTCATACCCATCAACTTCTGGTAGGTAGTCAGGGGATATTTTCCAGCTGGGTTGTTTTTTGTCTTCCTAAGTATTAGTTGTATAAAAGTATGGCAATTTTATTCTTCTTTATTCTTTTAAAACCATAATTATATTTTAACTACAAGAGTAATTATTTTAATTACAAGAGTAAATGTTTATTTTTAAATAAAAATTTAGAAGTATATAAAGTAAAATGTGAAACTATCTCTCATCACCTCTACTCTCATTCCCCAGGAGAATTTATTTTGTTGTTTCAGATCTGTTTGTTTATCTACAAATGCTTACAAATATTTTTGTATACATCTTTCTTTAAGAGCAAACAAGGTAATCATCTTAAATATTTTTTATGGTTTTCTTTATTGGTACAACAATATATCATGGCCATCTCTCCATTCAGGACATCAGACCACCTCATTCTTTAAAAGCTGGATATAGTGTATAATATGTGAATATAATATCTTAACTAATGAGAATAGTAATATATATTTCAAAGAGTTATGGTGAAGATTAAAAAGGTCAAGACATTTGAGAGCTTAGAACTGTATTGGCAAATACACGTTACTTATTTAACAATAAAAATGGTAAGTATAATAATAACCATTTTATTACTAATTTATTTGATAATTTCTATCACCAAGGCTGTGATGGTCCATATGATGGACTCTTGTTCTGTGTTTAGGGCTTATCTAATAATGTCCTTTCTTGCTCTTCAGTCTCCCTTTCAAATTGTGTATGGAGGCACTTCATCCTCTTTTTGGATATCCCTCCAGGGAACTGGAGCAGATTGGAATCTCAGTGAATCTCGATTTCATTTTCTGCGTAGGTGGGGACCAGCTGTGTGACACTGGGGAGTGATTGTTCCCCTGTGTCTCAGTGTTCTAATCAGTAAACTAGGCCTACGTGGACTAGGCCTTTGGGCAACATGGTATTTTTGCTGTAAATAAAGTCACTACAAACTAGTTGGAAAGGTAGAAATTTACATATAGGCATGCCTATAATGATCCTATGCACGGCTCATAATTTTGCTGCCCTGCCAAAGGAGAGGTCTAGTTCTTGATCTAGCTGACTTCAGCATTTCTTTGGGCTGCAAGGGAGACGCTAGCACTGCCTTTACTGTGTAACGTAACCTTATAATGGGGTCGGCAGTGAGAGGGGCGTGAAAGAAGAGAGGGGGCTGGTGGGCAACGACTGAAAGAGCTTGACGCACCGTCTACCTGTCAGGTGTGTTGATAGCTTTGGTCAAGAATTCACATACCAGGAAGTCAGGCACAAAAATAACACAATTTCTCTAGCCACAGGCAGAGAGTTTGTGGGTTTCTTTCTTCCTGCTTTCATCCATATGCAAGCAAGTGATAACATGTACTAAGTTAAATAATGCATGGTGCTTCAACTATTCTTACTTTCTGTCCTTTGGTTATTGTAATTACATGTAATTTTGTGATGGATTTTCTATTTTTTAAGAAATCGCACTTTTGTACTTGATCCAGCTAACAGGATTTTCTTACATTACTTCATAAAGAGACCATCTTTTAAACTTCTAATGTTATTTCTTATTCATTAGTACATTTGCCTGTGGGCTATGTTCATAAATGGGTTAAAGTTACAAAGTTATGCTTATAAAAGCTCACGGTAATTTGGAGTATCAGGAGGATTTATTAATTTTGAAATCTTAAAAGAGCAAAAGCTAAAATGAGATTGGATTAAATATATTCTTGCATGCAGTTATCCTAAACACCCTTAAGGACCAAAGACTAACTTACAGAGGACATTATGCAAATGTGAATATATCTCTAAGTGCCTCGTAGGCTTGCTGATGTAATATTTTACATGGTTAGTTAAGTACATCAAGTAAAAGGTTTGACCTTGATTGAGTAGAAAGGTGCTTATTTCAAAACAACCTGGTTGTTTTCCAGGCCATTGCAGAACAATCAACACAAAGCGAGAGAAACCTAGAATCTCATCCTCAGTGTCTAAGTCAGCTCAGTATCCGCTTCACAGGAAACCAGATTTATTCTTTATAATCCACCCATATCTCCTGCGTTTGTGTTTGCCATCTGGATGTTACACGTGTCTGAATGCTTCTTTGGCACGGCACTGTTGCAATGTGAAGAAATCGTTCCCAGACATGACTGATCTCAAGAAAGAAAGTTTGTTTTTTTAATTTAGATCCTCAGGTCTTACCAAGATTCAATCAGATTTTTTTTTGAGGGCAAGCCCAGGAATCAGGAGATTTTTAAAGAGCTACTACACATGAAACCCATGATCCGGTTTAGGAACCACCAGAGGCCTCATAACAGTGGTGGCAGCCTGATGTGGTATTTTTGTATCTTTCCTTTTGGCCACATTAACATCCCAATGTGACAAGAAGTAGATTGGCTTTTCTAGAATTTATAGTTTCTATATTAATATGAGAAGGAGAAAGTGTTCATGGAGGTAATATGACTTAGTCTCGAGAAACTTGGAGCAAAGCGGCCATTCTGGGACACTTTGGCTCACCTATCATTAACCAGCACTGTCTGCTAGGGCGGGCTGGTAGTGAGGAAAGTATGTAGGGAGGAGGGGAGTGATGCAAAGAAACCTAGACACTCATTACCTCACCTCTACTTCAAGTGGAGTTTTTCCCCAAAAGAACTTAAATAAACCAATTAATCACTCATTGGTCACTATTTTATATACGCATTCACTTTTTAAAATTTGTTCAACAAGTATTTACTGAGCATTTATAGGACACGATGCTGGCCATAGGGCCAGTAGTTTTAGAAACCTTTAAAATACTTTTTTGGCCTGTTCATTAGCAATGGGCAAGGAGAAAGCAGAATGTAAATGTGAGCAACCAACTTATTTTAGATAAAAATTATTCCGAATGTGTCTGCACTAGGAGGGATGCAAATTCCTCATTTTGAGCTAATTGTTTTCTTCCTCATCTCAACAGAAAGTGTTGGTGTTTCTTCCTGACCATTTTAAGCATCACTAATGCCCCAGCAGATGAAAATGGGGACAACTGGCAGGTGGAGAAATGGATGATGGTAGAAGCAAGATGTAATTTCTTCCACTATAATTCTCCGCAAGCTGTGTAAACTCTCCTCAGTTAAACAAACATTACTACAGACAAAGATTTCACGTTTCCATCCAAACACTGCTGGTAACAACTGCTCACTTTCACTCTTTTGGAGCCTTCCCAAACAGCCAGGAGATTTGCATTCCCTTTAATAGTCTCAGCAGTGTGCTTCCTTCCAAAGAAATGAGAGAGAAAATGAAATCTTGCATTTCCCTGAATACTGAGTAGAATAATATGACTGTATTCCAGGTGGCCTAGTGAATAAATGTGCAATTATTATTATTATTATTTATTGATGTATACTGGAAACTTCCCAAGCATTTGAACTCCACATACTACTATTTAAAATGCGGCCACAGCCTGCATGCCTATAGGAGAGACCATAAGCTGACTCTTCCCAGTTGCTGATGGACCACGGAGCACACCCGCAAGCTGGATCAGTGGGACAGATCTTATCCAGAGCCAGGGAAAATTCAAAAGAAGCACATATGCAGAGAATGTGGACTTTTTTATTTCTGTGCAGGGTGATGGGTTTTTATATTTGATACTTGTGTTAGGGGAAATAGGATGTGGAGAGAATAAATATGGATGTTTAATTTCTCTTTGGGAAATATTAGCCATATTTCTAAAATGAAGGCCTAGTGTGAGCAGAAATGGATAGAAGAGGAACGGATCATCAATGGCGGTGTGGGTCCTTGGGTCATCCCAACACGTCAGTGAGCGTCAGCATGGTTTGTATTGGGTTTCAAACCTCAGTTCCGCTCCTTGCCTGCTCCACCCCTTCCTGAACCTGCCAGTTGCTCTTCCCTTGTCCCTGCACACGACCAGCTCTTCATTATCCTTCATGCCTCAACTCAGAAGTCACCTCCTCGGAGAGGCCTTCCATGAGCAGTCTGTATAAAGAGGCTTCCTTCCTCGTCTGACTGCTATCATTATTCCCTCCCTAGCACTCATTACAATCAGCAATTATTTTTGTGTTTGATTGTTCTCTTTCTTCCTGTCTGCTTCCTCCCAGAAGAACAAACTCAGAGACCACGCTGGTCTTATTTAAGGCTTTACCTCTGGTCTGAGTCACTGGTGAGCGCTCATGTCTGTGGGGTGACCTCTTCAGGGGCCACCTGCAGAGTCACATCCTCCTCCAGGAAGCCTGCCTCAGGCAGGACTGATTCCTGCCTCCACAGTGCCATCGCTGTGCCTCGTGCACACCGTGGCTACAGCACTTGCTACGCTAGGCTGTCATTGCTTCTCTCCATACCCATCTACTCTGCTAGCACACAGCCTCATAAGATTGGGGACCAAGATTTACCTCTGTGGCCCCAAAGCCGAGCAATGGTACCCAGGACGCAGCAGGGCCTCTGCTGCTTAATGATGGAATAAAAGCCACCCCAACTAATCTGCAGTCCATGCCTGCATGTCTGTGTACTCTCCATGGATGGGAGGGGTGGAAGACCACAGAAAGCACCGCCATATTGTATTTAGCTTTCTTTGCTATATTGAGAGGGTAGGAGTGTAAGAAGAGCTTTAAAAATGATGAGAAACAAACTTGCAAAGAAAGAGAACAAACATATTTTCAAGTATTTCAGATTCAATTAGTAGCCTCTGGTGGGTAAAAAAGAGAGAAAACGACTAGGGAGAAGCAGCAGACAGGTACTTGACAGTCTTCCTTTAAAGCTTTTCCTGCTCCTTGATGCATTGTCTTCTTGTGGAAGGATCAGTGCCGTGTGTGGATGGGGGGAAAGCATCATCTTCACAATGTAATGCATCTAAAATGAAAACAAGCCACACAGTTGGCCAGCACTGCTTTCAAATTGCACATCAAGAACGCTCCCAGTGACAAACACTTTCAAGGCAAACAAACCAAACAGAAATTAAAAAATCTCTGTGGGGTATAAATATGTAATTACGCTCACACAGGGAACATTTTATCAGGTAAACCATCCCACTTTGTTAATTGAAATGCTCCAGCACTCGGCTTTTTTTGACAAAGCGCCTGAATATGTATGTGTTGGGTGTAGACACTCTGCTTCACCGGGGCTCCTCCTCGCCGGGGTGAGCCGTCTCAAAGCCGCTTTCCCTGTGCAGCTGGGAGGTCAGTGCCTAAGCCTTCCTTTTGTTTGTTTGCTTCTGTTTCCATCGAGCTGAGTGTCGCCAGGATGCACACTGGTTTGGAATTCTAAATATCTGTCCAAAACACAGCTATTTTTAAAATGAAGATTCAGACTTCACTTTTATATAGCTCACTTGAAATGTGTAGATAAGCAAGCCTCTTCAGTCATTTGGAAATGTTAAGATGACCAAAATGAGAACTGCTCCAGGAACATACATTAGTGCGGTGCAGTAGAATGCTGGGCTGGAATTCCTGCTCCTGAGTTCTACTGCAGGCTCTGCTCCGGCCAGATACACGGCCACAGGCCATCAAGGCATTGCCACCTGAGTTTTCTCTTCTAAAATAAAGGCTAGTCAATGATTCCTAAAAAGTGCTTTCTATACCTACAAGGCCTGAGAAGCAAAGCATTGTCTTTCTTGAGAGGTTTTGTTGTTGTTGTTGTTGTTTGGTTGGTTTTTGAGCAGTTGGATTATTAAATGTTGGGAAAGTCACCCACATGAGGCTCCACCTTCCTCCTCTGGGACGTGTGGGTGCTCCGGCCTTTCTTCAGGCCCTGACTTGGCCAGTGCCATGCCATGGGTGCCAGAGCCGCTGCTGCAGATTTACAGGGTGCTCTCAATGCACTACGTGTGAACATGTTGCTAAGGTCATCTGCAAAGGGCAGAAGGAGGGTGGTTGGTGTCTGGGCCTTTGTGTTGAAGTCTAAGCCCCAACATACGGCACTTACACTGATAGTATAGGTAGAAGCCACTCTGGATTTTCCAGTTTCCAGAACCAGTGCATTAGCTTCCCAGGGCTGCTGATAAACTACCACTAACTAGGGGGTGTGAAACAACAGAAACTCACTGCCTTACAGCTCTGGGTCTGAAATCAAGGGCAGCACCTCCTTCGAAGTCTCTAAGGGACATTCTGTCCCCTGCCTCGTCCAGCTTCTGGTGGCCCAGACATGCCTTGGCTCACGGCTGTACCACTCCTGTCTTTGCCCCCATGGCTACGCTGCCTCCTCCTCTACCATTTCCCTGTGTCTTTCTTCTTTTTTCTTTTATGAGGATACTTGTCATCAAATTGAGGACCCTTCAGTTCCAAAGGATGACGTGGTACTCCAGGATGATCTCATATAAAGATCTTTAACTTAATTATGTCTGCAAAGATCCTTTTTCCAAATAAGGTAACACTCACAGGTTCTGGGGATTTGGATGTGGGCATATGTTTTTAGGGCCACTATTCAACTCATTTCACCTAGTTTCTGTTCCAAGACTTCGAAGCCAGCGCATGGGAAGTCTGGGACTAGTGATCGAAAGCATGCGTGAACGATTACCACATGATTCACTCCAAAATGGCCTTAGCCTGTACTTTATTTGTGAGGAGCGTTGGAAAGCAGCTGGAAGAAGACATGAATGCATTTGGGATTTAAGGAGGGTGAGAGAAGACAACAGGCATTGTTAAGCCTGGTATTGAGCTCTATGATCTCTGGTAAGCACCAGGGTGCAACAAAGGTGTCTGGGAGACAGCTCTATGTTGAGCAACTCACGGCGCAATAGAATGATCAGGCACAGGAACCAGAGACCTGGAGAAAGAGGGAAGCAAGGTATTTTTCTAACGAGGTAAACTAGCCATTAGGTTTTCCCCTGGCTCTCCAATTTTTCTTCTGAAACATACTTTAAAAATGTACTTTTTCATGGGGGTGGGTGGGTGGAGAGGTAACTAGAGCACATTTTTTTCTTCTCTAAAGATGGTCCGATCAGATTCTGTCACAAATGGGGTTCCTGGAAAGCCGAATCTGAAATGGAGATTAGCATGCAGGATATTTACTAGGGGTGCCCTTGGGGTCAAGAACTGGGGGAATAAGAGAAAGGACTGGGCAGAGGAAGCAGCAGGGCTGTAGTATAGCCTCGGTCAAGGTCTCAGTGGGCCTCCAGGGAGCCCTGGAGTGAGAGTGATCCTTCAGAGTTACCCCTCGATGGGGTAGGGGCTGTGTGTTGTCAGATATGAAGAAGCTGTTCATCCAGGATATTCCCAGAGAGGGTTGCCAGCCAAGGGCTGTGTGCCAGCCACTCTCCCAGCAGCGAGGGGCACCAGTCCTTCAGCCCCGAAGGGCGATGTGGGCTGGTACGTCACCATGTCCATGACTCCTTGCTCAGGCTTCACCATCTTCAAACTCCATGTCACCATTCCATCAGGTTTACTATTTATTGGAGAAGAGTCTCATTCAAAAGGTTGACACTATCCACATAGGTCCTTCTGTCTGCTTACATTCATGAGTTTTTCCTTACAGAGAACAAGACTTTGCACCGTAGAACAGAGCTATGACCAGCCAAAAAAGATCGGAGGGAAAAGAAGCTTGGTCCTTAAAACCTCTCATCGTACACATTCAAGGCTCTGCTGGGTGAGGAGATGGGCCAGTGCCTCTGGGCGGCTCCACAATCGTACATTAACCTTTTTCCTGTTACTTTCTTTCTTTCTCTAGACAGCGAGAACACAACTGAGAAATATCTTCAACCTCGAAAGCAGGAGGGGAATTCAAACTAGTTCTGTCAGAATTTAGTGGAAGGAAGGTGGGGTGAAATGTTGGCTGGCTATTCAATAAATGTTCATCCCCTCCATCTTATCTCCGTTTTCTGGGAGCAACTCCTCCTGCTCCTCTGTTTCCCAGTACGATCCCCAAAGCCTTAGAGCTGCTAGTTTCCTATCTCAGAACACAACTGGCTTCAGCGTCTTCACTCTTCCAGGACAATCTATGCATTCCTTTGTCTGTCAGACTGCCTGGGTCCTGGGTCCCCATCCTCACATCTGGTTTCTGCCATTTATACATTGAGTAATCATTGGCAAATTAGCTTGCCCTCTGCGATAAAGCTCCTTTTGGTCAAATGGTGATGATATTAGTTCATATATTAGATAATATTGTGCTAGATAATATAGTGTTATATATATGTGTGTGTGTGTGTGTGTGTGTATACCCATACATAGTTACAGTTAGAGTACATATTAATAGGAGTTAATATATTGTTAAACACTTAGCACAATTCCTGGCTCATAGTAAGTGCCCAGTATCAGCCATATTAACAACCTTATTTCATTTTCACAATCGTCAAATTGCCCTTGCGAGTCATCCTCTGTGAGGCTGACAGTCGAGGTCTCTGTTTCCTCACCCTTGCCCACCCTTCGTCACCTTCTCTTTGGGGGCTAGTTCTCCACCCTCCTTTGTGGAGATTGCCTCAGTCTTCCCAGAGTACAGCTGCCTCCCCCACGTCTGCAGTAGTCACGACGCTACGTGTGCATTTTGGGTTTTTCCAGGATCAGGCACATGACCTTGGTCAGACTGAAAGGGAGCTCAGACATTGGTGATGATGAGCTGAAACCCATGGTAGTAGAGCAGGGGTGTCAAACTCATTTTCACCGGGGGCCACATCAGCCTCTCGGTTGTCTTCAAAGGGCCGAAGGTAACTTTAGGTAGGACTGTCTCAATATAACGACTCCTTAACAGTTAAGCGAGAGCTCAGTACTGCCGCCAGGTAGAAACAAGGTGCAGGCTGGATAAAACAAGGTGGAGGGCCGGATTTGGCCTGTGGGCCTCATGTTTGCCACCTGTGTGTTAGATGATTATAAAAAAAAACAGGCAGGTGTCTGCAATGATTTCAAGTGTCCCAGCCTCAATGAATTATGTGCCAACGACTCTGTTCCCTATCTCATTCCCTTCTTTGCTTTTCCCACCAGAGCACTCTACCTGGACAAAAGTTTCCAGAGATGCTTTATTGCTTCCCTCCGGCCCTTTTTCTCTCTCTAGGTCCCTTTCTCCACCTGCTCCTCCTTCTTTCCTTCACTTCTTTCTTTCACAAATATTTAGTGAGCAGCTGCCATGTGCAGAGCACTGGGCATCCCTTGGTGAGCAGGACAAGTAAGGGCCCAGTCTTCATGCATTTACAACTCAACAGAAAAGGCAGCACTAGGCAGCCGCATTGCAGTAGGACTCGGGCTTTGAAGGGAGGCTTGGGAAAGCCTGGGAGTACGTGGTTGGCCGCTTGCTACTCCTCCCAGGTGAGGGGAGGTTTTCTCGGGAAACCCTTCGGCCTGTATAGAGAAAAGAGGAAATGAGAAAAATTGGAGACTCAGTAGGTGGAGATAGGATGAACTTCTCCAAGGCCCTTCCCAGTTTCTGATTTCCTATTCTTGACCTTCCTTCTACAATTTTTAAAGACTTAGTATCCTTCTTTGGCTCATTCAACAAATATCGAGTGACGGTTGTGTGTCAGGTCCAACAGCAGGAGCGGGCATGAGACCAGGGAATGAGACAAGAATAGTTCCCTGCTTTCACATAGCTGACAGTTCCATCCTAGGCCTTGAGACCAGGCCTGAATTTGGTCATCTGTAGGCCAATAGGTGACCTCTAAGCATCTCACATGCATGCATATTAAGTAATTTAATCCCGTACTAACCGTACATGGTAAGCAGTGTTATGGTCTTTGTTTTATAGATTAAAAACTGAGGCACAAAGAGGTCAAGTGGCTTGTTTAAGGTCCTATAGCTAGCTTGAATCTGGACTCGGCCACTTATTCAGTGAATTTAGGTTACTTATTCATTTTTTTTCAATTCTAATACAATTATTTTTTTAAAAAGATATATTTTTGTACATTTCAATTTGCAATAGGACTGTATTTTAAGTGATCAGTGAGGTGTACTAGTAGCAGCATTTTTTTCCCTCTTAGCCATGAGTAAAGTAACATTTTAAAGCCCATGCCCACTTGCATGGGGTGAAGTGGCACAATGAGCTGGTGGAAGGCCCTGGCCTCCCACAGCGATCCTGCTGACCATATGGGAAACCCTTGTGCCCGCTATGGCTCCGTGTACACAGGGGCATGCTGGGGCCTCCTGCTTCCCGTTCCATTGCCACCAGCTGAGGTTCCTTTCCGTCTGACCTCCCCAGCTCTATGACACCCCACTGGTGAATCCACACAGACTCCTTCCTAGACTAGCTAGCGGGCCGGTCCCACGCACCCAAGGTCACACTCCTCTCCTCTCCCTCTCCGCTGTCCCCACCCCCACTCCCACTCCCCCCGCAGCCTCTGTGCTGGCCGGCAGCTCCAAGGATGCCAAGTTCCTTATTCTTTACCACAACTTTATAAGGTAGGGATTCTTATTATCATGCCCATTTTATAGGTGAGAAAGTTAGGCACAGATTCATCCAGAACACTTAGCATGGTGTGTAGCAATGGCTGCTATTATCATTTTTTGAGGGAAAAAGAGGGGGAAATGGGGACATTCTAGAAGCCTGGGGATGATCAAATGTGGTTCTGAATGTTCGTACTTGTAGGATTCTACCAACTGGAACTTGGCAGCTGATATACCTGCTGAGCAAGATTCTGTTACATTTGGCTAAAAGAATTATTCACGAATTGTTTAAAAAGTAGTATTGAGCATTTGCTTTCACAAAGAGCAAGTCTCTCCATCTCTCTCTTCCCCACATAGCATTAGGTATGTTAGGGAGACAGGGAGTACCAGCAACATATGAAAGGGGGAAAATGTAGAGATTTTGATTGACAGGATCATCACAGACTGGATGGCTTAAATGACAAACATTTCTTTTCAAGCAGTTCTGGAGGCTGAAGTCCATAATCAAGGTGCCAGCAAGTTTCGTTTCTGGTGAGGCCTTTTTTCCTGGCTTGCAGATGGCCACTTTCTCACTGCATCCTCTCATTGCCTTTTCTGTGTGTGTGGGGGTGGGGGGAGAGAGAGAGAGAGACTCTTCCCGTTCTCCTTAAGACACCAATCCTATCACATTAGGGCCCCACCCCTATGACCTTATTTAACCCTAGTTACCTCTTCAGATTCATTGGGGGTGAAGGCTTCAACATATTCAACACAATTCAGTCCATAATCAACAACATTTGTCACCAGTGCGACATAGCTGCAGAAAACAGCTACCTACAGGTAAGGCATCCATATGTTACATTCACAGGAAGATACTACCCCCCACTGTATTTCATTTCATTTGTTCACAGTTGTCTCCCATTAAGATGGGAAGGGACAATAAACATTTACTGACCACATACTACAGTCAGTTGATGCCTTAGGTACTCAGTATGGCAGCCCTGTCAGTGTTGGTATTCATGGTTCCCACTGGAAAAAAATGAGTGAGCATCCTGTTACTTAAAATGACACTGGTTATCTTACAAGGTCAGTCAGCTAAGGGAGTTGAGGAGCTAGGTTTGGAACCAGAAAAAGAGCGATGGAAATAGTGGGTCTTAAAAAGAGAAGCTATGAGGACGATTTGAAGATACTGTGGATGATTATGCCGGGAAAAGGGAGTTTCAGTAGGCTCATTCAGCGTAATTTCGTAGGACAGTGCATGGATGAACTGGTGGAAATTACAGAGAACAAGGTTTGGATTTAAAATATGTAGAAAAAAAGTTATAGCTACAATATTCCAAAATAGGGTAGGTTGTTTTAGGAGGGTGTATCTTGCTGCTCACTACTGGAGGCTCTCTGAAGCTAGAGACGCTGGTTTCGGGGGGCGGCAGAACAGAGCTGAGCATCACATGGATTGGAATGGCGAACGGGCTTAAATGGTTTCAATTATTCTAAGTTTGGTGAAATTTTTTGTTATCAAAGAAAGCATTCCACAAGATCAAGTTTGGGTACATGTAATTCTAAACACTAATTTTAGGGCAGTAGAGCAGTTCAAGAAATTTATGCAAAATGAAAATTGGAAGAAAAATTTATCTGATGAAATACAGTTGCTAATTGACTTCTAAATATTTTCATAAATGAAAATTCAGTCAATATGAATCTATTTGAATTAACATATTAGAATGAAAAAAAACCCATGAGAGCCATTTCTCTTTATGACAGGTGGGAACTGTCTCCCAAGGATGCCCTTGTAATTACATTTAGACTTGCTTATCTAGGGCACATCAAAGAATTAGCTGCCAGTGGTCATTGCACTAATGAAATGCTTATCTTTCTCCACTCATCACGCTGAAGAGCTTTTAGAAATGGCTGATATTTGGATACTTCTTCCAGTGTTAATTAACTGAATGGACATCTGGGCTCCCAAACCCTATTAAATGAAGTGAGACCTACATTAATTCTGTTTCTGTACAGTAAGTGTGTTCGAGAGCTAATGATTTTCAATAGTTGTAAAATAGATCCAGGTTGGGATGTATCAAAGAATGGCACCCTTTCCTTCAAAGATGCCTATTTTCTAAAAAGTAAAAGCAAAGTCACCTTGAGATTTTTTTCCTGGGCAACCTGAAATTAAACTTACATCATTGTCCTTATAATAAGCATCTTTGGTAAATCCGAGACATGTTTGTATTGTTACAATTCTCCAGGTGCACTTGCACTTCACGTTCCAATTCTGAATGTGTCTGGGCCTGACAGCTCTTGGTTAAATCTATTGTGAGGCAAAAACCCTTTGGGCTGCTTTGGCCCTCCCCACCATCCAAATGTTCCTGGCAACATCCAATGAGCAAAAGCTAACATCCCCCAAGAGCTCCTGGCCTGGGGAAACTTTCGCCAAAACTTTATTTGTCCTTAGTACCAAAATAAATGCTGGTTTTAGTAAGAAAGATCACAACAAGCTTTCCCAAATGGAGAACATTGGCAAATAAAACAGTTTTCAACTGAAATGGAAGGTGATTGGACCACTAAGAGATACTCAGACAGAGTAAAACATTTAATTTGCAGGAAATTTTGGTTTCATACAGGCTTTCCGTGTGTCTGGGGCCTTGAGGCCAACTTTTGCTTTTCTCAGCTCTGCTTTATAATATGTCAGAAAATTCCAGCCTCCTTTCCTTTCTCAACCTGTATCATAAGCCTCCTCTCCCTGTGCATCAGCCCCTTTCTTTATGTAAAAATAATCTTCAAACCTCTAGTCTAGGCAAATGCTCTGCAGGGTTCGCTCTGCATGGGAACTGACTGCTTCAAGCCACATTTGTTTGTTGTGTTTTACCTGCTGGAGTGAACCTCACTTTCCAAGCAAGCCGCCACAGGCAAGCTTTTGCTCAGAGCTCAAACGTGTTGATTCCACCATGACCCAGAGACTTAGCAAGGGGAGCACATTTGTAAGTTTAGTGTTACCACCACATTGCAAACCAAACATGATGTCAGGTTTTGACAGTTGCCTTTGAAGAAGTTAACCTCTGACTGAACTTTGAGGGGAAAAATTTATACTTAATTGAGTAACTTGATGCAGACGAGAATGGTGAGCATATCACTGACATGTGAATAATTTGAGTGATGCTGGAGGGCTCTATGTTTTACTTTCCGAAACTCAGGCTGGGTCAAGTGTACAGGTTGATTACTGCCTGGTCAGGAGGCAGTGAAACCTGATATACAGATACACCTGCAATTTGGTAGACTTCAGGCATAACCTTAACAAGCAGATTGCTTTTTCAGACCTGTTGTGTGAAATTGCTTTTATCTCCGTCTCTTTGGGGATGATGAGCTGAGTGAGAAATCAATAATCACAGTGTTCTGTTTGGAAAGCCTGTGTACCAAGTCTATGAAGTAAACAGTTGTGTTGTGGCTTTGGAGGGGCTCTGAAGCTTCCTTTCTGCTCTCTTAGTTCTGCAAAGCAGTAGTGAAACCTGTCCATATTAACCATCTCTCCTTTCTGACAGAAAAGGGGAGAGAATATCTTGAGGATTTTGGAACAGAGGTCGGAATAAAAGGCTAAATTCATTGACATGGGAATCTTTACCCAATACTCAGGACTCAGTATTAGTCAAATTCTTGTGGGACTGTTCTAAGAGTTTGAAAGGATAGTTCCTTAACACCTGAATTTGAAGGTGGCTTCTGATATAAAGTAGACATGTTAGACTTCCATGGCATAAAGAAAGGGTTAGAAGACTCACAGATGTGAGAATTTTAGAATAGATTTATTATGTATAAACTCACAATCCATTAGCTGACTATATTCTCTAGGAGAGTTGAAAGGACACTGTCTTCATCTTAATAATAAGAAGTTCACTGGTAAGGGAGGCACTCACATCTTTGATAAATTTGGTAGTGGCTCTATTATTATTTAGCTATACTAGGGTTCAGAGAGGAGGGTACTGCCTTGGAACTGGGATCCCTGCTATCAGATGAGGATAATAGGGTAGAGAAATAGCAAAGATCAGGTGGAACTCTCAACTGAATATAGTAGATACCATGGTGCTCTTTCCACATTTTTCCTACAAGGCCAATACATATTGCCACTGGGAATGCTGGCGGCTGATGCCTCACCCAAGGGGTGCCCCTTCCCTGGTGGGCTCTGGCTGATAACTGAAGGTGTGGAGGTACAAAGGCCTGACCCCATATTCTTAATTTTAGATGACTGTGAAGGGTCATCCTGATTCTAAGCTCCTGAGCTTAGAATCCTGAGCTCTCTGTTGAATCAACTGAGACCTCAGAGATAATTGCATTATGGATCAACTTTATTTTCTGCCCAACCCTTCTTTCTTTTTTCCCCTCCAATGTACTTGTCTCCTGAAAGCACCTCCTGATGAACGTTCTGCCTGCAAAGGTTTTCATCTCAGAGCGTGTTTCTGGGGAACCCAAGACAGTTGGTGCCGCAGTATCCTAGGAACCATTCGAAAGTTGAATTCAGGAGCTGGATTGATCACTAACCAACTAGAAATAAGAATTCTACCACTGATAGTAGGTGGAACGTGACTGGCCCCAGCATGCTGCCAAATGTACAGTGAAAACTTTCACAAGTGGCAAACTGAGATGGGAGACCAGTGGAAGGGGGTGCTGTGTCCGGTGCGATACCTCTGCTGGGGAAGAGGTATGAGAGAAGTGATTCTATGAAGACAGTGGAATTACGCAGCTATTGTTGAATGCCATCGATTAGTTGAAGATAGAAAATGCTGGGCTCCAATGATTAAAGACAAATTAAAGGCAAAATGTGAAAGCTAGAGGGCCTGCTTGGCAGCAGAAAGATAGAAGATGAGGCCCAGGACTTAATCCTAACAGTGGAGTTTCATGCCAAGGCCAGGGTGGGTCACTGTGATTTGGAATATGGTTAACTAAATACATGTTTCTGAACTCCACTTGTGAAATTTGTGCTTCCTGTTACCATTATACATGTACATCATGTATAATATATCTGTGCACATGTGTGTGTTTGCACACACACACACACAACACACACACACACACACACACACACACACACACACAAAATGAACATACTGGCCCTGCCGTGAAGCAGACATTCGAGACCCTGGAGATGTCAAACATGTCTTCCGTATAAAGCAGTGCGGTACATTTATGCCGATTTAATTATTAACATTAGTAGAGGCCAATTATACTGTTCAAGAGTAAGATGTTTTACGAGAAAATGACAAAAAGATACATGTAATCATTGCAGTGCCGGTTTACCATCAGATAGGATGTGCAATAATCCCTTTAGCAAGCTTAAGCTTTTACATATTAATGGCAATATTGGAGAGCAGGAAGATGCCTTTTAATCAAGTCGCCAAGGTCCTTACAATGAAGAAATGCCTGTGCTGCTCGGCCCAATTACCAGTATGTGCTGGGAGAGTGATGCCGTTTTGTGAACTCTTCCCTCCTCACTGCTGGGGCCTGGGGTGGTTTTTTTAAAAGCAGTGCTTTATAGCAATTAATAATGAGGAAGGAAAAATTCATTTAGACGTTTGGCAACATCTTTGTGGCACTGTGTATGGGTCTCATATAGAGTAGATTTGCCCTGCGGAGAAACGCTGCCAATGCGTTATTCTTAAACATGCAATTAACCAGCTGCCAGAGACAATAGAACATTTAAAACTATTCCAGTGACCAAGTTACCATCTGTAGATCTCTGAGCTACTAAAATGTGTTTTAAAATGAGGGGCAGGACACAATGGATGTTTCCTCGTGTGTAAAACAAAGAGTTTGAGTTAGATTATGGCCTCGGGGGGGTCTCGTTCTCAGCTACTATACTTCACCACATGAAGGCAGATAAAGAAGAAAAGAAAGCAACCTGTTGATGGAGGGAAGTGAATTTAAAAAAATTTAAAAAATAAATCAGTAATGAGTTCAAAGGAAAATGTCTCTCGTGGTTAAACAAGTAAAGAACAACATGAACTTGGTGTGTATTCTTCCTGCCCTTGGCTTTATGATTTCCTGTATATGAGTGCTCAGGAATAACATATGTTTCTTGTGTATTTTTGAAGCTTACATCAATTCTTTGGTACACACACTATTCTGCCAACTTGCATTTTACCCTCAACCTTGTCTGTGAGACCCTTCCATGTCGGCACATACGGAAGGGGCTCTGCTTCCCCAGGCCGCCGTTTCCTCGTCAGCACATAAACGGTAGTAGTGGCGTCCACTACGCTGGGCTGGTATGAGGCTGAAATGAGTTAATGTTTATAAGGCAGCTGGCATATAGCAAGGGCTACATGTGCTTACATAAACAATCTAGTTAGCTTATTAGTCAATCTAATTAATTAATTATACCTGTTGCATAGAATGCCATCATCATCCATTTATTTATGTATTTCTCATAATGGGCATTCGGGGGTTTCCAATATTTCAAATGATAAATAAGGCAGTAATAACTGTATATTCCTGCCTTTTAAAAACATTTATTCAGAATCTCCCCCAGACCTGCAGGGCCAGCATGTTTGCTGGTTCTGACTTTGATAAAAGTAGGAACGAAGCAGCAGAAGAGAGCGAGGCTTCACATCTACAGAGTTCTAGGGCCGTTGTTAAAGCCTCGGGCTTGTGAGGATGAAACCGAAGAGGGGCCGGGAGAGAAGGGAATCACTAATATCAACTAGGCACTTAGTGCTGAGTATTTTGTTTACTTTATCTCATTGCTATAGATGGCAAGTATTATTATCTTCACTTTTCAGGTGAGGAAGCTGAGGCTTGAATAGTTAAAGAACAGGCTGTCATTCAGAAGAGCTGATAAAAAAAGAAAGGATAAATGTCAGAAAAAAGTGGGTTCGTGGTTTACCTCAGAGGGAGAATAAGAAAGGATAATTGCACTGACCCCAGGCGTCTGTACCTTGTAAAACTCCTGTCCCAATTGGGCTGAGGTCAGGGCAGGATTCCTCTCTCCAGATGACATGCGTCTTGATCAGCGTCTTGGCCTGACTCTGCCCTTTGCAAGGGCTCAAATGGTGCCGGGATTTTTAAGGCGGTAGAGAGGGGGAAGGAACTGGGGTGGGAAAATAGAAAGGGATATGCGACAGAGATGATTATAGAAAGTTGACAGCTGCCAAACACACTGTGTCCCTGGCAACACCTGTTGAGTGTGCCACAGCGGTGGAGAGTCAGATGAAGAAAGACAGCTGTATACATGCCAACAGCAGCAGGATGCTGTGCTGGGTTCGTGCTCTGCCAGGAGAAGATGTGCCAGACTCGCTGGCCCCGCTTCAAATGGCTGGGTGTCGACTTGGTTTGCCAGGGAATAAGCCCAGGGAATACATTTGCATTAACACCGCTCAGCCACCTCCCCCTGCTTCTGCCTCCCCCACCGCCCCATCCCTCCCCTGCCACACACACCATAGTTCCCCTTCCCAGAATGTCATCTTGAGGATGCTTTTCAGAACCTGTATTTCAGTGGAACATGAGGTAAGCCAGATGCTGTCGTGAATTGCCTCGAAGGAAGCCAGCATCAGCAGTCAAGAGCGAGACAAAAAACTCCATTTCAGGTTTTTGGCAGAGTTGGCTAGAAAAATATGCTAGGTAATTTTAACTTTTTCTGTGTGTGTGAAAAGAAAGACTAGGTGGGGTTTTACATTTTTATCTCATGCAAACATTATGCTCACCCGGACCCTTCCTTAATTTAAGCACCTTGAAATTTGGGGGATTCTTAGCTAAGCTGGGAGAGTTTCACAATTGGAGTGGATGTTATAGGAAAGTTTGGTTTTGCCTGCAAAATTGCTGCATAAGATGAAGAAGTGTCAGATACATCTAATTTCTTTTTATCTTTTCTCAAGACTCCAGGGATACCCTAGAGGGATGAGGGGTCTCAGATCTAGATGAGGGAGTTTTTCTCTGTACAGAAGCATATATTATAATATGCATATATGTATACATACATATATATAATAGCATTTCAGTCACTTCATGCCATCACATAGTAGAGATGATGAGAGAGAAGGCCTTAAGAATGAGAGAATCTTTGTGGATGATTGTTCTACACTGCCTTTGTCCCAGAAGTGTTAATGAGTGACTAGACTCCAAGTGATGGAAATCAACCCGTTCTTCTTCCCGACCTTCTAACATGGTGCGGATGTGCACACCCACCCACCCACATGTTGCACTTCCTGATGAGGGCTTCCACCTCATTTCAGTGTAGCATTTGTGAAGGAAGATCATCAACACTTACTTTTGACTCCTCTCTCTCTCCATGATGGTCTTTCTTGAGTAGCTTTCAGTTAAAACGAAATTCCCACTTAACCAACATGTTGTGAGTCAAAAATTTATTTTAGAAATTTATCTCCCAGATATGCTTGTATATGTACAGAAAGGCACATGTACAAGGATAGTCTATACAACATTTTTTGAAATAATAGCGAAAGAATGGGAAAACTCTAAAGGCTCAACCACGGGGCGCCTCTCATTGGTTGTACATCCATAGAAAGAGCACTAATCACTGCGAAGGAGCATGAATTAGCTTCCATGTGTAGACTTGAGTGGACCTTTGAGGCATAGCGAGGGATAGAATAATGTATATAGTGTGCGATCGTTTGTGTAAACATAGAAAGTAAGTATGCACAGATGTGTGTGTGTATATGCTTATCTACACTTAGACTATGTCTGGAAGAATAAACAAGCATTTGACAGTGGTTAACTCTGAAAACAGGCACCAAGTGATCGGATGCACAGGTTGTACTTTGTCTTTTTTGTGCTGTTTGAGTTTTTCTGTTATTGTGCACATGTGCCACATTTTCAAAAGTGTAAAAAGTTAATAAAATAAACATTTCGCACTAAACTCTGAAGTTTCATATAAGATAGTTAATTTTGAGATATTATTTTTTTAAATTTTCAGCTATAGTTGACACATACTATGATATTAATTTCAGTATACGAATGGTGCTTAGGTATTCACATAACTTATGAAGTAATCACCCAGGTAAGTCTAGTAACCACACTAACCATACTTTAATTTGTTGTTGTTTTAAGTCATGGGTGTGATTTTTACACACGACTAGTTTGACCAATATTACAGAGTAGTAATTGATTAGTTGAATTTGACCAGGCACTCACTAGAAAATATGAGTCCATGTAGTCAAAAGATTTGTTATGTGTATAAATTTTTATAGGGTTTTTAAAAAATATATTTTATTGATTATGCTGTTACAGTAGTCCCATTTTCCCCCCTCTGCCCTGCCCCCTCCTCGCACCATAATTCCCCCACCTTAGTTCATGTCCAGGGGTCGTACATATAAGTTCTTTGGCTTTTTCATTTCTCATACTATTCTTATCCTCCCCCTGTCTATTTTGTACCTACAATTTATGCTACTTATTCCCTGTACCTTTTCCTCCATTCTCTCCCTCCCCCTCCTTGCTGATAAACCTCCATGTGATCTCTATTTCTGTGATTCTGTTCCTGTTCCAGTTGTTTGATTAGCTTGTTTTTGTTATTGTTTTGTTTTTAGGTTCAGTTGTTGATAGCTATGAGTTTGTTGTCATTTTACTATTCACAGTTTTTGATCTTCTTTTTCTTCATTAAGTCCCTTTAACATTTTGTATAATAAGGGCTTGGTGATGATGAACTCCTTTAACTTGACCTTGTCTGGGAGGCACTTTCTCTGCCCTTCCATTCAAAATGATGGCTTTGCTGAGTAGAGTAATCTTGGATACAGGTCCTTGATTTCCAGGACTTCAAATACTTCTTTCCAGCCCCTTCATGTCTGCAAGGATTCTTTTGAGAAATCAGCTGATAGTCTTATGGGAACTCCTTTGTAGGTAACTGTCTCTTTTTCTCTTGCTGCTTTGAAGATTCTCTCCTTATCTTTAATCTTGCTCAATGTAATTATGATGTACCTTGGTGTGTGCTTCCTTGGGTCCAAATTTTTTGGGACTCTCTGAGCTTTCTGGACTTCTTGGAAGTATATTTCCTTAGCCAGATTGGGGAAGTTCTCCTTCATTATGTTTTCAAATTAAGTTTTCAACTTCTTGCTCTTCCTTTTCTCCTTCTGGCACCTCTATGATTCAGATGTTGGAATATTTAAAGTTGTCCCAGAGGTTCCTGAGCCTTTCCTTATTTTTTTGAATTCTTGTTTTCTCATGGTTCTGATTGAATGTTTATTTCTTCCTTTTGCTCCAAACCAATGATTTGAGTCTGGGTTTCCCTCCCATCACTGTTGGTTCCCTATACATTTTCCTTTATTTTACTTTTCATAGCCTTCACTTTTTCCTCTATTTTGCTGCCATACTCAACCATTACTGTGAGCATCTTGATTACCAGTGTTTTGAACTCTGCATCTGATAAGTTGGCTATCTCTTCATTGTTTAGTTGTATCTTTTCTGGAGCTTTGATCTGTTCTTTCATCTGGGTCATTTTTTTTTGTCTTGGCGCACGTGTTATGTAGTAAGGGGTGGAGCCTTAGGTATTCACCAGGGCAGGGCAACCCCCATCACTGCATTGTGGCACTGTATGTGGGGGACAGATCAGAAAGGGAACAATGCCGCTTACTTGGCTCTCTGCCCGCTTTCAGTCATTTTCCCTTCTCCCCACAAGCAAATTGGGCCCTTCTGGTGCTGATTCCTGGGTGGGTGGGTTTGTGTACATTCTAGGACCCTGTGGGCCTTTCCAAGGAACTCTTGTGTGAGGCTGAGAATATCTCCTGGCACCTCAACTCCCACAAGTGTTTTCAGTCAGATATTTTGTGGCTTTATTTCCTGTGCTGGAACCCTGGGTTTCAAGGTCTGTCTGGCTCTCTGGTTGTTCCTCCTGGTTTATCCACATGCAAATGTGGGACTGCCTGGTCCACTAGCCGGTGCCTTGCCATGAGTCCTCTCCGCCCTGGCTTCCCATCTCCGCCCCTACTACCAGTCTGGATGAATGTTTCTTCTTTAATCCCTTGGTTGTTGGACTCACATACAGTTCGATTTTCTGGCAGGTCTGATTATTTTTTGTGTTTAAATTTGTTGTTGTCCTTCTTTTGGTTGTGTGTGGAGGCAAAGTGTATCTACCCATGTCTCCATCTTGGCCAGAAGTCTAAATTGTGATAGTTTTTTTTTTTCTTCCTCAGGCACAAAAGTCAGCTCAAATTAACTGTTGTTTACCATGAATGAAATACAATTGCTTTTGAGGACTTAATTGCCATAATTCTGCAATAGCACTTGAGCCCCTAGTCCCTTGTATTGCATTTGGAAAGCATCTTGATGCCTTTCAACTTGCATTTATTCTTGTATGTGGATGTTCACATGACTCCATTTATAATAAATAATGAGAACTGGTGAGAATTTTCACGGGTCCAAGAATATACTTGAAATGTTCATCTACCGCCACAGCAAAATGCTCTTTTTCTCCTCTCGCCCTTCCCCATAGACGACACATCTAAGGAATACGCTGACAGAGAGGAAACGTTTGCCTGCTGCTCCTGGTCTCAGCACTGCGTAAAATGAATGCACTGACACTCATCTTGTGGGACTCTGCGGAGGACAAAAGGAGCTAATGGGTAATGAAGAAATACTTCAAAACGATAATGCTCTATTAGTTATTTTTGTTGAATATCACACTTATTTGGTGTGAAAATGAAGTGGATTTTTGTTTCAAAGTTCTTTGCTGAGTATGATTTCTGTACAATGGTTAGAATGAAAGATGTCAGTATTTTCAGGTTGGTGCATCTGCCATTGACAAGGGCAGCATCCCTGAATAGCACCGGGCCTGCAGCAGCCGCCAATCAGAGTGAGCCTGAATTGGAAATGAGGCACACGTTTAAAGCAGATACTTCTTAGACAGGTGGATGGAGCCCATTCTTGAGGGTTCATGTGTGCACAAGGGCAGAATCCTGGGAAATGCAAAAATGTTTTATGAGATGACAATTTTACACTTAGTTAGTCTTAAATTCATGCAAAGAATTTTGATTTTGACACTTGGAGTGGGGTCCTCTGATCATGTTTCTTGTTTCTCAGAAGAGATCAAGTGTTTTGATCTACTAAATACTATCCTTTAACTTAACATTTATGGAATACATTTTATTTGATAAACTAATTCCTTCTCTGTATTTCTCTTCATTGATATACAGTATTTTCTATGGAAAATTCTGATTTAAAGCTAGTGGTTTTAAGTTAGAACACAGCTTCTAAGGCATTATACTTCATCTTTCAGAGCAATGATTTTGAGTGGCAGAACATTTTGTTCAAAGGAAATAATAGATATCCAGCATACTAAAGGGGGGCGGGCAAAAGTGGAGCTGGGTGGGGGGGAGAGAGAGAAAGAGAGTGAGAGAGGGAGGGAAGGAGGGAGGGAGAGAAGAAGGGTCTGGAGTTCAATTTATTGAGCTGCCTCTTCTCGAATGCTCTCTTGTGATGATTTCCATTAGCAGCTAGTGAAATCTGGTGAGCATTCTCATGATGTGGGATCCTTAAGCTGAGGCTGAGCTGTAATAATGGGTTAGATTCATGTTCAACTTCTGTATCTTGCACAGATATTTAAAAAGAGCTGTGTGGAAATTCAGGAGACAGAAATGGATCACCTGGGACTTCTATTACAGTTATCTGGTCATTACGAATCATCCCAGGATTGCAGAGTTTGGGATTTGAAGATATTTATAACAGAAAATGTAAGAGAACTTGTAGTGTCTGGCTGGAAAGACATGCTCACAAAAAAAAAGCAGGGTGTTTGGGAAAAGAGTTGATTTCTAAATTCTGGGTACAAAGGTAAAGTGAAAGTCACTCTGTGTTGAAAAGTACCATGATAGGTTCAGTTTCTCCTGTAGCTAAAATAATCTGCTTTATATTGTTTCTTCTGTAGCTAAAATAATCTGCTTTATAATCTGCTTTATATTTTAATTTTTATCTCTGTGTGATTATATAGAGACACTTTCTTTACTGGCCATGAGCCATCCAACTTCTCACCTTGGCATAATACAATAGAACTAATGGCTACGTATCCTAAAACTTATGTTAAGATTTTTATGGCCATGCTCCTCTGCTTAAATAAATTCAAACATGTATAGGATGAAAGGAAATTTATATACAGCATTGTTAGTCTCTTATACCTATGAAAAGCATTAAAATGTTTATTTTTCAAAGAGAAACCAAAAGAACTATTGAAAGTCTTCCCCATATGTTTAAGGAAAAGCAGAGTTCATTTTATAACTCCACTGATAGAGGACCATGTGTGTCTCTTGGCATATTTAACATAAAAAATACAAAGCAGTAAACTTTAACTTAGACTAGGTGTTGAGGATTACCCTTTCTAAGCCTTGCATCCTAGGAAGGCTTCATACAAAGCTCAGTTGAAAATCTTTGTTAACTAGTTACATCTTCATTTCAATCATTCTATTCTTTGCATATCCTTAAAACTTAGTATTTAGTTATATTTCACATTTTATCTTTTTTTGTTTTTGTTAATGCGTTGCTTCAGAAATTTAAGATATCTCATATGTGCCTGTTTTATCTCTACTAGTAGACCTTAAATTCCATAAGGGCAAGGACTTCTTCGGTGTCCTCAAAGCATCCCAAGTCCAGTCTTCTGTACCAGATGATCTATGGAGGGAAGGTGTGTTCATTGCCACTTGGCCCACTCTTCTCCTTAACATGTGAACATTCCCCGACTTAGTTGGTTTACATTCAGGAAAACAAACTGATTTACATGTCTGATAGCATTCCGTAGGAAGGTAAGTCTATTGTGGCAAAAATATTGTAAGTTGCACATCAAGCACAACATAAGTGGCTTTTGCATTATCCACTCTCTGTGGCCCTTAAACAAAAACTGTTCTCATCTGATTAAAATTACATTCATTATGAAGATGTGATATTTCTAAATAGATTCTAGATCCTCATGACTTTAGAAATGTTTGGTATACTTTCATGAATTTTTATAAAGTGTACTAATTATTCTCTTCTTTGTATTCTGGCAAATCCAGAGTAGTTTTAAAGTAGGTAAATATAGTTTCAGAATAGGCATTATTTGTACTGTTATTTTCAATGTATGCTTTTTGTATTGTTACATTTGATCATAATACGTAAAGGAAGTCCTCCTGGGGTTTAAAATCAAGAGTAGGAATTCTGCCTTCCTGTGTTGGCGTTCATCATCAGATCTGGCCAGCTATCACCAGTCTTCCTCAGCCTCCCTCTCAACAGCACATTTCAGCAGGGCCGTACAATGCACAGAACAGTCAGCCCTGAGTTGGGATCCCTCTCTACCCAGCAAAGTGACTACATAAGCTTTGGCAAGTTTCTTCACTTCTCTAATCCTCCATTTCCTCATCTATAAAATGAAGATAATAGAGATCATGAGGATTAAATAAGATAATGACTGTCAAATACTTGGTACAGTTGCAGGTCCATGTTAAGTACTCGATAAATGTTAGCTGTTCTGATTAGCAGATGTTGCTCTAAGTTGTAATCTGATTCTCAGCAAGGACAGCCCTGCTCTCCAACTACAAGCCACCTCTCTGGACACAGGTCGTGGGACGTGTGGTTCTCAGTAAAAATGGCTGCAGTTGGCCAACTCTCTGATATTCTATCTTTATTTAGGTGGGAGAAGCCACGCAAATCTGCAAATGAATGTAAGCCACTGTCAACATAGGATCTTGATGTTGTACTTGCAAAAAACAAATCTAAGACTGGATTGTGTTTGAGTAACAACAGCATTTAATGGGAAGCTCATTGTAATGTCATGCTTGAGTACCAAGCCATGGGACTTTCTTAGAAGCCAGAGCTGCAGCAGTTTACACGGAGGGGCTTTGAATGCTTACATCTCTTAGGTGGTGTCTTAAGTACATGTTATTGCTCTGACTCCTACTTTACTCAGATTTCTCTACTAAGATCTCCATGATATTTTCAGTTTACCACACACCTTCTTGCTCACCTCCCAATCCCAGAGAGACTTCCATTGGCTGGGAGATCGTTCAGCCCTTTCTCAGGGCATCAAACAAAACCACGTGAACTGAAGCTGTCACAGATATCTCTTCCCATCAACAGGGTTGAAAAGTCTGTAATGCCACATCTTTTGTTGAACACCCAGGTTATATAGATGGTGGCCACACTGTCAGTCTGTCAGCATGCAGATTTGACTACTAAGAATAAAAAAAGTTAAGTGACCTAGAGCTGTTCAGAGAAAGAAAGTAAAAATGGAGCCCACTGTTTCTCGATCCTCCTGAGCCTCCATGTTAACACTAACACTCAGACGTTGAAAAGGTCTTCCTTTGTTGGTCAGGTGGCCTCTCCTTTTTAAAAAGGAAAATATTTATTTTATTTCTGAAAATTAAAAAATGTCAAAATACAAAGAAAAAAAATTTTCAATTAATCCACCACCTATGTAAATAACAACTGTTGATTTAGTGGCATATTTTATATCTGTACTTTTAAATAAGAAAAAACTTCTCTATTTTTGTAAAAATCATTCACATAGGAGATTATCAAACACTGAAGAACAATGGTGAGTATAGAAAAATTACCTCCAAGTCAATCACCCACGAATAATATTGTTAATTTTACATTAGAGGCATATGTTGTCAGATATCTTCTTGTGTACACACACACATAGAGAGTGAGTGAGAAAGAGAGGGGAGGAGAGGGAGAGGTGAAATTCTGTTACAAAATGGAAACCACAATTTAGAAGTTATTTGTGATAAAACAAAATCAAAATACATGTAACTTCCTTTCATTTAATGGAAGAAAAAAACTTTAGGAATTGTGGTACTTTAACAAAATGTTTCCTCGCAATAAGAATTAATATTTTCTAAGTGATATTTCAACATTTAAGGAAATAGAAAATAAACTCTGAACAGGAGATAATATGTATTTTAGTATTAAATACCATCAGTTGAGCTTTTCTGTGAAGTAAGAGGATGTTAGTACTCTTACGTGGTCTCTCATCTCCTCTATCCTACCTTCCTAATTTTTAAATTATTTGTACAATGCCCATGTTTGTAATATTGAGATTCTGATCTTTAAAATGTGTACTAATTCATTTAAAACATTTACATTAATATGATACCTATTACCAATCCTTTTACAATAACTTCCATTCTGAATTATGAATTTTGATTAATGTCAGAAAAAGATGAATTTAATTGTCAAGGAGTTTTTTAAAGAAGAGTACACGAAGGTTCTATTTCCGAGAGGTTTTTTCCCCAGTTTGATAATATCTACCTGTAGCTTTTGTATAAGAGCAACATTTGCTTCATTGGATGTGATTTTCTCAGGTCACATTTTCTTTTCTTCAGAACTCCTATCGGCATGTGTAGATTTACGTAACCACCACCACAATCAGCACATAGAGCTAGTTCATCATTACAAAGAGCTCCTTTGTGCTACCCTTTTTAGTCAAACCTACTTCCTTTCTCTAGCACCCCAACCCCTGACAGTCACTAATCTGTTCTCCATCTCTGTAATTTTGTCATGTTGAGAAGGTTGAGGTTGATTTTTTTCTTCTTTTTTTTTGCTTACTATAATGCCTTTGAGGTCCAGTTAGGACATTCCTTTATTTGTGCAGTAGCCATTTGCATTTTTTTCTCCTTTTTCTTCTGGTAAGAGCAACTGATTTTACTTTTGGAGGGTCACTCTTTCTCATTTTCAGTCCATACACCACCATAACCCTAACCCCCATCTCCTGGGGTAGCCACATGACCAAAATCTGTTCTCAAATTGCTCTCAGTGGGAGGGGGCAGGGACAAACACGGAGACAGGTACTACATTTTCTACAATACACTATGTTAAGCCTTCTAGTAGTGGCAGTGTAGAGAAAGAGGATGAAAATTTTTACAAGAAAGTTGTAAAAAAATGTTCCCAGAGGAGGAGATATTTTGGTCAAATCTCAAAGGTTAAGTAATCCTTTTCTAGCAGAGAAAGTACAGGGGGCAATAAATCATCATCATTGCCAGTGAAAGACACACCCATATGTTAAAAGACACACTGGAGACTATAGGAAGGTTATGTGTACCATTATCTGACAATAACCCCGCCAGCAAGCACTCAGAAGAAAACAAACTATGAACTAAGCATCTACTGCTACTGAATTTAGAAAGAGAATTATGTAGCTAAGATTTTCTGCTCTGATTGAAATGAAGTTGTGTTTGGATTTGAAAAGTTTGTTCAAATCTCATGAAAGATATATATCATGTTAAGAAGTTCAAATTATAAGACAGATATCTCATGTAAAATTAAGGATTTATTTGAACACTCTGAAGTATAAAGAGGAGGGTAATCAGTGAATTTCCCAGCTCTTCTTTCTGACCTGTTTGGTTTTCAGACATATTCTGTCCATGACATTTTTTCCCTCCAGCAGCCTTGGCATATAAACAGGAACTCTGTGGGGAGAGTTTACAATAACCACTTCACACAGTGACAATAGGAGTTTCTCCACGTATTAACCGACATCCTTCTACTTTAATGCTACTCAGAGAAGCGTATACTTTGGCTTAACCCCCCTCAACATTCCAAGCCCTTTTGATGTGTTTTCCTATACTGCAAAGGTGGAAATATGGAAAGTACATTTCCTAGACTTTGCAGGTAGGGACTCCATTGTAATAAACAATCATATATGTTTGCCGAAGACATGAATACAGAACTAAGTTAAAAAGAATTAACCAATCTGCTGCTGTAGGTTGTTCCTAAAAGCTCAGCCTAGAATCTATTTCTTTAGCTGTCCCCACCCATTCCGTAAGTCATGTTGTACAGTGTGATAAAATCTACTTCTGTGTCAGTGAACCAGTGTAGATTCTGTTCTCTGTAACGGAACCCTAATAGTGTCACCTTTGATCAAGGTTTCTGTATTTGATTTTTTTAAAAAATACAATGACAACTATAAATGTAGGTATAAAAAGTAGAATTTGGTGCTGAGCACTCAAATAGTTTGTATTTTAAAATAAAGTATCTTCCTGCCCTGACTCGTGCGGCTCAGTGGGTTGGGCTTCATTCTGCAAATGGAAGGATTGATTGCCTGTTCAGTTGCTGGGCAGAGCACATGCCTGGGTTGCAGGCCAGGTCCCCAGTTCGGGTGTGTGAGAGGCAACCAATGGATGTTTCTCTAGTGTCTTGATGCTTCTCTCTTTCTCTCTACCTTCCCTTCTCTCTAAAAATGAACAAATAAAATCTTTTTTCAAAAAAGTATATTCTGCTTTTTGTTCAAATTGAAAATAAACTTGTGCGCATAATAAATATGTTAGACAATAGTAAAAGAATAAAAAAAGGCAAAAGTTTATTTCTGTTTTTTCCTGAGATAGTTTCCATTCTTTTTCTGTGCTTGGACACATATAACACACATATCTTATAAAACCAAGAACATGACCAAATTATTGTTCTATAACATACTTTTTGTCTGGTATATTGTGAACATATTTTTATATCAAATCTTGATCACCATTATTAAATTATTTTAGACATTGTACATATGTCTCACAGATTTTATAACCCATGTGCTATTTTAAATATTCAGGTTATTTTTAATTTTCACCTGTTATAAGCAACGCCAGAATGAACATATTTTATGTTTTATTAATTTCCTCATTGTAAATTCATAAAGAAGGAATTTCTAAGTCCATTTTAAAGATTTTTGATATGCATTGCCAGATTGCCCTTTACAAAGGCTGTTTCAATTTCCAGTATTACCAGCGGCTATGCTAGTGCCCATTATTTTACAAGTCACCAACCCTGGGTGTAAACGGTCGGATAACCTGGTAGGGGATAATCAAAATCTCACCTTGGTTTGCTTTCTTCTTCTTCCCCCGACCCTCTTTTTTTCCTCCTCCTCCTCCTCCTTCTTCTCATGGGGGTAAAAATCTTGTCTTTAGTTGTATGTATGTTTTTTCTTCTTCCTAAAGATCCCTATTTTACTATTTTGTCTTCTTAAGTTCACAATTATTATCCAGTCATATTCCTTATCATGATGTGAAATGTATGCAGTCGTTTTAAAGGTGGCAATTATTCTTTAAGGGTTTTAAAATAGTATTTCTGAGGCTGAAGCTGAATCAGATGGCACATTTCTCTGCCTTTTGACTTTATAACTTCTGTAGCATTTGCTACAGCAACACTCTAGGATGCAGAAGGGCCAGTGTCACTGCTTTGAACATTCAGGCTGTTGGAGGACAATTCTCTGCAATCTGTATGTGGTTCTGTGGTGCAAGTCATCACAGCTTATTTGATTGCTACCTCTGCATACACGGAGTCTCTCTTCAAACAGCCACAGGGCTCATTGCTATTATTAATCTGTTTCTGTTGCCAGATTCATAGCTCCAGAGTAAGAAAATATTATCTGAGCAAATATTTAAGCAGACTTCTCTACACTGTTATGCTTCATTAAAGAACAGCTTTCATTCAGTTTGTTCTGGAGTAAAGTGAAATGCTCCAAATCAATGCACTCTCCAGTTTTCCCCAGTATTTTTTTTCTGCAGTAGAAAGGCAAGGGCTTCTCAGGAAGAAAGGCTTTAGGATAGGTGCCCTCTCTTATTCACGCCCCTCTCCCAGAAATCTGTTTTTGGCGGGAAGTAATTGTGTCTGAAATGGATAAAGGGTGTTTGTGTGTATGCTTGTGCAAAGTGGTGAAATGTGAGTGACATTTTCCTACTAATTGCTGAAGCATATGCATGGAATTGGCCCACTCAATATTCAATCTCCTTCTTATGTTGCAGAAGAAGTTTTTGGGTGTTTGGCTCGATTAGAAACCTGAAAGTGCCATCTGTACAGGATTCTATGGTAATATCGTACCGGGATGCCTATCCTAATGTGTTATAAGGTTCTTCCCTTTTTTGCCTCAGTTGCCCCCTCCTTACTTATCAGTTGAATGCACATGCTACAGAGAGCATGTGGGTAAAGTGAAAAAAAAAAAAAGCTAAATATTGAAATTATTGTTCTGGATAAATAGTGCTAGTAAAACAAACTGATGTGTTTTATCACAGCATCAACAAAAAATAACCTCAAAAGAAGTGTTCTTAAAAGTTCTAATCACTACTATTTTGGAGGGTATTGGGAAACTTATCTGGCTGATGTGGTTCACATTGGCATAGATTATTTGAGGAAATTTTCATGTTTTTCTTTAAAAGATTTTACTTGTGTATTTTTAGAGAGGGGAAGGGAGGGAGAAGGAAGGGGAGAGACACTGATGCACTAGAGAAACATCCATCAGCCGCCTCTGAATGCACCCTGAACCGGAACCGAATCACCATCCTGGGCATGTGTCCCAGCCAGGAATCAAACCAGCGACCATTTGCTCTGTGAGATGGTGCCCAACCGACCGAGCCACTGGCGAAGGCAGGAAGTTTTCATGTTTTAAAAGCAGTTGTTTAAGGAGGAGTGTTTTTCAGCTGATGTTGTTCTTGTTGTTGTTGACAAAAACCTTATGGGTGGAAGGAATGCTAATGAGCTTATGTGGAGTCTTGGACTAGTGAGTCATTCAAACTCCTCTTTGGTCCATCTTGGGTAAGGGAAATCGCAACCAAGAAACCAGATTTCTTCTCTTTTCTTTTCTTTTCTTTTCTTTTCTTTTCTTTTCTTTTCTTTTCTTTTCTTTTCTTTTCTTTTCTCTCTTTCTTTCTTTCAAATATTTTATTTATTTATTTCTAGGGAAGGGAAGGGAAAGGAGGGAAAAAGAGAGGGAGAGAAACATCAAGGTATGGTTGCCTCTCACATGTTCCCTACTGGGGACCTGGCTGGCAACCCAAGCATGGGCCCTAGACTGAGAGTTGAACTGGTGACCCCTTGGTTTGCAGGCAGACACTCAATCCACTGAGCCACACCAGGCAGGGCTGGATTTCTCTTCTTTTAAAAACTGTTTCCAAACAAAACAAAACAAAAAAAAACCCCTTTTTCCTTTTTTTTATATCCATGTGCCCTGAAAAATGATTGTTGCTAGCTCCTCCCACCTTGTTTTATATGAAAGCTTTGTGGAACAAAGGCCATGGAGTCCTGGTCCTAGTTTCCAGAGAGGCTGCACCATCAGTGTCTTCAGGCAGATGACTCAGTTCTACCATTTGGTAACTTCAGTGAAAGTTGGGGCACGATTATGGAGAGGGCCACTGGAGAGTCTGCTGACCTTGGGTCACATGGATGTTTTCTCCCCAATATTCATATTGAAGGAAAAATACACTTTATTTGGACTACAAAATTATATTTAGAATTATAGATAAAAATATCAGACTTTTATCTTATTTAAAAATACACATGTTTATTTTATTAAGAAAAAACATCTAGCTCTCTCTTGTTACTACTTCTTTATCACAAAGAGAGAAGTGAAATCCGTATTTAAAAGGCTGCAAAACATTGTGCATTTAAAGCACTCAGCAAGTTATTCCCTACAGCACTCCATATAACATGTAAATCTTTTGATCTTGCATGAGATGCATGAATACTATAAAGAATGAGTATAAGCTTGGCAAATACAATATTGACTGTCAATGTGGTATACTTAGCCACAACTATTATTTGTACGGCTTTGCAACATAACTGGAGGGGATGCTTCTGTGGATATGTTAAGCACGTGCCAGTGTCTGCCAAAGAAGATTTAATTTTATAAGACTTTTTTCGCCTTTCCCCTTCTATTAGTTATTCTTGAAACCATTTTCTCAAGATGGAAAGAGACTTTGGTGAGGGTGGAATTGACTAAAATTTAAAAAAAGGATCCCTGCTACCCCGTTGTTATTAATTACCATGTGATGGATAAAACAAGGTGGCTTTGGAAAGTATCTCTCCATAATATCCCGCTGAAAGATTACTGAAGTGATAGTAAGCTGTCCTTTATAAAGGTTTTTTACTTAAAACTTAGTCCAGCAATTTGAATGAAAATTTTCTTCCAGTTTAGCTTGGAGAATTGTTTAATTGACATTTTTGAACATTTTAGAAATTACAAATTCTGTTTGAACTTGTAACATAGAACTTATTTGAAAGAAACAAACAAGTCACAACCTTTTTTTCTGTATTGGTTAAAATTTGATATTTGAATTCACTTGGTTTTAAGTCAAAGTGATGAGCGATTTTGTTAGGGTGGTTGATTGTGTTTATGATGTGATAAGACCTGGTTAGTTAGTGTAGTCCTGGAAATACAGAACTGCTAGCTAAGGACAAATGGTTCACTGCTAGAGACAAGAAGCCACATGATTTTGGAGCAGTTGGTGTTCAAACAGCAAGAAAAATGGGTTTTTACAGTGAGGTATGTGACCCCAATGTGTTAGTGTCTCAAACGACCCAGGAACTCGAGTGCATGAAAATCTGCTTGGTTGCATGGAACTCTATCTGGATGCATGGCTGTATTAAGCCTTTAAACTTGCATTTTTAAGAGTTTGTGAATAGATTTCATTTTAAAATTTGTGTGGGAATGTAAAGAACCTAGATATCTCATAGGATATCGGAAAAGAAGTACAAATTTGCCAGTCCTCGCTCTCTGGTTTTATGACTTGGTATAAAGCTGCAGCAGTTGAGATGATGTGGTACTGGATACAGACATAAACAGGCAAAGGGACAGGACAGAGAGCCCCACACTTTTGGTCATCTGAATTTTGATAAGGGCACCAAAGTAGTCTGATGAGGAAGTAAAGTCTTTCCGACAAATGGTGCTGGAACAAATGGATAGCCATGTGGGAAAATTAAAAAAGAAAAAAAAGAACCTTGATCTTATGTCACATCATACACAAACATCAGTTCAAGTTTGATTATAGACTGAAATGTAAAAACTAGAACTCTAAAAATTTTTGAAGTATAGGATAATATTTTGCAACTTCAAGGTAGATGAAAGCTTTTTAGACAGGATGCAGAAGGCATAAACAATAAAAGAAAAACTTGATAAACTAGGTTTCACCAAATTTAAAATTCTGCTCATCGAAAGACATCGTTAAGAAAAGGAGCAGTCAAGTCACAAATGTGGAGCAAACATTTACGAAGTATGTATCTGATAAGGAATTTGCATCCAGAGTGTGTAAAGAACTTATGCAACTTCAAATACAAAGATAAACAGCCCAATTTAAAAATTGGAAAATGATTAGAACAATAACTGACAAAGGGAGACATACGCATATCTATAAGCATGTAAAGGAAAAGGTGATTAACATCATTATTCATAAAGGGAATGACCACAGTGAAATGAAAACTTAAAAGAAAAATGAAAAAGTTTTCCAGAAAAGTGAAAATGTAAAAGACTAATATTACCAAATATTAATGAGGATATGGAACGACTGGAAACCTCATACACTGTTTGTGGGAATGTAAAATAGTATAACCACTTTAGAAAATGGCCCAGTAATTTCTTATAAAACTAGATATATACCTACCTTATGTTCCAACAATTCCACTCCTGGGTATTTGCCCAAGATAAATAAAAACATACTCTAAAAACCTTTTATGAGAATAATTATACCAGTTTTATTCATAACAGTCTCAACTTGGAAACAGCCCTGGTTTCCATTAGCAAAAGACTAGATAAGCTGTGGTGGTAAAATCAACAAGAAATAAAGCAATGGCATGCTACACGGCCATAGAAAGGAACTACTAATACATGTAATATGTACAAATTTCAAAGGCACTACTCTGAGTGAAATAAGTCAGACACAGAAGAGTATGTTCTGTATGATTCCATCATAGGAAGTTCTAGAACATGCACAATTAATCTATGGTGCTTCTGAAATAGGGGAACATTGATAATATTCTATATCTAGACTGGGGTTTGGGCTATATAGGTGTATGTACTTGTTAATACCAATTAAATGGTACACTTAAGATCACTCAATTGTATGAAAATTATACCTCAAGCCCTGGCTGGTGTGGCTTAGTGGATAGACTGCCAGCCTATGAACCCAGGGGTCACTGGTTTGCTTCCCAGTCTAGGGCACATGCCTGGGTTGTAGACCGGGTCCCTGGGTGGGCGGGGGCAGGGCGTGTGAGGGGCAGCCACACGTTGATGTTTTTCTCCCTCTCTCCCTTCCCATCTCTCTAAAAATAAAGAAATAAAATCTTTTAAAAATTAACTTCAAAAGTAAACATTCACCAATGTCACCCCAATGAATTTAATTAAACCAATAAAATGAATATTTAGTTTAAAAAAGGAAGAATTTATAAATAAATACTTTACTTAATAATATGCATGCTGAATTGTTTAGGAGTGAAATATAACAGTGTCTGCAATGTTCTTTAAACATACCCCCAAAATAAGATGGATGAATGGATAGACAGATATCTGATAAAGCAAGTATGTATAGTAAAATGTTAGTGGAATCTAAGTGGCAGGTATGTAACTGCTCATTGTATATTTCTTTCAACTTGTCTGTGTGTTTGAAAATTTTCATGGTATAATAATGAGGAGAACTCAGTAAGTAGCACTCAGTACTGTAGACTACACTTTATTTAATATTAAATATTCATTTAATATTTAGGAGAAAAATAATGCAGATTGAGCTATTCCCTTTTTTGATTCACTTAGCTGATGAATAGAACATTCGAAGTATAGCGACAAGTAAGACTGTCAATAATAACAACAGAATCTAGTAAGTTTAAATGCATAAGAAGGGTTCAGCCATCTAAACCAACGGTTTCAAACTAGGACAATTATATGGATCACATAGGAAATTTATAAAAATATAGATTCATAGCCCTACTCAGACTATTGAATATCTAAATAAAAAAGAGGGGAGAAACACTTCTAAAGGGAATTTAAAAAAATATTTTATTGGCCCTGGCTGGCGTAGCTCAGTGGATTGAGCGCGGGCTGTGAACCAGTGTCGCAGGTTCAATTCCCAGTCAGGGCACATGCCTGGGTTGCAGGCCATGACCCCCAGCAACCACACATTGATGTTTCTCTCTCTCTCTTTTTCTCCTTCCCTTCCCTCTCTAAAAATATTAATAAATAAAATCTTTAAAAAATATTTTATTTTTTATTTTTATTTTTAGAGAGAGGAGAAGGGAGGGAGAAAGAGAAGGAGAGAAACATCGATGTCAGAGAGAAATATCTATCAGTTGCCTCTCATACATGCCCCTACCAAGGGACTGAACCTGCAACCCAGGCATGTGCTCTGACTGGAAACTGAACTGGCTACCTTTTGCTTTGTAGGACGATACCCAACCAGCTGAGCCAGACAGATCAGGACTGAAGGGAATTTTTGAAGCTGAGTTTGGTTATTTTGAATTCAAGATTTCTGTGGGAGATACAGCTGGAAATAACCAATGGACTCTTCTATATGTAGGTGGCAAGCATGAATAAAGTCCCCCAGTGTGAGTGTATAAAGTCACAAAAGATAAAGGCCAGAGTCCTTAGCAACACTAACATTTCAGACTGAGGTAAATGGGAAGAAGTGTAGAACTAGGCACCAGCTAAGTCTGTGTTTATGACTGAATCCTTAGTGTACCTCCAGGCTCTGTCAATTGCTCCCCCTCCAACCTAGGCACACATAGAAAACTTAAATGTTAAGCTCCAATGCAAAGGCCGCATTTCTGAGGTTTATCTTCTTGATTTGGTTGCCACAATTTCTGCTTTTTTTAAATGTACAGTCATGGACCCTGAAACTAGATCTTGTAACAACATACAGTGTCTTCAGCATGAACCAGCCCTTTTGTGTGTTTGTGTGTTTCTGTCACAGGGATCCACATGTGTGTGGTTTTGTACCTATGGGCTGACCTGACCCAAAATCAGAAAGGGAAGAGATATAATTTAAAAGATATTTATATCAAGCCACTTGAATATTTAGAATGATAAAAATGGATCTATTGCTGCAACCCCAAGGCATGAGAAACCTTTCATGCTGATTTGTTCTGCTATTTTAAAAAATGCCTCATTATTGCAGCAAATGCCACATCATAAGCTCTTTCTAGTATTAGCAAGTTGCAGAACACATCCTTGGGGAAACACAAAGAAATATTATGCATTTCTATATATCATAATGTTTCCAGGAGTCAACTTTATTTTGGAGAAGTCATCTTTTTGTTTTGAGTGACAACTCATAATTATACCAACAAACACTACTATTCACTTTAGCAACCAAACAGATGGATAGCCAGAAACACTCACGGGAAAAATCAAAAAGACCAAGATTCAAATATTTGTGGATTTTTTGGTTCGAGTTTATTTATTTTTAATTTTATTACTATTCATTGAGGTCAATCAGCCATTTGAACCTCAACTTAGAAATCCTCAATTAAAAAGTACATTATAAGGAGTAAATTATTCTGGATAATTGATCCTATTTTATTTTATTATTTTATTTTTTATTTTTATTTTTTATTGTTGTTCATGCATAGCCGTCTCCGTGTTTCCCCTACAACTTACCCCCACCCCACTGACCCCCACCTCCCACCCTCAATCCTACCCTGCTTTGGCTTTGTCCATGGGTCCTTTATACACGTTCCTTGACCTGTTTTAACTTGGTCAACAGTTAATGTTTTCAGAAATAATTACTTTTTTTCAGATTCTAGTTTGAATGAACATCTTTGAAAAAAACACCAGATTTTGGAATGTTGAGAGTAAGCGTTGTAATTTAGACTTCATGATCAGGGTTAGGAAGGAAAATGTTATGGATTAGTCTATGTCTGGTTTACTGAAACAGAACAATTAAGATAAAATGATATTCTAGCTCAAAAGTAGTTATACTTTTAATCTAACAAACTTTTCTCATGTATTTAAGCAGTCCAGCCCATTTGAGATGGTTTTAGTTAGGGTAGAGGTTGAGATGCTTTAACAAAGTAATCTTATAGTGGATTAAAGAAGATAGTTCTAGGGAGACTATTCTAAGGAGGTGGTAAAATCTTCTAAACCTGATTATTCAGGGGCCCATCTTTTTGGCCTGCCACCCCTTAGGGCATTGTCCTTCTCCACATGATCAAAGCACTTTTGGTTAATCAAAGCGAGGGCATGGTCAGGTCCATATCCCACCTTATGGTAATAAGAAAGCAAGGTGCCCCGAAGCAAGTGGCTTGTCTTTAACGTGGGAGGTCCCAGGGGTTGCATCCCAGAACTTGCACACGCTCCTTTGGCCTGAACGTAGTCACAGAGACACACTCGGTTGCAAGGGAGACTGAAAGTGTAGCTCTAGTGGAGCATCTGCATGTCTGGCTTACACCCTGGTTTATGGAAAGAGGGGAGAACAGATTTTGGCATTTGCTGGTCATTGTGGGATACTGATGAAAAGGTTACAATGCTGAGCTTGGAAGCAGTAACTTCAAAGAGCAGGACTTGTGGGTCAAACTTGTTCTAAAATTATATTGCAGAATAAGGGAAACAGAATGCAATGTATCCCAAATGGATATTTTTTTGGAGAAACAGTAATGCAGAAAGACAGTAAAAGGCCTAGGGCTTAAATAAACACATTTGAATAGGAGGTGATGTGTTGCAAGACAAATGAAAATCAGTTGATTTACTGTGCCTCTATCCAAATGAAAACAAGGTCACCCTTGATTCTGAGAAGTTCATATAGGAAAGGGAAAGCATTCTAATTAGGATTAAGAACATTATCTCTCTCCAAATGTCTGCAAGCATAGAATACTGGTTCCGTCTATGGCCATACCTATAATTTTGCAATATGACTTTTTTTAAGTAGGAAACAATTTGGTAAACTGATAACTAATTTAGATAATGCTAATTGTATTGGGCAGAAGATGATTAGGAGGGTTATAAAAGAAACCTCAGGTGTGCTCTGCATGGGATATTATTGAAGACATGAGTTTTGTGTAAAGCTGTTATCCCTTCCACAAAAGAGAGATGATTCCTTTATGTGCTTATATTATACAAAATTAGAAGAGGAGGAGCTGGGGGCAGGGGTAGAGGGTGCAGTGGTTATGCTGATTTTGCTATACTCTGGAATCCCTCTTGAATTCCCTTCTGTGAATGGTGCATGTGCATATTCATACACGTGACCTAATTGTCACCTGGATTATAATTACAAACCATACTTTGCAAGTGGGTTACTAGTACAAATTCAGTTCCTTCTCAGTTAAACGCAAATAGCTTTGGATATCAAGTAAGCCCTCTTTATTTTAGCAATTCACATAGTTTGCTGCCTTAGAACATTGTGGGACTTATATACCTATTTCTGTGGAATGGTTGCTATTTTTGAATCAGTATTTGGAGGATTAGACAAATATTTGTTTCCCATTTTAAGTAAACATAGTGTGCTTAATTCCACAGCATAGTATCCTATACAGAACCTGTTTAGTGCTGTTTGGAGTAATCATATCTGCTTCATGTCATGTGATAGTCACCAGGAAAGAGATGGTAACTATCCCAAGAGTACTCAATCATGCAAAAGAAATCTTCTTCATGAGCTGCAACAAACATTCTTCCACTTCTGAAATATAAGAAAGCAACCCTTCTGAGCTTGTCATTTTCTGTCTTTCTCTCCCTGCCTGCTGATCTATTGTCCACTTTTCTTGGCCTTGCTTTGTACCATGAGAGGATGACCCTTGAGGACCACATCTCATGAGCTTCCTTATTGGTGGGTTTATAATTAGATTTGGCCAAGCTTTAAAGGTCAGAGGGTTAGTGTAAAGGTTTGGAGTTATTCTTTCTGGAGTTATTCTTCCCTCCTTCCTTCTATGCTCTGTCTCAGGACACAAGTAGTTCTCTCTATGATCTTGAATTCTTCTCCTTGTCCTTTCAGTTAAGAAGGTAGTAGCAACTTCCCAGTGTAGCTAGATCCTGGGTATGTCACCATCTGTTGTTTATTTCCTCAACCCAGGCCACACCTCCATAAGTACGACTTTCCTTAAAGTTTCTTTATTTGAATCAGCTGGGGTAAATTCTCTTTCCTGCCACATCATGACAGGGAAGTTGCTGATAAGCCTTTATGTTGATCTACCTTCAACACATTCTGGAAAAATTTAATCATGCCCACTCTTTCTAATTTCACTTATTTCTTTTTTAAAAAATGTTATTTATTTATTTTTAGAGAGAGGGAAAGGGAGGGAGGAAGAGAGGGAGAGAAATATACATGAGAGAAACATCAATCAGTTGCCTCTCACATGACCCCAACTGGGGACCTGACCCACAACCCAAGCTTGTGCCCTGACTAGGAATCAAACCAGCAACCTTTCAGTTGGTGGGATGACACCCAACCCACTAAGCCACATGAGTCAGGACTAATTTCCTTTCTTTATTTTTCTCTCTGACTCCTTCCAACAAGTCATTGCCCCATCATGCTACTAACTCAGACCTCATCAAAGTCTCCAACAATGTTAATAACAATAATCCAGTGGCCAGTTCTCAGCCCTCATCTTACTTCACTTTTCAGTAGCATTGGACCCAGTTAACTAGTCACGCCTCCTTTAATTTTTTTCCTGGACATCATGCTCTACTGACCTTCTAATACCACATCAGTCAATCTGTCCCAGTCTCCTTTGCTGGATCCTCTTTGAGACAGAGCCTGGATAACTGCTTACCAAACATGCTTTCTTTTCTTCATGAACACTTAGTTAGACTGAATTTCTGATTCTCCCTTGCATTCTGGAGGGGCCACAGGTACCACTTCTAGACACCATCCTAAAATCTTCCCATGTACTATCCTTCACGTTCCTTCCTTTCCTCCTCCCATGATGCAGATGTTCACAGTGACCTTGGAAACCATGTTTCCGAGTTGAAGATAGAGAAGCCACAAGATGGAAGGGGAGTCACCCGTCCATCTGAATATCTATTTTGGACTTTATGTGAATGAGAAATATACATCTATTAAATTTGAACCATTATTTATTTCTGGTTTTGTTTGATACAGCAGGTAGTATCACCCGAGCTGATCTGAGTGCCCATGGCTCAGTCCTTGGCTCTCTTCTCTTTCTACACTTTTTCTCTTGTGACCTCACCCAGCCATGTGCCTTTAAATACCTATATTTTTGTCAGCTCCATCCTTCCAGTTGCTCAAACTACAAATCATTCTCGAACCCCACATCTGATCATTCAATAACTCATGTTGGCTCTACCTTCAACCCACCATCTGTCCCTTTCTTACCATCTGCACAAGGGTCACTCTGGTCAAATAGCTGTACCTGGAACACGGCAGCAGCCTCTTCCTAACTTCCCTAATTTTCCTATGCCAAATTGGGGGAGTGTTCTTTCATATTTTTTAAAACAAATTTTCAATTTCTTGCTCTTCCTCTTCTCCTTCCTGCATCCCTGTGATTTGAATGTAGGTACATTTAGAGATATCCCAGAGGTTCCTAAGCCTCTCCTCATTTTTTTGAATTCTCATTTCTTCTTTCTGCTCTGGCTGAATGTTTATCTCTTCCTTATGTTCCAAATTTCTGGTTTGAATTTGGCTTCCTTTCCTTCTCTGTTGGTTTCCTCTGGATTTTTCATTTTACTTAGTGTAACCTTCATTTCTTCCTTTTTTTTTTTTTTTTTTGCCACACTCAAGGAGTTCTCTGAGCATCCTGATCACCGGAGTTTTGAACTTTGCATCCGATAGGTTTGTTATCTCTGTTTCACTTAGTTCTTTTTTTGAGGTTTTGTTTTGTTCTTTCATGTGGGCCATATTTCTTTGTGCCCTCAGTTTGGCAGCTTCCCTATGTTTGTTTCTGTGTATTAGGTAGAGCTGCTTTTACTCCCTGTCTTAGTAGCATGGCCTTTGTAGAAAAGGCTTCTGTAAATTGTGTGGGGTGGAGCCTTAGGTACTCACCAGGGCAGGGCAACCCACTTCACCATTTTGTGGCTGTGGGGGGAAGGTTTAGGGAGGGACCAATGCCACCATCTGGCTTCTGGATGTTCACCCAGCACTCCCCCTGTTTCTAGTTACTTCACCCTCTTCCTGCATGAGACTGGCACCCTTCCAGCTGCTGCCTCAGTGGTAAAACCCAGAGTGGATGGGTTTTTGTTCCTTCTAAGACCACGCACACATAAGAACAGAACCTGGCACACATAGTAGTACTCAAGAAATATTTGCAGAACGAATAGATGGATGAATTTTCTGCACTCCTTTTAAACCAGACAGGAAAATCCAGGTTTTAAAATGCTTCTTAAAAAAACAGATTGAGAGACAGAGACAGAGAGAGAGAAGGGAGGAAGGAAGAGGGGAAGACAGTGATGACCTCATACTCTAACAGAAAATACCACCAGCGTTCTCTCAGCCCTCAAAATTGAATCCATCCCAACAATCATGCTGACAGAGCCATTTGTAGAAGATTCAGCTAGGAACAAGTGTTGTTAGGTTTAACATAAACCAAGTGTCTTTATTTTATGTAATATTACCAAGTGGTTATAATTTTATACATTTTTAATGTATTTATATTTCTCTTTGTAAAAATGATATTCAGTATACATAATTTGGAAACTGTAGGAAAGGATAAAGGGAAAAAAAGAAAGACAAAGGAAAAACTTAGGAAGGAACATCCATAGCCAGAAAGACACATGCAGTGAACACACTAGTGCATGACCTACAATCTGCTCTCTTCACATTTTTGAGAAAAGTCGTGTTTCAATACCTTAATAAGTTGAATACATTAGCAAGAACCTCAGTGCATATAACACTAATCACTTATCAAATGTGGAACTTATCAGAGCTGCTCTTGTTTCTTGTTGCACACACTTGGCAATCAGTTCCCATGATCATAATTATCCTGTCATCAGCAGCATTTAACGACAGACAGGGCCATTCAAGCATTATAAACCGCCCAATGTGCAGATTTCGGGTATCCTTTTTTCTCAATGTGAAATAACAAGTTCATTATGTAGCAGTAATGAAATATTTCTTAGTGAAAAACCAGGAGAGATTAAAAATGGCCTACGAGTAATGATGTCAAATGATGTCGTGGGGTAATTATTGTGAAGACTTAATTCCTGTGTCATCAGGTATTTATAGATATACAAGGTGTTCTACTGATTAAACAGCATTCAAGGTGACTAAACATCAACTGTGATTGACAGTTTACAGCTCAGGCAAACTAAAAAGATTAAATAACATTAGAAAGTGGCAGGTGACTTCTTTTCCCTCGGGGCGTTTTGCCCTGTGAGAAACGATTGAGACTTCTAATAATATTGCTAGCAAGTAAGTTCTGAACTGTTTGCTTGCAGCAGTCATATTCTGAGAAGGAATGCAAATCCTGTTATACATCTTTTTCATCTTGGTGAGGTTGCATTGGCTATAAAAGTTAGATATAAGGTGAAGTATAACTTCCCTTGAGACTTAAAGTACCCTGAAACATATCCAACTTCTAGGGCAGATAATGTTTCAAAGCTGCTGGCCAAGATCAATTTGTTTTATATCTGATACATTCTCTCTCAGAAATAGAGCCAAGATTATCCCAAATTCGGTTATTCAGAATTTCAGGTAGCCCACATTGCTTCTCTATAAAATTTCCCCTGTAGCTGAGCCTTCAGTTATATTACATGATTCCTAATTACATACCTGTGCGTGCCTTACCTCAACCTCTATCCTTTTTTCTTTCTAGAAGGTTCAGAGGAGATTTTTCATCATCTTCTATTTAAGCTGGATAAATCTACTTCCTACAAAGTCATAATCATAAAACCTGATGTGCTTGTGATTCTTTGAACTTCATGAAATATTTCTTTCTTCTCTTCTGTCTCATGGGAATAACAGCACCTATGCACAGGGTTGTCACAAGAACTATGTGAAAGAATGCACGTGAAGTGCTTAGCACACCGCTTGCCCATAGAACTTGCCAAATAATTATAAACTGTTTTAATTAACTAATTTACTATATTTCATCCCTACAATACCCTCCTAAGGTCAATAAAGGAAGCAGCATTGTTTTTGTTTAATGAGTGGCGTTCACCCTAAGGTTTAAAGGTTGAGTGGCTTTCCTAAAGTCAAGAGACTTTTGGCAATCTGAGTAAAAATTAGAATTCAGGCTTGCTAATTTCCAACCCCAGGTATGTTCCCCAGAGTCTCCTAGACCATGCATTGCTCTGCGCCGAGAGATGGCCCTCGACTTCCCCATGTCTTATCCCTTGAAGTATCATATCACTAACGCTACCAGCTGCGCTCCCATCGGCTCCTTTCATCCCCATCCCATTGCTCTTCTGCATTTTGTGCCCATTAAGAGCATAAGCTTTGCTCTCCAACAGACCTGGATTTGAGTCCTGGTTCTGGCTTTTAATAGCTGTGTACAAAAGGAACATAGGCTTGTTGTGAGAATTAAAGTGAGCTATTGCCTATGTAGTACCTGGCACATTAAAGGCACTCTGTAAATGTCCATCGTTATTATTATGATTCCTAGATAAACTCCGAGCTGCGTAGCTGTACCTGCTGCCACAGACACGTCTCCACACCAGCTGTCTGCTTGGGCTCCAGCCAACCTGGCTCACGGCCTCCACTGAAACTACTGCTCTTCCTGTCAATAAATGCCTCCCTCTGACCAATCCAGGACCTCTCTCCTGCTTAGGGTACTGTGGACTCATCCTTCTCCATTGGATGCTTTTCATTCTTGGCATCAGCACACCCCACCCCGGTGTTTTTTTCTCATACGCAGCTCCCTCCTCCTCTAATGGCACCAATTTCCTCATCCCACCCTTCGGAGCTCTGCCTATCCCTGCAGGCAAAGTCTTGGATTTACTATTGTCCTCTGCAGCTGTACCCTGCAAGGATCATGTTTTCAGTTCCCCCTTTGTATCAACCACCTGGCATGCACCACCTCTGCTTCTAGAGCAATTCATTGGCTTATTCCCATATTGTATATATAATTTTTTTGTATCTCTAAATGCTTGATGAGTTGAGGGAATTTGATTAACATTGTTGTCAGGAAGCAAATGGGAAAATGTCTAAGCACAACCTGAGCCTCTACCTTGTACAAACCTTCAGAGGGGCAGCCATGGAAGCTCCGTGGATCTCGTCACTTTGGGGAGGGTGTCCAGTAGCAAATAAGTGAACGATTTTCCCATCACCTCATTTCTGTTCAATGTCTTAGCAATCTCTTGAAAGATTAGAAACAAACAAGGCCTATCTCCAGCTCTGATGTCCCATTTGGAGTCTCATCAAGGCAGCAGTAAATTCAAACTCGTATAAATGCTCTGGTCCTGCTGGATATCGAGCAAGTGAGGCATGGACGTCCTGTTTGAATCACCCCTTCTGCTGCCACTATCTCCACACGCATTGGCTAGTTAGTATCATTGCTGTATACACAGATAGCGCTGAAAACTCCTCCAAAATCTCAAAAAAGTCCTTCTAGTCTCTTCTTGTCTCTTTCACACCTTGTGTGCCATGGTGTACCTCACGGTATAGCTGTCACTGCTCTATTGCATGTCATGGACCAGGGTGTGGTGTTGGCCCCTGGCATTCTGGATACCTTGTTACAAAGACACCAGTACAGCAAAACCATGGCCATTGACACAAAATGGTTCTAACAAGGAAGAAATATGGGGGTAAAAGGCGGGTGCTTTGGAGCCTCTTTCTCCTTCTCCAGTTTGGTGCCTGGAGAGCCCCAAGTATGGTATAGACATGCGTGTCAGTGCCCTTTTACACAGAAAATAGGAAATGAATTCCAAACAATACTGGAAACAGCTGACCCTTTTAGCACAATGCTTAAATATGCTACTGCTGAGCCAAGGCAGCATGTGCAGAGTAAATATTTTAATCCCTAATTAATCACTTTGGTTAGATTGGTAAAACACAAGTCTAATGAAAATAATTTAAAATTTCCTTCATGAATAATTGCCTTGTTCAGGGAATTGTGGGAAGAGTCAACTGACTGACCTTCCATTCTTACTCAGCTGCACTGCTCAGAGACTTAATTTGTGTCCTTCAACCCCTTCCAGTCACCGTCACAAGATTACAAATACCTTTTGTGCAGTTCAGCAGCAACTGTGCAATGTGACAGTTAAGTCAGCAGAGAGGTAAAGAACCAAGCAACTCCTTGCTTTCTCACCGTGGAGCCTTACAGTACCCGGGAGAGGGGAGAGTGTCTTCGCAACCCTGCATTCCTTTATTAGGTTGTGAGCATGATGGATTGCTCCAGGTTATTGAACTGTTCCTGTTCCTTTTTAATTAAAAACTTGAATAATAAGGTGCCCAGGGTTTGGGCATTTACAAAGGGGAGAGAAAGAATTTTCCAGCTCTGAGTGCTGACGACTGCTATCCTGATTAGCACTGTGCCACCAGATTTAATTACTTCTTTGAGTAAATCAAATCTTTCTTAGAGGGTAATGTTCCCGGGTGGGCAGAGACCAAAGGTTAAGCCACCTTACTAGTTACCTGTTCAGACATGTTGGGACCTGTTAGATGTGCGTTGTGAGCGCACTCTGTTACCACCTTATTCCATCCTGTTTGCCTGCCTGTTCTCCCTACCTTCCTCCCTGGTGCCCCTCAACCCCCTTCCGGCAATGAATATATTGCTTATCTGGTTGGAATGTCCCTAGGAGTGATGACTGGCATCGTGCCATATGGCTGGTGCACTCTGGCTCACAATGCAATCATTGCTAAAAATTGCCTGGTCCACCAGTCAGTTTGGCCTATTCTGTGGACTGTCAAGGTCCACCTGGTGGACCATCTGCCATCTCCCCCTGGAGGTTCCTCCTCTCTTTTGTTTTCCAGTCTGGTCCTCCTCCTCAATCTCGCTCTTCTATTTGGAAGATTCAAACATTTGGGGGAATTTTGCTTTTGCTTCTCTGCAAGCAGGAGGACATATTCTTGGGTTGCTGGAATGCATTTGGATAACAGCACCTTAACTCTTCGCTGTCATGCACTTGCCTTGCACAAGGGACCATAACTGGCTTAAGAAGCTTGGTCATAGGATAGAAAAATACTGTTCAAATGGAGAAGCACAGGGATAGGCTACTTGCAGCCCAGGTGATAATTGCACCAAATTTTGGAGTAGATTTGTTGTCTCTATTCACAAATGGAATTAACCACATTCCATGCCAAAAGGACAGGGAATGTGTACTAGGAAAGGAGCAAAACTGACTGCTCACTCTCCCATAGGTCACCTCTATAGCTGGACCACCTTGCATTCTAGCTACACTACCCTGTGCAGGAGCTCTGCAGAAAGCGCACCTGGAATTGTTTTTGAAATTGTCCATCTGCACTCTTGCTTTCTCAGCTTAATCGATTACGTTAGGGTGGAACCCACACAGACCCCATAGCGTCATTGGATAGGACTTGAACTACGGTGGTGCCCCTCTTGCAACTTAACCCTACACTGGAGCATGTTCTGTTCATTACCCGAGGGTCTTCACCTCTAAGTGTTTCATTCATTCACTGCCATTAACTTAACACCTACTAGATATCAAGTACTACTGTGCTGGGCACTGCCCTAATTAAATGCAGACCCAGCCCTCGTAAGTTTTTCTTAACGCCACCACTCATACATTTCTGCCTTCTCTCTAACATTTCTTACTTTAGTCTTAAAGCCCTCTAATGGCTGAGCCTGGAAACACAGTGAAACTAAGACTATATTAGACCACTTTGCAGAGAGATGGATACAGATATATCAATATGTAGATAGAGATAAATATGATATATGAATAAAGATAGGTAGCTAGATAGACAGACATAGAGATATATTTTGGTGTGAGCTGCTCTGTGGCACAGAAACGTTAAAATGAAAGAAATATGAAAGGTTCTGTAGTCCAGTTTACAGGTTTAAGTGGCTGCTCAAGGTCACTTAAAACAGTTTCAGAGCTGAGACTAAAAAATTAGCTTGTGACTTCTAGTCACTGCTTTTTCCAATGCACAATAATCCTTAGATCCTTAACCTATATAATTCAAAGTCTATGCTTTGATTACTTCTGTTATCCAATCAACAAGAAATGGGTGCAATATCAAAAAATTAGAATTGCTAATAATAATACTAGGAAAGCAGTATGAAACCTGATTTCAGCATGCCCAGAATATACTCATAAAATGTTGGAACCTTTCACTGCTGTTTCCTTGAGATAGCTATTCTAGGCAACAACCCAGAACTTGGCAGCCATCAACACTGGAGAGACTGTAGACCTTTCTGTCTCTTCTGCTACCCTGTTCTAATTACTTTGGTGGTGTTTCTCCATTGACTGAGTTTGCACATTAAGACTGAGTGCCTGGCCCAGCACCGGAGCCACCTCCTGGACTAAGTAAACTCTGGGTCTGCACTTGGAAGCCAAGAGGTGAGTCCTTCTCGATGTCTCCTCAGCTTTTTGTAATGACAGTTCCAGAAAGAACAGATCTTTCCCCTTTAATAAAGATGTCCAGTTTCCAGAAACCAGCCTGTCAAACCTTAAGCAAACTAGACTCACTGTTTTGGACAGATATTCACAGAAGGCTCCTTTTCTCTTTTCTCTATTCAAATCTTAAAGGTGGTTTCTTATTGACTTGCTGCTTGTTTTTGTCACAGTGGCTATCTATTTCTTTAACATACAGCCATGATTTTAAAAAATAAACACATATTGAAAGCTTCAAATAGCCTGGGTATGTGAAATCGGGTTGCTGTTAACACAGCAAAGCACACAGCCCAGCCTGTTACCTAAGGCACACACCCCACTTTCCTTGGTCATTGTGAGGCATTGTGAGAAGCTGGGACTGGGTGGGGTGAGGTCAAGGGGGATATGCTGTCAAGGTCAGGAAAATTAAGAGAGTAGACTGGGGAGTCAAGGGCAGATTGGACATGAGGTGGTTTGGGGAGATTGAAGGCTCCTTAGCTATGTGATTGCTGTGGAAAATGGTAGAACTTCGAGGCTTCTGGTGGGGCTGCCTCATGGGATTTCAACTCCTAGGGCAATTTTGTCCCCTCTGGTTCAAGACAGTGCCCTTGAGAATCTTCTTTGGGAAGATCTGAAGAGAGAGGGGAAAGCAGAGCCCCTGCACTTGTCCTGGCCACTTGATCAAGGAGCTGAACTAACTCCACTGGAAGTAAGAGGCTTAAAGACTACCTTTCAAAGATTTGGAAAGGGGCTTTCTCTTTTGAACGAGAAGTTGGGTTAGAAGACTTTGAAGAGTCATATAACCAAAAGGGCTGTGATTTTCCTGAATATCATTACTCACAGAAATCCACGTCATATGAATATTATTTAATTCCATCTCTAAATTGGCTCATTAGTGTACACAGAAATCAAGGGCAAGGTCAGGATAGGCAACTGCTTCTAGGATTGGGTTCTGGGGACATCAAGAAGGCTCTACTGGTTTAGAAACACACTCGATTAAAGCCTCAGACTTTTGCTTAAGGCTACATCCCCTGGTCAGATGCAGGCAACCTGGGGAGAAACGAAGAGCTAAGTGTTACCCTGAGGCATAGTGATTACAGAGCGGTGTGATTAAGAGAACAAACTTTGCAAAGAACTTCCGGAGTTGGAGTCTCTGTGTGAATATTGGCAAATTCCAAGCCTAGTCTGTAAAATGGGAATAGGAATAATGCCTGCAGTTGCTGTGAGAATGCTCAGATCAGTGCCTGGCAGAAGTAAGAGATCAGGAAATACCAGCCATTGTTTACTCCTTGGGAGTAAGCTGGGCTTTGTGGAGGTGAAGGGCAAAGAAGGATTTTTACATTAGAGACAGCATTTGTCTCATGGGCTGGAGATGGGAATTGAGAAAGGAGAGGCTAAAGAAAACAGAAGCAGAGAGCACAGGAGACAAACACCTTCTACTGTACAATGTTGCCCAAGAAAGTCCAGCCCTTCTTGGTTCCCCCAGTTTCCATGATGATGAGTAAGCCCCAGATAAAAATCTGGAGAGGACTCAGTTGCCTCTCAACCCAGCAGACTTAGCGTGAGTAGGAGACCCGCCAGTTTTTCAGTCTAAGCCTTTTCCCCTCCCCAGAAACACAAGTCCAGGGAGAATCAAAGCACATGCGTTCACCATAAGGGCCTAATCTACTTTCTGGAAAATTGTCCACAGATTTTAATTAAGTTCTTCTAAAGACCAGTGAACCTAGAGGGCTCCAGACAAAAAGGGGGAAGCAGCCGGCCAGGTGGCACTCTCCTGGTGCGCATTTCACCAGCTTCTCAGAGACAAGTTAGGGTGAGCAGACCCTTACTCGCGCCTGGGCCCAGCTTTATCATGACTTAAAGGAAACTCATGTCGTGGGATGAAGGACATCTCCGGAACCTCCTTTGGTAGCTGTTTTAACAACACCAGACAGCTGCCTTGCTGTTAGTCCTCTCCTCACCCCACCTCGCCTTCTGCTTCTGTGCGGTTTAAGAATTAATTTAAAATACATGGGATCAGCGGAACAAGGGCATTAGGCATTGTCCCCAGAAATGTACTTGTTGTACTCCGAAAATGTTCTTAGAAACACATGTGAGTTTCTTTGCTCTCAAATTAAGGAGGATTAGAGCAGCCAGACAGTTGTTGCTCAGTTCCTTTGGATCATGTGGCCAAGGCTGAGAGCCTTAAGTTGCTGGCATGAGCCTAAGTCAGTGGCCTGATCTCCAAATGAATTTTTGAATTAAGTGATTGTCCCCCCTCCCTTTTTTCCTTCTAATTGAGACTTCCATTGAAAAATGCTTAGCAAACAGATGGAAAACCCCAGAACAAAAGGCTGTTGTGAAATAATAAAATGGAGGTCATTTGAAACAGTTTTAGGTAAGTGCTGTAGGTGCAATTAAATCTTTCTTTTAATCATATTTTTATTAACTATAGAAATATTGAAAAATAAATTGTAAGCACTATAGACAGAACCTATAGGATGGTTGGAAAGAGCTTAGATCATTTCATAGCTCACTGTGTAATCTTCTTCCCAAACCCACATCACAGATGCTAAGGCAGAGTGGTTTTATGTTTAATTTTTAAAATAACAATGAAGTTACCTCACAGATCTTAAACAATGTTTTATAACCTGAGGACTTGTAAAATGTTTCTGTAAGATAAAATAAAAAGAGAGATAATTTTAAAGTCCAAAAATGAGAAAGAACCACATACTTAACAGCAATGAGGGCGAGACAAGTGTTTTCCTAAGAAAGTGATAGTTTGGAAGTAAAGGCTCATTTGAAAAAAAAGAAAAGAAAGAAAAAGTCCTAACTTTAAGAATGTACAAAAATTTCAAACGTGCCAAAGGCTGAGGTTCAAAATGCTCAGTAGAAAACCTCACACTAGAAAAAAATACATATTGTGTAGTTATGCATATTTAAAAAAATTTTAAATGCAACTTGATCAATGGAAACAGCCTTAAGGCCAGTAAGTACTGGCCGACAGAAATAAACAGTGTGCCCAGTCAAATTTTAGACCAGTTGCCTTTCATCAGACTCATGACAGAGACTCTCCATGTGTGAAGAGTTTGAGGTGTTACAATTCTGTCACCCTGAAGACCTCCTTATGGGTGAGGAAAGATAAAGGAAGAGGTGTGAACAAACACTGTTTCTGATTTGGGTGCTGGAAGTGCTTCCTGTGGCTCAATGGGTTCTAACCAAATTCTCAAAGATCTCAGGGTATGGTTGTTACACCCACATAAGGTAAAATCATAGTAACCTTGTTAAAGGAGAGTCATGGGTGGGCAAGAGGAAGGGACAAGTGCTTGGAATGGGAACTAGAAACCAGAGCTGCTACCTAGACATGGCTCTTCCAAGGCTCTTTAATCTTGGGTTTTAACATGTTGACTGTTTACCTCTTGGTAATTAACTTGTATGCAAATGCTAATAGATACTTAATGCTTAACTTACTATTTTTTGTCTCACCATATGGAAGTTCTCCCTTTGCTGGTGCGGTTCCAGGGGTGATTCCTTACCTGCTCTCCCTGTTTGCAGAAGATGACACTCAAGAGAACCTGAGATGGGTGAAGAGATGATGAAAATAGCTGGTTGCTCTAAATGAGTTTGTTAGTGTCCTGACCTTCTTTTGTGCATTCAAAAGGTATTAATTGTATACCTATTCTTTGCCTGGCACTGTTATAAGTTCTGAGGGTACAGTAGTGACAGATCCTACAAAATCCTGCCTTTCTGAAGTTTACATTCCAGTGGGAGTTGGGAGAAGAACAGATAATAAGCAAGTAATTATGTCAGGGGGTGGTAAGTGCAATGGAAAAGAGTAAAGCAGAGAGGGGGAGGAGGGACTGCTACAGGGAAGGAGACAGTGATTGTGATTTTGAGTAGGACAGTCAGGAAAGGCCCACTGAGAAGTGAATCTTCAGCAAAGGGGTAGGGGAGGCATCCAGTAGACACCTGGGTGAGAGCCACTAGGGCAGAGGGAACAACAAGTGCAGAGGCCCTGCACTGAGGCGTCCTGGCCCATCCTAGGAGTGAGCCAGAAGGAGAACTTGAGCCCGAAGTTATGTCAATGGACCCACCCAGACAAGATGGAATTTAACAGGACTGAACAAGAGCAGAGGGATGGTGGATGAGGTTACAGGTAAGAGAAGGGCCCATTTATATGGAGTCTTACAGGCTACTGTGGGGACACTTTAAGGTCCCTGGGAGAGAAAGAGCAAAAGAGACTGATCAACCACTATTGACTAAGAGATAAAATAGAAAATGGAAGAGGAGTAAAAAAGCTAGAGATAAAAAATGTCTGAAGTTTTGAAGGTAGAAGTAGTTGGGTTCTGCAAACTACAGACCAGGCTTTTAAAGTAAAGGATCAGGTAGTAAACATATTAGGCTTTGCTGGTCATTTGGTCTTTGTCACAACAACTAACCTCTGCCATTTTGCCTGAGAGCAGCCATTGACATTGCAAAAATGAATGAGTATGGCCGTGTTTAATGAAACTTTACTTACGTTAACAGACAACAGGCAGGATTTGGCCTGTAGGTTGTAATTTGCTCATCTATGCATATAGAGCAGTGACTTGTGAGGACTTAGGTGAGAAAGCACTAAGAGTAAGTTATGGCAGACCAGTCTGATTTCTTCATAAAGGGACAGACTATTAGTCTATTAGGGTAAGTCAAAGAGGGTCAAGATTTTGGATCTGGACTTCACCCGGACACTTGACACATTCTCTTTTATTTTCTTACAAGGAAGACGGAGACATTATCTTACATTCAAACATGTTCCTCTACTCTGTATCACAAGGGCTGACCTCAGCCAGTCTGATTCTCAAGTTCTGGTGTCAGCTGACCTCCAGCTAGGTCAGGCCAGTGGCAGAAGGGGAGAAGCAGAGTGTATTCCTTTCCCTCCCTGTGCCTTGCCTAGCAGCCCTGGCAGTGGCTGCATCTCCTCCTGGGCTCCACTTTTTACTAATAACCATGTCCTTTGAGTACTTCAGTCTATGATTGACAATGACTTCCTGCTGTTGCTATACCTGGTTGCCTTCTCAGATCTTCTATGGTCAGTGAAACAACTCCCCTGTATTAAATTCTCCCTCTTAAATACTCAGGGTGGTTTCTATTTTCCTGGTTGAACCCTGACTGGTACAGGGGCTATTTGTGAATGTCACCCCATGGGGAGGTTTAGACGCCCATGTTACCAAAGTTCTCTTCTCTGCTCTCATCATTTTTATCAGTGACTTGGATGATGACTCAGCAGGTATGATAATAACATTTGTAAATAGTTTGGAGCTGGTTGGAAAAACTATTTGCTGGATGGCAGAGTAGAATCCAAAAATATCTCAATGAACCAGATCTAACAAAAAGAAATGCAGTAAGAAAAAAATCTAAAATCCTGCACTTGGGTCCGAAACTCAAGTATAGGAGAGGGGAACTATGGCATAACAGCACACGAGTGCTTCAGGTATTTGGACTGAGGTCAAAATAAGGCAAAAGTTTACAAAAAAAATTAAAAGGTACAGGGGGCATTGGTTCCATTAATATTTTCATTCAGAGAAAAAGGGATTTAATTGGATTATTTTTTTTATTGGTCAGACCACTTTTGGGGTGTTGCATTTTGATTGGGGCACAACATTTTTAAAAGTATGGATAAGGTATTTTGAGACACATAAAAATGACAGAACAAAATAGGAAGTACCAGTTGCTGAAGGCAACTAGAAGGAAGCAGTCAGAGAGCAGGCCAGGAATAAACAGGATCGGGTCAACAGCAGTTGCATAGAATGAACACGTTCACTGGCACCTTTCTTTGACAAGGCAGAAGTTGCATATCCTCCCTTCTTGGCATACTCCACTACCGTACATATTCATGTTAGGAAAATTTCCCTTTTGTCTATGCTGAAATTGTCTTGCTCTAGTGCAAATCCTGATGCAGTCGTTGTTGAAATGAGAGCTCAATTTTGCATTTAATCAGTGATTAGGAATCAGACTTATTCTAATTCTAGGCACTTACTCCCTTTGTGACCCTAGATAACCTAATTTTTTTAGATTTTATTTATTTATTTATCTATCTATTTATTTATTTATTTTTAGAGAGGGAAGGGAGGGAGGGGGAGAGACAGAGAGAGAGAGAGAGAGAGAGAGAGAGAGAGAAACATCATTGTGCAGTTGCTGGGGGTCATGGCCTGCAACCCAGGCATGTACCCTAACTGGGAATTGAGCCTGCGACACTTTGGTTCACAGCCTGAGCTCAAACCACGGAGCTACACCAGCCAGGGCGATAACCTATTTTTAATTGCCTCTGTTTCCTCACCAAAAAAGAAGAAGGAGGAGAAGAAGAAGGAGGAGGAGGAGGAGGAGGAGGAGGAGAAGAAGAAAGTTGTATATTTTGCAAATACTAAACTTCCAAAGCCCCCAAAAGCTTTTTCTTTCCTTTTCCTGCTTCTTACTGTTTACATGTTTTGCAGAAATCAGAAGCACCAACATCCTGGGGCTGCTATGCAGATGCGATGAAAAGAAATGAATAACCCAACTAGGACAAAGCAAAGAATGGCTGCCTTGATATGCCATACAGGAGCTGGCACCCAGCCTCATTAGAGCTGCTGTCATTGTCATCAGGTTACTGTAGGTCTCTCACGTGCTTCCTTCTTTTCTTGAGTTGGTAGATTTTTTTTGTAAAGTTGAATATTTAGTCTACATTGTGCTATAACAGAAACTTCAGGTAATTCTGAACAACAAGCTGCTTTTCTTTGCACTCTGATTCTTAGCTGTGGGATGCTTTTGGTCTGGCCTGCTTACCTGGTGACCACTTTCTTTTTCTTTGAGAGGAAATTAAGAAATTGACTGACACATTTTCCACACAGAGAGATTCAACCTGCAGAACAAATAACAGAGTCAGAAATCAGCGTTTCCTGAGGTTACCCAATAATGCTGTACTCAGCACTTTCACTGGATAGTGGGGTGTGTTTAGCATGGGGAAGTTAGAAGAAAAAAATTTTAATAATGCTTAACCTGATATTTTGTGTTATTTTGATGGGTTTAAAAAAAAGCATTGTTGCTGCTCTAACACACTGTTCTCTTTTAATATCTTACAGGTAATACAAGTGATTAAATTTTCTTTGTGATACAGCTGTCATACTTGACAGCTGAAATAATGTAGTTCAATGAGAGAACACTAGAGTTTATAGCACACGTCATTGTTAGCTTTAAAAGTTTTGTGACCAGAAGAGATCTTAGTGATTATGCAATTTGTGTTACAGATAAGGAAACTGAGGCCCAGAGAGTTCAGGGAGTCTCTTAAGGTTGCTGGTGGGAGTAGGACTTAGAACCCTGAGTCTTCCACTCTGCCATCCCATGGAAACTGTGTTCTCTCCCCATGCATGATCTCATGTGTAGGTATAAAATGCAGACCGATGTTAGCTGGATTATGGTGGCGATAATTTTGCAATGTACACAAATATCAAATCATTATGTTGTACACCTGAAACTAATATGTTATATGGGAACTATAACTAAATTAAAATATTTTTAATGCACATCAGAAGTAGTGTTAGAACACCACAGAACAATACTTCTATTAGCTCAGCCTCAGGACTTGTCTATAATTCCATTCCAGTGAACAGAGAATGGATGTGGAAAAAGGATGTAGACATCACTTATTTCATTGGTACTAAGTTGCATCATTATGAAATTTTATGTTTACTGATTTTACATTTAGTGTAAGACCTCTTTAAGACTTACTTAGACACTGATTTCTACATATCTTACTCTTTGATTAAACAAAAAAAATATATAAACAAAACTAATGGTATTTCTAAAACTTTTTCCTATGCAGTGTTCAGTTCTTCTGAATTATTTTTGTACTTGCGGTTGTTACTCTACATATTTTTTGCCCAGTGTTCCTTGTTCTACCAAGAGTATAAGTGATGCCATATCTGTCTGGAAAAGTACAGGTATTATTAATATAACAAGAACAGTTTGTGTGGCATCAATGTAACTTGGTAGCCAAGGAGAGTGGACTGGAGTGCACATACATGAACAATGATGACTTCACTGTACTAGTCAGTGGGGGCAGTAGGTGCCATTGAATGTGTGTGTGTACTATGTGGCCATCACATTCAAAATGACTGAGTGAATAGAGCAATGAATCTGCATCAGATTTTGTGTTAAGCTTGAAAATCCCTCCACAGAAACTGTTCAGATGATTCAGAAAGCTGCAGCTGTGGGCAACTGGTGACTGGCAGCTTCATCATGACAAGGAGCCCAGTCATACATCCTGACTCATGCAGAGTTTTTTTGGCAAAATATCAAATCACCCAGGTCATTCAGTGCCCCCTAAACCCCAAATGTGGAACCCTGCGACAAAACTAAAATCAACTTTGAAAGGGAAGAGATTTTAGACTGCTGATAAGATTCAGGAAAATACAATGGGGCAGCCGATGGCATTGAGAGAACTGTATGAGGTCCCAAGGTTCCTCCTTTGAAGGAGACTGAGGCATCATTGTCCTATGTACAATGTTTCTTGTATCTTCTTCAGTAAATGTCTCTAGTTTTCATAGTACATGGTTGGATACTTTCTGGACAGACCTTGTATTTCTGAAGAGTGTTATGTTACGGTTTTGGGATCGCCCCCCCCCCCCCCCCAAAGACAGGACACCCATTCTGCAAGTCTCAATATGCATGTCAAGGTAAAGACAATTATATCCCAACTGCCACCTGATGACAGCATATTTAAGATACTTTCTGGTGTTAGAAGTATTAAAATGCTAAAAAAAAATAGAGAAAAAAGAAAGGGAGAAAGAAGGAAAGAAGGGAGAAGACAAGGGATCTTAGAAAGAATAAAATATGGGTGGTCATTTGGCATTTCTAGCATTCTTTCTCTGTTTAGTATATGAGTGTGAATGTGTGAATGTGTGTGTACTCACCCAACAGCTAGGATAACTATAGAATTTATCCTCTTAAACAGGACTTCTTTGAGACTGATGGGAGACACTAGTAATAAATACTCAAGAACGACAAGTATGTATGGACACCTATTAATTGGTCTAACTTGGATGATATTTTGTCATTCAACTTTATTTCCTCATTAGTCAAACTTCTGTCACCTACGAAACTATGAGCCCTGTGAGGACAAGATTCAGCTCTTCTTCACGTCCCTGACACAGCAGAGTGCTCAGTGAATGATGAGCACCACCGAAAATATCGTGAGCAAGAAGACAACAGGAACAGATAACAAGCATGCATAAAAGCAATGTGTCCTTTAATTTTTTCAAGTGGTGAGTGGCCACACGTCCTCACGAGCAGAATGCTCAGTGGGTTGGGCAGAGGTAAGCAGTTCAGAGAAGTTATCCAGAGCCAAAAACATAGTACACAATCCATCTGACACATACATGTACACACATAGACGGAACTGTCCTGCCTGGCCACTGGGCATACATGTGAACGGTTCATATGTTTTACATCAGTACAGTGAGCTAAAAGAAGCAGGAAATTGCTCTGAGACTTCCGCAGGCCCCTGCTCCCAGATCCCAGATACTGGCGTGGGGAAAGGAGTCTCCGTTCTGTGAGGAAGGTCTGCCTGGCCCTTTGGTGTTATAAGCAGGGACAGGAAAATCCTGGGTGTTCAGACAATGCTGGTTTAAAGTAGATATTCCTCCCCTGCTCTCCTCCCACTGTGAGGTTTCTTTTCTCGTGGAAAGAAACCAGAGCCTCAGAGTCAGGCAGGGAGTGGGAGAAAGAGGGACAAGAGAAGCAGCACTGAGCCATTTCTGTCACTGCCCCGGAAGGGGGACTTGGACTCTGGCGGATCCATTTCCCTCCCCTACTCTTCCCTCCCTCCTTCTCTTCAGAGTTCTTCCTCTTGGTCTCCATGGACCCTGAAGTGGCTTTCTACTCCAGCAAGGTTAACTTATTTCTACATTCTGCCCTTTTTTCTCTTTCCTTCCCCAAGGAAGTGAGAAGGGAAGCAGAAAGGAGCAGGCGGAGAAAGTGTGGTGGAAGTCTTGTGACCCAGCCCTGTCTTACAGATGGCTGGGGCAGGAGCAACAGAAAGAATCAGTCCACGTTCACACTAAAAGCCACTGGTGCCACAGTCATGGCAGGATTCCCACTCCTCTGAGCTGGCGTGTGCTGCGGGGAAGACTCCCCTACTGCAGGAAGAGAGACCATGAGAGGTGGCCGTCTGGACCAGATAGGAGCTCTAGAAAACCAGGCAGTGGGCCAGATGGGAGACCTTATCTGAGGTTAACGGGAGGGCCTGGAATTGAAAGGGTAAGTTAAGCTAGTGTTGGTGGAGGACCACAGAGGGGCTGGAGAGAGGAAGGACCAGCATAGGTGTAATGGGACCAAGATTTTGGAGCCGATGCACGTGGAACAGAGGTACTAGCAAGAGGCCAACAGAGTTGGGGGACAGGGTCTGGGTCTTGGACCCTGACTGCTTTGTGATTTTCCTTCCTAGGTCGGGGTGATGGCTTGGCTGGTTTCTAGACCAATGTTAACACAATATTGGAAAGGTTGGGGTAGGGAAGGAAGAAGCATAATTTGGAAGTAGATGATGTTCTTTCTCGTAGCCCTTGCCTCTGCATATGGAGATCCCTTTACGATGTTTCTAGGTATTCATTACCATAGACAACCCTGGCTACCAAGAATGCTTTGGAGTCCTATGGAGGCCCAACCTTCTAGGAGGGGTCTTGCTTAACGCTCATCTCTCAGGTCCTGAATTCTTCCCATTCCCTCAGTCAGAGTCGTCTGCTGGGTGGTAACATTGTACTCCGGTCAATCCATTTACTCTTCAGTGTTTTCAACTCATTAACATAGTAGCTCTCAGAAAGATATTCCCTGAAACATAAAGACACTTGGTATTGAAAAACAATGTGAATGTTGGAATTCAGTTGACCTAGACTCAAATCTCCATGCTGGCTGTAGGGCCCTGAGCACATTGTCTGCCTTCTCAGATCCTGCATCTGTGCAACCGGGAGCTAATGTCTGCTCACTTGGGGCTGCACAGGGACCGCCCGACCTCGTGCCTCGGGCCCAGGAGATGCTAATTATCTGCCCCCTTAGTCCTTTCAAATTTCTCAAGATTGTAGATCATTATTCCCCATGTAATGATTAGTAAATACAGTAGTTGTTTTCATTTGGCTAAAGTCCACTTAAAGGAATGAGGTCCAGTAATCTTAAACATCAGATTAATTTTTTCAATTAACTTATTGGCAGTTCTGGTTCAAATGACATTATTTTGATTAGTTGGAGTAAAGCAATAGTTAATACTTAGACTTTCGCTTACATAATAAAAAATGGATGATTTTAATCTGTTTCTAATCATTTTTAACAATAAAAGCATCAATTAACTATGTCCCATCATTAACAAAAGGGCCATCTGGCTGCTCCGTAGCAAAAGCAACCAAGAAAACAAGGCTACCAGCAGATTTCCGAGACGGTGTTCTCTACAGGAAGGTAGTAGAGATCATGAATAGCTGTGGTCCACAGTTTATGATCGTTAGAAAGTTAAAGAAAAGAATACAAAGAGAATAAGATGAAGGTGGTCAAAAGATACAACCTGTTCATTATTAGACAAGCAAGTCCTACAGATGTAATGTACAACCTGGTGACTACAGTCAGCACTACTCTGTGATATATTTGAAAGGTGTTAAGAGAGTAGATCTTAAGAGTTCTCATTACAAGGAGGAAAATAATTTTTCTTTTTTGTGTGTATATGTCATAATAAATGTTAACTAAATTTATTGTGGCCATTTCACAATATATGTAGGTCAAATCATTATGCCTTATACCTTAAACGTATACAGTATTGTATGTCCATTATAGCTCAATAAAACTGGGGAGGTAGAGAGTGTAAGGTACTCATTCATAAAGGGAAGATTGAACGTCTTCAGGCACATGATAACAAACTGGCCTCTGAGATCTGAATCTATAGGCCACCTTCCTTGCAGGGCTTGGCAAAACCTTATCTTGTTAGTATTCTTTCTATAAAGACTTCACGTGAATAGGTATATAAATTCATTGTCTTATTACAGCAGGGTTAAGTCATCACTCCCCTGGAGAATTATTCAGTTACTTTTTTTTGGTTCATGTCTGAGAACTGAGAAGGAAAGAAAAGATGAAGAGATGGTTCTGGGAGGGTTGAGAGAGAGAGAAGCCTTTTCTCCCGACTTTCTCTGGCGGCCTACCCCAGGTGGGGAGCAGAGGGGAGCCAGTTCAGCGAGGAGGGAATGTTCGTGGGGCTTCTCAGAATGCCCCGCCCCTGCCCACATTAACCAAATGTGCACCAAGCTGATAACAGAGAAACTACCAGGTTTGGCTTTCAGAGGCCTTGGTTCTCGCCCCCCTCGTGTAAAAGTTCCTTTTTTTCCCCTTTAACACAATTTCTTTTCTGAGCATGTTTTCAGTGGGAGATAATGCTCAGAAGGTGTATAATACCCCTGGTTGTCAAAGAAAAGAAGCTGGGGTCTCTTCTAGTGGGTGGTAGGTAAGAATTACTAATCCAATCTGCTTGAATTAACTCAAAACAAGGATTAGTGTAAAGTTCCAGAATATGTTAATCTTCCTTTATAGAAGTAAACTTCAGCACTGCCACCAACCCCATGGTTTATAGTTCCTGGGAACAATGAGCCAATTAAACTTGAGAGGGAAAAAGGGTCTTGCCCAAGTTTACTGATTGCTACCTAAGACTTTGAGTTGCTTTGATTCTTGATTATTTGGCTTTGTGTCTCAGACACAGGAAATAAAACATCATTTATTATTCATTAGAATGTTCCTAAGTACAGTATACCTCCTAATTAAACACATACTCTTGTGTACTGGTGTTTTTTCATCTCCTACCTTATTAAAGAGCCTGTTTAAAATGCCTTTTGCATATAACTGACATTGCTTTACCAAATGTCTGTCAATATTAACAGATTTTTTTCAAAAACACATTTAGACCTTACATGTTTAACAAATGGAATAAATTATAAATCTTTTGGATGCAGACTCACTTGATAGAAAATTTCAAATGGAAAATAGATTCTTATTTTCAGAGTTAAAAACATTGTAAAAAAATTGCAAAAATATCTCATTTTCTCCCTGCCAATCTGGCACTGTTATTTGGGAAAATTGTAGGACCTAAGCTTATTGAAATTAATTTTAAGAAGGTTTTAATAGCTAAAAATTCTTTTGAAATTATTTGCTCTTATTTATTTGTTTTCCATAGGGAATGATTGGCTTATTTTATTGAAATACGGGATCAGGAATAGAAGTTATAGAATATCAATGACTTTGATCCTGAGTAGTCTGACATTTATCTAGAAACTACTGTAATAACTAAATAATAACAACCAAAAATTGCTAAACACTAAGTACAAGGCCCTTTACATACGTATTTCCTTACTTAAGCAATCTAGATCAATGTTAAGGTTTAAAATTACTTTGGAGTTTGCGCTGCATGGAACTTACAACAGGGACATACTCTCGTAATGACCTTCAGAGATCCTGCGCTAGGGTGTGTGTTAATATGCTTTTTATGGAAATTTTTAAAGTGTTTAATGATAAACTCTATTTTAATTAATGAAATTTACAAACAGATCAATATACTTTGGAATTCAATATCTTTCCAAAGATATTTGTATAATTAATCTAGTTTTTAAGTGCTAGAATCATTTAAAACTACTTTTATTTAAACTTATATTTTTCAGGTTAAATAATGACCTGATTTAACATTACCTGAACTTTATTTTTCTACATATGTTTTCTTGTTTTGTTTTAATTTTCAGTATCAGAAAGTTAGAGAAGTGAAAGTTGAAAAAGTCACTAATTTTACTTTATTAAAAAATTTGATTCTTTTTCCTCATCGCTGCCCATGTGTGAACACCACATCACAATGAGAGCAACATCTCCCACGAGTGGGCTGACACGCAAACGCATTTCAAGAACTTGGGCTTTGTGGTACAGAACACCACCTAGCAATATTCTTGAGGACCTGGAAATTGTTTACACTCTGAGTATGTAAACACGTAGGCCTCTTTAAACTACTTTTGAATTTTATTTGCAGCATACATATGCAGATTTATGTATTATAGGTTGTGTCCCATTGACATGAAAAGGAAAAGGCAATATACCATTTCTTTAATGCGGTTCACTAACCCCGTTCACACTGAGTTACTGACGCTCAGTGGGAGTTCGCCAACACGCTTCTACTCAACCTCTGATAACTGTGGAGGATTTAATTATAATTGAAAATGTTTTTTTAAAAAAGACAAAATCTAATCCAAAAATTGATTTCGCATAGAGTTTAGCAACAAATAAAAGCATAAAATTCTAAACCTAACAAGTGAAAAATATCAGCACTAGGAAATGAGACTTTGGTTCCTCACTCAGTCCCAGCACCTGCGTCGACCGTTCCTGACCCGGCGTTCTTCCTGCACCTCGTGACAGAGGTGCTGGTGTAGTGCTGAGGCAGGTAAACACATTGTGAAACAAAGGCAGGTGCTACAAACAATACACACCGTGTGGAACCAAGGCAAGGACAGGCTGCGAACAGACAGTGTCTCCTCTCCTGTACTGAAACAGGGGTTTCCCACGTCCACAGTCTCTAGGGTTTAGATGTTTCCCTCTTGGGCCTGCTGTGAGTTGTGAGGGGAGCTGCCTTCGGTCTTTGAGCACAAAGTCAGAACAGCCCAGCCGTGGCTCATCTTTCCGGAGGGTCTCCTGCATTTGCCATCAGGAATGGGTGAAGTCTCCCACATTTCCTGGTTTGGCTCGAATGCCACAGTAGGGGATCACGAGTGTGCCCCTGCTCTCGGTTTTATACAAAATATGAACCTGAAGCTACACGAGAGTAAAAAGTTAGCAAATAAAGTGGGTGTCTATTTAAAGACACTATTTAAAGTAGGGTGTCTATTTCTATTATATTGTTTGATGCCATAATCCATGCTCTGAGAAATTTGATTTTGTGGTTGTTTTCAAAAAAATAGATAGTGATCAAATATGGAGGTTTATGAAATGGTGTCCACTTAACTCAAAGAAAAAAAGCCTCTGCTAAAATGGCTTTTCTTTTAAAGGAAGAAAGTTCAAATTGTAGGTGTGTCCTACATACCAAAACCCAATTTCCCCATTAAGAACCACTAGGATTTTACTAAACAGCAACTCCAAGGTGCCCCAGCTAGGCCCTCTCACTAGATTCTTCTGCAACTAGATCAACAGTCCCCTCCCACCCCAACATGCTGGCTGTGCCCAGGGAAGGGGCCCCCCGTCTGCCTGCCTGGGCAGCTGGCTCACCACTTGGGGTAACAGTAGTGATAATGTAACTGTGTTATGGTGCTGGACTGAGGGAAGCGGCAGATCATTTGCTTGAAAACATGACCTTTTAATTTAAACAAAAGGCTTGAAAAAACAAAAGTGGGCCTTAACTGCGGTTTAATCAGTCGGGCGAGAGAGGTCTAATGAAGCTGCCAGACGGATTTGTGGCCAGGCTGTCACTTGGGCCGCGGTGTTCACGGCTCCGGGAGTGAGATTAGCACCGAGAGGAGGCACAGACACGCTCGCAGTTTCCCGTGTCTGCGGTGGCTGTAGATATCGACAGTTTGATAGATGGTTTTGTTGCCCTGATGACGGTTTGGAAAACCTGACATGTAAGAATTTTGTTTTTCGAGACCTCCCTGTTTTCCACTGGACCTAGAAAGTGTTACGTCAGTGTAGCACAAGTAGCGACTTTGCTGAAATATACATGACATCAAATACAAATATATATAGATATATATCGATATATCAAAATACTGATAAATGGATTTTTACATGCTATTTTATCCAGTATTTTTTTTAAAAAGTTACCATTTTGGCCTGTACTTCAGCTGAAAGTTCTTTCCAAAGACTTTTTTTTTAATTAAGGAAAAAGTCACCCGGGTGTCAGTGTGATAATGTAATGTCATAAATATTAAATAGTTCTTCTACAGTTCAAATTTCCATCACATTGTGCTTTGAAAAGTCCACCCTCTGTCGCAGACTGATGAAATACGGGGGCATTTCAGTAAGCCACTATCCTACTGTACTGGTGTTCTTTCTGACACTATGAGGCATGCCAAGCCTTTTCTTTTGAAATGAACACTCACTGAGTGTTTAGTTCAAGACATGTGATTGAAAGGGGTGTCAGAAAACTTAAAGGGAATATAAAGTTTTTATTATTTTTTCAGAAATATTTTTTTAATGGAGAGGGAATTACCCCCCCGCCCCCGTGGGAAAAAATAATAGTTCAATTTCTTTTTTTTTTAACTTGCCATATTTGTTTGCTGAAAATGGCATGCAGTTGTGCATAAACATTAATATTATCTACTTTGTTTCCTCTTAATAATCTAGGGAAACCTCACCTTAATCTGTCACTCATTTCATGCCGAAAGCACAGATGTATTGCTTTTGTTTTACCACAGGGTTCGTTCCATCTGTTGGAGGCCTAGTAGGTCAACATTTATCACATTTATTAGTTCTGAATTACTATGGGGGGGGAAATCACATGGTAGGGGGAACACACTCATCATTCTTTCTTAACTATTTTAAAATTTAAAAGTATTGTCTCTGCCATGTTGATTTAGCTCCTTTGAGATAAAATAATGCAGCTTGAGTGATTTTTTAGTTAAAAAAATTTAAAAAAAATTTTTTTTAAACTGCATGTTTGCAAAGTTTTTCATTTCCCCCAAACCTCTGTAATTGCTTTGTCATGATTATCATTTCCCTTTCACTGTTGCTTTCTGTGGAAGCCCCAGGAAAGAGTTCCTAAAAATTAAATTTCATGCTTGCATGTGTTTCTGTGATCTGCAGCATGTATGATCTCTGAGTGGAAAACTTCTCTAAAAATAAATGGATTACCCTTTTTACTACACCGTCTGATGTCTCTTCCACAGATAGCACTGCTTCCCTGTGATCTCCAACCCGCCACAATTGAAATGACAAGCGTTGAAATGGGAGCCTCACGGTGGCGCCCTCTACCTTTGCCGGCCCGGCTGCAGAGGGTCACTTTGCAGAGCGCGGGTTCTCCAACTTGAATACTGTGGCTGGACCCCTCGTGAAAGGGTTGAATAGTCGTCACACACCCCACAGTACGTCAGTGGCGTCCACTTTGGGAAACACTGACCTGAAAGTTGGGATCTTATTCTATAACTGTCTTTCAGTTGAGAATTATCACTGCAAAGAAAAGTTGTCTTCGTAACTGCTAAAAGGTTGACTGTTTAATCTTCGTTCTGTTAGTGAAATAAAACAATTCAAAATGTTTTAAATATCCCCAAAGTCCTAGAACCCTGAAAGCATGTCTATGGATCCCCATTTAAAAATCCGTTTTTCCTTTTACAAGGAGATACATCACTTCTTGGCAGAAGCCGTGCATTGACCTTTTATAAACTGCTCCGTAAATATCATTGTTGCTTAGTTTGTGAAAGACTAATGTGTTTCCACTAACAAAACTGTCTTTCCAGGGTTGCTGCTTTCTAGAGTAGTGCTTGTTTTCCTACCTGGCTTTCTATTGCTGGCATTTTTTAATTTTTTTCTGAAGGCAACTAAATTTGTCTAAGGGATTGCACTTTGAGGCAATCCAAGGAATTTTAATCAAGAACCAATGAAAAGCCACAATCTCTAATGGAAGGAAAATGTGACAAGGTAGCAGACCTCAAAAACACCAACCAAGTAGATTTTCTAATATTTGGTGCTTTAACGAGAGGCGAACTGTTTTCTAAAGCGTATTTTTAAGTAAATGTTAGAAACAAATGAAGTATTTTCTTACGGGATCACTGCTCCTCTGTTAAGTAATAGCAGCGAACAACAGAGTCGGCTTTTACAGGGATGTGGTGAAGAGACTGCGTTTGGACGTTGGCATTCCCATAACATGACTCGTCTGTTCCTGTCTGTCGCAAAGGGCGCACACAAATGAATTACTCGTCCTGTGAATAAATGAGCTTTAAATCAAAGTCTTTGTTTAGGGGAATCGGGCCATATTGCTGAAAGGTGCTAGGGCCTCCTTCGGTCCTTTACGGTTCTTGGAATTCTAATAAGCTTCCAGGCGCCAGGTGAGGCTAGTGCTGTTGCCTCTGTCTGAGCCAACTCGCACACCTCAAAAACAAACATACATAGTTACTCATGTGCCACCGTGGGAATGTGCCATGAAACCAACAGAAAGAAAAATAATAAACATGTCACATCATAAGCACACGCTACGATGCGTCGCTTCAGGTTTTCAATGGCTGAGCTTCGTTACAATAACCTCAACATGAACGGCTTTGGGAAACAGAACAATAGGTCAACATGTAGGCCAAAAGCATCCATCACTCAAACGGTCTTCTTTTCAAAGCACGGCTATCTGTGGTGAGCTGAAACTAAGACTTGGCACAGGAAGACTTTGTTCATCCCACTAGCTTCATAGAGAAAAATAAAACTAGTACGTCTGGGTCAAAACTCATTTTTGATAAGTCAAGGAAGTTTTTGTAAGTAAATCCTTTGTTATGAATCCTAGAAAAGATTCCATGTTAATTAACCTGGTGTGTAATCAGGCTGTTGGTTAAAGATGACCCCAAGTAATCTGTCATAAAAGGCTAAAAAATTAGAAAAATGTGCATTTCCTAAGAGGCTCGATATATGCCCCTTATGTAAGAATAAGAAGTAGTTCTTTTATGTGATTATGATTTGGCGGGCTTAAAACACTGCATCAGAAAAAAATACTTTAAAAATGTTAAATGAATGACAATTATGCCTTCACTTTACCAGTGTTGTTCTTAATTTTAAATATTCAACAATAATCCAGGGGAAAAAATTAACCCTCTAGCAATTTCTTTAAGTTAAAAATATAATGCCATGTGCTGGTGTTATTTTATTAAATCAGAGTATGGTAGCGGAGGACAGGGGCTTTGTTGCCTCTTCTCGTGTGTCCTCAGCACCTAGATCAGTGTCCGACACGTAGTAGGTGTTCAATAAGTATTTGTTGAATGAACGAGTGAATTTCATGCTGAGCCTATAAAAGGCACACCCTTTAGTTACATAATTACATGAAGACTGTAATTAGGATTGCCAGAAGAGAAACAGAGATTGCCTTTTAATGTTTGTATATCCCTAAAAATGAGCAGGGAGCACCTAGCCATTTTTAGTATTGTTGCTTTAAACAGAACTGATTCTTCTGTTTCCAAAAAAGATCTTGTTTAAATGAATGCTCATGGGGGAAATGTCTACTTTTACTTTTAAGTAAATCATAAGGAATCCATTTAGTTTACATGATTGGTACTTTGGGTCTTTTCCACAATATGTGTGTTTGCACGTGAAATAGGGAGGGTGGTCTACCCGTGTTCTTGCAGAATTACCAATGCAGTGTGTGTCTGACATGTAAGATCTCCAGCTTGGATGCGATGTATTATCTACCTTTTTTTAGTTTTTAGGTGTATGTGCAAGTTTGCTGGCACACAATAAAGGCTCTACTAGACTTCCAGAAAGGTATCAAGTCTTCATTCTCTTAGAAATGTATTCTATTACAAAATCCTGGCACTCAAATATTTCTAATTTTTCATTCTTCTGTGATATGTACTAGGGGCATATGACAAGAGAATTATTGGCAGCAATTAAAATATATGACGGTGCCTTCCAGGCCAAGGAGAGAGATTTCATCAACAAGTATTTTGAAGCATCCACTGTTCCCAGACCTGCATAAGGCACTTTGGGAATTCCGAGTAGAGGGAAATGAAGGATCTGACGTAAGGGACCTCTTGTCAGAGGAGGAAGTAAAGCGCACGTGCACGTGCGTGCACCCACTCACGCAATTAATAAGAGAGTAATCAAAAAACAACACATGAATAATAATAATTGCAAGATGGGAAGATTAAAAGCTTATTTAGAAATCCATGAGCACAAAGTGCTCTCTGAGAGTGGGACTCATCAGGAAAAGCCCTCTGAAGTAGTGGGATTTGGGCAGAGCTTGTTAAATGCAATATTTTATGTTGCCTTTCATTCAACAAACAGTTGTGAAGTGGCTGTGTGGGCTGGGTCCCGGGCTCGCTAAAGCCTGGGATGTCTAGATGAATGAGACGAAGTTGTGCTACCAGGTCTTATTGTTCATTTTGACCCTAGCACACACTCTGTTCTGTATCACATTAGATTTTTACTTGACTTTTTCTAGATGTAGGGACTGGTGTTGGCTTTCTGGTCGCTGCAAAAGCAGGGAAAGTTAAAGGAGTAACAGGATTTTGGGGTGTCCAAAAGGAGCATGACTCAGGTCTTAGGCATATGTGGACTTCTTGAAACCAACCAATTATTTGGCCTATTGTGCTCAAAAGTATGTAGATCAGCTATTTGCCATTTTGCTTACAAAAGAGTTGCTTTATTGAACTTTCCAATTAGTTCAATATAGAGATGCAGATTTAAGTGTTCACTCCAACTTTCTTCTGATTTTTTTCAATTTCTAATACTTATGATATTGTATTCAAAGATTTTTACATTTTTTCATGGAGGAAATTTTGTGGGGTTTTTTTGTTTGTTTGTTTGCTTTTTTTTTTAGCTTTTCTTATGGCCACATTTTAAAAATAAAAATTGACGATGAAACTCACCTACCTTGCCTTTGGGACTCATGTTCTGGCTGCCACCCCTGCCTCTGACCACCTTCTGCGTGGGTTTCCTGGCTCCCCTCCCCCAACGACACCTCCTAATTACTGCCCCTCACCCTTCCTGTCTCTTTTGGTTCCATCCAAATGCTGCTGTCTCTCAAGGGTCTTTGTCTAGTTCTGCTGGTGCATCTACCTTGTATTTCCAAACTTGTATTTCATTGTTCCACATTTCAAAATCAGTATACGAAACATGGAATTTACTATTTTTTTCCCCAAACACGCTCCCTTTTCTACTCAGCTAATCTGTGTCAGTGTTACCATTCGCAACCTCCCAGCAGAAGGGTACCACACTGGCCTGGTTTCTTTCCACTTCTTTTTAAAAATTTTTATTACATTTATTGAGGTGACATTGATTAATAGGATCATATAGGCTTCGAGTGTACCTTTCTATGATACAAGAGCTGTATGTTGTACTGTGCGCCCAAGGCCAAACCATCCTCTGTCACCATATATCAGGCCCCCTCCACCTCCCACCACATCTCACCCCGTTCCCTCTGGCAACCACCACACCATTGTCTGTCTTCTTCCTCATTCTCCCTTGTAGATTCTCTCCTGCCACTCATTCCTTGAACATGAGTGTTTGCCAGGGTTCTGGCCTGGTTTCTCCTTTCTTGTCACCCCACATGTTCTCCCGACGGTGAACGTTCTCAAACCTCCATGCCCAGCCCAGGTCCCCACCTCAATGTGTCCCAAATCATATTTGCCCCTTCTCCCTAGTGCGACCCTCTCCTCACTCACTGTGTGCTTCCTTCTATATTTGGTGAATGCAAGTGTGTTCACCTGGCCATCCGCTGCCGAAATCCAGGGATTACCCTTGACTCTTTCTCCACATTACTTTCTGCGTTCGGTCAACGATACTGATTCAACCACCTTACTGTCTCAGGAGTATACGCTTTTGTGTCCACCCCTATTACCAATGCCTTCTCTCAGCCCTCATCATTTTGCATCTAGATTTCCAAGACACCATCTTAGTTGATACCCATGACAGCCCAGTTTGCAGAAGAAAAAAACTGAGGTTAGTTAGATTAAGTAACTTTTTTTGTGATGACAATTGTTGCTACCAGGATTTGAACCACAAATTATACTGCTTCTTTGCAGTAGTCCAGAAACCCACATCACATCACCTGGGGCCTTGCTAGAAATGCTGAAGCTCGAGGCCCCCCAGCCCAGTGAATCAGACTCTGCACTTACCCACATGCCTAGATGACCCCTGGGCCTGTGAAGCCGGGCTGCAGGCCGGTGTTGAATTTAATTATCTGCACTCGCACACTAGTGAGAGTAGAGCGGGTAATTAAATCCAGTACTTGCCTTCCTGTCCCTACTCTTTAATTCCCTCTCAAATGGAGTTATCGTGTTTTGAGGTGAGATTTTTCTCTTTTAAGTCAGAAGCATTTTAAACCAATGGCAATGCATCTCTCGAACACAGAGAAGTGGGGAACTGGGGTCACAGCTGTGTGACCTGGGGAATGTGTGCTCCCTCTGGGGTGCCAACTCCATGTCTGGCCATGACCTCAACTGTTTATTACCTATGTTAACAGGAAAGGGGGTAAACAAAGGTATTTCAAAAAGGCTAGCTAAGGTGGAGGGAGAACATAGCCCCCACTGTAGGTTTATTGCCCTGCCTGGTGGCTGACTCATACTCATTCATAGTCATGAAAACAGAGGTGGAGAATAACTAAGGCTCGAGCGCACAGTGAGTTGGCAATAGATGTAATCACAAGACCCAAGAATTCCTTGCTCTTATTCCCTGGCTCTAGCAACGGGACCACACACGTGAAATCATCTTTTGTACCGGTTATTGAGTCCTCCTTTACAAAAATCTTGCCCTGGGAACACTTGTCTCCATTTCTGAGGCCGTGTGCGCAGAGGAAATCATGAATGCCACCTCGCCTGCCTGTGTAGGGGAGATTTACTTTCTGTGTTTGCACTGACATCTATAGCCTGTGCTACCCTTCTTTGATGCCTCAGAACTGTATCCAAAGACTGCTATTGTCTTACTGCGTATATAAGAAAATCCTTATCTTGGCTTTACAATTAACACAGAATTGTTAACTGGCCATACTGATGAGTCTGGGGAGAGAACCAGAAGGCCGGGGAAAATGTGAATGGATTTCTTTTTTTTAAAGGCAGACTTAGTGAATTTTGTAGCACTGAATCCAATCCCATTAAAACCGGTTGTAAAAAAAAATAAGTTTCTGTGCTTCTAAGCTGCTTTTATGTGGCGGTGGCATCTCTGTGTGCAGCGCTATATGTGTGGGGTGCCTTGGTTCCAAGTCAGACTGGCGCAGAGTGGACCTCAGATCTGCTTCCTTCACTTGGGAGTCTTGGGAGAGGAACACCCGGCCACTCAGTCTCTCTCTGAGAGACACAGGCGCCTTCTTCAGATGGGGAAAAAGGAAAAGTCCAACCACACACAGTTTCATAAACACCTGCGACTCAGCGTGGGAAGCCCACGCTGCAGAAAACCAACAGCGGGAACAGTGGATGCTGCCCCAGTTTGCTAGGACAAAGGTAGGATTTACTTTTTCGGTTGTCATGAATTTTTCTTCAGTATTAAGGGAAAGGGGTTTAATGAACATTAGTTCTTAGAGACAGCAGAGGCAGATAGTGGAGGGTGGGGCCCTGTCTTCTTTATCCTCTGTCTTCCCCACCTGGCCCAGCCGCCAGGCCTCCACTGCCACCTTCCAAACCCTTATCTGTGCACTGAAGTGGCAGACTTCTTTAACCTTTGACCTAAATTGTGTCTGAACCTTCATCTTGAGGAAGCCAAGTTCTGAACATTAAGCCACTAGACTTCAAAAGCCCCTGCGTCTGTGTCCTGTTCTTTATCAAGGATCGCAATACCTTTGTCTGCCCAGCACATAAAGGGGAACTTGCTCATCCCCATTCTAGCAGTGATATGCTGGGTGAAGAAATCTCATCAGAGGAGAGTATTCATTTTGTTTATTTGCTGCTTTGTTTCTTATTTCTAGCCACAAAATAAATGTAAACATAGTGTGAGAAAGACTTCCATTTCTGTCTCCCTGAAAATACCTATGGACATCTTAGAAGTAAGTCATGTCAGTGTTTTAGGATCCAAATTTAGAAAGTCTGAAGTTAGAATAGTTTGCAATCTTTTTAGAGCAATCTGCATTTGAAACAACAATGGCCATTTAATGGACTATCCTGTATATTCCCAATCCGATTCATGGGGTACTTGGACTTAACCGAAAGTGCTCCTAGATGACGATGTGCCTCAAAGAATGTGGGGAGGGCAAAGTAAGTCTGAGAGCATTAACAGAAGACCAAAACCCAGAGGAAACCAAACGACCCAAGAAAAATTTGTAGAAGAGTAAGTTTTAATGTTTGTAACAGGGAAATGCTGACCTCAGTGCCTTGAAAAAGGAGGGACACCCAGCTGACTTAAATCAAAGTCTAAAACTAATTTTGATTTATATTTGTAACTCTTGTGACTTGTTCTTTAAAAAAATAATTTACATTAGTTTTATTTGTCCTGTCAGTTAAAGTAACTGAGGCTGCCAAAACCCTGTCATTTCTTATAACTGATTACTCCCCCTTCCCATGGCTGTCATCTGTGTCTCAAGTGCATTTGTCTTTGGAATGTTGTGCCTTTATTGCCTTTTGTGGGACCTGTCTTACTCTGGCATTTTTACTGTGCTAGACACATTGCTATATTACAGTAGGCCAAAGGTCATCTGCATAGCCATCAATTCCAAGAATGATTTTTTGGTTAATAAAACTAATTTTCTTAGCTGAGGGCTACTTGCTGTGAGAAAGATTTATATTAACCAGGTTGTATTTTCTAGAAAGTGATAGAATGCTAACTATAAAACGATCACTTATGATGCTATAGTGGTTTGTCAAAATGTTTATTTTTTAGTGTATGGGTTTTAAGTTCAACAGGAAATTTGAGGTTATATGTGAAGTGACATGATGAAGCAACTATGTGTTTTGGGAGAATGTGTAACAAGTGTTATTTTCCTCTCAGTTCAGAAAGCTCCTGGGCAGAGAGAACAGAGGTGGAGTGCTCGTTTAGAGCCAGGATTTGGAGCCACAGAGGTGTGGAATAGAAAATTGCCTTAGTCATCTGCAGTGACCTTAGACACATTAATAAATTATCTAAGCCTAGATTTTTTTCATTCATAAAATGGGCATGACAATAGTACCAGACTTTATTTGGGGGATGAAATAGTATTTGCATAAAAAGGACTTAACTCTATAAAGTGTATCAGTCAGGCTAGGCTGCTTATACTGTATAACAAACAGCCCCATAGTCTCATGGGCTTAAAACAAGTACTTCTTGTTTATGCTACATGTCCACTAGGTTAGTAGGGGGTGGGGGGATGAGGTCTGCTCAAGTTAGTCATTCAGGTATTCAGGTGATGGAGCAGCCATCATCTCAGACCTTGTTGGTCACATGCAGAAAGAAAATGAGCTCTCATGATTTCATGCCAGCAATGAAAGCCTCAGCTTAAGAGGAACAAAGTCACTTGTCTTCAACTTCACTGGCCAGAGCAGCCATATGACCCCACCTACATTCAAAGGAACCATGATGGCATAAGCTCAGGAGGCAGAGAGCTGGAAATATTTGGTAAATAGCACTAATGATTATCACAAAATATTTTATATACATACATATATGTATGTATGTACAAGTGTATATATGTAGTATGTGTGTGTGCAGAGAGGGCACTCAATTTACTCTCGTTCTAGAGGTGAAGCAAGTAGAGTTACCCCAGGAGATCAGTATCCAAGTAACGACACCCAGACAAGCCACATGTATCAGGGGCCACCCTACTGAATGCTCTAGGCAATTTAAGGAAAAGGGTGAGATCAAAAGGCCACTTAATGCATGTGGGCCCTTTTTCAAGGAAAAAGTTTCCCTAACTCTACAGGGAAGAAGCTCTTCCACCCTTAAATATCTAGTATTACCATACTAGATATTTAAAGAACAATATTATATGAACAGTCTTTCTTTTTTTCAGTAGGTCCATGTACTACACATAGAACAGTAATTGGCAAAAAAGGCAAGTTTGTATGGATGACCATCAGCCAAAAAGCCACATAGGATGTTGGGTAATAGGGCACACGACTACAGTCAGTGGGTTGGAGCTAAATCCAAGGCAGGAGTGGAACTTGGCAAGTCACTTCAACTCCCAGATCCTTAGTGTCCTCACATGCGCAGTGGGGATAACACCTGCCTCTGCAGGAGGTTTGGGTCACAGAGCACAGAGGAGACTACAAGGGAACTCGGAAGGCATGTTGCAGAATCACTGGCAAACAATAGGTGCTCAATAGTGTTCACCTGTTCATTCATTCGATCATTCAATCCACCCCGCCGAGATCACAGATCCTCTTTCTCTGACCCCTTTAGAAAACGCAACATTCTTCTTACTTCTATTCATAAGATCATTTTAAGAAGTTGAGTTTCCTGAACAAACTCTACCCTGGTGGTGTGGTGATGGGTACAGAATGGCTAAGGGCCTCCCTGGCAGGCACGGAGGCCTGGGCCACCCAGGTGTCCCTGAGCTCTTGGTCCCGGGGCAGAGTTGCATTCCCCACTCAGCTGGCGGGTCAGAACCGGTCAGGGGAGGCTCCAAATCGACAGCCCACTGTACGGCCTCCCACAGGTCTGAGCTGTTTGCCTCTCCCAGCACAGCCATGTCCTGAGTGAGACCCAGGAGCCTCCAAGAGCTGGGTGCTTGGCAGAAAGAGCCTTGGGCAGGACCTGGGTTCTGCTCCTCCCTCGGCTGCTGAGCAACTTTGTTCAGCCTGCTTAACCTTCCTGGTCCTCAGTGTCCTTTCGTGTAAAGTGTGGGATCTGAGTGAGGCTGGTGGGTTTTCAAACTTTTTTCCAGAACCAAGGGAAATCTTGTAGTCCCCAAGGTTAAAACTCATAAATAAATAAATAAATCCAGCAGAATTGCTCTGAATTCCCTGAGGGACACGATCCAAGGTCCCTTTTAACTACAAAAGTTTCTTCAGCTCTTTACATGTTTCCCTTCACCCTGGTGCCTGAAAGCTGAGAACACTCCTCTCTGCATGTAGACTCATGAGCCTTCACCAGGCCGTGAGGGGGCTCCCACATTAATCCATTGTCTCCTTCGTTGGGAATTAGTGGGTCAGCTTGCCTTCAGCCACCTAGGCAGAAGTTGAGGGAACAGAATATAGATCAAAAATATAAGGCTAGGGAACAATTGCCCCAAGCTTCTCTGAGGAGGCCTGGGGCAGAGGCAGGGGCAGAATGAGGACCGCCGCTCCCCCTCTGTGTCAGGATCACGTCAGGAGGTCTTGAGGGAGTCATGAGAGAAGTTATAACCAGAAGTTATGAGAGAGGAGGCCCCTGGGGATATCCACACACCACAATTTTGCCTGAAGCCAGCCCTTCCCTTGCCAGCAGCCCCCCAGCAGCTGGGAGCCAGTCTGAGGTAGGGGTTGCCTCACTTGTGGCAGGGAGTAGGATGGCACCAGCAAATACCAATCCTTTCTCTTCTGAGCAGGAACAGTTGTCTCCATATTCAGCTGCAACTTCCCCTCTTCTTGGCTTTCCTCAGGAAGCAGCCCGTGGAGGCGGCAGGTGGCTGGGAGCCACACGAAACAGCTGATGTTTTCCAAACACTTACTCTGGACAAGTCCTGGGCTTGGCAACGGGCACACATTATTTTAGTTCATCATTAGCGACCCTTGGAGGAGGGCAGGGGCTGTCACTCCTCCCTCCCCCTAACATCTCTAGATGAGAAGAGAAGACAAAACTCTGGGCCGTGGAACCCCCAAAAGCAAGAGGCCTGGGAGAAGAGGGGAACCAGCAAAAGGGACCAAGAAGACTCATGATAGAAAGAGTAATGGGAGGAGGGTGAGGGGCCTTTTCAAACTAAGTCCTAGGTTTCCCTATGGATGGATCAATTTAGGTTCCTTGAATCAGTCCTATAGCCATTAAATTAATGGATAGTGCCCATTTTTGAGCTAATCACTTGAAAAGGGCCTCAGAGAGGCTTACTTGTATGAAGACTCATCCATGGAACTGAAGGGGGCACAATCCCTTACAATCCCACCCAAAGGGAGAATGTCATATCAGGAAGCAGCCAGTAAAGTGAACCCATGATCCCACCACACATTCCCCAGGGGAACTGATGGTTTGCCCTCCGGCACCCCTGGAGCCTTTTGTTCATACTGATGGTTTTGTAGTTATTATGCTGTTACATGGTTGACTGTCTGTGTACTGATCTCTTTTCAGATTGTTAGCTCCTTGAAGAAGAATCATGTTTCATTCATCTTTGAACCCCAGGGCCAAGCCTAGGTAAATATTTGTTGAAGTGAGTTAAATGTGAACATGTGAAAATATGGAGATTTTTGTCTTTCTGTGGGAACTGCTAGGTGATATGAAGCCTTATAGTAAAAAGAAAAAATTTTAAACCCTTAAAATTCTTTGATCCATCTGTTATTTAACCTCACAAACCTCTACCTGGTTAAACTGCTATTGTGAAGTTATTTCTTATTAATTTTGCCTGCAAGAACAATTAGTTCTTAAGTAGCTTTAAAACAGTAAAAGATCTTTTTGGTAATTGAATATACACACAGCTACTGGTTGTGAATTCATGAAAGGTGATCAAAGAAACTGTAAGGACCTATAAATTCATAACATATACATAATATTATATATAACATATTATATATATATATATATATATATATATATATATATATATATATATATATATGAGGTCTGTCCAGAAAAACCAGGATGGTTTTCATGGCATGGAGGTAAGCTGGCAGCCAAGGAGAGTGGACTGGAATGCACATCCATGAACAATGGTGACTTCACTGTACCAGTCACTGGGTGTGGTAGATGCCCACTGAGTGAGCATGTGTGGTGTGTGGCCATCACATTAAAAATGACTGAGAGAGTAGAGCAACAAATCTGCATCAAACTTTGCACTAAGCTTGAAAATTCCACTATGGAAGTTATTTGGGTGATTAAGATGGCTGTAGCTATGGGTAACTGGTCATTGGCAGCTTCAACACAACAATGAGCTCGCTCATGCATCACGTCTCTTGCAGAGTTTTTGGTAAAACATCAATTCAGCCAGGTGACTCAGCCCCCTATAGCCCAGTTTGGTGCCCTGCAACTTCTGCCTTTTCACAAAACGAAAATCACCTTTGAAAGAAAAGAGATTTCAGACCATTGATGAGAGTCAGGAAAACACGATGGGGCAGCTGATGGCTGTTGGGGAGACTGCAAGGCCCCAAGGTGCCTACTTAGAAGGACACTGAGGTGTCATTGCCGTGTGTACAATATTTCTTTTATCTTCTTCAATAAACGTCTCTGTTTTTTTCATAGTACATAGCTGGATACTTTCTGGACAGACTAATATATATTTTCTATAATTTGAGTACAGATTAATACTCCGATGATAATGCAGTTGGCCCAAGAGAGTATAGTGTAAAAAGAAAGTAAAAGCCTTAGGAGGAAACCAAATAAGTAAGCATATACTCTGCTAGATTAGGCTTTTTTCTCCATGTTTTATGATTTTTCGTTGGACACGATTTGTCCCACAGCACATCTGAATCTCTACAGTGAACTGTATTATCACCGAGTTCTAGCTAACTCTGTGCTTGGCCACAGTTAAAGCAGCCCCAACCTTCTTAGAGGAGAATATAAAAGCCAAAATATTTTTCTGTCCAGTATTTGAGTGAGAAAAAGAATGGCAAAACGTAAAATGTAAGCATTCACAACATTATAAAGTATATCATATTCATGCAATCTATCTTTGACTTAATACTTTTTGGAGATATTTTCTATCATTCCCTCCTCTCTTGGTCATATGAGGATGTGTATGTTCTTTCACGTGCGTCTTTTTAGAAGTTTAAGCACCAATATATAACTTTTTTAAGGTACAAAAGATTCCAAAGGTTTATTCATTTGCTTGTTTGTATGATGATCCTGGTCAAATAAATTGTTGGTGTTTACAATGTCCTTTTAAAGGCATATCCTTTAGCCCTTATGGAAAGCACTGGTGATGAGGATGGAGACTTAGAGAGTCTCCATGGAGTCCGTCAGCTCAGGGTGCTTGATGACAGTTCTTGGGTTATTAAGCAAGTCACCAATTTTGTTGGCCTCTCTTTACAGTAAAATAAAAAAGAGGGTACCTCTGAAAAACCAGATAATATAATGAATAAGACGTTTGGTAAATAAGAGCAATTAAGAATCAAAAACAGCACACATCTGAAAAAACAGATACTAGAGCAGGTGAGACATTGGATAAATATGATGAAATAATGATGTAAACCTCAACCTGAATCAGCTATCCAGGATACAACTCTAAGTCAAGTGATACTTTTCTCCCTTTACTAGGTCTATCTAGACTCTTGAGAGACCATGGTAAACTCCAAAAGTCATCAAGAAGTTGACTCGAAGTGTTCTCCTGGCCGGGCTGGGGCTGGAAATGCCATGTGAGGAGCAGGGTACACTTCGTGAGCTTGTGTTCAAGGGAAGTGGACCTTTGCCCAGCACAGCTCCCTCCTCTGTCTCCCATGTGGGGACCCCGTTGGGTGGAAGTGGGGGAGCAGAGAGCTCAAATGCAGAGTGCAGAACAGATACAATGGGAGGGCACTGTTCTCCCACACAGTGTTCTCCTCGTTTGGTGGCCAGGGCTGGGGCTGCATTTTATGTTGTTATTATCCTCCACTCACTGGCAGGGCTGTCAGATCTCTTTCCCTTTGCCCTTGAAAATGACATGAAATAATTCTGTGCAAGTACATTTGAGAAAGCCAGTGCAGCAGCCTATTAATCCGCTGAGCCACTTCAGCACCTTGAATATGAGCAGAGCACAGTGGACGGCTGCGTTGGTCAGTTGGAAAGCTGTCCAGACAGGCCACGCGGAGTCATTCCATTTAAGGGATCTTTCCTTCTGTGGTCACCCAAACCTCCTCTGCCCAACAGCTCGGTGGCCTCCCTGTGGCCCATTGTAGCCATGCTTCTAGGACATGGGGTCAGTTTGGGGGACAATTGTCACCTTCTCCCTCCAGGGAGCAATTTCTCTTCGTAAGTCTTCTTTTTCCCAGCGAGCAAAGATGACCTGGAAATTTGATAGCACCAGAGTTACAAACTATACTTTCTTAAGAGAGAAATATTACTTTATAGAAACTAGCTTTTATCCTGCTGAGAAACTATACTGTGCTGTGAGGATTGTCTCTTATTAGAGCCGCGAGAGCTGAAGGAAGCATGTAGCGCGATCTTCCCCACACCAGAAAGGCTGCTGGAATCGTGTATGACCCTGAAAAGAAACTGCAGTGTTACTTAAGGGCAGAGGTGGGGAAAGACAGAAATGTCAATGTAAGCCAGTACATTCCTCGTGCAGAATGAGCTTGATACTCTTAAACACACCAGGAGAAAAGTTCTCAAGGTTTCCAAACTCCTGGGTGATGGTGGAGTTCTTGGCTCACTTCCTAGAGCATTATTAGGCATTATGAACGTCCTTTGAATGCACGCAGTCCCCTAAGAACAAAAACATTGTCATGGGGATTTTAGTATTTAATCTTCAGGGGGTATAAAGACTTTATTTGCCATTTCTCAATAAAAACAAACCTTTATCATATAGAATAGGCTAAAGAAGGTTGGGAAATAATTTTGGAACAAAAAAGGCACTCTATTCGTCAAATAGCAGTCATCGAGCACTTGCTGTCTGCCAGGCACAATAGAGGGGGCGGAGTGACTCAGTGATCCCACAAGCACGATCCCGGCCCCGGGAAACTTAGACTGCAGTGGGCAGGACAGGTGTGGAGCAAGGGTGATGAGCTCGTCGTGCCTAACAGAAACTCGGAGGTGGTGAAGGACACCTCCCTGTAGGATTCAGACATCCAGTATACTGGAAGAAACACAACATGAAAAAAATGCTCATGATTCCTTCTTTCTCCCTAAGCTCCCCTTCAGACATGTAGGAAGTCGGGCGACCCTTATTTCTTCTTGGGGAGTCCGAAGGCCTCGGTCTTTCTTATGCAACACCTTCCAGAGAACGTGCACCATGCGTGTTTTAAGATGTTGTGATTTATTTATTTAGGCTTCTCAGATGCATACTCCCAACAACATCTTCTCACAGTCTGTTTTCAGTCTATGATTTTCCTCACTATGTTCAAAAATCTATGTATAGATTTTTAAAAATCTGTGTATAGCTACAGGTCAAACTAAAATCTCTCTGTTTGTCCCACTCAGAGACATTTCTAAAGAACAATAACTGTTCATACTAGCAAACTTGGACAGTAACCATTCATACCAAAACTATGAGCATAAATATTTTTTCTTCAGCTGGAAGTCTGCGCTAATAATTTAGCTTTTTAGTTTTGTTTTAATTATGGGAATTTTCAAACATGCACAAAAGTGGAGGAGGTAGTACCCCAATGTACTCATTAAGCTTCAAGAACTTTGTCAAATTCATTTCACCAATGTAACTCCCCGCTACTACACACACACCTTTAAAAAAAATCCGGAGTATTTCACATCAAATTTCAGTCATTATATGATGTCACTCACAAATACTTCAATATTTATATCTAACAGATAAGGATATGTAAAATATAACATGCCATTATTACAACTGATAAAATTAACAAAAGCTCTTTGGTATCATGTAACATGGCCGCTAATCAAATTCCTCATTTTCTTCCACGTCCACCATCCCTTCCATGTGTATGTTCCTCTGTATTTTGATCTTCTTTCCCTGCTTCGCTGAATGCACGTAAATCTCTAGCTCTTATCCAGGTCTCTTTTATGAGTTTCAGACTCACACAGCTTATTTCCCCCTGGTGAACTCTCCTTGAATGTTACCATACACAGGTTGAAAAGTAACATTTCCCTCCCCAACTCTAAACCTTCCTTTTTTTTCTTTTAAACTTCATTTTTAGATTTTTTTTTTCTTATAAACAAAATACAGTTGTCTTGTGTATCCACTAACCTAACACTACATAATCCAAGTCAATTGCCCAATGCAGTGCCTGAAACATTTTGAGGACTCAGCAAAGTTAGCTACTATTACTAATAGAACTGGAGTTTATGCCTCCATTTGTTCATTTCAACTGTATGCAGTCAGGGGGACTCTTACCTCATTAGTACACAGAGTTGGGTTCTTGATCTTTTATGAAAGTTCAATCAAACAGCACAAGAAAGAAAGAAATGAAATCTCAGCATACATATATTCAAGTTTTAAATTTAGATTATATTCTATTAAAAAATATGGACTACAGAATTTAGAGGGGAGAATGCCAGTAGTTGGGCTATTCTTAATCATATGCTTGCTGACTCTTTGCAGTTCCTAAGATTTTGAGAAAGCTTAAAGTAAACCAACGTTAAGAAACAGGTTTTGGCATGCTTCGCAGTTGTGATTGGATTGTGCAGGGAATGGGGCATGTACTGTCTGACATACTAGGAAATGCGTTACTACTAGTATTATGTTTAAATAAGCAAAAACATTTATTTCAGCAAAGGTTTAGATCAGGGTTCCACACACTTTTTATTAAGAGTAAATAGTATATATTTTAGGTTTCACAGGACTGCCCTTGCAGTGGAAAAGCAGCCGTAGACAATACATAAATAAAGGAGCATGACTGTGTTCCAATGAAGCTTTATTTACAAAAAGATAGCAGGATGGATTTGGCCCACAGGCTGAGGTTTGCTGATTCCTGGCTTAGATGATCATTTATCAATGTCCAAAACTGAAGAATGCAGTTTTGGTGTGGATCTTCTCCTACCACAAAAATTTTAATAACCTTTGTATTCTATCTCTTTATCAATGTAATACTTTTAATTTTATGTGTCTATGAATAGTTTAGACTCTTTTCAGCTGCCATGTAAAAATGTATTAGTTCTGTTATTATAATGTTTGAAAATGTATGTAAAAGTTTTACCGTGGCTCATTAGAAATCCTCGAAGCGCTGACACAGGACTGGGCAAGCAGTGCCTTTTCCTGTAAAGGTTGAATTTCATCTCCATAGGGACCCGACTTTAAGTTTCCAAGTTTTATTAATTCCAACCCCTTTTCTTTGTTTCCCCAGCTCTAGTAGTATAGTAGTAGCTGCTTCCTGCAGTTGCTGTCTGGGAGAGCAAATAGGTTTTATTTTTACCTGCTTTTATATATATATATTTTTTTTTCTTACCTAGTTAATAATTTTGTATACCTAACAGTTCTTTGAATTAAATTTTCTCTGTTCAAATACTGATGTGGTTTTGTCTCCTCAGTGGACCCTAACAGATATATATCCTAAAATAAAATTCAATTCAGTTACTGAAAAATTACCAAATATTTTTTAAACAAGTTGGGTATGTGAATCTACTTTTTCAACTGTAAATTTTGTGAGATCTAATATTTTCAGTTAAATTAGTATCCAAGTTGTAAGAATAAAGAGACTGTTAAATATCTCATTAATAATTTTCTGGTGATTGTATGTTGAAATAATATAATTTTAAGCATATTAGGTTAAATAAAATATACTGTTAAGTTGCTCTTACCTATTCCTTTTTAATGTGGCTACTAGAAAATTTTACTTGGACTCTCACTATAACCCATGGGATAGTGCCGTTCTAGATTGTTTTCCTACATTTTTGTCATGTTTTATATGAGAATGAGAGCCCAAGGGAGGGCAAAGATTGAGAGAGGAAGAAAGGAAAACTTTTTATCTTCATTTTTATATATACCTTAAGGTTGCAATGCTGAGACTGGTTTTTAAGAATAAATTGAGTTTCTGGATTGAGCACAGGCTGCGAACCAATGTGTCACAGGTTCAATTCTCAGTCAGGGTACATGCCTGGGTTGCAAGCCATGACCCCCAGCAACCGCACATTGATATTTCTCTCTCTCTCTCTTTCTCCCTCCCTTCCCTCTCTAAAAATAAATAAATAAAATCTTAAAAAAATACTTTAATAAAAAAAGAATAAATTGTGTTTCATATTGCAAGAAGCCATCCAAATTTTCCTTTTCTACAATAATTTAATTCTATTTGACATTATTCTCAATATCTGAGTCATTGGCTAGAAATCCCTTAAATAATTTTTAATTAACTAGAGTAGTTTCTTCAAAATTATTTGACTGTGTTGTTCTTTGACAAGATATGTACTTTTTTGATTCAACATTTTTAAAAAGTATATCCTGGTTTTAAATCAACGAATCAATCAAACTAGCCTTTTCATTCCATTTAAAACCAAAGTGTTACATTGAACTTTTAATATAAACCCAAATGCATAAATGACACAAGTATTATGGTCTGTTTGGATTCATTAATATTCATCTAACTAGAGAAATAAATTTAAAGTTTTAGGTAGAAATTTAATAGCTTTTGAACATAGAATCTTGTGGCAAACATAATTTAGAGTTCCAAATGGCTAGCTATGTCACCTCACAAGTGGAATGCTTAATCATCAATATGAGGCTGTGACTGGAACTCAGCATTTCCCTCTGGAATTTGGGACTGAGATCTAGCCTTTGGAGCCTAAATATAAAACCAATAGGACTGAGCTGAACTTTGTCTTTAAGAAATATTCTTTTTGTTAGTCCATAGCTCTTTCTTTTCTTGGAAACTGCTCCCTCTCCCTCCTTTGTGGTTCTAGAAGAATTGCCAAAAAAAAAATACAGAGCTCCCAGCTCAATGTGAATTTCAGATAAACAATGAAGAATAAATAAATCGAGCATCCTAATCTACCAGAGTGTCTACCTACTTCTGGTTGCACAGCTGGGCATGTGACCCAAAACTGGCCAATCACAGCATCACTACACCCCTGTTCACACTGATTGGTCTGACACGTAAACACTGTAGGCTAATCAGAGCCTTGCCATTGATTCGATGTAGGGAGGCTGGCAGAGAGATGGTCTCGTTTCCTTTGGACTGCATGCTGCAAGGATGTGAGCCTTGGGTGGACAGCAGCCATTTTTCCCTGCCACTGAAAGGGAGCCTGCCTGTAGTGAGAGAAAAGAAGTACAAAAACGCTAGAGATGAAGACAGATGAACATCTGTTTGGAGACATTCTTGGTGTTTTGTGCCAAGGTTAGGTAGTGATTAAGTGCTCTCCCCCATCAGTATTAAACAAGCCTAACTAACTGCAAGTTCTTACTCTACAACATACATTTAAATTAAGCCAGCATATTGACCATAGTGACACTATAAACATTTATTTTCTCATCCATTTGGCTTTCTTTCTCTGGAGTTCTGCTGGGTGGGGTGATGTCACCCAGTGCAATATATCTGTGTGCGCTTGTTCTCTGACAGTAACTCTATGATATCCTTACTATGAACACGTCATCAGAGGCATTGACATGTGTTTCCATTTTTTAAGGGTGTTTAAGGATGCAATGTAAATGGATGTTGTTTTTTTAATTTCCACCTCCATTCTATTCATGTTCTAAGACTGTTCTGTCTGTCATTAGGCAGTACTTTCAAACATCAACGGCTTCTGTTTCTAGGATCCTGAAGGCGGGATGCTTCTGATACCGCCTTCAGAAACAGGAATGGTCCCTTCACTCTGGCTTTAATTCCAACAGTCAGCAGAAGTGCAGCGTCGTGAAAAAAAGTTGGAAGGCAGGACTCCCTGCTTGATCTGTGGGACCCAATGTAAAAAATATATCTATGTATCTATATCCATACCCATGTATCTATATCTGTGTATGCACATCTGGGACCTCTTTAAAGATGCTGAAGAATTTCAGGTTGGCCACAGCAGAGCATGAAAGCACAGGGTCCTTCTAAGTGTGGAGAGAGTCCTTGTAACTGCACAGGGTGCTGACCCATGAGGCTGGCCCTAACCTGAGGGACGTAGTTAATTTCTTAATACATTCATTTTCCTATGTGTAGAACGAGAGGCAACACTGGCTTTTTAGTAACAAACACTAATGAGTTATTTGTGAATTTGTGAAGCTCCAGGCACATAGTAGGTTCTCAGCTGAAGGAACTACCCTGTGACTCCATCGTATGCGGTGCCGGCATGAGACCCCTGCACTGGCCAGATGTGGACTCAGAGCCTGGCTCTGCCGCTCCCTGTGGCCAATTACCTGATGTCTCTAAACCTCAGGTTCCTCACCCATACAGAGGAGACAATAAATGCATGCACTCCTGAAAGATTATTTTGAGGATTAGGTGAAGCGATGCATTTAAAGTATTTGGCTCTGTTCCTGGCCTACGGGACTCACTAAATGCTAGCTGGTATGGCTATGTGCCAGGCCCCATGCTAAATGTTTTACATACACTATCTCATTTAATTCTTACAACACCTTGAAATTTCGATATCATTTCCTTCAGTAAATTTAAACTGGGGAGGTTAAGTGCTTTTCCAAATGTCACACTGTTACTTTGTAATGGGGCTGTAATTGAGATCCCAGGTCTCTCTAATCCTAAAACCTGTGCACTTAACCACGGTGCACATTGTCTTCAGCTGTGCAGTCTTCTTCCCATTCGCTCCCACATCCTCGATGTCTGTCTGCAGTGAGGAGGAACACAGCATACATAAGGAAATTTCTCAAAATTAATGTATTTGAGTGACCTTTGTAAGATGCCTCTCTATGCATCTGTCTGTCTGTCTGTCTGTGAGGATCTGCCTATCTGTCTTCTGAAAAGTAAAGGAAACATGGCTGACCACAAAAGCAATGACACATTTAATGACATATGAACACAAGAAAACTGGTCTGAGATTTAGAGATGCTTATCAAACATCAGCGGAGCTGGGTTTGTTTACACCCAATTACATGTTCTTCGTTTGGGTGTTTCTGAAACAATACTGTGAAGGGCCTTTTATGTTGTCTTTCCACTGAGCAATTATCATTTTTCTTTGGAATGGATGCTGCTGATTTCTTATGCGAGACAGAGTAGCACTGGTCACACCCCCGTGTGGAACCTCAACACCAAAGCAGTTCAGGTTGCAGAAGCTAAGATCAGTCTCTGCTTGTTCATTCTTTGTTTCCTAGCTAGCAGGGGCGTTGCTGTTTTATTTTGCTTCTGTCCTGGTATCGAGTTTGACATTAAGTTCAGCACCTAAAGCAAATATGGGCTGATGATTTTACTTTCGGCTTGGCAGCACTAGAACACTGGAAATATTTCTGTAGCCTTAAAAACTAACTGTAAGGCCACTGTGAAATGTTGAGATGATCAATACTTTTAAGAACTTTTTCTAGACCAGCATTTTTCTCTTGTTCTGAAATTGATTAAAATTAAAGAGACAGCAAAAGAGTTATATAGGAGAGTTAAAATAAACATGCCATTGTATTTTAAATTTGTTAAATAGCAGTCCTTTTTATTCAATGCCTCCTATAAATCTGGTACTGTACTAGGATAGGAGAGAGAGCTACACCAAAATTTATTATTGCTAAATTATAAAATAAGCATAATTGCCATTGTCCATTCACTCTCTTCCCTGTCATTGCTTTTTGGTCTTTTCCTCTCTTAGACTTTCCCCCTCCAATACCCTTCTAGGTATGTATTCTGATAGGTGTCAATAAGTGATCTGTGTTTAAGAGGCACAGCTCAATAACATTTTAGAAAAAGCGACATTAATTATAAAAGCAGATGTTACTGAGTGTGTCTAGGTGCTGGGCAGGTGCTAGGTACTTGACATTCATTACTTCATTTACTTCTCCCAGTAAACCTGTGTGGTAGGGGCTACTGCTATCCTCACTTTTGTTCAAGTCACACAACTGGTGAGGGGCAGAGTCATGATGCTAAGCCAGACAGTTTCTGTGACAAGTGGACCATAGTCACCTCCCCCCGGACCACCTGTGGACTTCTCCGAGCCATTAGTGTGCCACAGCGCCCTGTGAATCTCCAAGATGTGGATACAGTATATGTGGCTCCTTATTTATTTGTCTTACTTCCTTGTTTGTTTGTTTGTTTTTTGTGGAGGATCTCAACACATTAGAATTCTGCAGAACACATTTTGGGAAATACGGGTCAATATATGTGTGTTTTAATTAACAACTCAGAAGACCAGAATGACTTCAGGAATAATTCTAATAGTTTTTCAGAGACCCACAAGTTAAGGAAGAGAGGAGGGTGACTATGAGGCCTCCCAGTTTCCTCTGAAGTCGCACTATGTGCTCAGTAGTTCTTGTTACTGAGGAGATTGGTAGGCTTTTTGAACCTTGTTTTTCTCTTGTTAAAGAAAATAAATGTATCAGTGTAACTCTAAGGATAAGTGAAATTATATAATAAAAACACTTACAAGGTATGAAAGTAAAAAGTGGGCAGTCACGGTCATGAATTTCAGCCAAGTAGCTGAGTCCCTACTCTGTGTCAACACCTCCCTGTTCCGGGGCATCTAGAGAGTCGAATAAGATGCTGAGCCTGCTCTCAGCCTTGGAAAGATACGCTGTTCTCAAAGCCCTTTTGTTTGTAGGTAACATAATCCCACTCGAGCTCTTACAAATAAAAGACAGTGTGTTACAAATATCCAGTTTTTACAGAATCCAAGGATAGGAAAGAAAGCCGAGTGTGGTGTTCCAGCTCCTGCAAAGTGCTCAGGAAGGAAGTCTGCTCTGCCTCTGCTGGAGCCCGCAGGATCTCAGGCCTCGGTTTCTCTCCGGCATGTTCTCCCTTTGCCTGCTCTCTCTGTGGACTGGCTGAGTTTTCATCTCGCCTGTGGCAAAGCATGGCCACCACTCCCGTGTCCACATGACCTTCCTGTGCTGGTCACTAGGCTGTTCATCTCTTGATTCAAATCCACAAGATAAAGAATTTGACTGGCACCTCTGGATCAAATGTCTGACCCTGGTCGTCAGCTGTGGTCACGGGATGGGCTCCTGCCATATACGGGCGCCAAGCAGGGACCATGCTAGGAGAGGCAAGGATAGATATGTCTAGTACGATACTTAAGGAATCAAGGCCGTAAGGTTGAGAATTATTAAACAATTAATTTAACCTCTATTTTCATTTGATTATATTTTTATGGGTCTCACAGGAAACAGCATTTAGGTACATCTAGGTATATATAATGAGTATATATATGAGTATATAATGCATATGATCATCCTTTTAAATGAAAGATAAGGCTTCATGGAATTAACAGTTACTCGTCAATCTAGTACCTTCAAGGCACACTCCAGATTCAGAGCTTGTTTCAGGCTTTAAAAATATATACACCGAGGCTGTGGAGTTTAGTCCAGTACCTAAGGATACTGTGGATGAGTCTCTTTGGATTCCTGTGCCAGGTTCTCAGAAATTTGAAGTATTGGAAAGAACTTAAGAAGGGCCAACCTGAAAGGTTTTCCAAGGCCAATATCTTCAAGAACGGTTGTATGATAAGGAGATTTCCAGAAGTTGGTGCTAAGTGCGCAGGGAAGTCAAAAGGACTGGAGAGCCCAGGATTGCCTGGAGCTCCAGAATGGAAGGGGCAGCAGCAGTATTCTGAGCTGAAACCTCTGGTTGTACTTTGTTCCCCACTCACGTGCTACATTTCGTTATTACAGAGAAGTAGGCAGCATTTTCTTGCTTATGGCAGCTTTGATCCTAGTTCTTGTGTTGCATCCAAGGAGAGGCTCCGAGGTGGAAAATGGGAAAGCCAAACAGTAAGGCTGTGCTGTAGTTTTCTGGAGGAGAGAGTATTCCTCATAAAGGCTCTACCTGAAATGGACTTAAACAGTTTCCTCCATTGAGAAATAATCCTGTCCTGCTCGGCAGCCGGTGGAGTTGATAAGCTAAAAGAAGTCTGTATGCCAAAGGGATGGTGGAAGCAGTGATCCCACTTCTGGGAATATGTCCTAAGAATCCCAAAACACCGGTCAGAAAGAATATATGCATCCCCATGTTCATAGCAGCACTATTCACAATAACCAGGACATGGAAACAGCTCAAGTGCATATCAGTAGATGAATGGATAAAAAAAACTGTGGTACGTTTACACAATGGAATACTATGTGGCTGTAAAAAAGAAGGAACTCTTATCCTTTGCAATAGTATGGATGGACCTGGAGAGCATTATGCTAAGTGAAATAAGCCAGTCGGATAATGACAAATACCATATGATCTCGCTCATATGTGGACTCTAGTGAACAAAATAAACTGGCAAAATAAAGCTAGAGGCATGGATACACGGAACAGACTGACAGATCTCGGGAGTAGGGAGTTGGGCTAGAAGAGATTAACCGAAGAACATTTACGCATAGCCCATGGACACAGACAACAGTGGGGTGAAGGCCAGGAGTGGAGTGGGGGCTGGGTGGCAGGGAGAAAATGGAAGACATTTGTAATCATGTCAATAATTAAAAAAAAAAACAGAAAGAGAAGCAGTAGCAAGGGATTTTTTTTGCTGTTAAGGCAGCAAACTTTTGTAGATTATATAACCATGCATAGAGCAGCTCACAGAGGGAGTCAGTGAAGCCCCGTCACCTCTAGACAACTTCAGGCAGCACCCCAGTGAAGACTCCAGCCGCTCACCTGGGACAGCGTGGGACCCAAGAAGAGGATGACTCGGGTCAGGACAGAAAAGGACAAAGCAGGTGAGAACCGGAAAAACACTGGAGCAGGGCCCAGTCGTGTGTGGCTACAGATCCACATTCTAGGGAAGGAGAATTGGTGTTGAAATGAGACATCTAAGCTCATTGTAATTCTATATAAAAATACCCTATTGTGTTATTCCAATATATTCTGATATTTTATTTGTAAGTGAACCTCACTCATATTTCATAGCAGTAGAACATCTAGACTGGCATAGCTTAAAAGGGGCCTCCTATCAGAAATGAAATTATGTAAACTGATTAGAAGAAGGACTACAACTCCGGAGCTGAGGCACGGCTAAGGAGAGTCATTAAAATGACAGCACAGTAGATAAGACTGCTCATTCGTGCAACGAAAGAATGAAGGATAGGAAGGGAATCCCCACTTAGGATTCCAAAGGTCCCATCAGGAAGCGTGGTAACCTAAAAAGTACACATATCACTTACTTTATAAACATTTAGATGGCATTTTTATATGTCAGGCCCTCTTAGTGATGGTTCACATGTATCAATTTATTTAATTCTTATATCAACAATGTAAGTTAGATGATGTCATTATACTATTTTACAGATTAAACAACCTGTAGCAAAAAGTGGCTCAGTAATGTGCTGGAGACCACGTGGTTAGTCAGTAGCAGAGCCGTGATTTCAGTGTCTTCGGCCCGACTTCAGAGCACACGTCTTTCGGTTTCACTTCACCCGGAAAGCCAGTTCTCTGTCTTCCTCCAGGTCTTTCTTTCTCTGAACCTCAGACATTGGAGGAAGTCTACCAGAGTTTGTCCTAGACAAATAACCAAGCATCAAGATGAGGAAAAAAAGTGAGAACCCTTTTCTCAGGGAGTTTACATACTAGTGAGGGAACTAGACCTAAGTAAGTAAACATACAGTGTGTTGGATGGTGACAAGTGCTGTGAAAATGCATAAAATACAGTAAGACACTAAGACTGATAAGCAAATAGTATTGCACTAGAGAGACTTCACATTGGAGCAGAGCCTTAACGACACATATTCTCACCAGTTTATTCCTAATAAACAGTTCCCTTAAGAGACCATATCTTAGACTTATCATTCTTAGGATGTCAATTGTCCCCACATTGATTTATAGACTCAAAACAATAGCAACTGGGCAGTCTTATAAAAATCGGCAAGCTGATCTTAAAATGCATAAGAAAATGCAAGTGTTTTGAAATAGCCAAAACAATTTTTAAAAAAGCAAAATGGGAGTATATTACCACCTGATTTCAGATTACTGTAAAATTGCAAAGGTCAGTTCAGTGTGGTATTGATGCAAGTTTGCACACATAGATCAGCAGAACAAAATGGAGAGCCAGAAATTGTCCCACACATGTATGGTTAATTGATGTTTCAACAAAGATGCCAGGAAAATTTAGTAGGGAAGGGAGAAGTCTTTTCTAACAAAGAACAAAGAGCAATTGAATATCTGTATGGAGAAAAAATAAACATAGACTTTTTTATCTTAAGCCATGCACTAAAATTAACCCAAGTTGGACCGCCTCCTCAAATGTAAAAAGCAAAACTTTAAAACTTCTAAAACAATATACAGGAGAAAAAAATCTTTGCAACTTGGAATAGGTGAATATTTCTCAGCAACAAAAAGGCACAAAATATAAAACAGAGAATTAATACGTTGCAGTTTATCAAAATTTAAAAAAAAATTTGTTCTTCAAAGTATACCATTAAATATACAAAACGGTAAATAACAGCATATTCACTAGATGGATAAATCAATAGATTAGGTATAGGTAGATAGACAGATCCATCTGACAAAAGACTTGTATCCAAGACACATAAAGAACTCTTGCAAGTTAATTAAAATGTTTTTCAATGGGCAAAAATTTGAGCAAACATTTTACAAAACTACATATAAGAATGGCGAGAAAGCGTGTCGTCATCCTAGGGAAGTACGAATTAAACTGCAGTGAGATCTGACAACGCACTCACTGGAGCGGCCAGAATGAAAAAGACTGACAACATCCAGTGCTGGAGAGAACACGGGCACCTGGAACTGTCTTGCACTGTGGGTGGGAATGTAAAACACTATAATCATTTTAGAAAATTTTAGCAGTTTTTTTTAAGTTAAGCATATACCTACCACATAACCCAACTATTCCACTACTAGGAGTTTACCCAAAAGTAATGAAACATATGTCCACATAAAGACTTTAATGTGGGCCCTGGCTGGTGTAGCTCAGTGGATTGAGCTCGGGCTGAGAACCAAAGTGTCGCAGGTTCGATTCCCAGTCAGGACACATGCCTGGGTTGCAGGCCATGACCCCCAGCAACCGCACATTGATGTCTCTCTGTCTCTCTCTCTCTCTCTCTCTCTCTGTCTCTGTCTCTCTCTCTCTCTCTTTCTCTCCCCCTCCCCTCCCTCTCTAAAAAAAAAATTTAAAAGAAAAGCTCATTGGAGTGAGGGTCAAGGCTTTAAAAAAAAAAGACTTTAATGTGGATGTTTGTTGCATCTCTCTTTACAACAGCCAAAAAAATGAAAGCAATCCTAATGCCCATTAATTGGGGCATGGGTAAACAAAATGTGGTATATCCAAGCAGTGGAATCCTGTTTAGTAAGAGAAAGAAATGAGTTACTGATATACACAAAAAAATGCGTGGATCCAAAAATCTTTATGCTGAGTCAGAGAAGCCAGACCCAAACATGTTTATAATGTACAATTCCATTTCTATGAAAGTCTGGAAAACAAAAGCTATGTTATAGTGACACACAAAATAACCCGTGGTTGCCCCGGGATGAGGGGTCGACAAAGGGATCAATCATGCAGGGCAACGTTTGACGAACGCAAGGAAACGTTCGAGAGTGATGGACATATTCCGCATTTTGCTTGTGGTGGTGGTTTCACAGGTATGCACACCTGTCAGGTCGTTGACCTGTACACGTCAAATGTGTGCCATGTATTGTCTGTAAATTATTCCTCAATACACTTGAAAAAATAGAAGTACTATTTGGTTCTTTTTCTAAACTGTCTTGTCATTTTTGATAGTCTCTTATTGTTGATTCGTTTTAATAATTCCAACTTTAATTTTCAAAAACAGTATGCTTGTGTTTATTTTGTGTTCTATATCTGATAAATTCTGATCAGTTGGTCCTAGAAGATCCAAGGTTGTCGTTTATTGTTTCCACTGACTCTCCTTTATAGGGGATTATTTTCTTGTGTGATTGGTGATCTTTGACTGGAAGTTTATATTTCATTAATCTTAATCCCTTGGAAACCTGGGGGTCTGACCTGATGATGCTGCACTCCAGACAGGATTTGGGTTTGCGTCTGCAGGGAGCCATGGTACTCCTGAGCTGAGAACGTACCAGCTTCTTTCCAGGTTTTCTGGCTTAATGGTGGGACTCGGGGCCAGCCACTGACTTTGTCTCCAGCCCGAAGTTGAGCCCACCACAGCCCTGCTCTCAGAGAAACCTGACATGCTCTTTCTACCAAATTGCTCCAGTCCTGATTCATGGATTCCTCCCTTCCCCAACACCCAGAAGTTTCCCCTACTCCCTGCAAGCTCAGCTACAGGACATAAAGGATATTGCGTGTGATAAGTTGTTTTGCAGCCAAAGGGATCTGTTGTACTGCTGGAAGAACACCAGTGTGTATGCTCATTTTTTTTTAAGTCTCAGAGTAAAGGGAAATAGCCCTAAATAATAAAATCATAGTCTTAGCCTTGGAAGGGTTTTGACCTAAAAATAGGTGTGATAATATGTATCATATCCCCAAACCCAGGATCTTTTTCTAAATCTGATTATGGGCAGCAAAGCTAAGTGCTAGTTACACATAGCTATCTATTTTGCGCTAGACAGAAGCGTTTGGGGCAGAGATGACAAAACAACTCGATAGAGAACATTGCTGAGAACAACTGAATCCTGTGAAAATCCAAGCTTCACATGTAACCTCATCAATCACGACTTAGACTGTGACTATGGCTTTCAGTGTTGTGAATATTTTTTTCCTCTAAATTTTTACCCAGGCTATATTTTATTGGTCCTTAGGAATTAAATTATAGTAATTTTAATTATTTGAATATTGAATATGCATTCTATTTTTGAATGTAATAGACTCCTTCAAATGACTAGCTCATCCATGAGGGTTTTTGAGGCTGATAGTGATGGAGAGCTGTGTCTAATTCGTGATTCCCAGTCCCGTCTCTCTTTACATGAGAAATGGTATAAAAAGTTCATTGAATGTTTAATGAGCATGCAGGCTGAGTCTTAAATCTGAAGGGGAACCCAACACTGCTTTTAATTGCATCTAACTCAGGGTAATAAAAGAATACTTTTGGACTAGCACAGGGTAAAAGATTTTTATTAGTGTTATTTGTAATAATAATATAATCATTTATTAAGCACCCATCGTGTGCAAGAAGCTGAAGAAACATTTTCTTCTTTCTGATTAACACACCGCCGCAGTGGAGGATGGTTGTGGTTTATTGTTCTGGTTTATGATCTTGGTCTGAATTCAGAATAAAGCGGCAGCGTGCCAGCCTCAGAACCTCCTGTACTTTCCTTGTAAACTGGATGGTTAACAGGGATGTGGGGCCATATTTTTTTCTTAGTTTGAAGTGTGTAACTAACCTGCTCAAAAACATTGCTTTGGTTAGCCAATCAGGAAACAGAAATTAAGGGACTGGCTCGTCCTGCTCTATTTTACTGAATGAACTTGACTGAATCACTGGGAGACCAAATTCTTCCTGGTTACAGTTCGTATCACATACAAATGATGAGAGGCACAGCCAAATCCTTACAAGCCTCCTCGAGCTTTGAACTAAACTTTCGGATGTGACAGGGCCTGGCAAGGATGGAAATACCTCCCCTGAAATTTTTGCTCATGTTTTCTAAATTCCCTTTCAGATAAGGGCAGTGAGTTTGCTAGAGTGGGAAGTGCTGACAGACGAAGTGTCGGCGCCTACAAAATTCTTCCTGGCACTCTAATTATCCTTTCCTTCTCTACTTCAGTATCACATGTAGCCATGTGTAGAATCATAAAATAATTATGCAGTGTACAAGCTTTCTGGGAGCATGTACCACTGTTTTCCTAATTCTTTATCTCTCCCATTGATCGTGGCGTGTGTGCATTGATCCAAGTCGGCCATCTGGTTAGGCAAGATAAGCGTGCTAGTGTCTTTGCATTGCACTGTCACTAGGGGAGGGGGCACATTTTGGCTGTAGGGAATTACGGGGGCAGGATTAGCCCTCTTCCTATGAGGAAACTGAATTTTAAATGCAGCGTTGCAGCTGCATGGACCATGTTGCTAACTTCTGTTTTTGCCATGAACTGGGTAGATTTTTCTTCTTGTTCATATTGTCTCCAAAGGTATAGCCTTGTATTAAATGGGGGGAGGGGGTGGGATTGGAGACAAGATTCATTTTTAGCACATGTTAGACTTGTAAGTGACTGATACATTACAGGATTTCTAAATGGTGAAACTGCTTTCAAATGACTACAAAAGGCTGCTGGATAAAAAGCATTTTAAACCGAGACTCTTTGGGCACCCCCCCTACACACACACACACACACACACACACACAGCCCCCAAACAGAATTATTTTAAGAAGGCGAAGAAATATTTGTATTTGCATTTGCAAAAGAAAAATAAAAAAGACATTGAAAAAAATGATGCGTGTATCATCGCAGAAGGAATTACTGCAGGGAACCCAGAACAGGGGCTGCGGGACAGCCTCTCCGTTTGTTTATCTCCCTCTTTCACATATTGAAATTAATGTTTGCCCCAAGTTTATGACCGCTGGGACCGCCTGAATGCGCTCTTTAATTCAAAGAGACTTTTCTGCAGCCCAGTTGGCCACTGTTGTTTTTAAAATTTGATTGCAGCCATTGTTGTCTCATATTTTGCAAATGTGTGGAAGACTCAAAAGCTTTTCCTCTAAAATTGAACAATTCTGTCAAAAAGATTAGTTCTATTTTGTCTGCTGGGTGCTGACTATTCATGAATGTAAAGAGAGAGGGCTTGGGTATCATACTAAGTTGCTAAGGTGTCTGGATTTCGGCTATTGACTTGAGGATACCCAACCGCAGCCCACAAAAGAGCAGCCAGAAGGAGAGGGGAGAGCGGCCTGCCATGTGTTTGAGCTATACCTTCTTTAGCTGCCCATTTATTTCTTTTGTTGCCAGAACTTTTATTGTCATACAGTTGAAAAAAAAAAATGTTAGACACAAGCTTTAGGCAGCACCAAGCAGAAAAAGGGATTAGCATATCACTAGGATCATCTTACACTGAACCAAATTCTTTTCAGGATGTATAATTAGCGAATACAGTCTTTTTTTTTTTTTTTTTTTTTTTGCGCCCATGGACAGAAAAAGTGAGTTCAGATCTTTGGCTAGAATATTGGAGGAAATAAAAGAGAGTTGCCAATTTTAGACAGATATATACATAGTAACTGCTTGCGGAGCCTTTGCAATGCCTTCCAGAAATGTGTCTGGTTGAATGGGAAAACTTACTATGAATTCCTGTCATTGTCTCAGGTTTTCTAAAAGGACCATCTCGTGTAGTTGAACAAGTTCAAAATTTTAGACCAGTGAAATCAGATTCAGGATTAAATGAACGCAGAGCTTCTCTGAACGGGGGAAGGAAAGGGGAACGTGTGCTTTTCACACGATGACAGTTTACTCTGCACAAGGCACTTGGACTGTAATTTAAAATGTAATTGGGAAACCGAAGGCAGTAAAACATACATTTTGGGGTCTCTTAGTGAATAATTCTGTGGGGCTTGCTTAAAGCAGTCCAAAACTTCCCTTACAATTCTTGGGTGATAAAAACACTGATTTGAGAGTAAGAAAATGGAAGTCTTGGGTCGCATCCCTTTCATCCTCTCTCTCTCCCCTTCTCTCCAAGTCGTGTGGTTAAGCAGTTTCACACTCAGCACAGAGGTAAAAGCAGATTCGTCCAAGTAACTCCTATTTGACTGGGCGGGTATCTAGGTATATTTCCAGATATATAGGCTTTTGAAGAAGTACATATAGGCTGGAAGGGAAAAGAACCTCTTTCCAAAAGCGTGTTTTTAAGAATTAGCAAAATATTCATGAGAAGTAAAAGTGCTAATCTGCATGTATCTCACTTTAAATTTGTTGAGATAGCTGACATTTTTGTTTAACAGACGAGGTTATGTGGATGTGTATTCATCCAGAGTCTTGGTTTTGAATAGTTAATATCCCTTTTTTTTTTACTCCCCTGTGGGTTGCATCATTTTGTCCAACTGCCTGCCCAAATAAAACACCCACAAAATATACCCCCCTGAGTCTTGATTCTGGTTCAACTTCATTTTATATTTTCTGTGGACACTCCTAGCTTATCTTTGTGGCAATTTTTTAAATTGGCTCATTTTAACTAATAACAAAAGGCCATGGACAGCTAGGTCCACAGAAAGCAATTTTTTCAAGTTTCACAGCCCTTAAGATACTGGGGGGAAATGTTCGCTGAGCTTTTCCTCCGAATTAGAGACCTCAGCTCTGGCTCTTTATTTTCATATTTCTTCTGGCTTAGAATTTTTGGTCAAATGTCTCTGTCTTGGCTAGAAATACACCGTGGATATAGATAGCACAGGGGGCTCAATTGTGTTGTCTTCGTTTAAGGAAAATCACTTTAGTTTGCATCGGTTATGTCTCCATGGAGGGCTGTGTGTGGAATTAGCAACATGGCAGGAAAGGATAAAAACAAAATTACTGTAAAACATGTGAATGAAAGACGTAGTTATTTAACTATTTTTTTCACTGATCATAATGATACTTTTAAAAATCACTTTTCTATTTCAGTATTTGTAATTTTTAATAATTTGTAATATCTATATTTTTCTCTCCCACCCACATGTGGGCAGAAATGTCAGTGGCTACAAGAAGCTAGCCAGATACACGGTTGTTTTAATTTGAGACAGTTTTACGTCCCCGCCACTTCTGGCAAATTTCTAAAGACACAGTTTAATCAAACTTGTGATATGCTATCCTCGAATCATTGGCTGTTTTATTATTCACAGAAATTTCTTGGTCTTCCACCTGCTTAGAGCACGCCACCCAGATCCTTCTCTTGTGCACTGACACAGATCAGAGACTTTCGGGGCACCTGCTCTCGGGAACTGGATCTTAGCAGTTTAGAAATAAGAATTTGATGTTTAAATCCAGAAGTGAAATTGTTGAATTCAGAGAAATATAATGTCAAACAAACAGAATACCCACTGCTAGGTAACTTGGAGTCTTTCGTTTGTTTGTTTTGTTTTTTTAATGACTTGAAAGCAAAAGCATTGAGCTGTGGACGTCTTTGTGTAAAGCAACATTTAGGTTATTCTGAACCCTGGAGCGGCGTGACGTCAGCAGTGAGTGAGGGAAGGAAGAGTGTGGCCCAGAGCGAAAACTCGGGGCAGGACAGAAGGTCCACAGGGGCAACAAAGTGGAGGGGAAGGTGAGAGTGGAGGGTGGTGACCAACTTTCTGTTTTAGGTTTTGAGAACACCAAAACCAGAAACAGCTAGAATATCTGTCTAAGTATTGGCTTCGAGCCTTAAAAAACGTAATTTGTGATTAATCAACATATACTGATTGCTAATCCTAACAGAATCTTTAATATTTTTGAGCTCATCAATGTATCAGTAGCAGTGTGATTTTTATACAGAATACTGCATGTACACTTTACACTGTGTGCATAATGTTAGCATATTATTCAAATTAACCTATTTGACCTTTCTATGACATACCAATCATGTTTCTTTTAAAGTTTAAGCTCCATAATGGCAGGAGCTGCCTCATAGAACATGTCATCAAGTCAGCACAACAATTCATTCAATGCCCTGAGCTAAGTAAGTTTGGATTACTATGATCAGTAAGCTTTCAGAGACATAAATCAGGTCCTCCAAAATGTGGGTGTGTTAAATATGACTCTGCCCTAACAAATCACCTGCCTCCTCTTAGGAAAGAACAAAGAGTCTTAACATTTTAAACTTATAATAATGCTGTAGTTCTCATTTTTAAAATATTTATTCATTTTAATGTATGCAACTAGGGTGTTTTGAATTGTTTTTGTGGCTACAGTATACATTTTTAAAAATTTTTCTAAATGGATTATTTATGCTGTATTACTAAACCAGCTGGCTTTTTTGACACTGTGTAAGTATACAGCTATCAGGAAGAGACTTTCTGCTCTTGCAAGTAGGAACTGTTATGGAGATAAGCACAGGCACATTTTTGATGACTTTATGACGTGATCAGAATGTAGTTCCCTATATGCATAGCTCTAAAGGCAGGTGTTACAGTTAATGTTCCCCTCTCCTCAAAAAAAGATAATATTATGAGTCATTTGTGTCTAGCATGTTCCTGTATGTTTTACTGATTCATCTATAATGTGAAAACAAGAGGCTATTTCTATAGGTAGTATTTACTGAGCTCTAACCAAGGTCTAGGCATTATTCTAAGGGCTTTACCATGGCCATCTCTTCAAGCCCTCTGAACCCTATGGAATGCTATTATTATTATACCATTTCTATAGATGCGGAAACTGAGATTCAAGGAGGTCAAGTAACATACTCAAGACCATGTGGTGGTCTGTGGTATGTGGTGAAGCTGGAGCTAAACCAAGTTCATCTGACCAAAGTCTGTGTTAACCACCCTACACTGGACTTTTACACATTCAACAGATCTGAAAGTATTAAATTAGATCTAGGCTTACTGGGGTATTACAGCAGGATATGCCCAAGGAAACAGAGAAAGATACAGACAGAGTCAACAGGACTAGCAATATAGACAGCAATTGTCGTAAGACCCTAAACTCCTTGTCAAGAGTTTTAATCCAGACTCTAGATGCACAGGGTGTGAGAGCTGGAAAGGAGTCAATAGTTTTTTTATGTGAAACCCTTTTATTTTACCAATAAGGAAACTGAGGCCCAGGCAGGTGAAATGACTTCCACTGTCAGAGTTAAAATCAGAACAAGAACTCCCGGTTCTCTCAATCCGAACCAGGACTCTTCCCAGAATTCAAAGTGAAGCTACTCCAGGGTTGTTTGGGAAACAGCAAAGTGGGCAAAAAGATATGTGTGAAGGTCATGCCCACTCCTGCTGGTAAGCACAGAAATGGCTGAAATGTCTTAAAGCTGTGAAGGCAAGTGTCCATAAGATTGAATTGCTAACACAGTTGATATGAACAGTAGAGGAAAAAGAAGGCTTCACATTTAATTTTAAGGCAATGGTGAAACTGGGAAGTAAGGCAAAGACAGAAAATAAATTTTTGAATATTAGCATACTTGCCTACAATTGGAAAATGGCTGTGTAAGCGGAGATGCCTGTTGCCATTCGGAAGTCTGGAAGCAGAAGACGAGAGAAGATCTAGGCCAGAGATGGAGAGCTGAGTGTCGGCAGCACAGAAGCAGGAGCATCAGGGGGTCCGATTAATCTTACATACACGCATACACATACATCTGTACGCACACAAATGCACACACACAAATGCACACATCTTCCTTATTTTCCTTTTTTACTTCTTGCCACAAGACGTCTTTTAGGGATAGGAAGGTACTATCTCTATTCTAACTGAGGTTCTCAGTCATACTGGTAGAAATACATTTGGTCTGGAAAAACCTTCCTAACCCTTCCACTGGAATAGGTGAAGCCACGGAACAGAGTATGACGAAACAGAAGGCAGAGCTTTGCAGAGAAGTCATATGTTTCTTTTTCCATTTTGTAAGTTCTCATCACTATTTTTCAAAGTCATATTTTCTAAATTAATGGGAGTCGTAGGATATTTATTTAAGCAATGTTTTGTACCAGCATTCACAAAACCTTTAACTAAATTAGATCTTGTTCAAATAAAGAAGGTTAATTGCAGTGTACATTTTTCCCTCATGCTGTCTATTTTAATTATTACAAAGCTTGTCAAGGCAAATGACTGTGTGGCATTTTTTTTTTTGCAAAAGATACACCTGAATTATAAAATGTTTAGATCAGCTTTGTATCCATGTGTATGTGGCTTCCTCTCCCAGCCATGTCAAACTGACTTTGACATCAATTTTCATTGCAGTACTGTTCACAACAGCTGAAAGATAGAAACATCATGTCAGTACCCCATTTTTCAACAGACAAATGGATGCACAAAATTTGGTGTACATATACAATGAAATATTACTCAGCTATAAAAAGGAATGAAGTTCAGGTACATGCTACAACATGGATAAACCATGAAACACTATTGCCTAGTGAAATAAGCCAGTAACAACAGGACATGCATTATATGATTCCACCTATATGAAATATATAAAATAGGCAAATCCTTAAAGATGGAAAAGTAGATCAGAGGTTGCCAGGGACTGAGAGCAGAGGGGGGTTTGCTCAATGGTTACAGAGTTCTGCTCAGGGTGATTAAAATGTGTTGAAACAGATAGTGGTGATGGTTTTATAACATTGTGAATGTACTTTTTATTGAATTTATTGGGGTGACATCAGTTAATAAAATTATATAGGTCTCAGGTGTACAATTCTATAGTACATCATCTGTGTATTGTATTGTGTGTTCACCACCCCAAGTCAAGTCTCCTTCCTTCGCCATTTATATCCCCCTCTACCCTCTTCTATCTTCCCCACTCCCCTTACTTAAGTTTCTTTTTAAAGAAATTGGAAAATATTAAGAAAGTTCCATGGAGGTCACTCAAATGACAATTAATGAACAGGCACAATTATCTTCTGACTAGTGTGTGGCTTAGGGATTTTTTTAAATTTTTTTATTTATGGCACCATCTAAAAATGTGGGAATGCCAGCCCAAGCAGAAGCAGGCACAGTATTATTTGACACATTTCTATTTATATTTAAATAACCATTTGCATGAAATTATGCACAAATCATGGAATAATTCCTAGCAGAAATTACTGTTTAGAAAATAAATAAAAAAATCTGAGCCATGGTGTGCTTTTCATATTAAATTGCCCATTTCCAGAGCATCACATGCATCTGCACAATGTACAGATGCAGCGGTGCGGGCCAATACAAATTGCTCGCAGCGTTAATGAAGATGGATGGCAGAGGCTGAAAAACATTCATTTGCAAGCAAGGGAGGAAGAGTGAGGAGCACTGTTCACAATCTTTACCTTAATTTTTTCTTTTGCCTTGATAATATCCAACCAAATGATGGCGACTTTAATAATAGAGCCCTTGGGAAGGCTTTGTGATGAATTTTCATTTTCAGTCTTGAATATGGCCTATTTTTTTTCATTTGGGGTGAAAATTGTGCATTGTGAAGTTTGGAGGTTTATGGCTAAGCTGGGAAAAAGGAGACTTACTATTTGAAGAGTGATAAACAAGGTAGAGTGGCTACAAAATTTAAATAACTTTAAAATTGAAAAAAAAAAAAAGACTTCCTCCTGAAGTGACTCCCTTTCCAAAGGAAGATGGACCATCCCTCCACCCCTATCCCCAGCCCAGATAACCCATCCAGTCTTCTGGAAGCTCCTCAGCCAAGGAGCACCTGTAGTTGAGTCTATGAAGAGCAGGGCATGCTTATAGGACAGGAAAGTCTATGCTAAGGCTATAATGTTGGGACCTCTCTCGGCCCATTATAGCCCATCACCTTTTGCCTAAATTGCCTGAAGTTAGGGATTGGACATATGTGGAGTATCAGGAGGGGGGGCACACCTTACCAACCAGTGAAGGAAGGTAAGCTGGGGATGATTTGAGGCTTGCCACGGATCCACCTCTACCATCCCCACCAACTCCCTCCCACCGCCTCCACATCCAGTATCAATCCTTGGTTAGCCAGGACACCTTGATATCTCTGGCCAGCTCTGGAACATCCCTTTCCTTTGCTACCATTGTTGCAAAATGGTAGTATCTCCATTTTGCAACATACCTCAGGAGAGTGAAATAAAGGCACAGAGCCACTCAATCAGATATATTAAAAGGCTTCCATTCTTGGGCTCTAGGATAATTTCTTCCCCTTGAGTTCTCCTTCTTCAACAACCCACTTTTGCTAATTTGTTTGTTCAATGAATATTTATTGAGATTAGTCCATGCTGGATACTGAAAATAGCACTGTGGACAAGAGAAATAGACACTGACAATCAAAGAGGACAGACCAATGAATGGCACAGGATGCTAAAGGTGAACATACAAGGGGCACAGGACCCAAGCTAGGGAGGGCTCCCTTGGAGGAAAGAATCTCTAAGCTGAGACTTGAGTTGATTGAACACCAACCTTGTGCAAGATACCAGATCCTGAGGGTGAAAACAGCTATGAGTTGGTCTCACCAGCAGGAGGAAAGGTACAAATAATAATAAGCCACTGTATTAGGACAAAAAGCTCTTAGGTATAGGGATCAATTCCATTTTGGAAGATAAAGAAAACCTTATGAACAAAATGGCATGCAAAGTTAAGACTTAAAGAATGATCGTACAAGAATTCAGATGCAGAATCAAGAGCCAGGCAGTCCAGGCAAAGGTCACACAAGCAAGGCTGCAGAGATGGATGAGAAACCCTGAGACGTGTTTAAGGAACAGAAGTTATTGTGCTTGGCTGGGCTGTGGGAGGACTAAGAGGACACATGTTGAAGGGCCTTGGAGAAATGCGCCATGTCCCTTGGAGGACTGGCTGAGAGAGACAGTGGAGGCAGTGCCCTGTGAGCAGTGCACCACTAGCCTTCCTTCCCTGCTGTCCCTGGAAGGGGAATGTGGTATGTGTGGCCAGGGAACAGGTGGGGCTTAGGTCCCACTGTGCCTACAACTAGGGGCTGGACCACTGGAGTCACTCACAAGTCCTCTGCCCAGGAACCAGTGTTCCTCATTAAGCCCTGAGGCACTTGCTTAATAAGATCTCATTGCAGAAGAGTATGAAGGATGCATTGGGTGCCCTTTCTGTTCCAGCCTCTGTACAGAGATGAAGAGATGCCTGTAGACGCCACCCTCATAGAGCTGATGTTCAGTGAGGGGATTGCTGTAACCTTTAAGAAGCTATTTACAGCATAATATCGGAATTGCTCAAAGGAGATTTTTTACAAGGTGTGAAAGGGGCATGGAAAACTCATGGGAGTGGTGGTGGAAAGGATCAAGAAAAGGAGGCATCTTTTTTTGCTGAGGCTTGAAGGCTGAAGAAAACTTTTTGAGTCTACTAGAATATTCCTGATAGAGAAACAACATATCATGAAGCCTTGCCAGAATATAGTACGGTCATGAAATGCATACATACATACACAGTGGTCTCCTCAGAATGGCTGTGGTATAGAGTGTGTGGTGAGGTGGTACTGAATGGAATGTCAGAAGCCAACCTTAAATCTCCCTATATGTTAGGACATTTAGATTTTAGACTACAAAAATTCTTGAGCAGGCAGTAATGTGATAGAAGGGGGAGAGGATGGAGGCAGGGAGATCAGCTATTATGATAATCTATCACCTAGACTAGTTCCTCAAGGGGCCATGACTACCAACAGTAGCCATTCAGTAAACAGTTGATGAACTGAATTAAACTGAATTATTCTAGTGTGGTGGTAAGTCCAGATGGAGAGAAGAGCCCTGGCTGGCATAGCTCAGTGGATTGAGTGTGGGCTTGCGAACCAAAAAGTGGCTGGTTCCATTCCCAGTCAGAGCACATTGCCTGGGTTGCAGGCCAGGTCCCCGGTGGGGGATGTACAAGAGGCACCACACATTGATATTTCTCTCCCTCTACTTCTCCCTCCCTTTCCTTCTCTCTAAAAATAAATTTAAAAAAAAGATGGAGAGAAGAAAATGGAGAAAAAGCTACTCAGAGATAAAATGGATAAGATTTTGGATTTAAATGCATGAGCGAAAGAACGGAGAATGGAAAGTCCAAGGTTATCCCAAGGTGTCCAGCTTTGTATGAATGGTGGTGTCACCACAAGATAATGACTGGGAGAGGGGAAGCAGCTTTGTGCAAGAAAGAGTCCAATCTTGAACATGTTCCATCTGAGGTGAGAAATGGAATAAGGGTGGGGGCTCAGAAGATCTGGCTTGAGATGTAGATTTGGAAGTCCCAGGTTTATAGTGCTGGTTGGAGCTATGGACATGGTTAAAATTGCCCAAGGAGAGTGGATAAAGTCCAGGAAAACAATATTTAATGGGTGGCTTCTGAGAAGGAGCAGCCTAGTTTCAGAAATGGGGGACTCTGGAGGGACCAAAGACAACTGTGAAGATAACTTGAGATTCTAGCCACAAGACTTACGGTTGACATCCACAGACTTTAAGACACAACAGTGTTAACTGGGTAAAACCACAGATCTTAGAATGTTAACTATTTCCCCAAAATTAAAATTAATGAAATATGGAAATAAGCTATAGCCATATTTCAGAATTTATGGGCTCCTATACATTAAGAGTTAGGATTCTGCTTAGTCTTGTGCCCTCTCGTCCCAGGCCACACCAAAATACATACAGTTCCCCAATACACTATATCTCTGGGTATTTGCATTTTGTTTGTTACCCTGGATGCCCCTTTCCTCATCCTGCATCCCTACAGCCCCATTTGCTTAGTAGTCGACATTCGCTCTCCAAAGCCCATCGAAAGCACTCTCTCCTTTGAGCAGCCTTCATCCCTAACCCCCAGCCCACCCCACTCCGAGATGACTCAGGTGCCTCTCCTCTGGGCTTTCCTTCTGTGTTCCCACAGCACCTTAGCACCCTGGGCAGTAATGACTGATTTTCTGGTCCACTTCCTCTCCCAGACTCTGGATAAATACATCTTGCCACGCCCCTGTCCTCTTCACCTGCTGCATACAGTACACAATGTCTGACATAGAGGAGGCATGTGCTAAACATTGTTGAAGGTGAAGGTTAAAGAACTATATCATTCCCTCGTCTTTCTTGCTCTTTCTACCTCATAATTTGTATGTTTTTTAACTTGATAAAGATCGAGAAAAGAGTTTCAAAATTTCCTGCTGGTTGTGTCAACTTCTCCCTGAAAGCCTTTTTTCCTTACCCCTTTTGTTTACCAGTCCAGCCTCGGCCTGCCAGAATACCGCACACCTAATGCAACCCCATTCTATTCTGCAGTCCTGGACAACACACACGAGAGACTCTGAACATCATGTGTGTGATATTTCAGAGGGGAGTGGTAGGTTCAGGGAAAGAGCTGATGTTTATTGTTGGCCGAGTAGGAGATTTGAGCTCACATGAAAAAAGATCACTGGGTGAAATGCCCCCAGAGTGGAGCCTGGATCCCTTGGGGAATTGCTTTAATCCTGGAATCAAATGAAGATCCTCAGGCAAGGAACACTCTTTGTTATTGTTTGGAAGTTGTGGGTGGGCACTGGGCTGATAGGGAGAGAGCAAAAGGATGGGGAGCTGTAAAAAGAAGCCACGTTCTTGATTGTGCCTTGTGGCCTAAGTAACAAATACAGAAACACTAGCTGGGAGATAACAGGAGATGACATACCCACTGACTGAAACACCGAGAGAGCTTCAAAATGAAGTTGGATATTGGAAGAAAATTAACCGCTTCTGGTGAATATTATGCTTTGACTCCCCTTGTGGGACCACTTCTGTCAGTGAGGAGGTCCCTTCACACACGTTTTAGTGTGTTCTCTGCTCCCTGAGCACAATAGACTACGAGGGGTCAGGGAATCCCTGCTCCTACCCAAAGGACAAGTCCCGTCGGAGACTGGTTTTGCTTCTCCGGAGAAAAAGTCAGTGTGAGCAAACTCACCCATTTTCCAGTTTTTACCAAAGCTTGGTGCTTCTAAAAAATAATAATGAGTGGCTTATCTGCATGATCATGGTGGTCCTCAGTGGCCTATCAGAGGAGAGTAAAGTTAGCACAGCAAATCGAAGGAGCATGCAACAAGGCAGCAGGAGGGGGAGGCGTTTTGTGTGGAGGTCCGGCTGCAGAACTGAGGCCGCTCTGGCGTGGACAAGTTTCTCATCATCTGAAGACAAAATGGCTTGAGGCTTAGTCATTGTTTAAAAGCCATTCCTCAAATTCCTTGTTTACTGTCAGCAAAGTGAGTTGTGGACTCTGTGACTTTTGCAGTTAATGGGACTAAACACTTATGCCAACAGATTAAGTCTTGCTGAAACATTAAGAAAATTGGCCCAAACAGAGTTTGGATGGATTGTTTAGTGGCTGTTTCTTTTGGGGGTGGGGGGAGAGGGATAATTGTCCCAAGACAATGGCTTTTGGATACCTGTGAAACTGGTGATTGGGGAGAGCCAGTGGATACATTTTCTGCCAAAGAGATTTAAAAAAAAAAAAAGCAAACATTTCATTTTAATTTCAATCATTTGGACTGACTACAAAGAATATAAATGAGATTTTCTGAAATTAAAACTGACAAATACTTCGAGGCCCATCAAAAGTCTTAGAATTTTTTTAAGTAACAACCAGTTTCTAGGAGAAATGAAAAATCACTTTCTTTCATTGCCAAAAGATCCTCCAGGCTGCTGGATGATTTTTTTTTCTGGATGATATTGAAGGTGGGAAAATTTTTCTTTGCTACACTTGTACTTTTAAGATTTGTCAAATCTACTCCTTGTCCTTGAGAAAAGGAAACATGCACACACAGCAAATGTATTAAACTTCAAAAATAATTTTCAAGCCTTGTAGACACCATAACCCCCTTCATATCTTCACTTGACATGTCTTCTTCAGCAAGGATATTTTTTAAGTAGCTTTTACAAATCTTCTTCCAAGAAAAAATCAAGAACAATTAAGGTTCCATTTTGAAAGTAAGGACTTTACATTCACATTTAGAACATTATTTTATTCTTGTTGTAATCAGAAAAATATATATTAAAATCACGTGAAGACTCCTTAGGTCAAAATTGAATGGAAAGTTGATTTGAGTTTGGAAATTCAAAGTTCATATTCTAAAAAAAAGTCCATACTCTGTAACAGTTATGCTTTGTGTATATGCATCATGAAAAACAGCTGTTCACTCTGTTTGCTAGGAAGGAGACCAAATGATAAATGACTATGTTATTCATCTCTCTAACCCTCCTTACATTTTCTTCCAGGGCCAACTTGTTTGTTCCATATTTATTATCATGAGTTACAAGTGTCCTTTTGCTAGTAATTTTTTGATAGTCTTTAAAAGAAAGAAAAGAAGGAAGGAAGAGAGGGAGGGAGGGGAAGAGAAGGAAAGGAGAACGAGAAGAAAGAAAAAACATCTTCAGGGCTTTCTCTAAATACTAATAGTCAGAGAGGTGCTGAGATTTCTGTGATTCCAATGTCTTTGGAAACTTCAGACTTGACTTTGATTAACCACGCTAACAACCAGGGTGCTTCTTTTTAGTTTTGTCACTTACCAGAGCTGTAAAGACATGCTCATAATATTTGCTTTTCATCTGGATCAAGAAGGCAACACTAAGCAAAAGAAAAGTATTCAGCAGTGCATATAGGATTGAAGCGATGATAATCAGGGACCCTGGTAATTGAAGCTTTTAGGGAGGGGGAGAGAACCTTTCTTCTGGATCCTCCAGTCTGTTTAATAGGATAAAATTAGCTTGAGTGGTTTGGTGTTTGAAGAGGATATGATGTAATTGGAAGTGCCTCCTGGGTTTGCTGCTGGACAAAGCAATCAGGTGGAGACATGGGAGGGCATGGGAAGCTCTGAAGTCTGAATCTCAGTTTCCGCCATCCTAATTAGCCTAAATTAGCTATGCCAGTTTTCTGCTTGCTTTTGAATTTCCCTGCTCATGCTTCTTTCGGGGCTGAGAGAAAAGAAATGTGCAATGCTCACCAAGTTCCTATGTAACAGACGAACGACGGGGTCGAAAACTAGGGGGTCAGGTTTTACTGTTAAGTCCTGAGGAAAGTGAGCCACTCACGGGGAATACAAGTGGGTGTGGGCCCATACCCGGGGGCCCGGTGGGTGCTGCAGCTCGTCCTGTGTGGTGAGGAAGTCTACAAAGCCTCTGTAAGAAAGTGATTATTTTCAGAATTTTCTACATATCGCTTAGTGGCCTAAACTGAGAGCATTCACGTTGACTATTTAACTTGAGGTGAGCTAGGTAGGCCTTCTCTCAGTGGACAGTGTTTTTTTCTCACATTGAATTTCAAAGTCCGGGGGGGCCAGAAGAGGTGGGTTTTTGTGGGTATGGAAGCTACTGCCCTTTAAAACTTTTCACATCTGATCCCAATCAGTCAGCTTTGTGCAATGCGATTTGTAGGACATTGGAAGTAGTTTGCACAAATCTATTTTAATTAAAGTGGAATTTGCATAGAAATAAATAACATCTCAATCTTAAAGTCACTGATTTTTAGTATTTTAGTCATATATATAATGGATATATGCCAAATAATAAAAACAAATAGGGAATTATTTCATTAGTTATTGTGTACAAATAGTCATCCAACAAAAGCACAGGGCTCTCCCTCAGTCCCTTGTCACTGGTCCTCATAGATAAACTTTCAGGTAACTCTTCAGTGTAAAAATGCCACTTTTTTTCTTTCATTTTTTCGTCAACCCCATACACATCTAAAACCAAATGTTCAACATGAGTATTAGCAACACACACATTACAACCAACTGTGTCCTTTATTTTGTTTCTTTAATTAATTTACTCCGTCAATAGCTTCCTGCACCCTGCTATGTGGAAGCCTTCGTGCAAAGCCCTGTACAGATGCCAAAATCCTTCCTGGTATCTCCTGACGTTTCCATGTAGGAAATGACTCATGAAAGCATTTTCAAGAATTTCCGAGAGAAAGCAGAGGCCAGGTGGATTCAGGGTCTGTATGGCCTGAAACAATCTGAGAACCTCTTTGGGAAAAGAATACACAATTACAGAAACTTGCTCCCTCCCCGCTCCTCCCTGGGAAGGTTCCCTGGCAGGGCAGGGGTTCTAAGGCCCCCGCCTTCATTAGCTTCCGGCTCAGGGGCCCATCCGGTTCCTTCCCCTGCTTCCTTTATGGGAGTTAATTTGACCACTTATCAAAATATCCCTCCAGAGACCCAAACTTTGTTATTTCAAAATGCAATCATTATGCAACTAGATTTGCATCAAGTAACTAGATTTAGTAACTCAGACAGTGACCAGGAACCATCGTGGACCACATAATAGACAACTTGGCTAGTGTTTGCAACATTAGCAAACAGACCGCATGAAACGGGGTGGTGCCCACGTGGGCAGGTACGATCCACGACAGGGTGCTTCGCAGTGCACTGTGGCGCAATGCTGCCCACAGTTCCTGCTTGCTGCAGTTCCTCCGGCCATTTCCAGGATCCCTCCGTGCAGAGGCTGGCTCGAGCAGCAGGGAATGGAATCAGTGAAAGCTTTCGGTTGTGAAATTGTGTGTTTATGAAACTCACAGAAGCCATGTGTTCTGTTAAGATCGCGTATCGTTCTGAATGACTCAGTAATTTTCAGGCTTCAGTTTAAGAAATGAAATTCTGTTCTCCCTACAGTTATAAATGAAAAGTTGGGCAGCACTGTGACTCCTTATCAACCCAACTTGACTCAACAGATAGCAATTTAGGACTCAGGATTCTGTGGCACCGCTCCCCGCAGTACCGCTATGTAATATTTTTATTCCTATTTACACTTGGACTAAAGCAGCCTTAGCATCGGGCAGCTTGAAAAGGGAGCAGTGTGCCTTCCTCCACGCAAGCTTTGTGAAGTTTATGAAACAATGCACTTTGAATGCCAGTTCTAATTACTGAGACTTATGTACATCTTTTAGGATGCATCTCTTCATTCAAATTGTGTTTGGTCTTCACTTTTAGAAATCCTTAAAATAATGGTGTCCATTGGTGCAAGGCTGCTAGAAGGATTTTTCTCATGCCTGATTCAAACAACTGTGGACTTACTATCTAACTTATGTGTTGTTGTCTAAACACAGATCCTAGGACAAATAAATTAACAACGAGAGTCCCGTAGCCGTGTGAGGAGGCCATCGGCACATTCATTTGTTCAACAGAACACTGTGTGTGACAGGAGAGGTTTTGGATGCTGACGATACGGAATGTAACATCGTAGAAGGGGTAGTGCCTTCAAGGATTTCCAAATAGTAAACTAAAGAAAATAATAATAAACTGGGCCATTTCAGATAATGTTAAAGGCTATAAGAAAATAACCAGGTAAAATTGCAATGTAATACCACTTCACCCTTATTAGGATGGCTAAAACAACAACAGCAGCAGCAGCAGTGATAATAATAATAATAATAATAATAAATAGCAAGTGTTGGCAAGGATGGGGAGAAATTGGAACCCTCTACATTGCTGATGAGAATGTAAAATGGCGCAGCTGCTTTGGAAAACAGTTTAGTGATTCCTCAAAAAGTTAAACATAGAACTGCCAGATGACCCAGCAGTTCCACACATAGGTATATATCCAAAAGAATTGAGAGCAGAGACTTCAACCTTGTGTGCCAATGCTAACAGCAGCATTATTCAAATATCCAAAAGGTTGGAACAAACTGAGTCAGATGAATGGATGAACAAAATGTGGCCCTGGCTGGTGTGGCTCGGTGGACTGAGTGCTGGCCTGTGAACCAAAAGGTTGCCTGTTTGGTTCCCAGTCAGGGCACATGTCTGGGCTGCGGGCCAGGTCCCCAGTTGGGGACGCGCCAGAGGCAACAAATTGTTTCTGTCTCACATCGATGTTCCTCTCCCTCTCTCTCTCCCTCCCTTCCCCTCTCTGAAAAAACTAATTAAATCTTTTAAAAAATTGTTTTAAGTGAAACAAAAAAGGTGGTATATACATGTAATGGAATATTATTCAACCATAAAAAGGAATGAAAATTTTGATATATACTAGAACCTGAAGGGACCTCAAAAACATTGTGCTAAATGAAATAAGCCAGACACAGAGGGGCATGTAGTATAGAGTTTCACTTATATGCAGTATCTAGAATAAGCAAACTCATAGAGACAGAAAGTAGAGCAGAGATTACCAGGAGATGGGGGAAAAGAGGGGAAGGAGAAGTTGTCATTTAATACCTTGTATTGGGGATACAAGGTATTGTATTGGGGATAATAAAAAGAACCTTTGGTATAAATAGTGATGGTGACTGCAAAACATGTGAATGTATTCAATGTCACCAAATCTACACTTACAAGGGATTGAAATGATCAATACTGTTATGCACATTTTACCACAAATCAAAAAATATTAACCAGGGAGCTACGGTAGAGAACGACCAGGGTTGGGGGGAAAGAGCACTTGCTAAGGCCCTAGGGCAGGGGGAAGCTCTGGATGGGGAGAGAAGGCCAGTGTGCCTGGAGCAGAGTGCAGCAGCGGGCCTGGTGCCAGAGACGAGTTGACCAAGGAGCTGTTAGAGTGCACACCTCAGTGCTTCTGTCTGGCTCAGGCCCTTTCAAGGGTGCTGTTCTTCATCTTGTATTTGCAAGTTTTAATTCTTACAGAAGCACCCTTAGGATTTCTGGCAAATACACTTTGCTTCCTCACACGACCAAAAGAAGGACAGCAACAAATTTAAAAACAGAAAATAACCAGAACTGCTAGAAAATCAAACTGTGTGGAAGTTCTACAACCAAGAAATTAAAGAAGAAACATTCATCTAGACTGGTAGGAGGGGTGGAGACGGGCAACCAGGGTGGAGAGGACATGCAGCAAGGTGGTGGCTGGAGAACCAAGTGGGGTGACAGACTGGGTCTTCCCACATTTGTGTGCAGATAAACCAGGAGGAACAACTGGGTAGCGAGACATACTGTGCAACCCAGGGTTCCAGTGCAGGGAAATAAAGCCTCAAAACCTCTAACTGTAAAAATCAGTGGGGGTTGTGGGAGGGGGAGAAACTCTCAGCCTCACAGAAGTTGAGTTCAAACGACCCAGTTTTAAAGACTCAGACGTGGCTGGCTATTCTTACTATGGAATGCCACCTTGGCTGCTTAGCCAAATCTGCAGTTCATAGTTCTTCCTCCTGCAGAACCACCTCAACCTCACAGATGTTCCCTAGTCTTCTACCAAATTTGGGACTAAATGTTTGGTTCCACCTGGCCAGCATCTCTATGAGCTGGGACCCTCCTATGGACCAACTCCAATGCCTCTGCAGCCTTTCCTGGCAGGATAGGGGGGCATCTCCATAAGAATGATCAAGAAAGCACTTGCAGGGCGGAATTGCCAGATGTGAACCTTTTCTGTTTGAATTCATCGAGCTCCATCAAATGCAAATTCTACTTCTCTCAAAAAAAAGTATTCAAATTCAACAAATTCAACAAATTCAGCTCAAGCATAGAGATAGCATTGTGTTCCAGGAACCATGGAGAATAAACGATGAGTGTTTTTCTCTGCTCATGGTTATTGGACACAAAAAGAGGAATTTGGGGTGAGTGTTGAAAGAAGAAAGACAATTTAAAATCAGATTTTATTTTCAATGCAGAGGCTAAGGAACATATTTTAAGAAAATGGATGTGGATGAGCAAAATCTAATTTTTCCTCTAGTATAAATGAAATGCAAGATGAGCAAGAAAGAGGGAGTCACAGATAACAACAAAGCAAGATGCAGATGCAGCCCCTGGTGTGGGTGCAGTAAACTGTAAATAGGCCAATGTTTTATAGTTGTAAGAGAGTGGCCTAGTTGGCCTCGGGAGTCCTACTGTATTTTATGCATTCCTTCCTTGTTGATTCCTGTAAGAATGTGCTTTTGAATGTCCAATAGTTAAATCATCAAACCGAGATGCCAAACTTTAAGTATTCCTTGGGTTCCTTTCTAACTTTTTAAATGGCAGTTTGTACAACTGTTCCAAGTAAGTTTAAATAGATAAGTATGCTGGGAAGTGTCAGTATTCTTCAGCCTCAAAGCTAAGTGTAACATAAATAGAAAAATAGACTGTACTTTGTGCATTTCATACATTTTAATGGTGAGTTACTATTGATGCTGTGCGTTTTTGCAAGTAAGGGAAAATTCACACATCACTTTGTATATTTCCTTGCTGTGGGAAGTTATTTTGATCCCACCTTACAAATGATCCATGCTGATATTAAGTTTATGGTGTTGGGAGGAGGAGAAAAGAGTGAAGTTAATTTGAATTTAGAAAGTCTCTAAATGATAATTGAATCACAAGTCTGGATTATAATTCTAGGAGCAACACTTGACTTGGTCAAAATCACTGTTATGAAGAGATGCAATTTTTACACAGTACTTCACATTGATTAAGTAATTGTGAAAATGGAAAAAAAGTATTTGAATCTTAATCACAGTCATTTGCATGAAATAAAAGTCTGTGTCAGGGGAATGCACATTATAATAACTCCTGGGTGTTTTGGTTGCATCAGTGAGCAAAGAAGTTGTATGCATTTTTTTCCATGCTGATATACAAGAATTCCTTTTATATTTATTGTATCTTTGATTGTATGAAAATTCAGCAATATAGGATTTTGGCTGATGAGAGACGACAACTGATTAACTACCTTAACAATGGCTGTAATTAAAACAGATGTTTGATAATGCACGTGCCCGAATTAAACTGGGAGCATTCAAAGAGAGAAAAGAGAAATAGGAATTTCATATGAACCTCATTCTCAGTCAGGCTCTCCATTGGATGGGAAGGTAATAAATGGGAAATAAACTTCAGAAAATTCTGTCAGTCTCTCTTCTAAACATCCCACCCCTCCCCCACTGCTGCTGTATGTTTGGGATGCTCAGAATACAGAAAACTGAGCTTCTTGCTCCTGTGCCCCCCGACCCCAGGCATATCTGGGACTGGTCTGCAAAGCCACAGATCCTTTTTTTGTGCATTGGCACATATTAATTCTTCCAGCTTCACCACCCTGTTGGGAGTCTTCAGAATCCCAAGTATCTCCAGACACTGGAGCTAGACTCTATCTTGCCTTCTTCAGACCCTCCGATAATGGAAACCACCTTTTAATAACCTGACATCTGCCACGCGGGTTGATATGCATTTCCTACGATGTTGAGTTAGATTCGTTTCTTATATTGATTATCTACTAGTCTGAGGGCACCATGATTTGGGAATTAAGGAGGTTTCAGTTTCTGAATATTTTTGCAGTCCCAATTTTGTGGAAAAGAAGGAGAGAACCCTAAATAAAACAAGAATTTTGATTCCTGACGATGTTGAAAATTCCAGAAGACAGTATTTTCAAAATGTATGATTCTAATTATCTCTGAACCCAGGTCAGAGAAGAAAGTTGCTAAGAAAGCCTCTGCCAGATATGGACCGCCTGAAGGGATAAACGTGGAGCAGAGAGCTAGGATGGTGATGGATGTAGTACTGTATTTAATTAGAACTGCATAATAGTAAAAATAATAATCATAACAATAATGATGATAAATACATAAATGTTTCACTGACTAAAACTAAGTAAAAAATACAAAAACAGTAAAAAAAAAGTACCACTAAAAGAAAACGATTGTGAGCTCAATCTCACCTCTGAGGGAGAAGCAACACGCCAAGCAAGTGGTGGCCCCCATGAAGAATCAAAACACGTGTGCCGACCGGCACCCTCAAGTCATCCCACACGCGGGAAACCGGCAACAGGCTGGCACTCTTTCAACCTTAGAATCTAAGCGTTCGCAGGGACTCCGCAATACTTATTGAAAGAAAAAAAAAAGCCCTCTTTCAACCTCAGAAAACTCACTTCTTTCTTTAAAAAACAAATCCATCCTACATCCTCTCTCACCAGCCTGGTCAGGCCTTTGCACTTCACCCCTCCTCTCCGCCTCCCCAGAGTCTGTCCCCCTCTCTCCAAGACTAATTCAGGTTCCACCTACTGCAGGCTGCCGTGGTTTCTTCTTTCTCTGTGCTCCTGTTGCATCCATGGACAATACTCCCTAGTTCAGCACATAATTGTTATGTTAGTTTGTAGGGTTTCTCAAATCCCAGTTGCAAGCTCCTTGAAAATGGGAACATCTCATCTTCCTTTCTTTCTTCCCACCTTCCTTCCTTCTTTCCTTCAACAGATATGTATTTAATACCTGCTCTGTGGCAAATGGGGCACTTCCTGGGTTTCTCCCACAGTGTCTGGCAGCACTGCACCCTGAAGGTGAGTAGGCATGAAATGCATATGCATATTGTTTGAAGGGGCTTATCAAGCAGCTCCTAACGCCCTAGGTAATTCAATTTAACTCATCTGCTCCTTCCTCCCAGCATATATTTAACTCATTCTTTTCAACAAAGGATCGCTCCTTCAGTATCACCTTAAGCCCACTCAGTTCTCTCTGACAGAGGGAAGCCGAGAGATTTCTGCCAGAGAAACAAAAGCCTGTTCTTGAAACATGTTTCTGCCCCCAGATCCACCCAGCTTCATGTGTACTCTTGCTCAAATTCCTTGACTTCCTTGTGCCATCACGTTCCTTCTAGAAAAGAAAGATAATAACATATTCCATGCCACCCCCAACACTTCCTAGGGTGAGGGCTAATAGGATAATGGCTGTAACATACTTTAAGCTCATCCAAAGAAAGGTGGCACACTGTATAAAAATGTAAAGAGTTATTATGCAACTAATCAGATTCAAACTACAGGTTGCAAATAGACCTGTGGAGTGTTGCAATGAAGCCTCAAGGAGAGATACTAATGCTTAACTTGCCCCACAGGCCCAGGCAGCATTTCCAGAACTTTCTCATACATGAATTAACTTCAGAAAATACATTTTAAATCCATTTTTGGAAGGCAGGGGAGTTGATGCCTGCAGAACAAAGATGAACTTGTACAGCCAGAATCCAGGTCCCTGACGTTCGCTCCCACTGGGGAGGTGCCACCTTTGGCATCACATACAAGCCGCAAGAACGCAGTCTCTGCACGGGTGGCACGAGGCGGAACAGTTCCATCCTCTCACCTGGAGGTTCTATAAGTTTAATGAACACTGTATGTTCACTTTATTGCATGAGTGAGCCTGACTTTCTAGACCCTGAAAGGAGAAAGGGAGCTAAAATAATCAGGTACCAGCAGGCCAACATTAATCTATTTGAAGAAGGTGCTGAGAAAGTATGCCACCCACTAGGCTGGCTGTGGGACTGCCGCAGGCTGTGGGCATTGCCTCTGGCTGCTCAAACCTGCAAGGCTAGGTGCAGGAGCGAGGTCACTTTCATCCCCCACAGTGCTGGCATGTGCAACTTTGGGCATGCCACATGTGATCAGGAAGCACACAAGGGCCTTGAGCACAGAGGTAATAGGTGGGGTTAGATGTTATTGGTCTTCCAGCATTATAAGAATTTGGGGCATCTATGCTACCAAAGGAAGCTGGCTAGCCTGAATTTATGTCAAATCAGCAGCAGTCCCAGAGGAAAAAAGACGAAGATTCTGACTAACCTTCCCAACCCCAGCAGAAGTTCAAAGGTATTAATGACATAACTGATAAACCAGAGTGTCTGACTGAGGCCATGTTGCAAGGACAGAGAGACCCCTACAAGGAGGCTCACCACATGAGAGGCGTTGGGGTAGGCTGGTGACCGGAGTTCACCAGGGCCTGAATCATGAGCTATGCTTGTTTCAGGCATAGATGCTAGAAACACACCCCAACACAGTACTGTGCATGCACTTTGGGGGAAAATTTGAATGCTCATGATTCAAAAAGCTGCAACACTGCAGTGACTTGGTGTCCAGAAAGTGGTGCTATTGAGAGCCTTAATGGAGAGTAACGAGGAGAAAAGAAATGTCCTTCCTTACAAGGGATGAAACTGCTTGTCCCCTGCGAGTCAGCAGAGGCCTGTGTAGAAGCCAGCAGGTGTGGAGAGAACAAGAGAGGAGGCAAGCAAGGACTGGGAGCATAATTGCAGCCTCCCGAGCCTTTTATGTACAAGTATTTATATACGAGTATTGTATGTGGCAAATGAAGCTTATTTGGACAGATATTTTTATTAAAAGAAGAAAAGGAAGGGAGGATGAGGGGAGGGAGAGGAAGGAAGGGAGAAAGGGAGGGAGGGCGGGAAGGAGAAACAGGAAGACAAGAAAGGCAAGGTAGGGACTCCTGAAGACATACAATGAAGAGGCAACTTCGAAAGAGCAATTAGAAGCAGGAGGGAATTCGATAAAATAAATGCTCCACACTTAGACATAATTAAAGGGAACATGGATTCCACAAGTGATGTTATCAAAGATATATATGTAAAGACTAAAGAGATACTATCCACAATTCCTTCCTGAAAATCTGTTTGATAATATAATCTAGCCAACTGAAACATAAGTAAAAATAAATTGACTTGGAGATAAGGAAGCTTGGGCATATAAGGACTCCAGGTTAATATTAAACGAATTTAAACATTGAATTAAGTCTAAACAGTACTGATTACTGTACCTATAAAACATAAACTAAATCTTAAAAACCTTGAAATAAAAGCTAAACAATATTTTTAATTATATGATGGACTCAGCATTCCATGGCTATTAATAAAATAGGCTACAAAGAGAAAGAAGCTAAGAGATGTAACGAGTAAATTTCCTCGTCTTTGACCAGAAGTTAATAGAAATTTTAATTTTTTGAAGTTGATAATTGAGAAATATAGACTTACATATGCTATTTAAAGTTATAGAGTTCAATAGAATAAAAAAACACATATCTTTAATACTATAATGCCCATAGGGCTGGGATGTGGAGAAACACAGATTATTTACTGTAGAAGATAGTTTATCCAGAATATTCAAGACTTAACTTATTCCAGATTAATAACATTTGACATTTTACATACTTAAATTTCAAAAGCCCTAAATAAGAAGTTTTAGCATATAAATATGGTATATAAAATAAAAATAAGACAAGAAATAAATGATCTTTAAAAATAATGTTTTAAATATCTTTTTTATTATAATGTAAATATATCCTGCCAAACAATTGAATATTGAATATTCTGTAATGATTTTGCATCAGTCTGAAACATCTAGGCTTACCTGGAAACAGAAAAGTTAGTAGTATGTAAAATCCTAAGTATTTAACAATATAAGCACAATGAATACCTTTTACGTATTTTTTAAATGCACACCCATTTCCTTAAAAATTCAGGGACAGAGGGAGAAGCATCACATAAGAATAGAAATATATGAGAATTATATTCACTAAGAAATCCCGATTGATCTTCACGTAGTGGTGAAATCACCAGTTTTCAGGTTATGTTGTAACAACTTTTGCAAACCAGAAAAGAAAATGGATGAAGTAACAAGCTCTCTTTCCAAGAGGTATCTACTAATTTCCCTTCTCAGATTTCTCTCTCAGTATGTACATAGAGAATTTCCTCCTGAGTAGCCAATCATTATTTTTCTCATGAAATGTATGAAACATCTTATAATATGAAACAACTCCTAGAAACTGTTTTCATCCACCATAACCTCTCTGTCTTGTACCTGCTGTTTGGACCCGGCTGCCAAGAATGACAGTGCAGACTTCTAGAACAATTCTGATGTTTGGACATTGCCAAGGTTTAGACTTCTAAATAAACCGTCTCTACTGTTACAAAAGACAGTGAGGAAGAAGACAGAAAAACAAGTACAAAATGTATCATAAAATGTATCATCTGGAAACCACCATGAGGCCAAACGTATATGCTATAACGATCAATGTAAATGGGATGAACACCTAAAAAATCTGAAGAGAAGAGAAGAAAGTAATTTTATATGGAATATTAAACAATGCTTACAATCCTGTGGTAACAAATTTGAAAACTTGAGTAACATGAACCATTTCCTAAAAATATGTAAATCTATAAAACCTCAGATTTTGTTTTTTAAAAAAGTGTTAGAAAACCTGCAGCACTGCTGTGACGCACCAAGGAAGTACTGCTCTGAGCCAGGGTCCCCTGACTTTCCATACACTGTTATTTAATTGTATCAGAGTTTAAGGAAAGAATTCTCACAACGCCAGCATGAAAATGAGACCAAAGGATTGCAAAAAAAAAAAAAAAATGGCATAGAACAGAAAAACTACAGACTAACCTCATTTTTGAGTAAGATGCAAAATACCAAATAAAATATTAGCATATCATACTTTATGGACAGTAAAATAAAGCAAGAACATACCATAATCAAGAGGGGTTAATTCCAGACTTCTGAAGATAGTTCAATAATAAAAATCTATCGAGGGAGCTTTATCTTATAAATAGGTGAGAGAATTAGAACCACGTGATCATTTCAACATTTGCCACCCTTCCCGCCCCCTCAAGAAATGCCTCTTTAAAAGATTTTAATATTGTGGTAATAGAACAGAACTTTGAAGCCATATAAGCGATATATTTTAAAAATTACATGTACCTTGTACACGACGAACTAACAGCCAGCATAGCACTTGCTGCTGACAAGCTAGGAGTCTCAGTAACATGAGGAACAAGGCAAGGGTCCTTGTTAGCGGCACAATTATTTAATGACTGTTCTTGAAGTGCTCACCAATGTAATTGGATGAGAAAATGAGATAAGAAGCAGAAATATTGGGTAAGAAGAGACAGAAGTATCATCATTTGCAGATTATAAAGATTATAGCCTTGAAAAATTCAAATGAATCAACTGAAAAACTGTAAGAAACATGAGAGATTTTAGTAGATTATCTGGTTAAAATACAAATATGCAAAAGTAAGAATTTTCCCACTTGCCTGGAATAACTGGTTAGAAAGTATGACAGATACAGTAATTTCCCATTCACAAAAGAAAAAAATGACAAGAAATATCTAATATATTAAGGAAATTATAAAACTTGAGAGAAGAACATAGTAACTATGGAAAGAAAAACTATGTTAAAATGTTATTATAAACTGAACTAAACTGTGAATACAATGCAAAAACAATCAGATGCCTAGCAGTTTTTTTTTTAGAAACTTGGTATATGATTCTAAAATTATTTGTAGAATCAGCAAAAATGTGTGAGAATTTACAAAAATGGAGCTGAAAAATAATTATAAGATAAACGTTATTATACTGTAATAATTTTATTTATAATGTATTAATTGATAATATTAATCATTTAAATTAATTTTAGTTAGAAGCAAAAGAGTGTGATACTGATCCAGTGATGAATGAATCAAAGAAACAAAACAGGAAATCCAGAAACGGATCCAAATTTACCAGGAAACAAAATACACGAAGAAGATTATTTTCTCCGGATTGCAAAAGATAAATCAGTTAGTAAATTATCTTGAGCCACCTGGCTCAGCCCAAATACGTGGGAGCTCTCTTCCCCTCACTACCATCTCTTTATCCATCCGTGATTCCTTCCACTTTTACCTTCAGAATGCACCTGGATCTGGTCACTGCTCGCTATATCCACAGTTACCAGCACCCTCACCTCTTGCCTGCATTTCCAAAACAGCTTCCTACTTGGTCTGGTTTCTCTCTGGCCTTCCAAAAATCTTCACACTGCAGTTAGGGTGGTCTTTCAAAAATAATCAAATGATGTCACTCCCTTCCTTAAGATTCCTCAGTGGCTTCCCATCACACTTAAAAATCCCGGCTCCTTGGAAGTAAGTGGTAGTCCTCCTCCCGCAGGCCTGGCCCTGCCTCGCTTTCCGACCTCAGCCCTCCCTTCCCACTCACTCCTCTCTGGACACGCCAGCCTTGCGGACACAGTAAACTTTTCCCACCCAAAGTTCCTGCATTGTCTTTTCCTTCTGCCAGGGTGCCTCTTCCCCTAGATATTTTCAGATGGCTCCACCCTTCACATCCCACAAGTTTTCCTGAACAAATGTCCACTTCACAGGGGCCAGGCTGTACCGTCCTAACCCACCCCTTTCCATAATGCTCTGCTTTATCTCCTTGGCCCTGATCAGTCCCTGAAATTGTTCCCTAAGATGGCCTTGCTTCTCATCTGTCTCTCCCACTAGATTATAAACTCCAGGACAGCAGACTTTTCTTATTTTGTTTGCCACTCTTAACCTCAGTGCCTAGCACAGTGCCTGGAACATGGTAGTGTTTCATCAGTATTTGTTGAGTCAAAGAATTGCAGTGGAAATTGAGAAAAGGGGATATGATTGAGTTATTTAGGAGGTAGAATTAATGGGAGTTGAGATTTATTCAATGGAGGGATGTAATGGGTAAAGCCTAAGGGACCGGGAACGATTCTTTGTGGACCAAGGAACTGAAGAGATGGTGCACCGTTCCTATGGTGAGAAATTGAGGGTGAGAAGCTCAATTCATGACCCATATGTTGAGTGCAGTTTGGGCTCTGAGTCGGCTATGAGGTATTCATGGGGGATCTCCAGAGGGCAATGGGTCATACCAGTTCACAGTTCAGGAAATGAGAACTAGTTTAGGGTTCATCATTTTTTCAGAAACATGCGTTGAACATTTTAAGAGAGGAAAAAGGGCCCTGGCTGGCATAGCTCAGTGGATTGAGCTCAGGCTGCGAACCAAAGTGTCGCAGGTTCGATTCCCAGTCAGGGTACATGCCTGGGTTGCAGGCCATGACCCCCAGCAACCGCACACTGATGTTTCTCTCTCACTCTCTTTCTCCCTCCCTTCCCTCTCTAAAAATAAATAAATAAAATCTTAAAAAAAAAGAGGAAAAAGGGAAAGATTTGCAAACCAAAAACTGGCTAATGATAATCACCAAGAATGCAATTCTTCAATTACTTTCTCTGTGTTGTCACAAGGTATAAATTTCTTCTGCAACAGATAACTGAAATGACTTACCAAACATAAGCAAGATTTATTCTAACTATGAATAGACCATAAAATTGTATCTCCTTAAGTTATTGGAACTGTAAATCCAATGGTCATGAACCTAGTTCAGCTGAATGATCAGAGAGCATCTGTTGGATAACTCTGAGGCGTCCACTGAGGACTGACCCCTCTGTAAGTACCTGCAGCAGTTGCAAGCTAGCATACAAGAGCCCTCATGGAAGCTGACTGTCCAGTGGGAAAGATGGGTGAAGATGTTAGTCTGACTACCTTTCCTGTGTATTTGTTAAAGGTTTTTTAAATGGCTACATCCTGATCAGTCTGATGAAGAGCATGGAGCATGAAGCATGGTTTTAGAAAGGGAGCCGAATTCCCCTTTGCAAAGGGGCACTCTCTCGGGCGAAGTATGTGTTCACCTCCAGGCTGCTGCTGCTTCAGCCCCGTGTCAGCTTCTCATGGGAGACAGGACCTGCTGCCTCCACCAGCTCACGTGTGTGGCTTCTGTTTTTTACTTTAATCATGCATGTAATAGTCTGGAGAAAAAAACTTTAAATACAATTATTTCTTAATTTTATCTGAACACATCCAGAGGTAATAATTATTAACATTTTGGCAAATGCTCTTCCAAACAATCTATCCACAGATACAATACCTATGTCGGCAGCAGGGTCAAATTTACATAGTTTTATTCCTTTGTAGTAGAGCATAGGTATCTCTCCCTATGCCAATAAACACACATTTCCATTACTTCTTTAAATGGCTATAGAATTCAATTGATAGATGGCCCAAGATTTATTGAGCCAACCCTCTATTACTGGATATTTTTTTCATATAATTCTATTGGATTAGCTGTGGTGTGATTTATTGCAATAAACTTCCTTTAACACTGAGTTTTGCCCATTTATCCAAATATATTTTCAGAAAGAATTCTTAGATGTGAAAGTGTGGGTTAAAGAAGATACACATTCTAAGGCTCTCTGCTCTGTATCGCCACAGTACAATTCACTTAAAAACAGCAGATATGGGTGCGTCTGAAGGGCGACCAATGAATGCCTGGAAGTTAATCCACAAAAGTTTTCTTTGAAAAATCTTTTAGGAAATGGAAGGATAATGTCAAAATCAATCTTCTGAATTACTTATTTTTTTCTGCTAGAGAAAATATTGTTTAACCATTGCACTGTATTCCTCCACTTCTGAATCCCAGGGGCTGCTGACTGCCCTCCTAACTTCCATCTGATGCTGTCATTGCTGTTCCCACTGCTAATCCAGTGAACCCTTATCTGCTTAGCCTTAGCCTCAAAAATCACTTGCAGGTGGTTCTGCCTAAAGAAAACTTGTCCCCAAATCCAAAACATTCACACCAGAGCATCACTTCAGCAAGTCTCCAAGAACCTCTGAAGACTGAAGATAATGGTTAAGGTGGAGAAGAAGATAGAGGGATCTCAAAGGGTGATGGTTTATAGGACATGAATGTGAGAACAACCATTTCTGACCCTGCAGCTTTACAAACGTGCTACATTTAAGTGCGCATATCATTCGTGATGATTGTTCTATCCATAATAATAATAACTAATATTTATTGAGTACCTATTTTGAGCTAGGCATTATTCAAAGCAGTTTAACTCTACACACACACACACACACACACACACACACACCTGCTATTATTGTCCCAGGAAGGAAGGAAGCCACACACAGTTTAATTTGCCTTGGAACCCACAGCCAGTAAACACAGAGCTACACTGAAAGTGGAGGTCCCAGCACAACCCTTGCAGCCACTGGCCAAAAAAAAAAAGTTGTAACACTTTAAATCATATTTGCATGGCTTGGGTGAAGTATTTAGGGAAGAGGCACGATCAATATTTTATCTATTTAAAGCAATTAAGTAAGTATTCTTTTATTTATCCAAAAGTACTTAAGGAGCCCATATTAAATTAAAACAATCATGCCTAAAACTGTAGGAAATGCAAAAGGGAACTCATTTAATCCATTTAACAGATGTCTACGGGGCCATTTCTATCCTCCCTGCCGTCTGCTGGTCTCAGGGGATACTTGCGATCGTCCTTCAGTTACAGAGAAGTCCAAGGACAAGTGAACATTGCAGGGGGTGGTGCGCTCCCACGGGGGAGGGCTTATAATTCCACATTAAGAAAAGGGGTAATTGAGTGCACTGTGATAACTGTCACCAGGAGGGAGAAAGATGAGTGCTGTTGCCCGAAGAAGGGCGAGACGACTCATGTAGACTTCAATGTGAATAGTTCACGCCGGGTCAGATTCGGGCTCTAAATTGAAGCTATTGACGAGTACTCTGTTTCTTCAAGGGATAGTCATCTTTTAGGAGGTGATGGAACAAATGAGAATGATCTTAGATTGGGTAAGGCATGTACAAAATCCAGTTTTAGGAAGGATATCCATGTAGTCATGTGCGGAACTCACTCAGTGGAAGGCGACAGGTTGAGGGGGCCCATGGTCATGAGCCACAGGAGGGAAAAGGAGCAGCAGGAATGGAAGGGAAGGGGGGATAAAATGAACATCGAGAAGGAAGGCATTGAAACTCTTGGAGAAACACAGTAGAAAAGCAGAGGTTTGAAATCAGCCAGAATCAACCTAAGTGTGCCGTTCACTAGCTCGGTGACCTTGGGCAAGTCCCTCTGCTCTTCATCTACACAATGGGTATAACAATATAAGGTATTGTTTTCATAAGGATTCAGTGAAGCTATAGTAGTTTTGATTATTATTGGTGACTGACTTCAAAGCTTGTCTGTCACTCTCTGTCTCCTTACCCCGTCTCTTGCTGTCAAAGTTCAGGGAATCCCTGGGGGGAAGCCATAAATAAGGAAATTTACAGAGGGATAAAGGCGGTCTCTGATTTCCTATGAATTGAGTTTGATGAGCACCTAAAAATATCATTTCTCTTCTCTTCACTAATTCTGAACCAACTGAAAAGAAATAAAATAGTAAAGCACATAAAGACGAAATGTCACCTTTTATCACTGGCAAACATGAGTTTTGAGAACATGGGGTTTTCTGCAGACCATACCTACTACTACAGAACACCGAGACAAGTAGACCTCCACCCCACCGGGCCCCCACCCACAGTCACAGTCCCCGCTGGATGGCCGATGACCTTCCCTAGGGGTCAGGCCTCCCATCACACAGAGTCCAGAAGGAAGGGCGGAAGAGTTCTGTGTGGGGCATGCACTCCTAAGAGAAAAGGAGAGGAAGGAGCTGGGGTCCAAGGTTCCCAATCAGCCATCACTCTGCATCCATGAGTGAGTCCACAGTACGTACACAAGTGCAGTTCTGGCCACAAAGAAGGGAATGGCCGGCTCAGTTCAGGGAATAGCAACTCCCACTTAGCATCCAGCCCCACCCTGCTGTCCTGGTCACCTTCTTTTACCCCATCTCTCACTTCTCACTTGGCTGTCAGCGCCTTATGCACAGTACAGTATAGCTGCTTCCTTCTCCACCTGGTCAGATCCTTAACCAGAATTCAAAACCCTTAAATGAGAGGAATAAAGGCTCTGTAGTAGAATTGAGTGTGGTAATTTGTGTGGTCAAAAAAAAAAAACCCTTTGCAGGGCTCCTGAAAACATCACCATCCCGGGTGGTAATCTACTGGCCAGTGCTGCCAAGATATTGCACTTTGTTGACCCAGGAACTTGTGTAGTGTGTTTGTCTTTCCTAAAGCAATTTTGCTGGCATATGCAAAGCTCTCACTTTGAGGGAGACACAGCTCTGCTGGGGCTAGCTCTTCCAGAGCGTAAGTTCTGCATGCTGAAAATACAGTTGCACAACCTGAGGAGAAGAATGAGACATATGGTTTGACTAACCAAATACCTCAATTTACACTATTACCCGACTCCCACCCTATTACCTAATCCTGATCCTGACATGTAGGAGGAAAGACCCCACCTTGGACTGGAAGGTCTGGCTCCACCACTTTCTAGCTTCAGGAACGTAGACACATGACAACCTCTCTCAGTCTCCATTTCCACATTCAGAAATGAGGCTTTCCATTCAAGATACCCTTCAATGGGTGAAGGATAAACAAAGTGTCAGACACTGTGCAATGGGATGTTGGTCCAGATAAAAACAAATGAGCTATCGAGCTTTGAAAACACACAGAGGAACCTGAGATACATACTGCCTAGTTAAAGAAACCATTCTGAAAAGGTGACACACAGTGTGGTTCTGACTAAATGACATTCCTGAAAAAGTAAAATTATAGAGACAGTAAAAAAAAATCAGTTGACAGAGGGTATAAAGAAAAGGATGAATAAATGAAATACAGGGGATTTTTAGGGCAGTAAACTACTTTGTATCATAGTGCAATGGTGGATACACGACATTATGCATTTGTTAAGACTTGCAGAACCGTACAATACAAAGACTGAACCCTAATGCAAACTATGGCTTTAGGTGCTAATACTGTATCGATATGGGTTCACCAATTGTAACAACTACACTGTGCTAATGCAAACGTTAACAATAAGGGAAACTGGGGAGGGTTGTGATGTAGGAACTGTGGGAACTGTCTGCACCATTTTTCTGTAAACTTAAAATTTCTCTAATAAACAAAGTCTGTTAATTTTTTAATGGGGCTTTAACTTCTACCTCTGCATGTTGTCAAGACTCTAAAGATGATGTTCAGGAGCATTCCTGGCTCCTAGCCACTCCTGCGTAGTGCTCAGCCAGTCAAATGCCCACGGCTCCAGCTGCGCCCCCTTTCCTTCCCCTTCCCAACAATTTAAAGAAGTCTCCTTTCCTGGTAGTGGTCACACCTGGAACTCTTCATCTTCAACACCTGGACAGCATGATCAGTTCCCTCGCAAATCCAGCTGGTTTTCAAAATGCACACGTCTTAATTATTGTTCTTTCCCATCATGTCACTCTTTTTTGTCTTTTTTTTAGTTGACTTTTTAGAGAGAGAGGAAGAGAGAGAGACATTAAATTGTTGTTCCCCTTAATTATGCATTCATTAGTTGGTTCTTGTATGTACCCTGACAGTGGATCGAACTCATGACCTTGGTATATCCAGACAATGCTCCAACCAACTAAGCTACCCACCAGCCAGGGAGTTTCTTGTCTTTGTTTAACCAGGAGTTCCTGTGTTAGGAATCCTCGTGGCAGCTGTGGTGCAGTGGTGAAGAGCGTGGGTGCAGGAGCCAGACTCCCTGCACAACTATCCCAGCTCCGCCATCTACCAAGGGACTGAGTGACCTTGGGCAAGTTGTCGGAACGTTCTCTGCCTCTGTTTCCTCATCTCCGAGTTGAGAATGATAAAAATAGCATCTCCTCCATGTTATTTTTTTTCTTCTCCACATGTTTTGATTACTGAAGATGGGAAAGAGAAGGTGTGTTCTCCACCCATATCCTGGGTAAATCCTGGGATTTTCTCATGCGGACAGTGAGGGAGTCTGTACGCGAGTTTTCCTGAGTCCATCAGATCCATGTCAGATTGTCCCGGTGACCAGGGCCACCCTTAGGACAAGATCTGAATCCTCGCCATTCCCTGACCAAGTTCTGCATTTCCAGCAGCTTTTAAGGTAATGCAATACCCTAATGCACTGGGGAAATATGCTGTTTCACTTTTTCCGAAAGGAAATAAAGATCTTCCAGATGGACCACAGACCGTGTCCTTCCGTCCTCTTCCATCTCCACACCATGTCCACAGCCCCGAGCTCTCCTGACTCCGCCGCCAGGAAGGGAGCTGCGGGAGTAAACGTGTGCTCGTCCTCTGCCATTCGGCACGTCCGGCTCAGCAGCTTCACCTGGGACTCGGGCCCAGCGTGGCGCTGATACAGAGAGCCAGGTATTTGGTCACGTCAAAGCAATTTGCCAACGGCAGATGCTTTCTTTCTGTTTAATGTTTCATGCGCAGTATTAGGTGGTTGATTTAACTTGTTCATAGTGCCTGCTTTATCTCATTAGCTGTCTTTAAAGGGAATCAAAGCATGTTAAGTGTAGACAGAGGACATCGATTATCTGTATGTGAGTGTGAGTATGAGACAGAGAATTTAAGTCACTGCTACTTTCCTAACACGTTAAGGACATGAGAACTCATATATACATGCATGTTAGCCTACAAAATAGAACCACATGTGAATTATGTATCCATGCATGTCAATATTATATAGATAGTCAACATACAACTATCAATGAAATATACACATGCTTTATTTTAGCATAGATAGATAACCATTTGTAAGTTCAAGTTCGAGTTCTAGAGCCTCAGGTTATTCTCAGGTTTTCATCATCTTTTATCTTTAGTACATTTCCAGCCATAATCCCAGCAAAATGTGCAGACAGCATTAATGCTGCTCCACTCGTCCTGCTTCAGCCACATTCCTGGTCCAGGCTGTCTTTTCACAGACTCTGACTAACCTTCAGTGTAGTGTAAGTGTGCAGTTGGAACACGCCGACCTGAGACAAAGCAGCATTATCATGTATCAGAGGGAAAGGAAGTGGTCATAAAATTTCCAAAGGAAAAAAATGCTACCCGGCTTGTCCTTGAAACATCCCTCTGGTGAAGGGTGTTGACGGTGGTGGAGATTGTGCGTGTGTGTGGTGGCAGTGGGCGCCAGAGAACTCGCTGCACTTTCTGCTTAATTTCGCTGTGAACCGAAAACCATTTTTTAAAAAAATTCTCTTTGATATCTGTATCCAAAATAATAACAATAATAATAGCATTAATAATAATAATGTGTTTGGTGCAGTAAACCAAGGCCTCAGCTAGGTTCAGCCTGTAACAAGGACTAACGCTTGTACTACTTACCCTGCTATGCTGCCAGCATATAGATGTCACGACAGCCAATAACGACTCCTTAGGGGATGCTTGTCATGTCACAGAGGTTTGAATTCACAGAGCTTTACCAAGCACATTGGCCACTAAGGATTATCAAGGAAGAAATTCTTTTAAATGCTCCCCGATAGTCTACATAATAGAGTATAGCAATCTTTACATCATATTGATTTTATTTTTTAGTCCCTGAAAGTAAATGGAGACAAACACAGGCTGGAGTACCATGAGACTCTGGTTTTCCTCTGTGTCCCCCACGCCTCCTATCAAATGAATGAGTTATTTCCGCAAACTCTCCAGACCTGGTGTTCTAACCCCAGGCTCCTATGTGGGTATGAGGCGATCATTCGTGTTGCACAGCCTTTATCTTAGCAGTGGGCTCAGCATTACATGGGCATTCATGATGTCCAGGTCCCATTGGATAGACCTGGTCTACTTTGATTCATGATCTTGCCACAAGGATTAAGGCAGATTGCACATATATTAATATTTTAAATCAATTTCTTAATAAGTAAGATAGACTAGCATAAGCTTCCTAAGTGCTTATATCTTACAATAAATTTTTTATGCCACTAGACATAGTTCCTGTTCAGAGATCAGTGTGCCCTCGGAAGCCGCACTTTGAAGAGGTCAGCTGCTGATCCTTAGACTGTACAAAACAGTGGAAAGTGAGTGATGCTCCAACCCATTTAATTATAGAACACATTGAAGTAAAAAATTATAATAACTAATACATTTCTTTTTTCAATCAGAAAAAATCTATTGCTCAGAGCACAAAGGTAACGGCTATACTAAAGTTGACTTTTGAACAGAGTTTTAGTTTCCACCCAAGAAGAGAGCACTCCTGGTTCCCAGGGGCATCCTCCAAGCAGTCGCAGCAATGCCAGTCACCCTGTGCTCGAGGCCCATCTAATGCAACTGTTCCAACTGCACCCCTCTTGGCAGGGCAGTTTGAAGATCCTAACCTCTTTGCAGAGGAAAATCGTCCCTTAGATGCGCTGGAGCGACATAACTCTCCCAGCCATTTTCTGCGCCACATTTTTGTTTTCATTTTGCTTCCTTTGTGTCCCATTCAAGGTTTGCCTGCACTGAGACAATCTTTTACATGTTTTTCTTCTTCTGCCTGCATCAAAGTTAGGACTTCGTGAGGGATGCCTTGCTATCGGCATCTGCTACCTCTTTTTCTTAGGGGCTGAGGAGGAGGCTGCTGTGTGGCTGAAAAAGACTCTCATTCAGTGTGGAATTGCCTCCCTTTGCTTTCCTGTCACACTGTCAAGCTCAATCAGAACGCAATGAAAGTGATACAGAGGCGAGGCTTTGCTGGCGAGACTTAGAACAAAGACCGCTCCATAGCCTAGTACAGATTTCACATCCAATTTAACTCTTTGGAAAAGGATTTCAGGAAATACATAGTCAAGAGTTGAAAAAATGGAGTTGGATGTACTATAAAGGCTAAAAGTATTATCCTGGCTTAGATAAGCTACAAAGATAGGTTGATACTATTTTCTACCATAAACCACATTAGCCGGCATTACACATTGAGCTTTCTTTACTCGTTAAGTTGCAAGGAGATTTGAGAGGAATTTAGCAGCTACATAAAATGACTCTTTCATGATTCTAGCTTTACCAGTCATTTTAATTGTACAAGGTGCATGAATAGCAAGGACCTAAATCATGTTGTTTAACAAATCTGGTATTAGAGGGTTAGTCTCAGTTTACTTATTAAGAATTTAGTTGAGTAAAGGATTTTAGGACTCAGTTCTTTGTGCGGATGACAATGAACAGGCAAATACTTGTATTTTTTGGGGAAAACATACATCAGCTACGCATGTTTTGAACTGTGCTGTTGGGCCCATAACTAACATTGTGCATTGAATATGTTTTTCCACGGGGAACTAACTGTAAAGAACAAAATTCCCTGAGAAGGACATAGGTCAGTGGTGACTTCAGTGGCCTCTCCCGTGACTTCCTTTCTGAAGCCGAGTTTCCACTTTATCTTACAAGAGACTTGGATTGAGTCTATGAATTTTTCAAATTTAGATCATGACAAGTAAGATGTGTTATTAGATTAGTGGTTTCATTTCAAACATGGCCCCTCATTTTCTCCTGGTGGATTTGAAACGTGCTGAACACTGGTTCACACAGCACACACCAGTTGTGAATTTTAAGCGTTCTACACAACAGCAGTAACACTGTTGCGAGAGTGAAGGGAGCTTTCTACAGTTTCAATGAACTGTTTTTAGAAGGAATTCTTTAAAACGATTATGGTCATAGGCACCATTGTCAAAATGCCAATATTTATGATTTAGGAAATAATACATATTTTCTTGTTTGTGTGTATCTTTTTGAAAATTAAAAAACATTTAAGTAATTTCATATATATATTTTTATGTGCACTTGGAGAGAGATCGAAATTAGTTGACAGACACAATTACATTTAAGGGGAGCACATTTCACATAACTGGCACCACATCATTGCAGTAAAGGAGATATTGCTTCGGAAAATTTTCCATGAACAAGATACGACTAGAAGCAAGAGTGTGATAGACACCAACATTTCATCTCTGCATGCAATTATGATACAAATTAGGAATGCTATTATGTTGGTGCTTCATAATTAAGTAAGCAATTAAAAACAAAACTAGTTCATTAACAAATTGTCATAGCTAGGCCGACAAGTGTCCAATGAGGTCACGGTCACAGCAATTGCATGAGATGATGAGTATGTCTTCCCAAGAGCAAAAATCCCCACCAACAGCAGTGGTTCTATTTCTAATTCATGTGTTATATAAACGGCAATTTATCATGGAAAAGCTGAAATAAATACTGTAGGCAAGTATTTATTTGTGTTGGAGGCAAGAAGAAGAGAGCACTTTTGGTGAGTTACCTGTGCTATTTGTTAGCGTATGGATTGATGCTAAAATTAAATGATAGTTTTACTCAAAAATGAAGGCAGACTCTCCTTTGATGCTTGAGATAGCTGTGGTTATTTTCTCCTGTCTTTGGCCAATTGGCTCATTCAGTCTCTTTCCCTTTGGGGAACCAATGGTTCTATCCGAATGAAAATGGCGACTAGAAATTTGGCAGTTACTGGTGGTAGCTGTGAGACCCAGATATTTGTATAGAGTTTTAAAAGTAGCCAGTTGATAAGTATTTTCATTAAAAAATGTTTCCCATTATTTCCAGTGAAACCAGATAGTGTCACAACATGAAAAAAATTATATCAACAATGAACACGTTTGATAAATAAGAATGCAAAAAAAAAAGTAAAATGGTTAATCCCTGTACTAATTATTTGTCCCATTTTTGTTAATACAAATTAAATGTTTCACTTGGTTAATGACAAGTTTGATCAAACAGTTCATAAACTGTTGGATTGACTTTGAAATGAATTCAGGAGAAAAAAACGACACGATGCAGAGCTGGCAAAGGGCCGCCTCTAGTGGGAACAGATGCCCGACAAATTTGGCGAGTAGTTTTGTTCCCTTCTATCTGTTGCAGTTCACAATCCTAATGAATGTTATGTTTAAATAACATGAATAAAGATAAAGTGAAAATGAATTCAACTCCAGTTTGAGCAGCAGAATAAAAATGAGCAAACTGTATTATCTTCTGCCACCTAATCTGGGTTGAATTTCCTCTGTATCTTTTTTGTTTGTTGAAGAATCCTTTTCTTGAGTCTCCTTGGCCATTGACAAGGTCTTTTGAGATGAATATGAAAAGATAGATTTAAAGGTTAAGGCCAGGGTCAGATGGTTGCAGATGTTTTGTGAGAGATTGTTTGGTGCAGTTTGTGATACTTCTCCTGACTAAGGTATTTCAAAGGGGCAGACTCATGGCCAGCCACTGTCCGTGAGTGTGGTCTGGCTCACAATTGATCCATGAAAACACAAACACAAGGTGGAAGGAGTGTTTGTTTTTCCTGAGGCAGATAATTTTCCCTCAGCCCAAGACTTTGTCTAAAGCCAGAGAAGAAGACGCTGTTTTTATTTCTACGAAGTAGGATATTTCAGGTTTGGCTTTTCAGATGATCATCTGAGGCCATTTTTCAGGGGATGAATAATGGCACCATGTGATAGGAACTGATGAACTCTAAAAGTTTACAAAATTTTTGACGAGGGAGAGAAAGAAAGTAGAGCTTGGACATTAAAAAAATAATAAATGAACTCATCTCTCTCTGGACTTCAGATCTAATTAACAGACAATGTTAAAATAAAGAGACAGGAATTCATGGAGGTCATACTGATTGCCCTTGAGATATTTCATCATTTGGTAGATTTAGATCAAACCCTGTTCCCTATAAGGAAGGCTAGAATAAACAGACATGTACGTATATAGTGTGATGCATATATAAAATGTGATATATATAAATATGTATACATATATACAGGGTTGGGCAAAAGTAGGTTTACAGTTGTGAGTACACAAAACAGTTTATTCTTGTACTACTACTTATTAATTATTGTATTATTTTCCATAGAAACAACTGTAAACCTACTTTTTCTCCACCCTGTATGAGTTGTGTATCACACACACACACCTGTCTTCTTAGCAGTCAGATAGCATTAGATGAACACTATTTCCTCCAGCAATGTCTTAGGGATTTTCATTGCAAAAAATTTTATTTACTATCATCTCTACTAGTTTATAAATGTAATTAAAATGTCTCCATGGGCCATTTGCCATCTCTCCTTTGAGTGCTTTAACGTTAGAAATTAGCACTGAGATCCTATAGTTAACTGACTAAGGCCAATGGGATGGCTTCTTTCCACAACATGCAATAATGAACCCACAGGACTGGGATAGTTTCTGTCATATACCTTATAAAGTAGGTGATTCATTAAAGTACATTTTGGAAAACTCTATGTAAAATACCTAGGATCTTGAAAGATACAAACAACTGTAAATTTTTAAGTCAAGAGATGATTAGGAAGCTTTTATAGCTCTTTCCTATCATCTATTCAACATCGGTCACTCTTTCCATTTACATTCTTCTGAATTTTATTCTGCCTAATGCTACTGGGAAGATTGTGTTTATTATTCTAACATGATTCTTTGTGAAATAGGTGCTTGATAAGGATTATTTTTAAAGAGCCAAGAGCCCCTCAATTACCCTCTCAAACTTCTTATAAACCACGGCAGACAGTGGTGCTCATCATCTCTGAAGGCAAATCGAGACTTTTTCAATGTTTTAAATACTCGCATGCCACAAAATATAATCCATGTTGTTTTTGCTAAGGTGAGAAATTAGATTTTTTTTCTCCCTGAGGCCTGTTGCCTCTTTTAAACCTTGAATTTTCTGATCATTTCTATATATTTGAGTCACTGGACAATACTATATAGGTTTACAAAAATTACATCACAAAATCATTCTTATATTTCTTCTTATAATAATGGAAGTATTTGAAAATATTTTAAATGAAAATATAATCTTCAAGCTTCCTTCATGCTATCAACACATGTATAAAAGGTATGAAATATTCTCTTTACAGAATTCATTGATGTGCATTTCACTATTTCACATTATAGAGTGAAATGATCTTTTTACACAATATTCTCCATTTTATAACCCCCTCCGGCTAAAATTATTTCACTATAGAACAGTAGGTTTTTAAGATTGTGATTTTAGTAGATAGAGTATTATCCCTACAACTTCCCTAAATAGGTGAAATGCTATTTGAAATATATATTTCACTTCCTTTTGGCTATTCTGAAGGCAAAAGAAAAGATATTCAGGGAAGCAAAAAGACAATCCCACAATAAAAACAAAAACAAAAACAATTCTATATAATAGCTGTGTGTTTTGCAATTGCAGGTTTAGAAAGCTTTATTTAAAGCAGCTTTGGAATGTTTTTGTGATAAACAGAAATCAATATAATGTATTCACATCACAATTTTCTTAAGCATGTTTACGAGTTCTTTTCTAATTCACACCCTGCCATCATTGTGTTTTTATATAAGTTCATTTAAAAAGATTTGGCACACATAACTAAGAATAATTATGGAATTACAGAGTAGGATTACTTCTGAAGAAAAAAATGATCATCAGTTGTATTCTCATCAGCTATTCTATTTGACTTCATCATTAAGAAAAGTATTCAGGATGTCTAGTGGGTGAAGAGAGCAGAAGTGTGTTTTCATTTTGATATGATAGCTGCATTCAAGTTATTCTCCTCTTTACAATAGATTTTACCTAGCTTTATCTTCATAAGAAGCTGCTTTCAGTTGAAAAGCAGAAGTGAATAGAAGTGTCATGACATGGGATTAACAGTACAACCAGTTAGTGAATCAAATGTTCGAGGTGAAGAAAGTGGAATGTGTGACATGCATCAGCAGGATGGACTGACGGGATTTCAAGGAGACAAGGGAAAAAAATTTTTAATCATTTGTCGATGCTCCTAATATCAGTACTACTTTGAAAGCACATGGTTTGTTTAACCAGTTGTTCACTGCGGTGAATCTGAGGGCATTAAGATGTTACCAGCAATATGAGTTCATGTTGAAGCGACACCCACAGGAGAAACTAGCCCAAGTTCTGTTTCCCACTAATTGGGCCTGAGGTGGAAAGACTGGCCGATATGGTTTGCTTTTGAGATGCCAACGTATCTGCCAGAAACCTCACTGTGGGCTCCTGTCATAACATCCACACAAATGGTTGAAGAATTAACGCATATATTATACACACAATATATAGATCCCTTCATATTTCCATCTACATAGGTTTTATAAAGTACTCAGAGTTAATTTTAAAATTTTGAGTGTTCATCCAAAGATTTAAACAGATAAAAGCAATCAATTTGGAGTATTTAGAAACTCATGTTTAAGCATAGCCATGAGTTCCTTTTCTCCTTCTGCTGAGTGTCCACACAAATGCGTAAAAACTTAAGTTGAAGTTGGTAACACTTACAGACCTGTCTGAGTAGCAGGGAGAGCGTCTAAAAGGTCAATTTAAAAACACAGTAAGATGCTTCATGTCGTCAGTGTCTTCTCGTGGAAGATTTGAGAAATTCCACATTGTTTGGCATTTACTGCATAACTTCATATTTTTCAGTCTTTGTGTTTGTCACAGCAAGTTTTCCTAAGAGTAGGGTTAAAACTGTTATGTGCCTAATATTTACTTAAAACTTTGTAAAAAAAAATTCATGAACACAAAAAAGCCCATTAACTATTCACACTTTAATATATGTTCCTCAGAAACAAATGTACAGTTAGATAACACATAAAGAATTATGAATGACTAATTATATTTTGCATATTTACAGCAAAGACAATTAGCAAATAGCTTTTATATGCAAAATAAATGAAAAAGTAATTAAGATGCACTAACTAGAGCAGCAATATCAAGTCTGTTGTCTTGTGATTCATTCCTAACAAACAATAATTATGCATTCATTGTCATATAATTAAAACAGCTCTGTCCTTTAGAAAAATGGTTATTTACTGTATAATAACCTGAAGAGTGGCAGAAGTTCCTCATAATGGTGAGCAGGATAATTAAATATTTCTTCTTAGGAAATGCTCACCCAGTTTAGTTTATTATCATAAACTTCCACCAGCAAGCAGCTGTTCCTCGGGAATGCCAAGTGTTCTCTGTTCCGTCCGGGAAAGTTACTTCCCGTTTCACTTCCAAGCCCTCCTTCCCTTCCCTTGCTGTTCAGTTGAGCAGGGATGCTCCTGAGCCGCTCTTCACCTTTCTAGGGCTCGTCCCCCTGAGGCCAACCCGAGATGCAGAGGGCTTTGGGGAACATCTTCGAGGCCTGTCTACCTCCGTGGTGAGGTCCACACTTGGTGGTCCGAGTGTGTTATACCTGCTTCTCTGCCAGAATGTGTTCCCTGTTTGAAGACATTATAAGAGTTGTTCTTTGTGATCACTAAGATAGACCTCGATGTTAACATGAACCCTCAGGCAATGTATAATTAATTAATTAAACAGCATCCAGTATTTATCATATTAAATACACTTCCCAGATTTTACTGTAGAAACACAGCAACAACTTTCAAAAGGCTTATTGTTTTTGGTATTAAGTCTAATTAAAGTGATACAGACTATCCTCTGTATTCCCCACAGATAGATAAGGGGAGACATTTTGTTTCCTCAAAGCTGAGATCTCTATGTCTGTGGCCACTGGTTAGATTACTGCCTATTGTTCACCCCATTATAAACTTGGGACCTATGTGATGCAATCAGAAATTACTTAGCAATTATTTTGTGTCTATTTTGTGTGTTATTTTCATATATTGATACTATTACATCGTTGTGTGTATACAGTCAACAAAATTAATTTATTTTATATAATAAAATTGTGTGTCCTTTGGGAGTGGAGAGTACAGGGTAACTGGGATGAGCAGTATTTGTTTCTTATTAGTTACTGATTTTATAAAAATTATGATGGTGACTTTGAAAATTATTATTTTTAACACCTTAGATATTAGAGAAATATAAATTTTAAGTAGAAAAATGTATTGAATTGTTAATTTAGAATTTTCTTATTACTTAAAATGTCCTTTTTATTATACTTTTTACATTATTTGTAATAATATTAAATATAAACATGAACCTCAGAGAGTAAGAAAATTAATGGCTTTGGTTAGGTTTTGTGATCTGACTTTATTAAATATTTGCAACTAATTATTTCAGCAATTACTGAACTACCATTCATTTCCCAAGTTCAAGAAGTGAATATCAAACAGTAAGCATACCATCTTGTTTTTTTCATGTAAGTAAAGAGCCACAGCCTTAACTTGAACAGTTTATTCTAAATTATTTCCTTATTTTCTAAATAGTCTGCATTATAAGCTCCTTTTGGCATGTGATAAGATGGACATGGAACAGGGAGAACCTAGGGAGAAGATATATGTTTCTTGTTCCTGTGTTACATTTGGGATAATTTAACTATAGCTCAGAATGCTAAAAAGAAATAATTGCTCAGAAGTGTAGCTGGTTAAGCACATTATTAAGGCTCCCGTTGGTATGCTACCAACAGAATGTTGGGATAGAAAGAAAATAGAATTTGAATTCATAGCAGGGATTCTGATAATTAATTTATTAGTAAAAGGCAAATGAGAAAAAGGTAGAAGTCACACCTTAAACTCTAATTCAAAAACTCTGCAGGATTATTCATTATCAGCATATCAGAGGCACCAGGGAAAAAGAGAGCTAGAAAAAATATTTTAGATTTTATAATTGCTATTTGAAGAAATTCTAGTAATTCCAAACTAATTCTAAGTAGTCATCATGGGGACAATTAATACATATTTCTTCTTACAATTGTTTGTAGTTTAGTATTGCTTTAAATTTTAGTTACTTGAGCTGCAGAAGGGGCAAAGAGGACCATAGTCTTTTCTCAGTTCTTAGTGCTTATTAAACTTGTTCATGTAACTATATGTACATATGTATTTCATCTAATTTAAATTTCTATTAAGTATGTCAGTAATCTTCCACCTTGCAGATTTAAAGAATATGGGGTTATTCAGTGTTGTAGTAGAAGTTATCAGTTTATGTATCTGCTATGACAGAGTAAAAATGATCGAACATTATACTAACTCTTAGTAATGAGCTTGTTTCTCTTCAAGGAACAAAGCTCATAAAAAAGAGATGGGAAGGGCCAAAGGTGAATGCATGCACCTGTTTGTAAGCCTCTTTCCATTCTTCCTTCCCAAAGTACAATTTTCTTAGCAAAAGGGAAATAGGAAGACCAAGCCTCAACTTTTAGACCACATCATGGAAATTATAATTATTCAAAATTTATAATTCACCTTGAAGTTGTTATTGGTATCTTTCAAAGGGGAGCTTCGTCATCTACCTCAAGTTCATTGTCTTATATGTATATGGGGTCTGTCCAGAAAAAGTCCAACCATTGGTAATATAATGAGAATGATGTGCACAACATTGATGTAACCTAGTAGCCAAGGAGAATGGACTGGAATGTGCACGTGTGAACAATGATGACTTCACTGTACTACTCAGTGGGGGTAGCAGATGCCCACTGAGTGAGCATGTCCACTGTGTGGACATTGCATTCAAAATGACTGAATGGTGCAATGAGTCTGCACCAAATTTTGCATTAAGCTTGAACATTCCTCTGTGAAAACTATTCCGATGATTCAGAAGGCTGCAGCTACAGGCAGCTGGTGATTGATTAGCAGCTTCATCACAACAACACTCACTCATGCATCACATCTCCTGCACTTTTTTAGCAAAACATCAAATCACCCAAGTGACTAAGCCTGCTTATAGCCCAGATTTGGTGCCCTGTAACTTCTGGCTTTTCCCAAAGATAAAATCACCTGTGAAAGGGAAGAGATTTCAGACTATCAATGATATTCAGAAAAATATGACAGGGCAGCTGATGGTGATTAGAAATGTGTGAGCTCCCAAGGTACCTGCTTTGAAGTGGACTGAGGCATCACTGTCCTTCATACAATGTTTCTTTGTATCTTCTTCAATAAATGTCTCTAGTTTTCATATTAATGGCTGGATTCTTTCTGGACAGACCATATACATACCAAGGGCCGCTGACCAGATTACAGAATGGAAGATTCTGGGATCCAGAGACAGTGTCCTTTCTGTCTAAGTGTTCTACATGGCACATAGGATATGGGAGTTGCTTGATATATACTGTTGGATTAATACTTCCATCATACATTTAACAGACATGTTTGTGTCTCCATATTGTTTGTCCCGAACCCGCTCCTTGCTTCCCTTCCCTACATGTAGTCTTAGCTTCCACGTATCTCACAGAACACACCCAACCACAGATCTACTCGCAGTCCTGTTTCTGATAGATATGCAGTGGGGCTTTAACCAGTACTTACTAAATGACTGACAAGTTAAAAAATGAAAGAATGAGTGAATGAATAAATAATGTAAATATTAATTGAATGTGCTCATAGAGTATAGACGTACCCCTTTTCAGCAAAAGTAGTTGCCCTTATTCTGTCTTAGCCTTGGCTTGGGTAAAATTTGTGGTGTGCCCTTCAGTGCCAGGGCAGCTGGCATACACATATGCCACTCTCATGAAGTCTTTCTAGGTGTATTTTTTTAAATAAATGTTTGATATTTAGGGATAAAAGATAACCAAAGAGGGGGAACTGGGAACATAGTTGTTTCCTGCAGATACAGACATTGCATTTGACACTACCTTCTGGCTCTCAGGCGAGTCCCTGCTCTGCTTGTTGACCTAGAGAGTTCCGTGTTCTTCCAAAGGGCTTGTGTAGAAGCGTCACAACATGCTTTGAGTCACTGTCTCTCCCCTGTGTGGGACTCAGACAATTACACTGCAGAAAACATTATGGAGAGCTCAAGCTAAATGGAACATTGTCAAATTGATGGGCTTATTATAAAAATTTCTTTATAAAAATTTTCCAAAGTATTTTCCTAAAACTTAATATAAAAATACTCCTAAGTCTAATATTTACTTTTAAGTCTAATAACCTAGAGCAAAAAGAAAGACTTTTACAAGGCTCCTATTCAAAAGCAGATCAGAGAGAAAGATCCTAGGTATAGATAACAAAAATCATCTCAAAATACACTCTCCACCTCACATAAGGCTTAATAAAATAAATGACAATCAAGAACATAGAAACATGAGTGGTTTTATTGCTTGCAACCTTCAGTTCTGACTATTGGTTTTCATTGGCTTCATGGATCTTCCAAGGAATAAATACGAGCAGGTACAAAATAAGAGAAAGTCTTTCTATAAACTCCGAATCATGCCGTGTGATAGAAAACTGGACACGGAGTCAAAGCGGCCTGGAATGTCTTCAGTCCAAGACAGGTACGTCTTAGAGATGACATAGAAAATCTTCAGGGACCCCTTCCCCAATAAATCAGTAAGCGCTTCCTGAACTCTTTACTTCTGAGCTTTAAGACTCTCCTGAAAGTTTGGTTTAATTTCAAAAATAGAACAGTCAAGGAAACCCTAGAAAATCTGTTGTATAAGTATAAAGAAAAACATAGCAAGCTAGAAAGCCATGGTGACATTCCGTGTCACTTTGTGGAATGTAAACACAGACTACGTGTTTGCTAGTGTTGGAGGGATGGAATCACGAGGATCACTCTCAAACACAATTGATGAAGAAACGTCAGGGGTACTGCACTTGCCTGGGCCTATCAGGACATTCCTGGGTTCCTCGCTGGGTACTCCCAGACTCCTTACATTTCTGGGTTCTGGGAGTGGGAACTTCTGTTCCTCATCCATGTCCCAGGTGCAGGGGACATGCTAAAAATCCCTCATCTTACCCACCCACCACCCACAAATGAGGATGGGTATTTCATTGAGAAAGCAATGCGTCAGGACTGTTCCAGGGGCTGGAACGGGTGGTGACTGGGCAAGAAGCATTTGTGGTGAGTGTTGGAAGTTCAAGGAAACCCCTTTACTGCTGGCGCAAGGCCCCCAATGTGGAATGAATCAAATTCCTCCAGCTTCAATCCGGCTACATTATATTTAGATAATAATCCTGCAATGCACATTGATGCTGAAGTTGCTTCTTCAAAACTTTAAGGCAACAATTAAGTATTCCATTGTCATGGCTCAATTAAATGGTTTGGCCTGAGAAAATTGGGGATTGTAAAGTGAGGATGGAATGTGCTTTGATCCTCTTTCCAGGGTTATTGTTTCATTAATAAATGAACATGTCATTTGTCTCACCAGAGGGAGCTCATGCCCTCCAGGCTTTTTTCCCTTTTTTGTTCAGGTTTTATAAAGATGAATTTCCAGTGCTCTGAAATACCATGGATTAGTGGCTAAGCCTGACAGCACTTCGGGGAGTAGCGAGCTTAAAGTGCCTCACACAGGTCTCCAAAGCACTTGTTTACTAATAGAGGAAATCAGCGACCGTCTGCAGCTGCTGATATCGCATTACCATTTGGAAAGACAGTAGCTGAGATAACAAATCACACAGTTTTAATAATTACTCCTGCATTCCCGTTTTTTGTTTCCTGCATAACTGTAAAGGCTGGATTTCTTCCAAATAAACAGATAAAAACAGTATGAAACTTTTATCTTTTAATGATAATGACAACACATCATGTTTCACTAAAAGTTTCCTGCTGATTTTTTTCTGATTTCTCGAGTTTCACTAAAATGTAATTATACTTTATAATTCCATTCTTTTAACCTTCACTTCAAAAACTATTCGCAGTGAGCAAGTTTGCCAGGCACCAAGAGTCGGGCCAATCCGTCTGGACTCACCCGTGTTGACTCGCTCCTGCATTCTGTCTTGGGGTAAACCTGTCATTGAAATTGCATCCTGGACTATGAGCTACTTTGAGCTACTTTGCATTCAAATTAATAGCTAGTTTAATTTGAATGTAAAATAGCTCCATTTATGCCATGTTTTTTTTAAAAAATAAGGCATTTGGCAATGAATGGATATTTAAGATATGATACATTAGCAACATATTTTTAATCCTAAATTGAACCTATATTAGGATTGGGACATTTTAATATCAATAGATAAGTCATAAAAGAAGCCCTTTTAAAAATCTGCATAGTAAATATGTGCTTTAGGGGTCAAAACTGCTCCATTGTACAGATACAGTACAGGGTTTAGTTCATATGGTTGGTGCTGGGCATTTTCCTGCAAATCTGTGTATTGTTACGCTTCTATAGTCCAAGAATAGCAATTGATTTTTAAAACACATGCTGCAACTTTATTTGCTCAGTAATTACATGGACTTTATTTGGAGGTCAGTGAAAGAACAACTAAATAGGAAAATGAAGTCTTCCTCCCTTGTGCAGTGAAACCATAAAAGTTGGCAGACAGAAAGGAATGCTAAACTTTTTCCCAGAGCTCCGAGTTTGGTTTCCACTGGTCCATGTCTCATTGGGTGATTAGAGAAAGCTTTTTTAAAGCCTTACTTCAGAATGATCTTAATTGGTGCAAGGTTGAGCCCTTTCTAGGAGGGGAGGGAAAAGGTTGAATAGCCTTTTCAAGTCACATGAAAGTTTCTAGGATGAATGTACGATAATTAGATTAATAAGTAGCTTAATTTATCACAGCTGAGGATTTCAACAGCCACACACATTAGAGCAAGAAAAAAGATTAGTGTGATTCTAGTTTGCAAAAAAAAAAAAAAAAGTACTGAAACTTGATTAACCTTAAACACAGAGTGCCTTTCTTCCTGTCTGAAAGTCTGATGGGGGTGAGGGAGTGGGGAAGTGGGAGATAGGACCTGAAATAATCAGACAAGTCCTATGTTATTCCTTTTTTTCTCTCAGTTAATGAGTGGTATCAGAATTGTTTGAGCCCATTTTTCCTTTTCCTGTTTCTTAAAATAATGGGTTGGGAATAAACCTGTAGAATCTTCAATTATATGGCCCACCCACATCATACAGACAGGTCTTCTCTGATGTGCAACCTGTGATGAGCAGAGTCTCTCATCTCTGCTGAGAAAAAAAGAAAGAAGCAAGTGGTGGGACAATGAGATTTGAACGTGACCGTAAATCCAGTTAAGATGTGTTGGAAACACTGAGGCTTAGATTACTGGATGGCATTTCCAAGAGCCACCTCAGGACTGGAAAGCCTGAGTCTAGTTCCATGCCTTCAAACATCGCAGCTTCCCCAAACCAGAGCAGCGATGAGTTCAGGTAAGTGGCACTCATTGCCTGAGACGTGCTGACTCAAGTCAGTTATGATAGAAGCAAGGACACTTAGGAATATTCACTTGAATAGGGTTGAAAATCAGACAGGAACTGGCACTCAAAAATAGGCATCAAATCAAATTATCGTGTATCAGGAGTCTTTTCCTCCACCTCCTCCATATAGGCACAATAAAAATTTTTGATAAAAGGTGGAATTAGCTGGCCTATCTGATGGTCCTACCCAACAGGCGTGGCCTAACGTCAGAGTTGATGAACCTTAAATTTCCTGACTCCTGTGTGGCTACGAATGAAACTTCTGTGCTGCATGGAACAAAGCTGCTGGCCCCAGCTTGGGTTTTGCAGTGGAAGAGCCGGGAGGGTGAATCTACGGTGCCTGTCAACACGCCACAGTCACTGGGGCTGAGAGGCCCGTTCATGAGAGCCCAGCAGTGGAGTCCTGAATGGGACATTGCCCCCATGGCTGCATGAGGAAGGTGTGTGGCTGGATGTGGCAGGCACCTGGGACACCCTCCAGCTGGAAGGGAAAAATAAGAAGCTAAAATACCAGATAACCTCGGTGATGGCATGGCCTCTACCCCAGCAAAAACTGCTGTGCCCTTCTCCTCACTCTCTGAAGCTTGCACTGAGGGGTTCTGAAAGAGGTCTGTGCACACGGCCCCAGCTAGCATGTGCGAAAGTTACCTGTGGCCCAGCCAGACCAACCAGGGCAATGCCAAGGGCACTCATGCACCAGCCTGTGGAGAAGTTCCTAACTGGAGCCAGAACCTGAGGTGAATTCATTTCCACTGCGGGAGCCTTCTTCTCTCAGAGCACGTCTTCTCTTCTGCTGGGATGAGAGAGAAGCTTTAATTTAAAAAAGAAAAATCATATAATGAAAAACATCACATTATGGGTGGAATATAATTTAAAATATTGAAATGTGAAACACTGATGTAATTATGGACTTAATAAACTTGAAAAACTGAGGCCCAGCTCTGCCAGCAGCCCAAGCCTGAGAGAGTGTGCATGTATCTAAAATGAATATCTCATTACTGGTTAACATTATTTAGTTAGGAGGAGATATGACCTCTAATTTGCCTTTTAATAATTAATTTGGTGTTTAAATAAGTGTCTTTTATTTAATAATGTTTTCTTCAACCAATTCACTATGTCAATAAACTCTTTGTTTAACCTTCTTAAAGGAAACATTTTCTCTGCTCGGAGGCAATTAATGAGCTATCAAATAAATAGGTACAGGAAAATGAACTACAAGAGCTGCCCAGGACAGCAAGTGTGCTTTAAGCCATGGAGTGGGTGCTGCATGCCATGGTCAGCCATGGCACACAGTCTCAGTTCAGTCCTCATCCCACCAGCCTCCTCTCTGCCACAGCTCATGGCGGGAACAACTCACATCATAAAACCTGCCCAGATGGAAACACCCCACACACACTTAGAGGCACTTTGTTTTGATTGCTGGTTCTTTAAGTTTGGTTTAAAAAATTATAAATCTTTGACTTGGGAGTAGGTTGTCATTTTAATGGGAAATTAAAGGAAACATAAAGATATATTCAATATTAATAGAAAATACTAATATCAATAACAGCAATGTTAATGTCAGAGTGTCAAATTCCATCTTTTGCAGATTTCAGAACAAAAAAGTATATCATGGATAGCTATCATTTTTCATATAACTTATTTTAAAATACAGTGTTTTTAGATAGCTATCTATGGGATTAGAATGTATTCTGCTTTTTTTGCTTATTGGTAGTTGAAAGTTCTTTTTCTTAGATTTTATTTATTTATTTTTAGAGCGAGGAAGTGAGGGAGAAAGAGAGGGAGTGTTTCACATACTATAGGAGGCTAAAGCAAATTTAAGAACTTTTAACTATCAGCCCTGGCTGGCATAGCTCAGTGGATTGAGTGTGTGCCTGTGATCCAATGGGCCACTGGTTTGATTCCCAGTCAGGGCACATGCCTGGGTTGCAGGCCAGGTCCCCAGTGGGTGGTGTGTGAGAAGCAACCATACATTGATATTTTCCTCTCTCTTTCTCTCTCCCTTCCCTCTCTCTATAAATAAAAAATAAATAATAAGCATGCCAATCAATATGTAAGTATCGATTGTGGAGAACTGCTGAGAAAGGAGAGATGGCTTGCTATGAGAAGGTGCAACAAGGGGCAGGGATTTACAGGAGAAGTTATTCTTCATAACCCAGCTTAAAAGACGACAACTCTATGCAACTTGTCCTTGTCCCTCAATTATATGGACCTTCTCCTTCATTCAACCCTTACTCCAAAGAATAACTTTATTATGACATTTGCTTTACTTTTTCTTTTTACTTGTAAGAATAGCGGATGCTAATAGCTATTATTAGCTGTTCATGTGAGTCTAAGGTCGGCTCTTGCCTAATCTTTGCCATCTGGGCTACAAATTTCTCACAGGTAAGATCTATGTCTTCCTTCCTGTCAAACCTGCAGGACCTAGCGGGGATCCGGGCACAGACCAAGGGCTCCAGGAATATCTGTAGAGTAGAGATAAATCTCACTCTTTTATTGGACTTCTGAATATTAAAAAAATTTACCCTGATTCATATGACTCTCTCTACTCTTCACGTTAGATTATTTCTTTAGTTAGTGAATTTATATACATCAATTTCTTTCACATATAATAGATGATGAATAAATAAGAAGCAAGTTACAATAGACAGAATTTTATCATGAAAAAAGCTTTAACACCCCGTGGCAAAAAAGATATTCTTGGAAGAATCCCAGATTGAAATCCCTTGATCAATATTTGAAAATGTTCTGTTTTCTGCAATATTTGAAAGTAACTTCTCAACATAAAATTTTTCTGATTCTGCTTGTCCCATGATCTTGTCAAAAAGAACAGTTATCATAACTTAGAACTGAAAGTGTCCTAATGGCTCTTTTTGGAAGCATAATCCCTTCACTGAAAGGAAAGCATTTAAGTGCACAGGTTGAAAGTGAATAATACAGTAAAGAAACCATCGGCACAGGCGACTGTAAAGTCCAGAGGTAGGGATGTTTTAGAGGAGGCTTGGTCCAATGCCTCAAGGATGCCCAGAAGGGCTCTTTCCACCTCTCCTTGTCAGCTTCATCCTGAGGGTAGCATCCTTCCTAGTCCCAATGTGGCTTCTGGCACCATATGCTTTGGAGTGTGTGTCAGAGAGAATAACTTTGTTTCAAGCCCTCTATACTCCCTGGGTGGCCTGCTCAGTTCGCACGCTGACCCTTGCTGTGTACGATTGCTGCAGCCGAGAGGGTGGAATATGCCGGTTGGCTTGACACATTCCATCCCTACTGGGAGGCAGTAAGGTCAGCTTCCACAAAATCACATGGACCCCAAAAGGACACTGGGAACTGGTGGGAAGGAAATAGGGGGCAATGGTGGCTGGCAAAGCATCTGACAAATGTTGACTGTATAAGGTCCTGGGCAGCCTTGGTCTGTGAAGCCTGCCTCCTCAGAATAGGATCACTCATTCCTATCGGTAAGAGGAAAAGGAGAAGATGGGGACTTCTTCCCTCTCTTTAGAACATGGCATCACACGCTGAAAATTAAATGAGCTTTGCTCTGAATTTGTTCTGCTCAGGGGAAAGTGTTATGATCTAATGACTTTCAAATAAAATTATCCTTCTTCTCAATTTTTGAAGTCATTATGAATAAGTAAAAGACAAGTAACAATATATACTCTGTCTTGTGTATTGTATTTCTTAGGAGAAATGTTGACATTTGACCTCATTTTCAAGGAAAAATAAATTGAGAGAACTTTATGGGGAAGGCTTTCATTTGTCTCCACTTGTTTTAATTAAGTAAAAGCTGCTAGAGAGAATCCACGCATATCTCCATATCTCCTATTGTCTTTCTCATTTTTCTTTTCCCGTCTCTCTAACCCCCACCCATCTCTCTCTCTCTCTCTCTCACACACACACACACACACATACACACACACATTTTCTTTTTCTGCCCTTTCTCTCCATTTCCTCTTCCTCTATCCCTAGAGGATCCCTAATATCCCTCATTATTTTTACTTTAAAGATTTTATTCATTTATTTATTTTAGAGAGAGGGGAAGAGGGAGAGAAACATTGATGTGAGAGAGAAACATTGATCAGTTGCCTCTCGAACTCCTCCAACTGGGGACCTGGCCCACAACCCAGGCACGTGCCCTGACCGGGAAGTGAACGGGTGCGGGCCTTTGGGTTTGTGGTATGATGCCCATCCCACTGAGCCACAGCAGTCAGGACTACCCTTTTCATTCTTCCTTCTGTCTTTGGAATTCTCTTTACCCATTTCTTCTTGTTCTTCTCTTTCTTTCCTCTCATGTTTTTCACTCATACTCTCTCCAAATGGGTCCAGTAAAGTGATTAATTTAGTCAGAGGAAAGCAGTTTTTTTTTTTACTCACAATGTCATGGAAAAAAGTGTGAAACTGGTGACAGTGACAGGTATGTCTTGAGGAGAGCTTCCCCCAGTTCTCTGTGGCCTCCAAACTGCATCAGAGGACAAAGTCTCAGCGGTCCAGGAAGAACTATACTGCTTTCGCCAAAATGTTCTGCACTAGCCACTAAAGGAGAGAGACCCCATCTCTCTACTGGTGAGCTGTGCGGTCTAACTCTTATCTCCCTAATCCCCACACCACCCTCCAGAGCTAAGAAAGCAGCTTAGTTTTCTCACCCCCATTTCAGAGTTTAGAAGGCACAGGCCCTAACAGTGTGATAGAATGACCAGATTTTTAGGCTTAGTGTATTATTGTCTTTACTTCTGGCTGATTTTTCAACTCTGACATTCCTCAGAGTAGCATGAAATCTCTTTTCCAAATAACTTTATCCACTAATCATTAGCATTATCAGGGAGGACGATTCACAGACAGGAGACAATGACATTAAATGCAGTAACTCTTGCTCATGAAAGAAAAACATTATGCTTTGGCATCAATCTAAGCCAAGTGCAGTTCTCAGATACATAAAAGAAATGCATTGCATATTTCTTTAGGAAACCTGATACCATTAAAAAGTTTTGAGTTATGGTTTTTAAGATAGCTATGTGTAGTTATCAAAATACACTTGTTAGGAGCATAACTGAGGAGATTAACATAAAAGCCCTGATAAGATACATAGCACGAAAATTTTGATCAACATTTTTAAAATGTGTCTAGAGACACAATTGCTAATAATAAAAGGGAAAAATCTAACCTTGAGAGACATAATTCTAATTTTTCTAGTTTGCTTACAAAAGATAGAAGATTAGTAATACTTTATGTTGCTTTTATATCTGGTTTTGAGGGCTGTTCTTATAACAAACAAATATACTATTTTCTGGAGGTGAAAATTTTACATAGAACTATCATTTAATTTCCACCAAGGTTTGTGTGTGTGTGTGTGTGTGTGTGTGTGTGTGTGTGATTCTGCACCACTATTGTGGTCTATGGCAATTTATATTAAATGGAAGAGTCAATATTGCAGTTCAGTCAACAACCAGCAAACTCGTACCGAGCGCTTGCTCACTGGACAACACATCACGTATCTGGCATTGGGCCCTCACAGCTCCTGTCCTCAAGAATCTCATAGTCTCATGAGGAAACAGATATTTATTTAAACAATTAAATTACAATGACATGATCTCTATATTGCAGGCATGCGAAGTACACAATGGGAATATAAGAAGGGAATTAAGGCTTTATGACGGAGTTCGGGAAGACTTCCTAGAGCAGGCAGCTTTTGAGGTGGGACTTGAAGAAAGAGTAAGAACAAAGAGAAATGAGGAGGGTTGCTTTTCCAAGTAGAGAGAATGTCACATGCCGAGACATGGAGGTAGGATGGGAGTTGGCCTGTTTAAGAAACCACACAGGTGGTTTATTATTGCTGCGTGTAAGTATGAGCATAGCATAGAAAATGAGGTGTGATCAAATACTGTGGACGGATCACAAAATTCATTTTATGCCATGCTCAGGAATGTCTTAAGAATATAGTTGCTTAAAAAAAGAGAAAAGAATATGGTTGCTAATCATAGATCACAGAGGATTGTGAAAATCAATTAATCGCATTGCCTTTTTGACAGGTATTTATGGCTTTCTAGACCAAGTGCTGTTTCATAATATGTGCTCTCCAATACAGGGGTTGCTAGTCAAAAGTGACCAGTGAGTACTTGAAATTTGATTAGTATGACTAGGGAACTAAATACCCTTTTTTTTTTTATTTCAGTACAGGTTGCATTTAAATAGCCACAGGTAGCCAACAGCTACCTTACTGGACATGCTGTTCTAGACCAAAGCCCTTGGACTATACCTAAACTAAAGTTGCTATGTTGAAGTTCAAAGAAATGGATTCGCAGAGAGTGTATGTGTATGTTTGTAACTCCCTAAGAGATGTCCCTGGTATCCTATCGAGGTCAAAAACCTTAGCAAGGGCTGCACTTCACAGAGATTATCAGTATGTACAGTTAACGAATAGCACACTTTTGTCTTAGGACCCAGGATCATGGAGTCAATGTAAGTACTCATGGATGCATAGTGTTATAAGAACGTCGGATGTTAACCAGATGCGTTTTTGGAGTGTTGAGGACAAGTATCTAGTGAAAATCTAGAGAAATCAACTTGGGCTTTTATTGATCACTTTTTTCCTAATGGGAACGAAATTGCCAAGAGTTTAATTTAAAAAATAAGCCACCTGTGATAATATTTTGAAATCTTTTTTTTATTATAAAAGCTTTTGAAATAGATTTCCCAAAATAGCTTTCGCTATATAAGGAAGTGGTGAGAAAAAAGGCTCAGCATGGCGATGGCCATGGGGCTCCACCAGCTCCACGAGTCTGCAGGCAGAGGCACACACAGTACGGACGCTTAGCAGGGAGGGAGAGGGTGAGACCATGTGCTGCCTCGTGGACACAGATGGAAGCCCTCAAGGTGGAAGCGTGGTCCAAGCACAGCAGTGTGAAGAGACAAAGTAAACTATGGAAGAGAGAAACAAGAAAAGAGAAAACATTTCAATCTAGAAAATATCAAGTTAATCTGTAGCCTTGGCAGACAGTGAAAGAGAATTATGAGAGGCAAATAAAATGTTGAATTAGAAAATCTTTCAAGGGATATCAGTCACATGATTCACAAAATAAAAAATGTAAAAGGCATTATTTTCCATCTATAAACTTTATTATATCCATCTACTAAACTACTAATTTCTAGGGGAAGAAATGAGGGATAATCTTACATCTTTCACTCCCATGGATTGATCTTGAAGATTATTATTAATTTTTAAAGGCAGGTAGAGAAAATTATATATATACAACTAAATATACATATACACTGACCCAGGGTCTACCTGAAGTAACACCTGCTTGAATGTGGTTGATAGGGAAATAATATGGGTGTAATAATTTATAGTTTTAATTTGAATATTTCACCCAAACTGTTATACTGTGTGCTTGAGTGTGATATTGTTGTGTTACACAATTAAATGCTTATGATTTTGTAATAAAAGATTTTGTGATAAAAAAGGGTGTTATTTGTGCCGGATCCTATATATATTCGTCAAATGGATAACATAGCATGTCTGTAGTTCTCAGAGTGTGTGTGTGCTTGTTTATAATTTGCTAATACTAATAAAGCAAACAATGAAAAGGTAAACAGCAAATTATGTAAACGGTTCTATACTAGAGGAGAGAAGGAATAGAAGGTAAGAGAAATAACAACTAATCTTCCTTGATGTACTCATATATGTTTTATTATGTGGCTTTGGAAATGTGCAAAATGTAAAATTTAAAAGCAACCCCTAAAAGATAACATAAAATAAATGAATTTAAATGCATATCCAGTATTTAGTAGGACAAAAAGAATAGCAAAAAGAATTAAAACTCTTTACAATAATGATGTTATGAGTGTTAGCTTTAGTCCTGTTATCCTGTGTAATGTGGAAAAAGAAAATGAGAAAACTTTTAATATTCTAATTCTATTATCTGTGGTGTTCTTTTTTTAATTTTTTTAAATTTTATTTTAAAGATTTTATTTATTTATTTCTAGAGAGGGGAAGGGAGGGAGAAAGAGAGAGAGAAAAACATCAATGTGTGGTTGCCTCTCACGTGGCCCCACTGGGGACCTGGCCTGCAACCTGGGCATGTGCCCTGACTGGGAACTAACTGGTGACCCTTTGGTTTGCAGCCCACACTCAATCCACTGAGCTACGCCAGCCAGGGCATCTGTGGTGTTCTTGACAATCAGAATTCTTAGTGAGAGAAAAAGGAGATATAGAAGTAAGCCAAAGAATTTGAATATCAAAACTTATAGTCCTAAATTTGAATTAGAGATAGCAGTACGGGAATCCAGTCAAGATGGTGGCATAGGCTAACGCGCCTTACCTCCTCGCACAACCACATCAAAATTTCACTAAACTATAGAACAACCATTTCTCAGAACCATCAGAAATAGAATTTAATGGAAGTCTGACAGGTACAGAATTAAAGATACTACATCCATCCAGACTGGTAGGAGGGGGAGAGACATGAAATGGACTGGTCCCACATCCATGTATGGTAGATAAAATTTGGAAAAGATATCTCATGTGTGAGGAATCTCAACCCCACACCAGGGCCCCCAGCCCAGGGTTCCAATGGCAGGAAGATCAGTCCCCATAACTTCTGGCTGCAAAAACCCAGCAGGGATTGAGTTGGTGAAAGAAACTGATGGAGTCCCAAGCAGTTCCTCTTAAAGAACCCACAAACAAACTTACTCAGACTCACTCCCTCTGAGCTCCAGCACTGAGGTAGCAGCTTGAAAGGTACCAGTGGCATACAGGGAGGAACTGAAGTGTCTGGCATCCAGACAACACCTGAGGGACAGCTTTCTGCCAGACAGAAAGGCAGACAGAAGATATTGTCCCTTTTCTGAAAATTCCCCCTATAGAGCCACAGAGCTGGAAGACCGGTGCCATATCTGAGACTCCATCAACCTGGCTAACATTTTTTGCCCTGCCCTGGAGATCCCTTGAGACTCTGTCCCACCCAACATATGGGCCTACCCAAGCTGTTAACAGCGACTTTTCTATATGAATGGCTTGCCTTGTCTCATGCTTCATAACTTCCTAAATCCTATCAAACAAGCAACAGGTGGCCTCAGTGAGCCCTTAGTGCTCCATACCTCTTGCTAAGTGGCCCTAGGCCCAGCACTAGCAACAGCCAGCCTAGGTTTGCAACTTGGCTTCGCCTGGGAACTTCCAAGCCCTGCACAAGTAGCAGGCATCTCAGACTGTTTTATAGCTCAGGCAGAATGGGCAAAACACAGGTGGGGGCTGACATTGGCCTGTACCACCCAGGAAACCCCAGAACCAGTGCACCCAGTGGACAGCTACAGACCATGTCAGAGCACTGCCTCTGCACAGCTGATCCTTCACAAAGGTTACTGGTCATGGGTCACAGTCAGTCCTTGCAGCTGACTGGCCTGGACAAATCCTTCCCATTGACCTGCCAACAACAATCAAGTCTCAACCACAAGAGGAGGTGTACTCAGCTAACGTGAAAGGTGCACCTCAAGTATCCAGCTTGGGTGATAGGGAAGGCTGTGCCATGGGACCCTGCAGGACATTTACTACCTTAGGCCATGCTACCAAGACAGCAAGTCATAGCAGTTCTACCTATACATAGAAACAAACACAGGGATGCTATCAAAATGAGGAAGTAAGGAAATATAGCCCAAATGAAAGAATAGATCAAAACTGTAGAAAAAAGACCTAAATAAAAGGGAGATAAACAATCTATCAGATGCAGAGTTCAAAACACTGGTTATAAGGATACTCAAGGAATTTAGTGATGACTTCAATAGCATAAAGAAGATCCAGTTAGAAACAAAGGATACACTAATATAAAAAAAAATTAACAGGGGAACCACAGTAGGGTGGATGAATCCAAGAATCAAATCAATGACTTGGAACATAAGGAATCAAAAAATAACCAATGAGAACAAGAAGAAGAAAGAATCCAAAAAAAATGAGGACAGTGTCAGCAACCTCTGGGACCACTTCCAGCCTTCCAACAGTTGCATCATAGGGGTGCCAGAAGGAGAAGAGAAAAAAACAAGAAATTGGAAATCTATTTGGAAAAATAATGAAAGAAAACTTCCCTAAATTGGTGAAGGAAATAGACATGCAAGTCCAGAAAGCATGGAAAGTCCCAAACAAGATGGATGCAAAAAGGCTCAGTCTAAGACACATTATAATTAAAATGCCAAAGATTACAGGTAAAGACTCTTAAAAGTAACAAGAGAAAAACAGTTAATTATCTATAGGGTGTTCCCATAAGGCTGTCAGCTGATTTCTCAAAAGGAACTTTGCAGGCTAGAAGGGACTGGCAAGAAATGTTCAAAGTCATGAAAAGCAGGGACCTACAGCCAAGATTGCTCTACTTCCCAAAGCTATCATTTAGAGTTGAAGGGCAGATAAGAGCTTCCCAGACAAGAAAAAATTAAAGGAGTTCAGCATCACCAAATCATTATTATATGAAATGTTAAAAGGACTTATTTAAGAGAAAGAACATCCAAACAATGAACAATAAAATGGCAATAAATACATATCTGTTAACAATTGCATCTAAACTGATCTAACGTGTGAAAGTGGTTTGTGAAGTTTCATGCTGGAGATTTCTCGCTGATGATGTTCCACGGTTGGATAGACAAGTTGAAGTTGATAGCAATCAAATCGAGATGTTAAATTAAGAACAATCAACATTATACCACATGGGAGATAGCCAACATACTCAAAATATCCAAATCAATAAAGTTATAGGTGAAAATGAAAAGATGTGTATTTTATTTTACAGAAAAAAAACAAATGGCTCTTTGGCCAACCCAATATAAAGATATATATTCAAATAATTATAGAATAAGATGGTTCACCATAAGTTCCTTAAAAACAGTATTTTAGGAGTCAAATTTTAGGTTTTCATAACTTTATATCAAACCTAATTTTCTCATATCATAATTATCTTAAAGGGGAGGGCTGGTTGACTATTATAACTTAATAATCAAAGGTCAGCCCTGGCTGGTGTGGCTCAGTGGATTGAGCACCAGCCTGTGAACCAAAGGCCGCCATTTTGATTTCCAACCAGGGCACAGGCCCTGGATGTGGGCCAGGTCCCCAGTAGGGGGCGTGCAAGAGGCACAACACATTGATGTTCATCTCCCTCTCTCCTCTTCTCCTTTCTCTAAAAATAAATAAATAAAATCTTTTAAAAAAATCAAAGGTTAGCTCTTTCAAGCATCGAAAATGTGGAGCAAAATTCTTAAACATGTTTTAAAACTAGGAAACCTTGCAGAGCAATTTGGCTATATCTGTATAGATGAGGTTTTAAGTTTATTACCTACAACCTAACAACTTCAACTCTAGGTAGGCACTCCTGGTAAAATCTTAAACATAGGCACAAGGAGACTTAGGAAAGGATGTTCCACAACTTTGTACCAAGAAACATGGAAATTAGAAACAACCAAAACTGCTGACCAGTAGGAGAGTGGAGAAATAAATGTGATATGTGGGACATTCATATAGTTAACTATTACATAACAGTCAACTTTTTATTTAAGAAAAATTTTGAGTGCCTACTATATGCCCAATGCTTTGCTAGGTTCTGGGATTCAGCAATGAGCAAACCAAGACCCTGCCCTCAGGGGGCTGACTACTACACCTGGGTGTACTATGTGGATAGAAGGCAAAACACATGGAAGGAAAAACATAGACTATGATTATGTTTATAGACTTATGAAACATGTTACCTCTAAAATTATCCACTAAGCATCTTACATGTTATTTATGTATGTAGAGTAAAAGTATTTGAATGACCTTACAGAACACATGCAAAAGTCATAAAATTTGCTTCTAGGAAAGAAAAAAAGGGGATAGGACTGACGATATGGGTCAAAGGGAATTTCAACTTTATCTGTAATTTTTCTTCTCCATTAGAAAAAAGATAAGCCAAGTGCCTTTCAGATGCTGCCGCCCTGGTGCTTCCCGTGCCCAGCCATGGTCAACCCCGCCATGGTCTTTGACCTCGCTGCTGCCAGTGGGCCCTTGGGCCACATCTCCTTCAAGCTGTTTGCAGACAAAGTTCTAAAGACAGCAGAAAACTTTTGTGTTCTGAGCACTTGGGAGAAAGGATTTGGTTATAAAGATTCCTGCTTTCACAGATTATTCCAGGATTTATGTGCCAGGCTGGTGACTTCCAGGCCACACGCCACAGTGGCACAGGCAGCAAGTCCATCTATGGGGAGAAATTTGGTGATGAGAATTTCATCCTGAAGCACACAGGTCCTGGCATCTGGTCCATGGCAAATGCTGGACCCAACACAATGGTTCCTAGTTTGTCATCTGCACTGCCAAGACCAAGTGGCCGGATGGCAAGCATGTGGCCTTCAGCCAGGTGAAAGACAACATAGAAGTTGTGGGAGCCATGATGTACTGAGTCGAGGAATGGCAAGACCAGTAAGAAGACCACCATTACTGACTGCAGATGACTCATAAACTGGACTTGTTTTTTATCTTAACCACCAGACTATTCCTTCTGTAGCTTCACCCTCATCAGCTTGGAATGTTCTATAATCTTCATGCACTTACCATAGTTCATTGGATTCTGTATTATCCTTACCCCTTCCAAGTCTAGCTGAATTCCAAAGTTAATGATTATGAAATAAAAACTAAACAGAAAAAGAAAAAAGATAATCTAATTTATCACAATATGAACAATGGTCTTTTCTGGGTATTAGAAACATCTGTCTTTATTTTATTAATATCTGTATTTTATTTTTTAGTTTCTAGAAACTAAAGAACCTGTGACAAGGGAATTCAGGGTTACAAGGAACAGAAGTTACAAGCTATAGAAAAAAGTTCTGGAGGAACTGGGTTCAACCTAGAAACAAGAGAGATGCCTCTTCTCTGAGACAGAAGGGCAGAAGAAGTGATGGCTGAAGGAAAATAGAAAAGATTCCCAATAGGAAGTTGAAGGAGATTGCAGATGGCACTGAACTTCTCAGTAAAGCAGGAGGCAAGATCATCTTTTGAGTTCAAGGAGAAGAGAAAACCAACCAAAAAATATGAGAAAGGTTTTAAAAAACCAATATAGGGAACTTGTTAGCGAATCTCTGGGAAAAGATTAGTGAAATAAGTACAGCCCTGACTGGTGTGGCTCAGTGGGTTGGGCGAGCAACAGGCAACTGATCAATGTTTCTCTCACACATTGATGTTTCTTTTCCTCTCTTTCTCCCTTCCTTTCCCTTTCTCTAAAAATAAATAAATAAATAAATAAATAAATAAATAAATAAAAAGAATCTTTTAAAATAACTTAAAAATAGTAAGTACAGAGCAACCATAAGAACCAGGTGGGGTCAGTAGCATGGATTTTCAGTGAGCTGACTCAGAATGGTTTCGTGTCTTGATCTAGCAAAACTTGATAGCATAGAGAAAAAACAGGAGAAATTCACTGGTAGTGATGAACACAATTTAAGGAATGCTATGGTAGGCACTTGGTGGAAATGTAAGGTAGAAAGTACACCAGGATGACAATGAAAGCATCCTTTAAAGCTCTTGACTTGAGAGTCAGACTGAACAGAGGGAAAAGGGACCTGGAATGAGCTTTGACTCTCTTGGATTAGGGGTTGCAAGGACAAGACACCTGTGCCAACTAATCTGTCCTCAGACCATTGGCGGATATTACTAATTGATCTCAGCACCCTTTCTTACTTTAGACTTGAGCTCAGAACCCTCCTGCTTTCAGTACTCCAGGGGATCCAGTCCCAGTTGCTGAGAATGGACACACCATGTGAAACCTACAGAACATACCTGCACCAGACAGTGAGCCCCTCCCTGCAAGGCAGTGATCATGTCATATTAATCTCCAAGTGCTGTGCCTGGCACATAAAAAGATCTCACTCAATAAATAATTATGGATAGAAGGAAGAGAAGGAGGAAGGAGAAAAGGAGGGAGAAAATGAAAATAAAGAACAGGGTCAGGAGAAATGAAAGAAAAGGGAAACCAAGAGAAGGTCAGACTAGGGTCAGAATGGGGAGCTCAAAGCTGTTAGTCTTTGAGGTGAAACTGTTTCAAGTAGTAAAAAAAAAATACAGGATTGCCTCTTGCAATGAAAAAGATACAAAATAGTTGTTAAACCCTAACTCTAAATTTTCTTTGGTAAAGTGAAGGGGGCCAAAGTTTTGCCAGCCTGAAACTATGCCTTTTGGGGATACTGATTTTAAGCTGGTTATGAAGAAACAAAGGTTCATGAAGAACCTTTGACCCTCAATCTTTCCTGCCTAAGAGATTTGAATGAAGAGATCTGTTCCAGAAAGGGAATCTTAACATATGAGGTCTGTCTGGAAAAAGTGCAACCGTTGTTAATATAATGAGAACGGTTTGCCCGACATCGATGTAACCTGGCAGCCAAGGAGAGTGGACTGGAATGCACATGAGTGAACAATGACCACTTCACTACACTAGTCAGTAAGGGCAGTAAATGCCATAGAGTGACCACGTGTACTGTGTGGCCATCACATTCAAAATGACTGCGCAAGTAGAGCAACGAATCTGCATCAGATTTGTGTGAAGCTTGAATATTCCTTTGTGGAAACTATTCAGATGATTCAGAAGGCTGCAGCTATGGGCAACTGGTGACTGATTGGCAGCTTCATCATGACAACACGTTAGCTCATGCATCATGTCTTGTGCAGTCTTTTGGGGGAACATCAAATCACCCAGGTGACTCAGTCCCCCTACAGCCCAGATTTGGTGCCCTGTGACTTCTGGCTTTCCCCAAAAACTAAAATCACCTTTGAAAGGAAAGAGATTTCAAACCTGATGAGATTCCGGAAAATATGACAGGGTGATTGGGAGAACTGTGTGAGGTACCAGGGTGCCTACCTTGAAAAGAGCTGAGGTGACCTTGCCCTATGTACAATATGTTTCTTGTGTATTGTATTGTCTTCAATAAGTGTCTTTTTTTTTTTTTAACAGTACATGGTTGGATACTTTCTGGACAGACCTGTATTCACCTTAGCATTATGATAGTTAGTCTTTAGACAGGGATCTGTTAGCTAGATGCTGCCTTGTTCTCATTGTTTCTGGGTTGTACAGCAAGAATTTCTGTGCTACAAGTAAACTACCCTGTAACCACAGAACCAGCTCAAAATGCTCCTATGTTGTTCAATGAGACACCGAGTTGCTTTCCTGAGATAGCAGACCAAAGCCTCAAGTGCTGCAGCTGCAGCATGCACAGAGAAGAGAAATTTGACCTCCAGCTGCACCTGGAACCAAAGGACCTGAACATAACCAGAACTTTATCACCAGAACACTTTAAGAAGTGAAGGATTTGTTGTCCAGGACGATCTGGTACTGATGGCTTCTCAACATAAATGGCCATGCTCCAAGGTCTCCCAGTGAAAACTCGCCCTATCAATGCTTCCACATACCTGTCCCCCATAAATCATTAAAAACCCACCCTAAACCCTGCATCAGGGTGTTTGAGTTTCTCTAGCACAGCCTGCCCATTCTCTAGGGTGCAGTGCTGTACAATAAATGCCACTTCCTTTCCCCGCACCCTGGTATCCACATAATTGGCTCTCTGCAGTGACAAGTGGACAAATTCTTTGCCCAGTTACATACCTGTAAATATCCTATTTCCTTTGAAATCTCAGGCCCCTTCTTCCTTTCTCCTTTGTCCATAATGGGATATAAATCTCAATGGCCCAATGCATTTGATGTCTGATGTCTTATGACACCCCCAACATGTACATCTGTAATAAACTTTGTACATTTTCTCCTGTTAATCTGCCTCTATTAAATTGATCATTCACCCAGCTAGAAGAAGTTAGAAAGTGGGAGGGAAAATATTATTTTTAGCACCCACCGAAGTCTTCCCATCCCTTTCCTGCAGAGTTTTCCTTCTAGGCGAGCTTATGGAAGGTGATGCGTTATAGTTGAAGTTCCACTTCAGGCAGAGTAGTCTTAAATCAACTCTTGCCATCTAAACACTTAATACTCAAAACTTCAGTAGTGTCTTGTTCACATAATATAGATTTTTCTTAGTAAAAATGCCTTCCGTCACACTGTTAATAAAACTATGGAATTGTTAGTTGACAAAGTACGGAAATTTTGTATTGATGTTTCCATAAGAAGCCTGAACAACTTTACCTAAATTCCGGTACAATTTGGAACACAGGGAAAGTATTCCTCATTTTTCTGATCCTTGATTTAAAGAGAAGATTGAGGATACCTAGTTGCCTGAATTTCTCAGCCATTGAAAATTCTGTAATAATCATGGCTGCAAATGTTTTTAGTAATAGCTTCTTAACATTTACCTGAAAATAAAATCAGTTAACTGCTTTTCTCTCCATGTCATGACTTGAGTTAGTCTAATGTGGTTGTTCTCGGACGGGCCTTTTATGGAAAGATCAGATGGGTGTTTGTTTGTTTGTTTGTTTGTTGTCCAAACTGTCTAGAGTGAACGGTCATGGAGCAAAAGTTGCCAACTGACAAGCCACCTGACTGGTGGCAGAACATAGCTTGTTTATAGATGTCAATTCAACAACACTTGAGTGTGGAGGAACATCTTTAAGAAAAATGTGTAAAGTATTTAAAATAAAGTTACCTTTGCCCTGGCCAGGTACCTCAGTTGGTTAGAGAACCATCCTGACATGCCAAGGTTTTGGGTGGATCCCTGATCAGGGCATGGGCAAGAATCAATGAATGATTGCAGTGAAACAACAAATTGACGTTTCCTCTTCTCTCTTTCTTAAAATCAACAAAATAAAATAAGGCGCCTTAACAGTATGTACAAATAATGAAATATTATTCAGCCTTTAAAAAAGGGAAATTCTGTAACAACATGAGTAAAACTTGAAGACAGCATGCTAAGTAAAATAAACCAGACACAAAAGGCCACATATTGTGTGAATCTACGTATATGAGAAACCTAGAGTAATCAAATTTATAGAGACAGAAAGTAGAATGGGGAGGGGAAGAAGAATGGGAACTTATTGTTTAATAAATCTAGTTTCAGTTTGGAAAGATGAAGAAGTGTTGAAAATGAATGGTGGTGATTCATAGCAATGTGAAGGTATTAATGCCCCTGAACCAAACATCCAAAAATGGTTAAAATAATGCTCTGGCTGGGTGGCTCAGTTGGCTGGAGGTCATCCCATACACCAAAAACACTGCAGGTTCAATTCCTGTTCAGGGCACATATCAAAGTTGCAGTTTCAATCCCCAGTTGGGGTATATACAGGAGGCAACCAATTGATGTTTAAGTCTCACATAGATGTTTTTCTCTCTTTCTCTCTCCCTTCCTCTCTCTCTAAAATCAATAAACATATCCTCAGGTGAGGATTTTTTAAAAGGGTTAAAATAGTAAGTTTTATGTTTATACATTTTAACACAATATAAATGAAATAAAACAAAATAAAATAAAGGTATCTTCAACTATATTTTCAAAAGCAAAGGAAACCGTGGCTGATTTTGACTCATTATAATATAAAGTAACTAGAAAACTTTTTTCTTCACAAAAAATATTGTTGCATCAAAATAGTCATTAACATGTCGGCCCAATATCATTCATTTTTTGAAAATGCCATTCAAGTGTGAGATAAAAAGAAAAAATGGTCACATGTGCCCCACACCTTCAACACAGTTCCCCTGTGTGGCTTCAGGAGCTTTTCAGGAACTAGACTGGCATTAGATTGGAGCTAGATTGTCTTTGGGCTGAGAAGACACTTTTGTTTCAATAATGTAAAATGTTCATTTCGGTCGTGAAGAAAAATCAAGAGTGGAAACGCTGAAAAGCGGTACTTTTTAATGTGAAGGCTGTTACACTGTGTCAGGACAATCCATTTAGGCGAGGGGAGGAAAGTAAATCACATTAATGTGTTTGTGTTCCCAAACTGTTTTCTTGGCCTGAAATTATTCAACGTATAAAATGATTCCCAATAATGTCACTGGCTATGTAGAAACTGATAACTGCTCAGCCTCCCACTCCGCTCGCCACCCCCACAAAAAATGAAATAAAATCTAAGCCACTAACTGCACAGTGTTCTCAGCTGCTTTGTTACCCTGAGAAATGCAGAGGGTCGGCGGAAATTATTCTGTAATGAGCAATCCATCTGGCTGTACCTAAAAATGGAATAAAAATGCCACCCTTGACTTTTCCATGGTAGTAAATTAAAGCCTAATGTATAGTTCTAATTGCTAACATTTTCTCTCTAATTATGGTTCAGTTTGGCGAGGATTTCCGACAATCCCCTTGTTCCCCTAAAGCAAACACCAGAGAATGTTCTAACCCCACTGGTGGCATTTATTAATAACCCCCTTGACAGATGAAAAAAAAATCATTATTCTATATTAGACAGGAAAAGATTTTCCCAGCAAAAGCTAATTGATAAAAAACCCATTTAGACAGTGTAGAGGAATTAATTTTAGAGAGGGGAAAAATACAATAGTGTCAAAAACAAAACAAAACAACCTCATACATAGCATGATGCTGCCTGAATATTATTTGTAGCACCAGCTAGGAAAAAACAAACCCTGATAAATGTATGAAAAATATCCATGTGCACTTATATACTGAGATGATGAGAGGAGAGAAGAGCTCTCTGGTGAAGGATTCTTATTCTGTGCCTCCGTGAAAGAGATAAGATATGAAAAGGTGGTTTCTATAGATGGCAAATACAAACACATACAAAAAAAATTGTCAGAATGTTCCTACATTCTTTATTTAATCCCTTTCATTCCTATTTTTTAAAAAGCATTATTCCTTTTAAACTAATGTACAAAACACACTAATACAAATCAGTATTTATCTATAGGTCTAGTTCTCATCAAACAGTATACAGCTTTCTGAGCAACAGTTAATAGTTTAGAAACGGTAAACAAAAATAAGATTTCTGATATAATGAGAGGAGGCATGGTAAAAAGAATACACTGAGAAAATTGTTTTTGAGAGCTGCACTTCAAAGTATGCAAGAAGAAAATAGAAATGCAACTTTATGCAGCGTGGGGGCCCCAAGTGCAAACAGCGGGCCCTGGTGCAAGCACCATGGCATGGTCCACGCCGTGTGAGACCCAATGTTAAAATCAGCGAAAATCCAGTCTGCCTTTTAGTATCATTGTGCACTGACGTTCTGAACAGTGTTAGACATGAAATACTCCGCTCTGCAAAAAACACTGTTTGTGTAAGTTCTAAACAATTTCCGTGGTTACTGTTAAATTTTAATGTTGTAAGTGACCACTTTTAGCTGTCACATTTTTAGCACTTAGGCTTTTATAGACATTGTTTTCTACACTCAAGTTCACTTGGAAAATGAAGAGGTGCTCTGTCCTGAACCCACATAAGCTCAGCTACGTACACTCATTACTGCAACAGACAAATATGTAGGTGTAATATTTTCCCTTTTGTCAACAAATGCATTCATGTATTTTAAAACTATTAATACATTTTCATTTTTGTACTGTAATCTCTATTTTATTTATTATTATTTTTTCCTTTATTTGCACAAGTAAAATACAAAGTACAGTAAAAATATTTGGTGTATGTATTTCTTTTCTGGACACTGTTATTATTTGTTTGATGTCATTATTTTAAAAGAAAATCATTTGCTGCATAAGACAAGGGAAGTGTTAAAAAATGATCTGTTCCAGTTGTTAAATACACGAGGCACTCAACTGAAGCAAAGAAAATATGTCATCTGAATAAGTGGAAGATAAGGTCTTCTGCTTAAACAAATGATCTAGCCAAAGGTATTCTAGATTTTGGCTGTATACATATGCAGAAATGCCTGATAGTAGAAGCACTAGGTGATACAGTTATAGGTAATAGAACATTAAGACATTAAAATGGGGGCTTATGGTAAATGCCACTTGATTCACACTCCCATCTCTCCAAGAATATAAAAGTTGTCTGCAGTTTACTACATTCAATTCAAATGAAATTTCCATGGTCCTGAAATACAATTTCAAAGAGTAGTTTTATGGAAAAACAAAAAACAAAAAACCCACAAAGAGTTGTCACATTCCCACCATCCCCACTGAGATTTATATGTTTCAGTGAACTGAATTAATATTTGAGGTCTTTTGTGATACAAGAGACAAGGTAAAAGACTCAGCCCCTCCAGATCAGCTGACCAGATTCCTTCTTTGTTACTCCACTTTTTGCTGATCCATGCCAGGGTAAAAATTCCTGCACATAAAATTACAGGCTATGTTGATGGAAAGATACCAGTGCTCTGCCATTTGGGTCTTTTTGAATTTACTTTTCAGTTTGGGCTAAAAACCAGGGACTGTGGATCAAGGCTGGGTTGTGGACCTTGGTCAGGTTTTCACAAGAAGGGCCTCTATTTTCTATTCCAATAGAGACAGGTTCATTTGGGCAACAATGGAGTGGCATAAAGCTCAATATTCATGCTGAAGCTCCATTAGCTACACAAATCTGACATCCTGTCAACACATTGACCCAAATTTGTATTTGCAAAGATTTGCCCTAGCAACCTTGGCAGCTATCTACAGGGATCTCCTGTGGAAGAAAGCCCAGGTGACCCAAATTTGTATATCCAAAGGTTTGCCCCAGCGACCTTGGCAGCTCTGTGCCCGGGATCTCCTGTGGAAGGAAGCCCGCTGGTGGGGGCGGGAGGTGCTTCCTCAGAACCCACACATTATCAGATTTCTCCCTCAAAGAGATATTCGCTGCACTGCATCAAGAGGCAAACATGGAAATACATTGCAACACGCAAATTCTCACGAATTTTACTACATGGTTTTTACTGCAGAAAACTAAATTAAAAGTCATTTAGCAAATAATAACTGAGTAACTACTATGCCGGGCCCCAAACTAAGAATGGTGGCTCTAAGAAAAAGCACAGAACCTGTGTTCCTGCAACTACACATATACACGGAACTGGTGAGATTACGTGCATGTATGCATGTAAAATGAAACTGCCATTAAACGTCTAAGTGTGATAAATTCCAAAAGAGTAGTGTGGAAAGGAAGAGCTAGACATGTTCATAAAGAGAGAAATCTCTGCAGGAGTAGGTGAGCAGGTCCGAATGCGCTGAGAGGAGTCTTGGGTCAATCCAAATGTCAAATTGGCCAGTGCACGGTATGAATATATCTTTCTATTTGATGATATTACCTCTATGTTAAATTATATTCAGTTCCTGGTCCCCTAAGATTTCCAAGTCATTTTCAGCTAGTCTTCAGAGCCCTTCTTATAGAGCTAATTATTCTACATTTTCCAGGACATAAAGTGACAATGTTCCTTTTCTGCCTTCCAAGAGTGCAGAATGCCTCTTCATCCATCTCCCTGAAGAGAAGGTTGATATGTACCTTAATTTACTTCTAATTCAACTCTATCGTTATCACTCCACTTTAAGCTTGTCAAGTCACGGCCAGAATCATATTGTTGATTGCTTTATTTTCCCCTGTTGTCATTGCCATGGACCCCCCTCCAGCACTTTGTTCCAGGGATCTCTCTTTCTCATCCCCCACCCTTCCTCGGTGACTCATGGAGCTTACTGATCTCTTGCTACTCCTTTCTTCTCTTTACATTCATGTGATGAGTCCTAACTGTCAAAATCATATTTATAATTTGTATGACCTTGTCAAGAAAATACAAGTTGGAGTCATTTGCCATCACCATTGTAGGACTAAATATCTAGAAAGGTAAGTAAGTACCTCTTTTTGATGTATGGAACAAATACATACCATAGAGCATTCCTGAGCAAATTGTTATTGATATATGAACAGGGATCCAAAAAAATACAGAATTATCTCCTGGAGGGCAGGCCCCTTCTAGTACAGGCTTCCCCACTACATAAGTGTTCTAGGAACCCATCTGTACCAGTGCACCAGGGGGTGGTGTTGTGAGAGGCTGCATTCAGCCTCTCAGTGACTTTTAAAAAACTCTTTCAACACCTTTGCCCATTTCATGATGGGTGATTCCCAAATACATCTTTCCCTACTGCACTGAGTGCTCAGCAGTTTTAGACCAAAAACAGCATGATCCTCATGCCCCACCCTCCCTATTCATCTGATCTCACCCAGAACAGCTATTTTTTGTTTCTCTGGATGAAAAATGTCCTCAAAGGGAAGGAAGAAGTAAACAAACAGACAAAAAAAAAAATGGCAGAGACACTAAAAGGCATCAAAATCAATGAGTTCAAAAACTGTTTTTGCACAATGGAAAAAAATGTCTTGATGGGCGTATTGCATCAAATGGGGAGTACTTTGAAAGTTTAAACTGAAGTTTAAACATGTGAGAATACACAACTTTCTATAAATAAATACCAGGGATTTTGGAGGGTTCTTCCTCATATCCTTCTAAGATAAATGCTTGGTGATTGCTCCCTCTCCCCCACCAGACACACACACAATTTATAACTCTTGTGTAATTGTTTTATTAGTAACTACTAAAACAGAATTAGTGGATATAAAAATCGACCTCTTTATCGGTGACTACAAACAATGGTTTTATTAGTCATTACTTCATTGTACTCTCTAGTCACATTTAAACTGCAACATGGTGCGTGTAGTGAGCAGAGAGTGGGGGAGAGATGGAATTTGGACTCAGAAGATCTGAGTTTAATTTCCAGGACTGCCACTTAATGGCATCGTGACCTTTGACAAGCCACTTCATTTCTCAGTTTTCCCAATGTAAAGTAGTGATAATGATAATATTAGCTCATGATCATTGGACGTTATCTAAGCAGGAATACCTGGAAAATGGTTCATACGTTTTAGAAGCACATAGCAAATGCTAGTTGTTGTTGTTTTACAATATTTTATTAATTAAGATTTAACATGTTAGCTAAAATCGTAGTCTCCAGAGTCAGGCTGGATTTAAGTCCCACCACCTCCAGCTAGAAGATGTGAAAGGACTTTCGTCCCTTGACTTCTCTGAGCTGCAGTGTCCTCCTCTGTAAACCGACCTGGTACCTATTTAGTAGGATGTTGTGTAAAGCACTTAGAGCACCATCTGGGATATTGTGAAATACTATTATGGCTATTCATTCATTTATTCAGCAAATGTTTATTGAGCACATACTCTATTGCTAGACCTCTTCTAGGACTGGGAATACAGTACAGAGCACAAGAACAAAAAACTCTCATGTAGCATATACTTACTCTCATGTAGCATGTATCTTAGTTGGAGTAAAGGAGGTTTTATTATTGTTGCAAATAATAAAATCAATGAGAAATATATGTGGAGGTGATAGGTGCTATGATGAAAGTTAAACAGGGAAATCTGTTGCAGAATGACTGAGGATCTCTAATAGCAATGAGAAGCTGAGTTATTACTATTATTATTATTGCCGTGGCTTTTCCCTCTGCGTCTATACAGCTGAGGTGCTTTCTCATGCATGTGCATTTTTGGCTTAGAGAGCTGTAAACACTTCTAAAGCATTTCCCTCCTAGTGACACTTAAAAACAATAATATCTCCAGACAGTACTGGAAATTCAAGAATCATGTGATAAAGTTACCACTTGTAACACAGAAATGGACAGAGAACTCAACTTCAATCACATAAGCCTACCAGGGATTTTGAAAGTCAATCTTTTATATGTGGGACTCCATTTTTCAGATTAATGCATATTTATTAAGTTATTATCATAAGAAAGTCCCTATACGAGATGAAGTAGTATAAGAATTCTTGTCAAAAATTTAATAATCAGGTTGAAAGTGATAGTAATATATTTAGAACTAAATAATCAAAAAGTTTTAACTGACTTTCAAAATAATAAGAATTACTAATTACCAAATCTATTATTTGAATAGGTTATTTCAAAGGGAAGTTCAAGAGAGAAAATGACATTTAACTTGGGTAGGCAGGAAAGTTGACATTTGAAAAACTGGGGAGAAGAGAGTATTTCAAGTGGGGGGAGGAGTTTAAACAAATGTCTATTGACTGTTGAGTGTAAATATGTTCCACATAGAGTGAGTAAAACTGTTTGTCATAGAGGAATCGACAAGAAAGAGTAGAAATGTGGTTATAAGGCAGATGGCCTCAGAATCTAAATAAATAAAAGAATATAAATGCAGGAAAAATTGATATGCAGTAAAAATCTGTACCTTGAGAATGTTTGCTTTTTTCTGACAATAATGGAAGTAAAAGTAAAAAAAGGCATTGATAATAAAAAGTGAGTAAAAAAGAAGGGGTAAGAAAACTGTATTAGGAAATTAATATACATCAAAAGGTATATCGTGGTCACTATGCAGAGTCTACAGCAGTCCTGGGAAGTGTTTGTGATGGACTGACTGTACAAATCAAAAATAGCTAGGGTGTACTATCACTTAAAAATAGGCCCATACACATGTTAATGGGGAAACTGTTTTCAAAAGCTATTAACAAAGGGTTAAGGAAGCTCAGAAGAAATGGTGAAGCACCAGGGGCTACTGAGCAGATGGGTCAGGGGATGGATATCAGGAAGGTAGGAAAATCAATTAGTGAGACAGTGCAGCGAGGCCACGTGATGACCCTGGGAGGCCCTTGGCACTTTTGCTTTTGTGGTCCTCTTCCTGCATGGAAAAAAAAAGTTTAAATTCTATTTTACAATTACACCAATATAAGGACAAATATAATCCAGGCTGGATTATATCAATATCTTTTCTTCTGATTATAAAAAACATTGAGCCTTGGCTGGTGTGGCTCAGTGGACTGAGTGCTAGCTGGCAAACCAAAGGGTCACCAGTTGCATACCCAGTCAAGGCACATGCCAGGGTTGGGGGCCAGGTCCCCAGTTTTGGGCATGTGAGAGGCAACCCATCATTGTTTCTCTCGCTCACTAATGCTTCCCTCCCTGTCTTTCTCTCTTCCTTCCTTTCTTTCTGAAAACAACAAAAAAAAATCTTTTTAAAAATAAAATTAAAGATATTGAAACATTTTCATGGACCCCAAAGGGATCATGGCCCTAGGCACATACTGCCAAGCCTGATGGAGGTGCTGGACTGCAGAAGACCAGAAATGAGATGGTAAGACCTGAACCAAAGGATGGGATTCTGCTAGAACCCAGAAAGGAGCTCAACATAATTTGTGCGGTTTATGCACGAAGGGGTTATTTATAATCTGAGGGGGCGGGGAAGGTGGGAGTGAGGTAGGGAATCACAAAGTCCTGTGTAGTAATGCAGGGCTCAGAACAACTGAGTGCCCTGACCTCACCTGGGCCTGAAGGGAGGAGGGCCGGGGACATTGCCAGAGGCTGGAATATGTGTTGTGAAGAGAAGGCATCCTTAGGAGGAACAGTCCCTTAGGAGGCTTTGACTTGAGGGATGCAGTTAGCCTGGGATAACCTTGCAGGGAGGAATCCAGGATTATAAATCCCTTCTTCCCCATTGACTGTGCCCAACGAGAAGTCGAGGGCATGAGAACCGCTGATGCCAGGCACACGCATCCATTCCCCAGGGTAGAGCGCTGCTGCTGGAAGGCTGGGTCTGCAGGACCAGTCAGAAGCTGTTGTAAAATGCTGCAAAAATGCTTTTTCTCACACCTTTGACACTGAGAATTTCTACAACTCTGATTAAATTTGCCTTTGGATCCTAGCTCTAGAAATCATATTTCTGTCTCTCTATACCTCTTATAGACATAGCTTTTCTTCTGGCTAATCAGCAACCCCCATGGCAGCAGAAAACAGTAACCTGGACCTGACTAAAATTCACCAGATCTGGACCTCCGGCAGGCTAAAGACATCTTGACCTAAGTTATGTTTCAGCTTCTGAGCCATAAGTTGGAACGACTTCTTGTCTACTCTTCCAAGAAACCAGACAGAGGGATGCAGAAACAGACCTCAGAACCGTTCTTAAGCCCTGAAAAAATGATTCATTACTCTCATCTCAGCTCCAACCAATCAGTTCCCAGCACAACCCGGAACCCCTAACCCACAGTCTTGGGATTTTGTCCTATGTAATCTGTAACTGACATGCCATTGAGAGTTCTAGTCTTTCAGAGTACTAGTATTGGCCAATTCAATAGAAAACTATTTTCCTTCCTACACTGCAAACTCCTGCTCATGCATGTCTTTTGGCCAGTGTGCACAGGCCGGCAAAGTCAAATACTGGGGTTTGATAATACCTTCTAAGTTCTTCTAGTTGGGCTAGTAATCAAATTAACAGATAGATTAACGGAAGAAAATGTACAAAGTTTATTACTGATGTACATGACGGAGGTGTCATAAGATATGAGACCCCAAGCACATTGGGCAGCTGAGGTTTACATGCCATTGTGGACAAAGGAGAAAGAGGGCAGGGGTCTGAGATGTCAAAAGAAATACACAATTTACAGGTAGCTGAGAAAGAGCAGAACACACTGCAGCAGGCAAATTCTTGCTAGGTATTCCAAAAACAATATGACACAAGGCAGGGGGACCTAACTACCAGGCACCAGGACCCTCCCTGGAACCCTTCTGTCTAACACTGAAGTCAATATATTAAGATTCCATGCCTTTCCATGTGAATCTCCTAGGCAGGAAAGGGGGAGGGTCCAATGTTCTGAGTTTTTTTGTTTTTTAATAACCAGGTTAAAATCAGTATCTTAAAAGGCACAGTTTGGGGTGGCAAAACTTTGGACCATTCACTATGAACAGAGATGGCCTCTCTAGCATGGACTTGGACTAGACTCGGCACTGGATCTCGGCATCAGAATCACCTGGAGAGCTCGTGAAATTAGATTGCAGGGTCCCAACCCCCAGAGTTACTGAAGTGGTAGATGTCAGGTGGGGTCCAAGAGCTGTCGTTCCTAACACATTGATCTGTGTGTGGATTGCACTTTGAGAACCACGGTTCTGGAGTTCTCCGTGGTACCCTGTCCTAAATCATATGGTTTGATCACTGTATCCGCCAGCATTTGGAACAGTGTTCAGTAACCTAACAGGTAGTGAATGAATGTCTGACATATTAATAAATGAACAATGAACCCAAATAATGCCTTAACTAAAGCAAATTCCCCAACTCCATTCAATCACCCACAAAGTACTCAGCAACCCATGACCCACATGGAGGTGATGGCCAAACAGACACAACAGATCTGAGATTCCGGCAGCACCTTCTAAGTGGAGGTTCTGTCCTGGGCCATCTCAGATCTCACACATCACACAGGCCTATTTGCTATGTTGCCATGATGCTCCGAATGTTTTATTCAGCGTGAACAGCATGGTAAACAACTCTACCATCAGTGTTTCCACAGTATATTACATGCAATCATTCATCCTTCAAATATTAAGTTACAGAGCTCAGGGCCATAGGGAATGCTGGTGCCTGGGGAAACAAAGAGGGATGACTTCAGTCCTATGAGTTCACAGTCTAATGAGGAAAACAGACAGGTACACAGAAAAACAGTGGTAAATATTATCTTTGAAGTACAACATGGTGAATACAGACATTAAATGGTAGGGTAGAAGCAGGAAGGAGGAAGGGGGCAACTCTGCCCTGGAGTTTCAGGGAAAGCTCCACAGAAGCAACTTTTGGGATGGGTATTAAAAAATGAATGCAGGAGGGGTGGTGAACACACACTACAATATGCAGACGATATACTATAGAACTGAAACCTATATAATTGTATTAACCAATGTCAGCCCAATAAATTCAATAAAAAAGTTAAAAATAATAGTAATAGAAGAGCCCTGGCCAGGGAGCTCAGTTGGTTACACTATCGTCCTGATACACCTAGGCTGTGGGTTCTGTCCCCAGGTCAGGGCACGTGTAAGAGCCAATGAATGAAGGCCTAAACAAGTGAAACACACCAATGTTTCTCTCTTTCTCTCCCCACCCCCTCTCTAGAGGAATTAAAAAAAAAGAATGGATAAAGGTTTTCCAGATTTATAAATGGGAGAATAGCATCCAAACTAAAGTCTAGCTTGTACAAACATGCAGTGTTTGAAAATTAGTGAGAGATGAGTGTATGATTGCACAGGAAATCAAGGAGCGCCAGGTTAGAGACTGAGCAGGGAGAAAGCGAGAGAGGTAGATTAAGTAGAGAGCCAGCTGGTATGTGGCCCCTGGACAACAGACTTAGAAGAGCCACCTCACAGGCCTTCTTCTCCAGGAAGCCTTTTATACCCCCCAAAGTGGGATGAACAGCTTCTGCCCCAGGCTCCCATAGCACACTCTATGTACTTTTTTTTTTAAGATTTTATTTTTTGTTTATTTTTAGAGAGGGAAGGGAGAGAGAAAGAGAGAGAGGGAAACATCAATGTGCGGTTGCTGGGGACCTGGCCTGCAACCCAGGCATGTGCCCTGATTGGGAATCGAACCTGTGATGCTTTGGTTCTCAGCCTGCACTCAGTCCACTGAACTACACCAGCCAGGGCTCTATGTACTTTTTTTTAAAAAAAAAAAAAAAAGATTATATTTATTTGTTTTTAGAGAAAAGGGAAGGGAGGGAGAAAGGGAGAGAAACATCGTTGTGCATGTGTGAGAAATACATCCATCGGTTGCCTCTCGCACACCCTCAACTGGGGACCTGGCCTGCAACCTAGACATGTGCCCTGACTGGGAATCAAACTGGTGACCTTCTGGTCTGTAGGCTGGTGCTCAATTCACTGAGCTACACCAGCCAGGGCTCTTATGTACTTTTATCATAGTCTTTACTTCATTAGATTAAAATCATCTGCTCATGTTTTCAACTTTCCTCCTAGACTATACACTCACCAAAGGCAGAAACTCTTACTTCATTTTGCAGTAGCACTTGGTCCAACATAGGGCAAATGATGAATAAATGTTTGCTGAATAGAGGGGAATAGAGGAAGTCTTTCTATTACAGTATGTGTAATGAGGAGGTCTCCCGCTGGCCTTTTCATCCAGCCCCACCTAAGGACAGGTGCTGAGCTTTGCTTTCTTCTTCTCCCCCTCCTTTGTCTCTCCCATCATTCTACCAGGTTTCCAGGGACTTACCTTCCATCTTGAAGACTCTGAGCGCCCCAAGATTTTGAAATGAGGTTTTATCCACAGTACGTATATTAAAGGCAATAGCTGTTTTCATCCATTTCTTTGGGATTTTGATGTACCAAAAATGAAGAAGCAGGAAATCTAAGTGCTTCCATGGTGTGGTAGAGAGTTGAGGGACAGGAAACTATTGAAAGCCTGAGTGGTGTAGCGTTTGAGTGATAGGTGAGAGGTAAGAAGCTAAAGAAAAGGCATTCCCAGTCCCACATACATGCAATCCTCCTTTTTTGCTGCTTTTCATCCTGGTGCTGATTCCTCATTGTAGCTCCACCTGTAAGATGATTCCCAGCCCTCGTTTTAAACCCTAACTTTGAATATGAATTGAATTGGTTAGTTATATTTCAATCAACTCATCTCCCTCTGCCCACCTACTAAAGAAAAGACCTGTTTAAGTTATTTCCTAAGAGAGACAAGCTGTCATAGGATCAAGGACTGTAAGCGATGTGTAAAATTTAGTTTTTGTTTAGAACTGGATATAACCACATCAGCAAAGCACTACTAGAAGTGCTTTGAAAAGCTCTAGCTTTTTAGTGCCATTTGCTTGTGGTACCTCCACAATGAGCCACTGACTGCGCAGCTCTGGCCGCCTGGCTCCCCATGCTAGGCATCGGTATTTGGAGCTCTTACAACATGGCAGACACTGACAATAAAGAACAGACTGAACTTGATCAAGATTTGGATGATGTTGAAGAAGTAGAAGGAGAAACTGGTGATTAAATAACAATAAAAGCACATCAATTGCCTGTTCGGATGATGCAAAACCTTCAGATTCTTGCTGCTCTCCAACAAAGACTTGATGGTCTGGTATAAACACCAACAGGACACATCGAGAGCTTGCCCAAGGGGGTTAAAAGGCAAGTGAATGCTCTTAAAAACCATCAAGTTAAATGTGCACAGATAGAAGCCAAGTTCTATAAGGAAGTTCATGACCTTGAAAGAAAGTATGCTGCTATCAGCCTTTATTTGATAAGTGATTCAAAATCATTAATGCAATTTATGAACCTACAGAAGAATATGAATGGAAACCAGATGATGAAATTTTTGAGGAGCTGAAAGAAAAGGCCAAGATTGAAGATGAGAAGAAGGATGAAGAAAAAGAAGACCCCAAGGGAATGCCTGAATTTTGGTTGACTGTTTTTAAGAATATTGACTTGCTCAGTGATATGGTTCAGGAACATGACGAGCCTATTCCAAAGCACTTGAAAGATATTAAAGTGAAGTTCTTAGGTGCTGGCCAGCCTATGAGCTTTGTTTTAGAACTTCACCTTGAACCCAGTGAAAATTGACAAAGACATATAGGATGAGGTCAGAACCAGGTGATTCTGATCCCTTTTCTTTTGATGGACTAGAAATTATGGGTTGTCAGATAGATTGGAAAAAAGGGAAGAATGTCACTTTGAAAACCATTAAAAAGAAGCAGAAACACAAGGGATGTGGGACAGTTTGTACTGTGACCAAAACAGTTTTCGATGATTTAAAAAATATTTTTCCCCCTCCCGAAGTTCCTGAGAGCAGCGATCTGGATGCTGGTGCTGACGCTCTCCTTGCCGCAGGCTTTGAAGCTGTTCACTTTTTAGTGAGTGTATAATCCCCAAATCAGTGTTGCACTTTCTCGGAGAAGCTATTGAAGAATATAATGTTAGTCATGATGAAGAAGGTGGAGAAACAGTTGAGGAAGGGAAGATGAGGGAAATGCTCCAGGCTGTGACTCAAAGAAGGATCAAAGCCCAGCAGAGCGCAAGGAGCAGTGAAGCAGGATGGCCTGCCTTCTGCTTCCCTAGGAAGGATGAACTTTCATCATTGGACAAGTTTATTTCAAGTTTTTTCGCTATTGTTTGCTTGCTTGTTTTTGTTTTTGCAGCCTAAAATGAAAATGCACCCCCCCCAAAAAACCCCTAGATTTACTCCTTCATAAATTGTATAATGTTTCTATTGTGCTTGCATGGGCAGTTCATTACACAGGGACATCCAGCTAAGGGGACAAATGGAGGCTCAAATCCAGCCTGAATGCTGTACAATAAACGATGTGCCTGTGAACTATAGACATGCAGAGGAGTCTGCTTTTTTAAATCCACACAATAGTTTATATGGACTAGCAGTGGCCATCACTGGACTCTCCTTTTCTTCCTACATCCCATTCTCTTTTGAAAGGATGGGCTGAAATCTCAATGATGACACTACCATTACCATCTCTATCACATTTCTGGTACACTATTTCCCTAGAAAACAGCCCTAAGGCAAAAGTCATGATCTAAGGCTTTATTAAGAGGTGTGATGCCAGGGTATTAAAAGGGAGAGAAAAGGAGAAGTGAGGCAGAGAAAAAAGAAAAGCAGGTAAAATGTGGTCCGCTCTGAATTGACCACAGCATAACCCCTCAGCTTAGTGATGGGGGCATCCTCCAGGCAGGCTGCATGGAACTCCCTGCTGTTCCCCATCTCTCATTGGTTGAAGTCGGCCTGATGGGACCAATACACTCCTTTAGCCTCTCCTTTTTCAATGCCATTCTCCCGCTCTGCTGCCAGACGATCAGTTCCTCAAAGTGGATTTATTGTTGTGTGTCCAGTGATAGTAAAGTTACCAAAAGGAATGGGGGAGAAAGATGATATAATTTAGTAGTCAGCTTTTAAAGATAAAAGAATGAGTGCCATTCTCACTCATTCAAAACATATTTATGTGGCACTTAACATATCAGAAACACTTATGATTTACTTAAGTGTCACCTCTTCTGTAAATTAATATTCCTTGTCGTAATAGCTGCCTATAATAGGCATTTGTAATAGTCTGTAAAAATCCAAACTCAGGGCTTCCAATTTAAAATTGTTATTAACAAACACTATTGTTACTATTTGACAGTGAAATGCTCAGCAAAAACTCGGATATTAAAACTTAGGCATCACGTTGTTTAATTAGAAAGGAAATTGTGAAATATACCTGATCTTGCAAAGTAATTCAGTCCACAAGATGGGTCAAGGGGGGGGGATTTCTCTTTTTTTTTTCCACCAACCGGTAATTTGATAGGAGGGACATGGACTATTTTAGTGAATTACTGCAAATCGAATGTTTATTTCAACAACTTGAAGTGAGCCCTTAAAAGAATATAAAAATATACAAAGATCCCCTCTGCTAAAACTGCAGTGGATGATCGAAGTCCTACTGTCTAATCTATAAAAATAAAACCCGAGTTTTCAGCTAATTCCGTTTTCTCAAACACAAAAAACAGTGACACCCCAGTTAGATGCTTCAACATGCACGTTAATTTCCACTCACAGCTGGGGCAATTAGAAAGTGTACTTAATGGAGTGTCATGCTAATTGTTTTCAGAGTTAACCAATTTCTTCATTTAATTGCCAATTGATTAACCTATTGAAATGTTAAGTGACTCAGTTTCCTTCCAGAGTAAACAGCAGCAGCATATGGTAGTGTCCTCAGCCAAAGGCAGCACTCATTTGCTTTGGAGTCAATGTGCTGGTATTTTTCTACACCTCCCTGAGCTTTTAATTAGATGAGGCAATGTTACATGTGTTTGTCTGCTGGAAAGGTTATCAGTGCTGAGGCTGACCTGCAGAGGCAAGGTTGAGTCTAGCAGCTTTAATAGGAAAGCTTTTCAGCTATGACTGTTGTACTTGATTGCATTGTGATGGTAATTAACTCAAGACTGCTTTCCTCCGTGTGCGTGCGTGTGTGCGGTGTCTTTCCTGTAGCACCAACTATGCAATGAGATGTTTCCTCTGACATATATATGCACTTATTAAGCAGTCATTGGATCTAATATGAATGCAAATAGTCAAGAATTTCTTTAGGCTAATGCCACACTGCTCAGACGGTGGTGCCATTAAATAAGTATGATGGTCGTGGCCTGCAGGACTTTTTGCCTTGTAAAAAAAAGCTAGCTCTCTTTAGTAGAATTTGGCTCCTTTATCTCCATGTTGTCTCATTCCAACAGATCTTTACAACTGGAAAGTAAAACTAATTTTATTTTTTGAATGTAAGCATGCATGAGGCCGCGCAGAGTTGAGAGACAGACTTGGATTTGGAAGCATATTTTTCAATGTTCCCATTAAAGATGACCACTGTGTTTTAGTGACCAAATTAACATAAGGTCCTGGTGGTGAGCTATTAACTCAGTCTTCTCATCTCTCGAAGGCTGTTTTCTGATTCTGGGTGCGTGTTGCTTGCGTGTGTGGTTTTACTGTACCACACTACTGTTTAATTATGAGCCAGTCCACAACTGAGCCAGCATTATCATCCTTGATAATGTTGGTAGCAGGCAACAGAGACAAAATGATTACAAACCTATGTTGTGCTCAATAGTTCTTTAGAGGATTTCTCTCTAAATAGTTCTGGCTCATTCATGTTTGATTCAGCACATTTGTTCTTTTAAAAAAGCATAGATTAGAAGAGTTTCAGGGTGGGTTAATAACTCAACTGAAAATGGCTGCTCGCATTGTGAGAGCTTGTTCCCCAGTTGCTCGGGGCTCTCTTCAGTTTTGCTGCTCTGCAGCTTCAGCCCAGTTGGTAAACAGCTTAAGTCCAGACATCTTTTCATTCTCTGAGCAGCAGATTGAAATAAAAATGCATATAAGTGGCGACTGACTGGCGCTGGCCTAACAATAGCCTGTAACATTATGCAAGGGTATTTACATAGGAATAAGGCCTTATTAAAGGAGATGGGGCAATTAATGGTGCGGCCACACATATAAGGAAAGTTTGTCCAATCCTTTCCTCAATAAAGATCTTTTGTAAAGTGCTATGGAAACTCAGAGGCCCCAAAGAGATTAAGGGGAGGGCTTTTCTGGGACTTTGAAAATATATGTATACATATAATTGCAAGTTTCAATAAGCCAAATTATATTAAATAAATGCCCAGGAAAGAACATGAATTGTTTTGTTTTGGTCATTTTGGGTAGTTTCTCTAACCCTGGAAGGAGGCGGTCACACGTGCTTTCAGCTCTCCTCTCCTCCCTTCTCCCCCACCCCTGGTTTGTACCGAGTCGGAAATCAGCTCTGAGATAGGCACATTTCTTAGTTAGCTGTTTCCCGGAGGTTGCAATGGAAGCAGCATCTTTAAAATATTTTAAAAGTTTTGCTGTACTTCTTATCTCAAGTACCGTTTGAACTACGGGAGGAACAATCACCCGGCAGTCAGGCCTGAGGAGAAAATCCTTGAGATTCTCACGAGTGTCAGGCAGCTGGCGGGCAGGTTGCAAGTGAGCAAGTACAGAAACAGGGAGGGGCCCAGGAGAAAATGCAAGGGGTGTGTCCTAGGAGAATCTGGAAACACGAATTCACACCCAGCTCTTTCTTAGGCTGCCTGTCTTAAGGGAATAAATATCTTGATAGTCTAGAAAAAAAATTAAAAAGTCAAATGCTTCAGTTATTTTTATCCCAATACATTGTCTTTGATTTTGGGGGGCGGGGATGCGGGCACTAGGAAGTCCTCCCTACCCCGCCCCCAGCCCTAGCCCACGGTCCGCAGCAGTGAAAGACAGACCGGGGTAGCTCCGTCCCAGGTTCTCATTCTTATCAGAGGCTCGCCATCTGCTTCTGCCCTTGGCCAGATAGCACTGCTGTTATTATTACTTGGGATCAGAACACTTTCAGCAAAAGTATCACCAACATTCTAAAAATAAGAGAGAAAAATAACTCAAGCCCTCTTTTCACATTTGAGGGCAAGGGAAAGCATTTACTATGTTCTTTAAGTGAAGAACTTTGATTCTTTCCCCTCTTTTAAATGCTCCCTCTCACTCGAAGGCCATTTTCCAAGAAAGCAGAACTTCGGCAGGGACTGCCGGCTCGAGCTCCGTTCCCACTGGCTGGTGAAACTGTTCGTACTTCCAAAGTTGCTTTCTACCCCATTTTCTCACGTGTCCTTGGTTCACGAAATTCCTGCCCAAACGGGAGGAGTGAAACAAAATCTTAACGTGATAACGGATAGGCTCTGGGTGCCTCTGTGTGTGTGTCGCACACAGAAAGTGATTTCGGCGGCAGCCCTGTCAAGCAGGCAGAAATCAATGCCTCATTCAGGACTATTGATCGGTACTAAATTAATTAGACTCCCAGGCTTACAGCAGTTGATAAGACAACTTGTTAATTTAGTCAATGATAGTGCTTTCCCTAAAGCAGTAAATACCCTCTTTTTTAGAAAAGGCATTTCTAATACTTGCTGCCAGTTGTTTTACTGTTTTCATCTTTCTCGTTTTCTTTTTCTGGGTGTAGTTAGGGGTAAGTGGGTTAGTTGGGGGCGGGGGTCTGATAGGCAAGGGAGTGCGGTAAAAAAATGTATATGCTGAGGAGTCAGTCTAGAATATTCATTAGCCCACTCCCATTATCTGTCCCCTAGCCCCATGTTGTGATTTTGGGATGAAAAGAATGCAGGCAGATTGTAACCTGGGACCTGGATTTCCTATGGGGCTTTGGCCAAGTGAGGCTACTCCAGCCCTCCAATGATGTTCATTTGGAAGGGGGCTACTTCTTCAACCTGCATTTAGCATTGACTGATACAGATCGCTTTTGCTTTTCATTTAAACCTGCAACAGTGATGGTCATAGTCAATAACAAAGACTTCAGCCCCGTTGGTTATGCAAACTGTGAAAGGAATGAAGGTATCCCAGAATGCCTTGAACATGGGGCAGTACTTCCTGCTGGCTTGGAAGGACAAAAGGACAAAGCCGGGGAGTGTAGGGGTCCCACCCACAGCTCTTGGAGGCAACAGTCTGCTATCAGCAGCACTCTAACCCTCTGAGAATGCTAATAAGCTAGTGAAGAGCTCAGCTCTCTCGCCATAATTCTATAGTGTGGTTGAGGACCCCATAGTGCTCACTAAATAAAGACAACTAATTGAGAATTTTTTGCACATTTTGCCCAGGGGACGTGTTGTTCATTCGATTCTTTGGGGAGAATGTACCCCTACTGACAAGAGGAACTGATTGTTTTGGCAGCCTCATGTTACTCTTCCCTGGGTCTAAGACTGACTTTTGAAGTATGACAAAAATGTTTAATTTTGATTTTTTAAAATATTATGTTGCTGGGAATTCTTTTAGATCTCAAAGAATAGGTGTTTCAGTGTTCATCTAAAAAAAAAATTAAAAAAACCTGGCAGAGTTTTTTGAGTTAAAGCCGTGGTTTGTTTTTTTCTTTCTTTCTTTTTTTCTCTCTTAAATTGTATTTTCTGTGGTGAGGCCTACATTTTTGTGTCTGCAGGTGACACGTTGATTGAAACTAAAATTAATAAATCAGCTGAAAAGCTCACACCTACAGCTCACAGCAGGGCCTGGAAAACACGTTTATAAAGGAAGCTTTATGCCCTCATATAAAGAAGGAATAAATTACAGAAGCACTTGTTGCCCTGGGATTTGATTTTGCTTTGCAATCTGGTATCTTATTTTTTGGGAGCTTATTGTTAATCAACAGGTTCCTGGTTGCTTTTGCAGGTGACTTTGCTATTAATCTCTTACTTGACCATTATAGCATATTAGTAAGGAAGCTTCTAAATGTGGCTCTATCTTCTGACCAAGGAATTAGTTTAAAAGGTGTACTTTCTACTCAGTGGCTTGCAGTTAGCCATGTTGAGGACCAAATGCAAAGTAGCATTTTCTACAGCTTGTGTAGTATTAAGGAGTGTTTTACTAACATATGTGTCTTACTGTGCTATTCTTCTCTCCTACACTTATTCCTTCGCCATGGAGGGCAATTATGGAACTTACCAGTCTCTGTTCATTTTTAACAAAATAAAATTATATATAAATAACAAAATGATATCCTTTCTTATTAATGTGCACCCTCACTTTAATTAAACAATGTCAGTGTTCTTTGGAGGTGTGTTCAGAATTAAAATGTATGATTTGGGGAGGCAAGAGATTCAACATTTCTCACCAGTGCCAGATTAATAAATGTCATTACAAGTGCAGGAATTTAACCATCACATTTCCCTTTAGAGTCTGAGGTAATTGGAAATGTTTAAGCTTGACAAAAGAAAGAAGTAAATGTACCTATGGGGGTTGTTTAGAAATATAAAGAAGAAATGAGGATTTAAGTCTTAAATTTGTAATTACCAGGATCTCCAAAGAACATAATGGTGCAAAAGAGCCTAGACTACCCCACATAGGAGAAGAACCGTTTTGTTGCAATCTGCAGATATTCCCAAGGACATCTTCTGGCACAGCACTGTTATTGTTATTGTTATTATTATTATTATTATTCATTTCCTTTCAAATCTTTGGGACAATCTGGTGCTCACCTCAGGCATGCATGTAGTCTTTTTCCTAGCCCTAAAAAATATCAAGCTTGGGCTTTTCTTGTTTTTAACTTTTTGAAATTAAGGGTTTGTGTCAACTGAGACATATTTGATGTCACTGTCTACCTCACCTTTTCAGGCTGAGTCCTCAAGCATCTTCATTCTGTAGGTTAAGGTCAATACTATTCCTCTTACAGTAAGGAATTTTCTGGTTAGGTTTCAGGGGAGGAGGAGATAAATCAGAGGTATCCGTAGATTATTTGAAAGCTAATCGCAGGAAGCATGGGAGCACGACTGTCAACAGAACCATCAGATTTAACGTTATGTATGAAATACTTGTTTTTTAAAAAGCCATCAGTGTTACCCTGTGGTTGTGTTATTAGGCCTTTCCCACAGATAGAAGACAGCAGGAAATAGTACTGGCCTCTGCAAAGTGTAACCGAAGTTACCAGCTTAACTGCATTAGAATTACACTATGGAGCTACTCCTTTTACAGGAACAGGGTCATCTGCTCCAAAATTGATGCTGTTACCTTGAACCTGGATCCTCATTTTAGATTGTTTTTGTCCAGGCCAAAAAGCTAGGAAAACTTTGGTAAAGATGGCCACTGCCCACCTCCACCAACCACAAAAATAGTTAATTCTGGACTTTTAAACTGAGAAAGAAAAACACCTGTTCTACACTGGACAGAAAGTTTATGCACCAGAGACACAAAATCAGCTGCTTTAGCTTCTTTTGTGCAATGGAATAGTTGTCATGTGTATGGTGGGGCAAAGGGTCTTGAAAGCGAGTAGAGGAAAAGGGGACAGTAAACCTCAAATTACCAGGAACTTGGCATTTGTAGTAGACATTTCTAGAGGACAAAATTCCAGATACATCCCGAAGTGTTGCAGCCGGGTGGATGCTGTGACATGGACTTATAAAGGACAGTTCCTTTGAGAGAACTTTCCACACCCCCTGCTCCCCCTCAAGTACTTCCAGCTAAGAAGGTTTTCAGCTCTTTCTGTCTTCTTACAACTGAGCAAGATTAGACACGTTTCTGCAATGCATATGCAGATTTCACCTCTTGTTACTTTCTCTAATGAGCGTTCACTTAATCAATTTGACAGTAGCCTTTATCCCCCTCCCAGTTTTTTCCTTCACATCCACTAAGAAAGTTTTCAGAAAGAAAAAAAATAGTGTTAACAGATTCAAGGAGGCGTTAGCAACGTGAAATGGTAGGTGAATTGCGAGGCTTTACAATGACCCTCCTCTCCAGTCACCCCTCGGTCCAGCTCCTGGAAACAGGAAGCAGGTCTGCCAGTCTTTTACAACAGCATGTACTCTAGTAGCCAAAGGGGAATGATTTTCCTTTTCTCTACAAGAATTAAAAAGAATTAGTTGTTATTTAACAAAACACTTAGCATAGTCCTTCCTCATAGTCCCATACCCTCATCCTGCCAAAAGCACTTTTAGAAACTGTTACAAGCCCTGGCTGGTGTAGCTCAGCAGATTGAGCGCGGGCTCAACCAAAGCATCGCAGGTTCAATTCCCAGTCAGGGCACATGCCTGGGTTGCAGGCCATGGCCCCCAGCAACCGCACATTGATGTTTCTCTCTCTCTTTCTCCCTCCCTTCCCTCTCTAAAAATAAATAAATAACATAAAAAATAAATAAAATAGTACTTTCTGTAATAACACTTATTTAAAAAAAGAAACTGTTACAAAAGAGACAATCTTGTTAGGAGATGAGAGGAACCAATTCACATTGGCACTCCCCATCAAATTTCCCAACAGAACACCCTATAATTTCATGACAGTCTTGACCTTGTTAGATACCTAGGAGTGGAAAATGGCAGTAGGGGTGGAGGCAGGTGCATGTCAATCTAATGTGTAGTTCAGTCTTCCAGGGGAATGGGTGATGAAACCCAAATCCTAGGAGTTCTCAGTCGTACTCTCAACTCAGCCTCAACCTGAACCTGCGACTAGGGAATCGATGTGACATGTCAACATATGGCCCCGCTGCTGGGATGTAGCTGGGTCCTCAAAAAAAAGGTGTTTTTTAAACATGAGATCTCTTGCCTGCAGGCAGCCAGTTTTCAGCCCCCATACAGCTTCTGAGAAGCTTTCTTTACCTCTCATTGGGCCATTTTCTCCTTCCAGTTATCTCTGGCTATCTCCAGCTTAAACTCTTGTCCTTCATCTTAGCCAGTTTTGCAACACACCCGCCTGACTCCCTTTCACTGTACTAGAACCAGAAAAACCGCTCTGAAGGAAGGAGAGGGGAGGGGACAGGAGGGAAAGACCACCACCACCACCTCCCTTACCGCCGTTCTGTGCTCGGTAGATCCATTGTTGCCTTTCCTGATAACCCACAGTACCTTTCTCCCCAACACCGACCCACCAAGTCCTACCAACAGCCAATCGTTCACCTTTTACATTCAAATTAAACAACAAGTTTGGTTTTTAAGACAATCAGAGTCTGGTCTCTATTTAGAAGTTATAAGTCAGGCTTGTTAGGTCACTGACAAATCTTTTCCTGGCTGTTTTAGTTTAGTAGGTCTTGGGATGGGAATCCATACAACCCGGTTGCCTACCTTCTCTGGTGTGAGTGCCTGTTCTTGGCAGGCGGAGTCTGCTCTGACCACGGAGAGAGAGGGCCTTCTGCTGGGATTCCTCCCAGCTCTGCGAAAGAGGAGTACTTTTGAGTTCGCAGCCCCGCTTCAGCCAGGATCTCTCGAGGTCGAAGGGCTGCACTGACATCTCGGAGAACTCGAACTGAGTCGATCCACACCCTGAGAGTCTGCATTACCTTATCTGAACTCTTTGCTTCCAGTTAAAATGCAGAATGACAGGCCTCATCCCAAGACCTATTGAACAAAAATCTGCATTTCAACAAGTTCCCCAGGTGATTCGTATGCGCATTTCTCTAATCACCTGAGGATTTTGAGAAGGGAGGGATACAGACTACTCTTGTGGGTTCTTTCAGTTCATCTTCCGTCTCCTAATCACAATCTCTGGAGGGCTGGAGGGGAAAGAGGAAGAGTGGGGATTATGCTCCATTGTTACTAACGTGGCTTTCTAACTGTAGAATTTAAAAATTACTTTAGCACTTACGCAATCAAAAATAGATGCTAAGTCCCTGTTTTTTCCAGAAATAATTTGAAGTTTTACCTACATTTTCTCCCCTTTGTTTTACAAAAGCACCCTGAAACACCCTCTACTGTATTGGACTTTTTGGTTTAGTGAACTATCATTTTAGCCCTGATTTCTAATTTTACTTAAGATTGGTTTATATGTATGCAGGCTTCGTTCGCAAAAACTTTACGGTTTTCCTGAGTTTCTGGAAAACTGGAAGGGCATTTCTGACCCCTGAAGCCAAGCATGCCCTTTGGCAGAGGTTTAGCCACTCTTTCGCCAACACCTGACTGGCCCCGCCCCCGTCCCTGAGCTGAAGGGCCGCGAGTGAGCGCAGTAAGTGGAAAGAGCACACCCCGAGGGCAGAGAGACCTGGACGCACAAAGCTGGTTCCCCCATAAAGAATGCCTGTGACCTTTGGCAGGCGATTTAATGTTTCTCGGGTTCAGCAGCCCGCTGTGAAAAGGAGATGATAACGCGAAAGGTTGTTGGGTTGATTGAAGAATTTCAGAAACACCTCCTGCAAAGCGGGAGGCTGGTAGTGGGGGCTCCCTTCGTCTGTGCTTCCTGGCAAGGCCTCTGAAGAGCTAATCAAAAAAGAAGCTTGGCTGTCTCGCCCCAGAGCAAAGGCCTTCTAACTTAAAAATGAGTTTATTTGGACGTAGGTGAGAATCCAGTCTCCTCGGGTTGATGATTATAAATAGTCCCTGCTTATTAAACACCTACGATGTGACTGTGACATTTGGCAAGTGCTTTAACCTTCCTGAACCATTCACCCCGCTCTGTGAAATGGAGATTATAATGCCTAATAGGATTGTTGAGGTTGGTTAAAGAGGTCGCTTTACATTCATTATCTCACTGAGTCCTCCCAACAGCCCAGAGAAATAGGCCTCATCTGGCCCCATTTTATAGCCGAGGACACTGAGGTCCAGATGTCAAGTGTTTCACTCAGGGTCACGCAGCTCATGCGGGAGAGAGTAGGGTTTTAAGTCTCAGTCTCCCCAGTCCAAAACCTACGCGCTCTCCACTGTACCTCCCGAGCCTTAGGGCGCTGATAAGTGAAAGGGGAACCAGATAATGGGAAATACTTCGGTGTTTTCCAGGCCTTAATTACATTCCAGTTCACAATGCAGGAAGGACAGTGATTTTCAAACTTCTCTTTTTTTAATCTGCAAAAAATCTGCAACTAACGGAGAGAGGAGAAATTTCCCCCTAAATGGTTTCAGTTTTGGCAGATCACACAGCAGTCCTTTCACCTCCGAAGGATGACCAAGTTGGTGTCCAGACATGAGAAGCAGCAAGATTTGGTTCTTTACTCTGCTTCTGAATAGAGTCGGGTCTTCAAGTTCCAGAAAAGGACAATCTTCATCGAAGGTCGTCCTGTCTGGAAGCAGAGGGTGCTCAGAATCATGGGGATGCTGTTAACTAAGGTGAATTGACTCCAAAGCTACACCTTCATTAATGAGAAGGTGAGTCACACCAATTCAAAAAGAAGGGACTCGGGGAATGATGGGAAGCCAAAGAGCATCACTTACGGACCAGTTGAGGGAGAGAGAGTGGGTAAGGGAAGGGAGGAAAATGTTTGTACAAAGAGAACCAGGGACTTGGTGCTTTTAAAAGCAGCACAGATCATCAAAACTCAGCCTGTGATGCTGAACCAGCATCCCACATTTGCACAGGCAGCCAGCATCAGCATTGCATCCGAACAGGTGGAAAATGCATTTCCTGGGCAGTCTCTTAACTGGGTGGGTAGCTGTGGCCTGTGAAAAATGCTTGTGTCTACAAATAATGTGCTCACACAGAAAAATTTTTGAAAATCTAACATGGAATTAGACTTGATAATGAGTGCATTGTGGGTGAAAATAGGTCTCTTCCCCTTTGCATTTGGGGCAGGCTTGTGGGTAAAAGGACCCTCACTCTAGCAGTCAGGCAGGCCCTTCAGAACCCCAGCAATTGTTGGCTTCCCTGTTCCTTACTATTATTTCTGACAACTGTAGGGTAGGCTGTGCCTGTAGGATAATGTCAAATTAAGGACAGTCTTCAAAACAGATAAAATCATTATTTGCTTTGAATTAGTGCTATTGAAGTGCCATGTTTTACATGAAGTGCAAGAGACGTATTTTGATTTCCCTGTAATGTAATAGTGTTTTGGCTAATGGTGAGAGGAGCTGCATTTAGTCATCTTTGGGGTTTTTTTTAAATGAAATTTGCTATGATAAGCAACTTCCTTCTCCCATATTCAGGGCTTTTCTGCTTTTAGCCGTGTATTTCTCGCTCGGCAGAAGTGGCGGACGCTGCGGATGTCTGCTTTATTAAAGAAGGGACGTGTCACTTGAGAGACGGATGACACCGATAGAGCTTTCCAGTTCACATGGTTTGAGATTCTAATATGTCCGATAACTATAGTAAAATATAAGCATCCTCTTATGTTTACAGGTAAAAGAAAGCCAAAGATCTTTTCCTAATACAATTCTAAGCACACAGCAATATTACGGCTCCAGCAATTATTACGGCTCCAAAAACCTAAAGCATTTCTGTGTTAAGGAACAGTTGCCAGAAAAGTTCAATCTCTTGGAAGCTGAACCTTGAAAAGAAGAACACCTAAAATACCCAAAATGTTTGGGGGTTATGTGTTCTTGCTGGTTTGTTTTTTTTTCTCTCCTTCAAAATTTTTTTTTTCCTATGAGCCTCTGGCCTTGCCCCAAGAAGCCCCCCTGGACTGGTAACTGCCTCATCTGTCTGCATCCTGGTTTTATTCGACAAACACCAAGCGATCATGTAAAACCTAAAAAAAGAATGGCCAGGTTTGTTTTTGTGACTGTCAGCAATGTTTTGGCTATTTTGAGAATGTAGGACAGGGTTAGGGATTAGGACCAGCCTTCTCTTCTCTGTGTATCAGAGCCGCTTAGCAGTAATTAATCAGGACACTAGGTTTTGTACTCCTGGTTCAGGTCATTTGCCTATGAGCTGCTCGAGCCTTTTACAAAGGCATACTGCATATGTTTCTGGGTACCTTTTTGAGAGAAGATTTAAATTGGCCAGATGAATAATACTTCGTTACAAGTGTTTTGCCCTAGGCAAAAAGGTTTTCTTCATATTATCATAGCCCGAAGCTGCAGTCCTCAAGCTGGATGTGACTGGTGTTACACTGTCACATGGCAATGATGTAAGAACAGGCCTCTCTGTGTCAGACAAATCTGGATTTAGGGGAATTATAGCAGATGTTGCAAAATGGCAACAGTTTAGCAAGTTCCTTTTATCCCACTGTTGGGAGGCAGGACCACTAAGTGTACCAGACAGAAAAGAATGTTTTCTTTGATCCTTTACACTCTAGGGTAGGGACTTCCCCAGTTAGAGAACATCGTTAATGATATAGTTATACAGTCACTGATGGATCAGAATACAGAATAAGGGTTGGCTTTTTTTTTTTGTATTTGGTTTGATTGAGCTTAGTATTTTTGGTCATTTACATTATAAGCTTCAGAAACCCTCTAAGGTTTTATTCTTAGTAAAGAGAGCATACTTCTCTGAAAGAAACTGAATAACGAAAACAAAAACCAACCTGTGCAAAAAATATTTTAACCTTGGCAATCTCATACAGCGGTTATTCTAATGTTGCCATTCTAATAGGTATTAATGAGCGTGTCCAGCCGTGTTGGACAACAAGGGGCACTGCATTGTCAGTGTTCGTACCAGTCTTACTTTCTTACAAGACAAAGCAGTTTTCAAAAGCTTTGGATTCCTCTGATCTAGATTCTTTTCTATTCCATTCTAATAAAATTAATTCATACACAGGATCACGACGACTAGGTAGACCACAGTGATGCGGAGACAAGAACAAACACAAAAACCGTGCCCTGATAGGAGTGACTCCAGGTTGGATTTGTGGGAACTGTGTTTTGCTGTGGTTTGTATGCATTTCTGGGACTCTCTCTGAGTCTCCAGAACCTTTTATTTTGGGGAAATGTAGCATCAAATATCACGACAGCCTGTTGTCGATAGCACTTCATCTCATACCTGCCAAAGACAGCACGTGTGTGCGTGAGGGGCAACAAGGAATAATTTCCCAGCAGGTAAAGACTTCCAGTGATTATTAAAACACACATGCATAATGAATTTGCTCTTTTTTATGCAAATGTTTATTGATCATTTCCATTGGAGCATTAGACAGTGAAATGTGTGCAAACATTTAGACAATTTCTTTAAAAGGCTTCTATTTTTACAGAGTACTTTTTAAAAATTTAAAATACTTTTATTTGCAAATTGGGATTGCTGCTGGGAGCTCCTGAAATAATGAGCATATTCTCATTTTTTAGACAGTTTTCAATTAAAACAAAGAAAAAAGTATAAATATGAGATGCATTTAAAGGGCATCCATGTAGGTAGCTGGCTATATTTTGCATATCTTTTGAAGATATTGAAGGTAAAAGCAAATGCAAGCAAACCAAGAGAAGACTCTCACTAATGCCACATCCTTCTTTATAAAACAATATTTGATTATTGTTGCGCATTTCACCTATTTTACCACTGTTCGCCCCGGAGAATTGATTTGCTTATGCAGTCCAAGGACAGAGGATATTGAGGAAGATGTTGAATTTTCTGACTTGAATAATAGATAGTAGATGGAAGTGGACTATAATTACATATATTGCTATCCCTTTAATAAGATAAACATATATTCTCAAAATACATGTGCTAGAGATGCATGTAAAACTCATAGGTGAGAAGTTCCATAAAACCCAGCACTAAGAGCTTTACAAATGGAAACTTCCTTAAAAATGGCTCAGCCTTAACTTTGAATTTAAGATTACATGATAAAATGCACAAATTTTTGGACATCATTCATCTGAACCCTTCCCTATGGTTTAAATTAACCCCTTAATCACCTAAAACCAGGTCAGTGACACATTTCACATTTGGTTACAAAGACAACCCTGATGATTGGGTTAAGTATGGGGTGCATATATCGGTATTTCTGTAGGCAGTAGACTGGGGGGGGCGGCTGAAAGTGACTTTCTGAAACCTGCTGTGTTTAAGAGTCTGAGAGGCTGTCAAAAATGTTTCCAATAAGAGGTTTTGTTTTTTCTTCCCTTTCTGCCCCCCTGAAATGTCTACCCTAGGTATCTCAAAAACAAAACAAAATGAAACAAAACAAAACAGAAAATGCATATCTTTCTCAGAAATCCCAATACAGCTCTCAAGCATCCTGGTGACAGACAGTAATTCCCACACATACGTAGCTCCATCTAAGAACAATTTGGAAGAGTTTGCAGCGTGGCGGTAGCATCTGTTGTTTCACTGTTCAATAATTCACAGTTAGCCAGAGTAGGAAATGCAAACAATCCTTTTACATATTTGCATACTCAGAATTTGGCTTTTTGATTCATGATTGTTCCCATTAGCTTTGAAAATTCATGTTTCTGTCTAGTTGCATGTTTTGCTTGAGTGAGCTCAAATTATGCTCTTGACTCAAATATTATTACAAGTGTAAATACTTTGGAGATGTAAGTGTCTGCCGCTGATTTGGGGGTGTTTGTTTTATTGATTTTCATCTGGCGAGTTTAATATATGAGCAAACTTTTCATGGAGGGTGTGGGGCATTTGTTTGAACACTCCTGGAGTAATTGGAAATGCAACAATTGTTTAAAAAGTGGCATTGTCCATGAAAAGATTTAGTGAGGGATGAAGAAATTTCTTGAACCTAAAGACCTAATCTGGTGATCCAATTCTCCCCACTGTGTCCATTCCCGTGAAACTCCATTTACTTGCCCCTATCCATCACTAGCTCCCCGCATCCTACCTAGCCAATCCTCTAGGTTTCCCACATTGTCTCCTCTTTTGTCTTTTCAGTCTAAACAGAAGAACAACAGATAGGGTTCCGAAGGGCAGGGAGCATCAGGAGCTGCAGGAGAATGGCTGAGATGAGGGTCAGAGTCCTGCCCCTACTGCCAACAGTTACTACGGTTTGTGCTGCCCGGCTGAACAGTGTTCAAAGGCTTTGCTGGGCTTTGTTCCACTGTGTAGGGATTAGGCCTGGCGGTCTGAGAATTTGCCTTCTAATTAAAAAGGATAAAAGATAGAAGTAGCATTAGACTAAAACAGAGCAGTGATACTTCACAGGCTGATTTTTTTTAAAGTCACAAGACAACGCTAGAAGTTGTCAGGATATTTTATTTCTTTAGTATTCCACTCAAATTAAAAAGAGAAAACTTTGGAAACTCTTCCCAGCTGTTGTGCGTGGCACAGGGAAGTCTAATTGCATCTAAAATATCTGCTGTGGACAGTGAGGCTGTTTGGGTGGGGGGTTTGCAGTCAGCATCGCAGGATGAAGGCTGCTCCCAGAGCCACCTTCCTCTTTTTCAAATGCTGGCAAGAAACTAATTCTACCCAAAATGAACTCTGCTTTTCACTCCACCCCAGTGTGCCTGGCTCTCAGGCCTCCCAATGCCTACCCTACCTATTCTCTTTTCAAGGATCAATCATTCCTTTCATCTCCGTGCAGCTGTGGACACTATCTTAACCAGGTGTGAAATGCAATTAAGAAATAATTCTGACCTCACAGTCTTTTTTTTTTCTTTATAGCAATCTGATGGAGGGCGATTTTGAGTCTTTCCCATCAGTACTGCTCATGTTTTGTGGCAGTGCATGGGACGCTCACTGTGCCTCCACTTGCTAAGAAGCCATGCACAGATGCAGGGGCAGACGAGCAGCATCAGAGTAGACGATGCAGCCCGGCAAACCGTGCCTGCCTGCCATCCACTCACCCCTTGCGCCCTGTCTCAAGAGCTATATGCTAACAGGAGAGACGCCACTGACACTTGTTGAATGTAACAAGCGGCTGGGAGTGATTGGCCAAACACTCCGCAGACAGACGGGTTCTACCCGCTCCATCACAGGGAGGACACCGAGGTGAGAATTTCTGTTAGAAACGCTGATGAGATTATATAAATTAGTGGAGGTGGGGTTTTTAGAGGAGAAAGGGAGGGAAGAGTTTTGTGGAGGACTTCAGCCCTCACAGAGCCACCGAGCTCATATTGCACACGAGTATAAAGGAATGCTCCCTCGTTCCCACAGGGCTCACATTACGTCATGAGGCCAAAAGACTGAAATTCTTATTTTCCACTTATTTTTGTTTTCAGTCGGCCCAGCATAAACAAGTAAAGCTCCCTTAGAAAAGGGATGTTTGTCAAGTATGAGCTTATGAGACTAACCTGCAATGTACATAAGCACACTTGTGTTTGCTGTTTTTAAAAATCTGCATTTCTTTTTTGCTGGTTTTATCAAATTGAGCAAGTTATCAATGAAGTACATTGTGCATAAATGGAAAAATGGCGACCCTGGGTAGGACACAGGCCATGTGACCATCCAGCATATCATTTTGGGGGCTGAAATCTATGAATAATGTAAATATTGTTTTCATCACAAGACAGAATTCAGTATTTCTGATTTTCTAAACTTCAGCTTTTTTTTTCTTTTAAAGCCTCAATGGAATTAATATGCCAGTGGCTCTATTTTAAAAATGTATGAATTACATTATCAAACTATATGAAATATTTAAGAAATAATGCTTGTGGAATAATCCATATTGATTTCAATCATCACCTTTGCACTACAGCATAAAAAGGTTCTGTTCAGTTCTGAGCTCAGGGACAGCCGTGGCAATGTTGTTAAGTTTCAGTCCCTTCTTTTATTTTTGTCTTTTTGAGATGGCCATTGTCCCTGCTGATTTTCCAAATGTAGCAAAGCTGGGCCTGCTAGTTCCGCTCTAAAGAATACAAAGATAGCGATCTGATTCAGACGTGGAGGAACATCAGTAAGAATGACAACAGGAGCAGGTAACAGTGAGTCAACATTTGTTTCCAGTCCCGAACCCTCTTCAGCGTTTGAAATAGGTCAGCCAGCAATACAAAGCCAAACCAATTTAAGAATGTAATTCACAATATTTTGGCTTCTATTTCTCACCAGCTTCTGAGTAACATATTGTATAAGAAAGAGGTCTTTGTTGTGTTTATAATACATGTATAACCTGGTGGGAAGCCGAATAAAAAATGTATATTATTTGCATAACTTGAACTAAAGAACCTAGTGCATTATTTGGTCTTGAATGTCTTAAATTTAAGTGAGCTGGCTTAAGAGTAATATTACTCTATTACGGTTCTGTAATTCATATAATGAAATCATACAGCTAAAAAATTTAAGGTTTTACCAATGATAAGTGGAACCTGATTTCTGAGTTCCTTTTTAATGAAAACAGTAATTTATAAACTGGCACATGTGCGCCCCTTTTTGTTTGCTGACAATAAAAGGCTGTTGCATTTGTGTTCTTTCATCTGCTCTCCCCTCCGTGCATGTGGGAGAAGCCCGTTTAGCCTAGTGGTGCAGGCACCAAGGACGAAAACCCCCTAGAAAATCCAGGGATCTGCTTCCCCAACAGACCCACTGGAATGTCTGGATCCCCGTGCAGCTTTCCGCGCCCGGATGACCCCCACCCTGGCCTGGGTTTCCTTCCAGTCCACCGTGGGAGCCGTGGGAGCAAGTCATGCTGGACTGCAGCTCCTGCGTTGCCACACTGGCTTCCATGCATGGAAAATCGTGAGCTTCGCCTCACGTGGGTGGTGACAGTCATCTTTAAATCTTATGGGTGAGGGATGTTTTCCTGTAGTAGGAACATAAGCCCATAGCAATGTTCCCTCTCCCATCTAGGAAACGAGCATTTGCTTTAAAAATAGCTGGAGTTACATAATGTTTGTACAAAGCGAACAGAATCTTAAATGCTTCTAATGGTTCTATCATGGAAGTGCACATTTTGCCTGGCTGAATGTCCTTACCGCTGAAGAGAGATTATTCTTATCTGCCTATATTTGGAAATAAAGGACATAGTGTATAACCAGGTGTCGGAATGCTCCCTTCTTGCTACACCAAATACATATGATTATTTTATATTAACTATTTTACTTCACAATTACTAAAATATTTCTTGAAAGGACCTAGGAATGGCTGAATTAGCAAACTAATAGAGTAAAAAATAAAGGAAGTGATCAAATGTACAGAAAGAAAAAGAAATTGTTTAAGATAGTACACATTTGGACTATATACTCATATCTATTATCAAACAAATTCAAATGTCGAATACAAACTACATTGTCTTTTATTAATTTAATTAATTAAACAAAATTTTTAACTGGTTAATGGAGTGGTTCTCCTTCCTGAAAATACAACACTGAATATTGTAATAATAGTTAACTCTATAATCTAAATAACTCTACTACAAAAGTAACAACTGTCTTTAATCTTAATTTTTAAAAGCAAGGGCTGAAATGTATCAGCTCAATTGGAATCATCCTTTCAAAAGATTAAAACCATCACCATAGTTCTACAAATGGCATCCGGAAATAAAGATCCTTCTGGTTGACTTTCTGCTTTTTTTTTTTTTTCTGGAAAAAGGGGTTTGGAGGAGGGGAGGGTTTGGAGAGGAGGTATTGGCTTGAAAAATAGACTTGGACGAGTTGCAAGCTCTGCAAACAGATTTCTTTACCCGCAAGCCAGGTTGGAGCGCATCCCCAGACTGCTATTCTGAGCCACCGTGTCCAGCTGAGAAGACTGCCATCCCCAGGACGGCAGGCGCTGGATGCGTCCTCGCTCGCCCATCTCTGGACTTCTGTCAGCCTGGGGTCTCTCCGAAGCAGGAAGATTCCAGTTCTGCCTATCTGTGTTTTGGTGATACGAACTACTGTCTACCTGTGTGGGGCCGAAATCACAAAACTCGCTTCCCTTGGCAATAGCATTTGGACTGGAACCAAGGTCAGAAGGTAAATAGCCAGTGCTTTATCCTCGCAGCCAAGCCCTTGATAAGGGCGCTCTTTGATGTTGAGAATGATAGTTGGCTTTTTCAGAACTTATATCCAAAACCATAATACATAATTCATTTGCTTCTCTCATACAGCTGGTGACACATAGTTGAAGGTTAATTTAAAGATTACTTAATGACAAGAGCTACTTTTAAATTGATCGACTGATTCAGAAAGCAAAAGTGATCCTCCACTAACAAAAAATAAAAATTGCAAGCAAATATACCTACAGTTTTCAACTTCTACCCCCAAATTCATGACATTTCTTTATTTTAATACAAGCCAGGAGTGGGATGGTAGAATCCCTCTTACTAATGGTGCCTCTTTCTCCAAGGTCTCACCATGATTAAATTATTCATAGTACACAGTGGCCCCCCCACAAGGTGTAAAGAGTTCTACCTATGCGTGGAATGACTGTCTGCTGTATTGGTAATAAGTGGCTTCCACACTGGTGCCCAACTGTAATGAAAAGCTGTTCCCTTTTTTTACTTCCTTTGGTTCTGAAGATCGTGTCTCTTCTTTGATTACCTGAGCAACATGAACATCAAGCATATAATGCATTTGCTTCTCACACATTTGTCTTTGTGTGAAGACTCTTGACCAGGTAGGTATAATACCCACACATTCTGCAGTTTTTCCTTGATAAAATCATTACTTCGTCTGGGCATCCTAGTGACCTGATTCCTGTTTCTCCTGTGGCACCTGGTTTTGTTGCACCACACCCTGGGAGTGAGCGATCAGAAGGCTAAAGTTAATAGGAGGTGGTAGGTTACATCAAAATGAGTTGGAACAGCTATGACTTAAAATTAGTTCTTGGCTTGAAAACCCCACTCTGTAACTGGTACACTGTGAGCAACCACCCGCCATCCTATGGAAAACAAGGATAGCACAGACTATAAAGCTCAACTGCCTGGGTTCAAGTCTTTTACTAATTTTATGATGGGGGCAGCCTAACCTTTCTGTAGCAGTTTCCTCATCTGAAAAACGGGGACAGTGATAGCCCTTCTCTATACGCATGGCCGATGGACATGGACAATGGTGGGGGAGATGGCCTGAGAGAGTGGGGGGGCTGGGTGTAGGGGGGCAAAAGGGGAAAACTTGGGACAACTGTAATAGCATAAACAATAAAATATAATTGTAAAAATAGTCCCTTCTCTCAAAGCGAGGTTGGTAGGATCAGATGAACTGGTATGTAAAAACTCTTAGAATAGCACCTGGGTTGACATGGGCAAGACTTTGTGTCTCGTTTTCTTCTGTTGGTGTTAAGGATCCCAGTGCTGATCTTCTTAAGCTTTCTTTATCCACGTACTTCTTTGTGGCATCAATGCACCACTCAGTTCACTCTGCCAGGATATGTCTCCTATCGCCAAATAGCCCTTCCACTAGCAATCTGAAAGAAAACGCAGGGCCCTGGCTGGTGTGGCTCAGAGGATGGAGTGCCGGCCTGCAAACCAAAGGGCTGCTGGTTCAATTCCCAGTCAGGGTCCGTGTCTGGTTTGCAGGCCAGGTCCCCAGTGGGGGCCTGGTGAGAGGCAACCACACATTACTGTTTCTCTCCCTTTCTTTCTCCCTCCCTTCCCCTCTCTCTACAATTAAAAAATAAATAAATAAATAAATAAATAAAAGCATTTTAAAATTAGCTCAGGAATAAAAAAATGGGACATATAGTATCGTCATTAAATACAAAGTCAGAATCTCCAAACTTGTAATGGGAAGCATACCTGCTAAATGTGCTTAGCACTGCTGTCCACAGCCAATGGCAGCACTGCGTACGTTCTCTGGACTTCGCTATGTGTTTCTGACTGTGATGTTAATGGCTCCTTTGAAGAGGTTAAAAGCATATTGAGAGCAGCAATCGATGCAACTGTATTTATATGTTGTGATTTTCTCAAATATTAGGATATACCCTAATCAGAAATGCATTCACCAGATTACAAGATAAAGGACACTTGTCACACTAATAAATATAGCTTATTGTCTTTGATTCTTACCTAACCATGGTGATTTTTTCAGCATAGCACACATAGAGATTATCTTAACATTCTAATTCTAAATAAAAATGTATTTATAGAAGACCGTAGACATTTGAACAAATTTTTCAGAAATTGCTGCTTTTTTAAATTGGCTCCATTTTCATTTCAATGCTATTTTGGCCACTTTGAAGTCATGACTGGTTTCCCGGGGAAGTCAACAGAAGTTTGGCAGGTGCATAAGCTCTGCAGGGCAGAGAGCAAGAGGGGAAAAGAGCTCAGAAAGTCAATGCAAAATTTTGGGCACCTTTATGCAGCTTTAATAACTCTAAACCAAAATAGTACTCAGGGAATGACAAAATTTGGGAGAATTTTGAACTGGAAGTTGGTAGTTTGGGTAGTTTATTTCTGGCTAAGACCTAAAAGCAGCAGGAGAAGGCCTCCGATGGTGATGTAAACAGAAATCCATACACACACGGACCTGCCCCGTGAGTGGGGGCTCGACCCACCACCGCCCACGATGGCCCACTGACACCAGATTTCTACAAGGGGGTCTGCAGCCCTTTACTCAGCAGGAGGCACACCCCTGAGGAACAATCTGACATGCGAACTGAAGAAAAACTGAAGAACAATGCGGATTTGCCTTTTCTTTGCATTTCTTTGTTTTGATCATATGGTTTGTTCTTTATCCAAATGCCTTTCTCCAATTTCCTCAGCCCAGCAGTTTGAATGATTGCGTGAAGTAGACACATATCACTACATATGAACCAAGAAATGTATTTGAAAATAAATGTTTTAATTAAGATTGACATTTCTGAGCCTCCTGCTGAGGGCAGCTGCTTTCTCTCTAATATTACTTTGTCCCTCTCCATAGGAGCCCAATAGAAGAGGAGTTTCCACCCCACTTTAATACTAATTTAATATCAAAAGAACAGCTTTACTGTGTATACACAAATTTTCTTCTTTGGGATGTTATACCAGTTCACAAAGACTACAGATGGGTTTTGCCCTCTCATAAAGCATTCTCCTATTTCCCCAAATGTATGCCCCTAACAAGCGGGCTGCCCATGATGGGGGCAATAGAAGTCCCGCCATGCAGTTGAGGGAGGGAGGGACTCCAGGAATAGACACCAGTGCCCGCTCTTACTCCTGTCCGCCAGCACCGCTGGGGCAGTGTGGAGTCAGAGGCAGCTGTTTCATCAGCGTAGCGCCAGATGTTTGGGGCACAACCATAGCTAACCTGGACTGAGCACTGAGTATGTAGTAGACGCCATTCATTCACTCGGCAAAGACAGTAGTATTCCAGTCTCTGTGCTAACATCATAGTGGGAGAAGGTAGAAAATAAACTCAGCTATGTGGCATATCAGCATATGAGTCATTATAGGTCAATATAAAGTATTGCAGGGGGAAAGAAACCTCCAGGACTGAGGGTGTTTACTATTCAAAAAAGTGTGGTGACATTTGAATGAAGACTCAAAGGAGGCGAGACAGCAATATGTGGTGATGTCCTAGAGAAGAGTGCTCCAGGCAGGAGGAAAGCAAGTGCAAAGGCCCTGAGGCAGGCCTGTGACTGGTGAGTTTGAGGAGGCAGCAAGGAGACTGGGCCCTGTGGAGTAGGAGAGCAGAGTGAGAGGATAAGGCTGGGGAAGTAAGCTGTGGGAAGCCTCGGTGAGGACTCGGGCCTTGACTCTGAGCCATTGAAGGTTTTCTTAGCACTGACCTGATATGACCTATTTTAAAAAAAAAATAACTGGGTGAGTGTTAAGAACATACTGTAGTCCTTTGCAGACACATGTATGTATTATTAAGTCTCACAACAACCCCTAGAAAGCTATTATTATTATCTCAATCTTATAGATGAGTAGCTAAAGCACAAAGAAGTTGAGTGACTTGCCCAAAGTTACACCTAGAAAGTAGAAGAGATGGATTTTTGAACTCAAGTTGCCTGACTATAAGCCCTGGCTGCTAACTGCTGCACTGTCCTATCTCTCCACAAATAGAACCAAAAGTGATACTCGCTGCCACAGGAAGGGCTTACTTTTCACTGGGCAGACAGACAAAGGCATGTACAGATATAACTGAATGTTGTGCTGATAAGAGTGTATTAAACATGCCATCAACTCCTATACTTCAGTAACCATATAAAAGCCAATGACTTGTCTCTTCCTCTAATCTAGATCCTGTCCAGCACTTAGTCTCCTGATTCAACCATCTAATATAGTTCAGTGAACTCAGCACTCTTCGTTAATAGCCTATTATGTGCCAGGATTTATACTAAGCAGTTGTGTATCTCCGCCCTTATGGAATTGATATCACAGATCACAGAGAAGCGGACACATGAGTGCTGTTCAGTAGAATGTGTCTCCAGAGCATCTCCACCTGGATGCCTTGTGGACACTCCACAGCAACAGGTCCCAAATCAAAGACTTTCTCTGCCTTGATCCTCTCTCTTGCGTTTTGTATGTTAGAAAATGATACCCCCACATGCAGAATTCTTTGATTCGTGCTTGATATCACCTGTTCTCTCATTCCCCACCTCCTGGCCATGAATCCTGTCAGGTCAACGTTCCAAGGATTTTTTTTGTTTTGTTTTGTGTTTTTGTAATTTTTTGCTTTTATTATTTTTCTTTTTAAAATATATTTTATTGATTATGCTATTAGAGTTGTCCCATTTTCCCCCCTCCACTCCCCTCTACCCTGCTCACCCTCTCCCACCCACATTCCCCCCCTTTAGTTCATGTCCATGGGTCATACATATAAGTTCTTTGGATTCTACATTTCCTATACTATTCTTACCCTCCCCCTGTCTATTTTCTACCTACCATCTATGCTACTTATTCTCTGTACCTTTCCCTCCTCTCTCCCCCTCCCATTCCCCTGAATGGATAACCCTCCACGTGATCTCCATTTCTGTGGTTCTGTTCCCGTTCTAGTTGTTTGCTTAGTTTGCTTTTGTTTTTGTTTTAGGTGTGGTTGTTAATAATTGTGAGTTTGCTGTCATTTTACTGTTCATATTTTCCCCCTCTTTTTCTTAGATAAATCTCTTTAACATTTTATATAATAAGGGCTTGGTGAAAATGAACTCCTTTATCTTGACCTTATCTGAGAAGCACTTTATCTGTCCTTCCATTCTAAATGAAAGCTTTGCTGGATAGAGCAATCTTGGGTGTAGGTCCTTGCCTTTCATGACTTGGAATACTTCTTTCCAGCCCCTTCTTGCCTGTAAGGTCTCTTTTGGGAAATCAGCTGACAGTCTGATGGGAACTCCTTTGTAGATAACTGTCCCCTTACCTCTTGCTGCTTCTAGGATTCTCTCCTTCATTTTTACCTTGGCTAATGTAATTATGATGTGCCTTGTTGTGTTTTTTCTTGGGTCCAACTTCTTTGGGACTCTCTGAGCTTCCTGGACTTCCTGGAAGTCTATATCCTTTGCCAGATTGGGGAAGTTCTCCTTTATTATTTGTTCAAATAACTTTTCCACTTGTTGCTCTTCCTCTTCCCCTTCTGATATCCCTATAATTCAGACGTTGGAACATTTAAAGATGTCCGGGAGGTTCCTAAGCCTCTCCTCATTTTTTAAAATTCTTGTTTCTTCATTATTTTTTGGTTGGATATTTCTTTCTTCCTTCTGGTCCATACTGTTGAGTCCCAGTTTCCTGCCCATCACTCTTGGTTCCCTGTACAATTTCCTTTATCTCACTTAGTGTAGCCTTCATTTTTTTCATCTAATTTGAGACCAAATTCAACCAATTCTGTGAGCATCCTGATCACCAGTGTTTTGAACTGTGCATTTGATAGGTTGGCTACCTCTTTGTCGTTTAGTTGTAATTTTTCTGGTGCTTTGATCTGTTCTTTTGTTTGGGCCATTTTTTTTTTGTCTTGACATGACTGTTACGTATGAGGGGCAGAGCCTTAGGTGTTCACTAGGGCAGGGCAACCCAGTTGCTGTGTTGTGATGCTGTATGTGGGGAAGAGGTCCAAGAGGAAACAATGGCACTTGCTCCACACTCTGCTGGCTTTCAGTCACTTCCCCCACTTCTCACAAGCAGAGTGGGCCCTTCTGGTGCTGATTCCTGGGTGGGTGGGCTTGTGCACATTCTAGGACCCTGTGGGTCTCTCCAACAAACTCTCCTGTGAGGCTGGGAGTCCCTCCTAGCACTTCAACCTCCCACAGGTGTTTTCAATAGGTAGTTTGAGGCTTTATTTCCCTGTGCTGGAGCTCTGGGTTGTGCAGTCTGTCTTGCTTCCAAGTTGTTCCTCCTGGTTTATCTGCGCACGAATGTGGGACCGCCCACTCCACCAGCTGCCACCACAGCCTTGCTGGCCAGCTGCAGCCTTGTGCGCCCCAGTGCTGGGTTTGCCAGTCACTGCCTTGCCAGGAGTCCTCTCCGTGTGCCCATCTCCACCCCTCCTACCAGTCTGGATGAGTGTGTCTTCTTTAACTCCTTGGTTGTTGGACTTCTATACAATTTGATTTTCTGTCAGCTCTGGTTGTTTTTTGTTTTTAAATTGTTGTTGTCCTTCTTTTTGTTGTGTGAGGAGGCATGGTGTGTCTACCTATGCCTCCATCTTGGCTGGAAGTCCCTGAATGTCCCAAGGATTTTAAGGATGACTTTCATTCTTTATCCTCTCTCCCACCTTCCCCCTTGCACACCACCACCAGCTTTAAGCATAGCACAGCTTAAACAATTTTTGTAAAGAGGCAGATGATAAACGTTATGGGCTTTGCAGGCCACATGTAATCTCTGTCAAATATTCTTTGTTTTTGTTTGTTTGTTTATTTGTTTGTTTTACAACCTTTCAAAAATGTGGAACCATTCTCAGCTCCCAGACTGAATTTGGTCACAAGATAACAGCAACGGCCCCAAAGAGGTCTACCTACTTCCAGGGCATTCCCCTAGGCTCTCTTCCCACAGTGGCCTCCAGTCCCACAGCTTTGGTTCCATCCTTTTCATTTAAATCAGTATAAAAGCAGCTCATAGCACTCTTCTCCTTTAAATTTTCAACATGTTCCCTATTAACTGTGGAATAAAAGAGATTTCTTATATAAAAAATGCCTTCTGGCACCATCTCTTATTACCCCTTCCTCCACATTGAAGTTTCCTCACTATGAAGGAGCCACAAAGAAGTCGTACTTCAGAAAACATCTTATGGTTCCCTGAAGCCTTCCTATTTTCGCATATGCTGTGCCTTCTGACTGGAATGCCTTTCCTTCTTTCCTTTTTCTTCTTCTTTTTTCAAATTCTTAATTGGTTTACCCTTCAAGTTATCCCAATTTACATTTCTCCTTCAAGGTCCAATTACAAAATCATCTCATCTATGAAGTATTCCAGATCCCTTCTTTGCCACTGTCCTGTCTGGCTTGAAGCAACTGCCTCCTTGTGCTCCCAAAGGAGTTTGCACACCCCTGGCATAGTGGTTTCCAGTACAGGCAAGGTTGCCTGGTTTCAAGTTCAGTCCTGCCACTGACCAGCTGTGGGACACTAAGCTGAGCTCTAACGTGGTTCCTTCTGGGGAAAATAGGGGTTGTGTAATGATTAAGTAGTTAAAACATGTTACATCCTTAATATTCTCTGACACATCTTCAAGACTCTAAGGCTAAAAGTGATTATCTCAGCTAAAACATTGAGCATGATGTCTGATACCATTAGATTAAAAATTTGTTTTCTCATTAGATTCCACTGCTTGAGGGCAAAAACTCTTCAACTTTTATTGAAGGCCTAGAAGATAGTTTGTGTTGAGTAAATGTTTACTGAATAAATGAGTGATGCTAAATAATGGATATTTTAAGTGCAGTCTGGTTACTCACAAAGTTCCTTTGAAAACAGGAGGAACTTTCTGCTTCCCCTGGGACTGCTGGTAGCAGCAGGAGGACAGATGTGCTTCCTTGGGAACAGAAAGGCCACGGGCACAGAGTTTGGGACTGTGAGTTCTTGAACAGGCGGCCAAATCTGTAACCCACCACTGAGTAGCTATGCAGCCTCAAGGACATAACTTAACCTCTCTGTGCCTTCTTTTCCACCTATGTAAGATTCATAATAGCATTGATCTTGTAGGATTTTTTTGATGATGAAACAATTTACACATGTAAAGCACTTAAAACAGTGTTTGTGTGTAGAGTGCACATTCAGTAAGTGTTGGCCATCATTATGATCATTGACATCACTCTAAGGATGTGGGGCTCTGTCAGGACAGACTCATGCTTCAAAGCCTGGATGCAGTCCCACTGAGTTAGAGGTCTCTACATATTTTTTCTCAGGTCCCAGGTAATATCAGGGCCAGTCCCAGGCACAGGTGAAGTGGAGACATGAGGTATGCCAGTATATTCTTGCCATGTATAAGAAAAGATACATTAGGATATTAGGATATGTTAGGCTTCAAGGAGTAGAAGCTTCTGATTAAACTGGCCTACGCAGGAGGTAATTACTACAGCACATGATAAGGAATTCAGGAGTAGCTGGTTGAATTACCAACTCAACAATGTCCTCAAGGCCCCAGGTTCTTTTCATCTTCCTGGTCTGCCATCGTGACTTCAGGCCAGGACTTCCATGGTGACAAGATGACTGCAGGAACTACAGTCTGGGAGTTACCTTCAGACACAGCATTCATCAGATGAAGAGGAATGTCTCTTCTTGTGTGTTATTCTGAGAAGGAAAATACTTTTTGCAGAGGCCCCAGGGAAACTTTCCTCCATTGTCTTATTGGTTAGATTTGGGTCACATGCCCACCCCTAAACTACAGACTGTCGACAAGATTCACCATGATTGATTTACACTAACCAGGATTTACCCCCAAATTAGGAAGAGGGGTAGATTCTGGAATAAGATCGGAGTTCTATAAGCAAGGAAGAACTGGGGAGTGGCTATTGGGTAGGCAATCTGCAGGGTCTGCTATAAGAAATTCTTGGTATTTTCGTATTTCAGTACCATTTGTCATGGTGGTTTATTTTGGAAGAATTAGGCCATACAACAAACTCATTCAGACTAATTAAAGGATTTCAGCAGGGTTGTGAACTCCTTGTTTTGTGTTTATACATATTTTATTTTTAAAAATATTAGCACATCAACACACCAGACCAACCAGCCCAGGGATCCAGTGCCAGAAAGATAAGTCCCCTAACTTTTGGCTGTAAAAAATAGTGGGGGTTGGGGTGGCAGAAGAAACTGGGGGATTTTCAGGTCTCTCTTCTTAAAGGGCCTTGTACCACATACAGACTTATGCAGACTCACTCTCCTTGGGCTCCTGCACTGGGGCAGCAGCTTGAAGAGCACCAGTGACATATGGGGAGGAACTAAAGTGTCTGGAATCAGGGGGAGAGCTGAGGGACAGCTCCCTCTCAGATAGAACTGCAGACAGTAGTCATTGTACCTTTTCAGAGCCCCCCCCCCCATCACAGAGCCATAGTTCAGTGGCACCATATCTGAATCTCCATCAACCTGGCTCACACAGTAAGCCCTGCCCTGACAATTTCCTGAGGGTCCACCCCATCCAACTTACAGGCCCACCCAAGCAACCCTCTCACCCTGGTAACAGTGGCTTTTCCACATGAAGGGCTGGGGTGGTGCAGGCTTTAGGTGCAGGCTAAATCCACTCAGACAAGCAACAGCTGAGACCAGCCCTATACCTCTTGCTCAGTGGCCCCCGCCTCAGCACTAGCAGCAGCCATCTGCAGATCGCTTTAGAGCTTACACTAAGGAGCCCCAGACAGAACACAGGTAGGGGCTGACCTTGACATGCACCACCCAGGGAAACCCCAGAACCTGCACTCCCAGTGGAAAGTTACAGACCATGTCAGAGCACCACCCGACCACCTCCACAAGCCATGGAGCAAGGTAGTTACTGGCCAGGTGTCACGGCCAGTCCTACTAGCTATCTGGCCTGGGTATATCCCTCCCATTGACCTCTGGACAACAGTCAAGACTCATCTACAGGAGAAGAGAGTACTCAGCCCACATGGAGGGAACACCTCAAATACACAGCTTGGGGGATAGGGGAGGCTGTGCCACTGTTGCGGAAGAGCACTCACTTGTGGAGAGATGACGAAGCACAAACTTTATTACCCGGGGGGCTCAGAGGGGAATCCCAAATTCTGAGCCCCAAAAAGGCTGGGCCGGAGTCTTCTTTAAATACACAGGCAGAAACAGAGAGGGGGTGAATCATCTTCAGAAGCAGGCATACAGATGCAGGAGCGAAGGTCAGTGGACTTGAGATAACTGTTACTTTGGTGACGGCTCCTAGTCAGCTCCCCGTCATACAAAAATAAAGGCACTGTGACATTTGCAAGTGATACAGAGAGTAAACTTTGTCATGGGTTTTCTTTTCCTGCCATACCACCAGACCCTATGGGACCCCTACTGCATTAGGCCACACTACCAAGAGATGGAGTCAGCGCAGCTCTACCTAATCCATGGAAACAAACGCAGGGAGGCTGTCAAAATGAGGAGACAAAGAAACATGGTCCAGATGAAAGAACAGATCAAAACTACAGAAAAAGAGCTAAACAATATAGAGATAAGCAACCTATCAGGTACAAAAAAAATATTAGCACATTCAAGATTCTAGCTTTTAAAATCTGGGCAGTGCAGCCAATGGGATTTCTCTCTCAGGTGTAACTGGTACACAATTGACAAAGGCCTTTGCCTGGGAGCCTGAGGAGAGCTTCTATTTAAAAGGGCTGCTTTTACGTCCATGAAAACAGAAGAGTCAGTCTTACTGAAGGGATTCATACCTGAAACAGGGAAAATGCAGACTCCTAAAAGTGTGCTCTGACCATTTACCAGGCCTAGGCATTCACCTTAATTACATTCATCTCTGTCCTTGCTTTACCTGAAACTAAACAAGAGTCTTCCATGAGCATCGGGTTTCTGAAAAGGCACCAGTGCCAGCCTCTGGGGCTCACAGTCCAGGAGTTTACAAGTGGGATCAGCACCTCAGTGAGAGCATGGCTCCTTCCATTTCAGAAATACACCTCTGCTCAACATTGCTATTTTGTAAACTTAGCTAACACCGAGAAGTATGGAAAACTCATAATTAATTCATAATTCATAATGAAATCTTGTAAGGATATCTTTTGGCCAACTCAAGTTTTATATTTATATAAGCCCAGCAAAAAATTCTAGATACTAAATCTATAAAACACCCACGTAAGGTAAATTTAAAGAGGAGCGCCTATTATAAATGTTATCTCTACTTAGCCCTAGCTGGTGTGGCTCAGTGGATTGAGCGCCGGTGTGTGAACTGAAAGGCTGCTGGTTTGAGTCCCAGTCAGGGCACAGGCGTGGGTTGCAGGCCAGGTCCCCATTGGGGGCATGAGAGAGGCAAATGGTGGATTCTCTCACACACCAATGTTTCTCTCTTTCTCTTTCTCCCTTTCCCCTCCCTCTCTAAAAATAAATTAATTAAATATTAAATTTTTTTCCTGGGATGAAACTAGATAATTATCACTAAAGAACCAATGATTCTTGACCAGGAAAAAATCAGGACACTGATTCTATCACAGCTGCCTTCCATGAAAAGTTGTCCACAAACCTCTGAAAGACTTACAAGCTTATAGAGGGAACAAATACTGTCCCCTGTGTTTCTAACTATTGTATCAATGCACTTGCACCTTTTATAAATCTTGAAAACATTATGATTCCATTTATATGAGTTACTTAGACTAGTCAAATTCATAGACAGAAAGAATGGTGGTTGCCACAAGCTGAAGAGGGGGGATCGGGAGTTATTATTTAATGGGTCCAGAGCTTTAGTTTGAGGTGATGAAAAAGTTCTGGAGATGAATAATGGTGCCGGTTGCACAATATTGTACATTTATTTAGTATCACTGAACAGCGCACCAATAAATGGTTAAAATGGTAAATTTTGTGTTTTGTGTATTTTCCTGCAATAAAAACATACTTTCTACTTTAAGAAAAAAACACAATACAAATAAAAAGAAGAATTTGGTGTTTTATCCAGCTTCCCAGCAGGAAACAGATGGCACCATCAAATTATGACAATTTGAAGGAAGTTTAATGAAAGGACTCTTTACAAAGGTTTGGGCAGAGCATAAGAAAATCACGAGGCGGAGAGCAGAACCTCAGGGCTGGGAGGGAAAGAGTAGAAAGCAGAAGCCAAAGAAAGAGCAGGCTGTGTGCACAATCTCCTGGAGGAGTCAGATTTTCAGCGCAGAGCCAGCCTGTAACAGACCTGCAGGACAACGGGAGGGTAAATGCCCCCCTCCCACTCTCCCCCATTCCCCAGCCTTCTACCAGAAGTCCCCATTGGCCAAGCCTGGAAGCCACAGGGCGAGAGAGACTCTGTTGATGCCATCCCTACAGATCAGCCCCCAGGGAAAGAGCCAGGAGGGAGCATGGAGAGTGGCTAAGAGGGGACGAAAGGAAGACAATCACCATAGTGTTCTACCTACTGCAACATCCACAGAGCAGTTACACTTGCCCATTAGCCACAGCAAATACACAGCTACCAAAGTCTACCCTCACCTTGGGCCCCGCAGCATAGTAGCAACTAGGCCAAAGCGCTGCCCTTATGAAAACGCAGGGGAACGAAGTAGACACACACATGTATTTGGATGCCCTTTCTCTGGGGCTCGGGGGTACAGTCCTATTTCAGCTGCACATGAGCTTGTATCATCTCTGTGCTTCTTCCCAGGAGCTGACAACCTAACTCTTTAGAGATTGAGACCTAATAGAATGAAGCCCAGAAGGAGGGAAAACAAACAAACAAGCAAGAAAAACCAGTTAGCAGTCCTCTGTTCTGTCTAAAGAAACCCTGCAAGTTCTGGCCTCCAACTTAGGAACCCATTTCTTTCAGGTCCATCCCCTTTAAGGGGTGTAGACTTCTATGGAATCAGTAAAGTGAAAACGTTAGCATGCAAGGCAATGAATCCCATTTGGTTCTGGTTCTTATTTTGTAGAGGGGTTTTCAATGAGGATAATTGTGATTTAGCAAAGGGATGTTCTGAGAAATCCTCCTTATTCGTTGCAATTTAGGTATAAAAGGGTTAATGCCACCCCCCACACTAGGAAACACATGCATGATCTGAGGGTCATTTTTGCCTGACTCTCACCCACTCCTGCCTATCCCAACTCAGCTGTCCCTCCTACTTGACTTAAAAATCTCATTCCATTAACGTCAATCCTCCAGGTTAGACCACTGCAGCCAGGTCACGGTCTCTAGAAGCTCACTGCTGCTATGCACATATGTTACCTGGCAGGAGAGGGGCCCCGATTAGGAGGTAAGGGAAGGACAGCCATCTTCTGTAGGCCTCTTTCATTAGCACATTAGCATGAATGAGCTTATCAGATTAGCTAATTGTCACCTGGACACTTTGGACAGTGCAGAGATACTGGTGAGGCACATTTCCACAAAAAAGCAGGGGGAAAAGCGTAGCAATGAGAAGCCCCAGAAGGAGCTTGGAACATCCTGGAAGGATAGGGCCCAGTGAGGAAGGACAAATGAGATGCTGCAGAGGGCAGGAGAGGTGGGAGAGAAAGCTCTGAACAAGGAGGTGCTCCAGATGAATTTGACTACTTTCAAGGTTTGCCTGGGAGCCCCATTCCCTGTTTGAGGAATGGCAGATAGACCAAACAGTTCAGGTGCAAGCAGGTAACTTGACTTAAGTTTCTTGCAGTAGTGATGTGGATAAGGATAGGTTCTGGTAAGATGGAAAACTGGATAACCTACAATTTCTCCCTCTACAAACACCTAGAAAAGCTATATAAAAAACAAATATCTAAAATACATAGATAAGCATCAAAGGAAGAAAGGGAAAGTACAAGCCTCTGTGACACAGAGCCTTGACTTTTAACACCCAAACAAGAACAGAAGACAGGACTTTGGGCTAGAACAAAGTGAGGAGTTGAAACTAAGACCCTGGCACAGAACCAGGACTCTGACCTTCCATGAAAGTAATAAGGACTGAAAAAAAAATCTAACCAATAACACTGAGAAATGATAAAGAAATTTATCTGAATCTACCTCAACTATAGGGGAGAAATAATGTCCTCTGGAATTCATAACACAGGTCAGGGAAGCCAGAAATTGGAAACCAACATTAAACATGGTTCCAGACCAGTGACAGCCAGCATTCGAGATGACCCTCAATGGTCCAGGGACACCGCTTAGCTGCCAGGCAAAAGCAGCTGCTCCAGGTGGATAGACCTCAACCCCGGCCCCACAGGTTTCCCACAGATAAAGTCTCACTGGAGATGAACTCACAGTCAAAGCACATCATAAACATTCCTATGTTGTCAAGTCAAGCAGATATAATGGGCAAACAAAACCAAAATCTCCACAGTATTTGACCCCCAAAAATTCGGACAATAGAACTGGCAGCGATAGAAGTATATTTTAAATCATATGAGAAGGAACTGAAATCACAAGCACAGAGCTCTATGAAAAAAAAAAGATAGCCGAAATAGAGGAAAAATCTGATATTTTTAGAAATAAAAAATCTTACTTATTAAAAATAAGCATGTTTGTTAAATAGTAGACTGGACTCAGATGAAGTGAGAATTGGCGAGCTAGAAAGTCAGTCTGAGGGCCTCTCAGAATGAAGCACAGATGGTTGAGTGTTGGGCTTTCTTACCACCTTCTTGACATTTCTTTATTTCTCATATTTCCCACCTTTTTATCATTAGGCATTCCAGAAGGAAAGATAAGATAGAAGAAGAGAGTGGCAATATTTGAATATTGAATGGCTGAATATTTTCAAAATTAAGAGACATGAATCTTAAAATTTATGAACCACAAGGAGTCCCAAGTAGAACATGTAAAACTAAATGTATGGCTGGACATACTATAATAAAATTGCAGAATACCAGAGAGAGAGAGAAAAGAGATCCTAAGAGCCTTTACATAGAAAAGACAGATTACCTTAAAAAATCATATTTATACTTACAACAGAATATTCAGTAGCAACAACAAAAATCAGCTAAACTATAATGTGGGACTGGAAGCACAATTAAAACATTTTCAGACGAGGGTATAAGGCTTCATAACTCATAGGTTTTTACTGAAAGAATTTTCCAGGGATAGACTTCAGAAGTAAAGGGAAATCAATGCAAAAAGTAAGTAAGATGGAATAAACAAAGGAGAACCAATAACGTGCTACATATGGGGGGTAAGTTTAAATAAAACCAACTGTGGAACGTGCAACATGCACACACACATAGAACTAAAGCAACAGCAATAACAGAAAGTCTTACATAAATGACCATAAAGTGTCCTAAGGCTCATACATTGTTCAAGATGAGATAGGGATATTAACTAACTTCAGAGTTTGTTAAATGGAGTACGCTGGTTAAAAATTTTGAGGTAATTGTGATCAGTAACGTTCAAGACGCTCCTCGGTAAACCTCAACCTCCTGGTATTCGTGCTTTTGTGTAGTCCCATCCCAGTTAGCCTGTGTGACTACTGAAATATGGTGAAAAGCAAGGTATGTGACTTCCAAAGCTAAATCATAAACGCATTATCAGCTTTTGCCTTCCTCTCTCTTGGGTCACTTGATCTGAGGAAAACCAGCCACCACACTGTGAGGACACTCAAGCAGCTTTAGGGAGTGGTCCCTGTGGCGGGGAACTGAGGCTACCTATCAAGAACCAGTGCCAACTTGCCAGCCACATGAGTGAGTCATCTTGCAAGCAGATCCTCCATTGCTAGTCAAGCCTTCAGATGGCTGCAGTCCCAGGTAAATTTTGAGGCGTTCCTCATGAGAGACCCCAAACCAGAACTACCCAGTTAAGCCAATCCCAAATTCCTGACTCACAAAAGCTGTGTCAAATAATAAATGTTCATTTTTGTTTTAAGCTTCCTAGTTTTAAGGTAGTTTGTTACATAGTAATAGATAATTAATATAATAGCTATATAAAAAATAAAATGATACCATATAACTTACATACCAATAAAGGGAGGAAAGAAATATATTTTTTTAAATCACTCAATTCTAATAGAAGACTGGACATAGGGAGAGACATATAAAGAAAAATCATAGTGAAAGCAAATGCAACATAATATGGTATCATAAAAATGTAATTAACTTGAAAAACAATTAAAATAAAACTAAATTTAAAAAAAACAGAAACAAAAAAGTATAATTAGACCAACTAGTAACTTAAGAATATTCCCAGATTTTATTTAAAAAAAATAAAACTGGCATATGTTATTTTTCAAACTTAACAGAAAGACATAAAAGTTAAAAGATAACTAAGAGAAAGCTGGTATATATTTAAATATATCATATAAAATAGACCTTTAAGCAACAATAAAGAAAGGAACATTTAACAATTATAAATTGTACCCAATAATACAGACTCCAAATAAAGCAAAAATTGACAGAATAGCAAGAAGAATTTGACCAATCCACAATCATAGAAGAAGATTTAAACACCTATCACTTCATAATAATCAAGCAAACTTTCGAAAACTTTAGAAAGGAGAAGAATAACTAACTGAAGATTAGCTGAAGAGAAGGCTTATAACCAAGGATTTACAGAAGAAGACACATCAAGACTGGTAGGAAGGGCAGAGACACAAAAAGGGCTGGAGCCTTCTCCTACAGTCAATGGCTGAGACTCCAGAAGGATAGCTCAGCTTCAAAGGTTCCTCCCGAGTTTTCAGGAACATGTATAAAGGACACATGGACAAAACATAAAACCAAAGGGATAGGATCAAGGGTGGGAGGTGGGGATGGCTGGGGTGGGGGGGATTGGTGGGGGGAAAGTGGAGACAACAGTACTTGAACAATAATTGTAAAAATGTGAAAAAAAAAGGTTCCCCCTGAGAAGTGTGGGGTCCAAACCCCAAGCTTGGCTAGCCAGCCCAGAGCTGGGAAGAGGCACCAGATAACATCTGGCTGTGAATATCAGCAGGGATTCTGTCCTCTAGGGAGAGATGGGAGTCTTCTGGAGACACAGGCACCCTCTTAAAGGGCCAATGCACAAATTATTATTCACAGCCACTCACCCTGGTTTCCTGCGGAGGGAGGACAGAGAGGACTAGAGTCTCAGGAGGACAGATTGGGGTTTGTGGCTCTGGAGAGAAAACCACAGAGACAGCAGCTGGGACCCCTGTGCTGGGTCACTCCCCGGCACCACAGACACTGCCTTTCCTGGCACAGCACTCCCCTCCATACTGCATGAGCTTGGGGAAATGAAACAGCCGCAGCTTGCAGAGCTTGTGCCCTGCTGAGGAGTCAGCTACCTGGACTGGGGTGCAGAGGTCCGGGCAGACTCAGGGAGTGTCAGTGACGGAGTTGTGTGACTTTAGGGAGGGTGCCGTTCCCGCCACTTTCCCATGGGCCTAACTGGTACCTCCCCCTCAGGGGAGATCCAATAGCCCCACTCTCTGGGCCTCCAGGGGCCCCACACTCCTGACTTCTGGTGGCTCTGTCTCACTGAAGTCTGGGCAGAATCTGGGACAGACTGAGTTGTGTGGCTCTAGCATGGGGACCATTTTTTCCTCACACGCCTGAGGAGTGCAGATCCCTCCATCCACATGGCCAAGCCTATGTCTGCTTGGGCCTGATACACTCTGCTGGCCTCGCCTGCCTCACCCCACCACAAAGGTGTGCAAGCACCCAACAATTTCAGAGTAGTCGCTGCTTTCGGGAAAGGAAGGATGGAGGAGAAGGGATGGAGGTGGGTCTTTAGCAATGTCTGTTTTATTTTATTCCTTTAAAAAATAGAAAATTCTTTTAAAAATGCACATCTAGATCAAGTAATAATAATAACAGTAATATATATTTAATGTTGGTGGTGGATAGGTAGCAATTTGATACATTGTTTTCTGACTTTTCAGAGGTATATGACGTGTGTCTTAATAAATAATTTTAAGAGGAGTTCAGAGATGTGAGATTATGATCGCTTTTTCTCTTTCATCTTATCTCTTAAACTCTCTATAATTGTCATATATTACTTTTATAATAAGAAAAGAATATAGGAAAATGCACAGATAATCCTTGATGATCTCTCAGGCCACCTCAGTCCTAAATGTGGACATGCTAAATCGATCATTTAAAACCCAGTGATCACTGGCTGCCAAGTGAACACTCACCGTAAGACTAGGTCGTGGCACCATGGACTAGGTCATTTCAGTCATCCTAGTCACCACTTGCAGCATCTGCCCCCTTGGTCTGCAGGTAGTTATCCTCCTCGTTCATTACCAATGGCAACTGATCAGTTCTGTTGAACATAAATATGTAGGAATATTCTGATTGCATCAAAAGTTTCCTGTTCATTATTGTTTATGTATAGTAATGTGTGTGCATGTATCTCTTTATATGTTTTCAGTCCCATGGACTGTCTTGCAGATATGAGGAGTGGAGGTGATTCTGGAGTTAAGGAAATTCTGGGAGTTCAATGATGCAGAGATTCTTTTACTTCTGGGTCATTGTTTTGCCTCCAAACCAAAAATGTCAACAGTTGCTCAGTGACCTCCATGAAATGTTTGTGGTCTTGTGTCAGTTCCTAACAACCAGCTGTCCACATAATAGAAGTGCTTTATTTATTGCAGATACTCCTTTGATGTCTGGTTTCCTTTTCTTTTTATCTGGTTCCTCACTGTTGATATTGCCTCGTCATTGTCTTCCTACACTGGAAGGGCCGTGTCCACCTGACTAACTCGGCATGGCAACCAGCACAATTTTGATGAGCACGTGGGTGCTTCATAAACCGTCTTTATGGGGCTGCTGCTGATGGCACCGAAACTCTGCCGACAGTAGTGCCTCCAAATGATTGCCTGATCTACCTGTTCATATTACAAAGTGAACACTCTGGTGTCCACTACCTGGGCATAGAGTTGCCAAATTAGCAAATAAAAATACAAGGTGGCATAAATAGCTTTTTAAAGTATAAGCATGTCCCAATCATTTTATGGAATATTTTTATACTAAAAAATTGTTGTTTATCTGAAATTCAAATTTAACCAGGCATCCAGTGTATTATCTGGCAACCTTGTCCACACACACTTCCTGAAGGTCTCCACAACATTTGGCAGAGTAATCACCCAAAATGGGATTGTTGGGAATTTTCTTAAAAGAAATTATCATATTCATTTGGATAGGAAGCAAAGAAAATAACCACAAATTTAAATGTAGTTCTCAGTGATGGAGGGGTTTATCTCAGTGCACAAACTTCATGATGGAAGTATTGTGAGCTCCCTTTGGAGACAATCAAGGTGTTTTAATTCCAGATGGTTGTTTTCTGAGTCACCAAAACTCTCCCTTCTCCCTGCAGCAGCAGCCAGCATACTCTCAGAGCTTTCACTAAATGGCAGATCTAGAACAGATCCTAAGGAATGTAGAGTAATAGGGGAAAAAATTCATTCAGGGAGAGAAGTTACTATCAAAAGAATTTCAACCCTGCCACACTTATCTCTGTTACTGCCACCACCCAGTTCTGTCTCCAAAACTTTCAGACATAGGGTGTTCTCAAAGGAAGTCATATTCTGAGGAGTAAACAAACATGCCAAAATTTGGGGACAGAAGAAATGATGACATTCTCTTAGTTAAAATCAACCCACGGAGAATAAAAATGTGGAGGGAGCCTAATGCAGGGCCACAATATGTGGAGAACTGTGACTGTCTGAATAGCATTTATTGTGAGACATGCAACGAGGCGATTTGGAAGCAATCCCTTTAATAACAGAGCATCACAACCATTGACATAAAGAATGTTCGTGCTTAGTTACTTGCTGCTTAGAATCACCGGCAGGAATACTCAGGAGCTAGTGTTTATGAAGCCTTCTGTGCCTCTCTGGGTTGCCCGCTCCCCCGGGTCTGCGCCTTCCAGTCCCCTCCTAAGAGAATAAAGTGGGTTGCTCTCCTGGCTGTTCCCCAGACCCTAGCCCTGTGCCTAGCACACAATAGGTATTCAAAGCTAATTCCTAATAAATAAAGAAAACTTCTGTCACCCACCTAAAAGATATTTTAATTGATTTTTCATTTTAAGAACACTTTAAGATATAGCCCTACAGCTGGGGAAAATTGCATTGCCACGTTTTTAATTTATATACTTTTTCTTAGTTAGTAAACTATACAAAAGAGTTTTATTTGTTTGTTTATTTAGAGAGTGAGGTGGGGGGAGAGAAAGAGAGGGAGAGAAACACTGATTTGTTTCATTTATGCATTCATCGGTTGCTTCTTGTATGTGCCCTGGCTGAGGAGCCTGCAACCTTGGCATATGGGGACAATGCTCTAACCAACTGAGTTACCTGGCCAGGGCAAACAGAGTTTTATTTTTAAATTAAATAAATTAAGAAGCAATACAAGATAGTGTGAAGTAATTTATACATGTTTGGCTTTTAAGTGTTTGCCTCATGCTATATGACCCGAAAGACTCAAATCCAAAGAGCAAAATGGGAAAATCAATCTTTTCAAAATAAAATTTATTTTTGCTAGGTGTGTTTTAATAAATGAGTAGTTTAGGTACTTGAGCTTATGGTTGCTACATGAATAAATCATCAAGCCCACCTGATAGTACAACATCTTAAAGCTCACTTTGTAACACAGAACCCCTGTTATTGTAAAGCTATTAGATCTAAGTTGCTTATTCTGGAAGTAGCACAAAGATAAGAACATAGATGAACCAGCTCTCTCCCGTTTTTCAACAGTAGGCCCTTCTGAATAGACACACTCAACAAGCCTTTGTATGTCTGGGTGAGCTATATGTCTGCTCTAAGTACGAGCATATACCTTTAGGAACTAAAGAAGCCACAATCAGAGCCTGAATTGGTGTTGAATCTTTCTCTCTCCAACAGTGTAGCAAATTAAATATAAATTATCCAACAATTGCTCCTTTTCTAAAATTGATTTGATACTTTACTCCCAACAAATAAAGAATATAGAGTGAGAGTCATATACTTCATTATTTTGTGTTTAAATAGATGCCTGGCCTCACACTACGCCTCTGGACATCAGGCAAACTTCCTTCAGGGTCATGTAAACTGTGGCCGTCCTTAGAGAACACTCTCAACTTAGTGCCAACACGTCCCGCTGAAAACCGAAACCTACGAGTGGTGTATTGTGCACGATGTCTGACCATTGCAAAGCCTCTGATAATTGACTGAAAGTTTTCACTTTTCATTGAAATGGTTGCTATGCAGACATCACCGTGGATCACAATAGAAAGAGATGCACATCACACATGTTCTGCCCTGACCAGAGTCACAGCCAAATTAAAATCCCAGCCTGCTGAGCTGATTCCATAGTAAACTGTTATGCAAAAAAGCTTCAGTCACATATCACTGCTTCCTCCTGTCCATTCTCTGGCAAAACATTAAGGCTCAAGATATCAGCAACAATTAGAATTTAAACCTCTTCTCTGCTTAGGAACAAATCCTCTCCATCCCTGTCTACCCAGAAACAATCTGCCTGCTTATTCCTATTTTCATGTTCTCTCCTCTCAAATTAACCTTGGTTGGCTTCCCATTTCTGGATAATGTTATTGATCTTGAGTTAAGATGCCTAGATGATAGAGAACTTGGCATATCAGAGATGCTAATGAACCCACATTTTGAAATCTAGCATAAAAATTCTGCTTTGAACATTTTTAGAGGGTAAAGAACATTATAATGCTGCACAAATAGTGCCCTAGAGTTCTGGAATTCTACCTATAGCGTTGCTCTGTAGAATCGGGCCTTTAGGATAACAGTTGGGCTCAGAAGTAGTATCACAGGTTTTCTCTAGAAAAATCTTAGCTATAGGTCTCTCTCTGTAATGGCTTCTTCAATGTTTTCTATTGCTCTTAGAATATAGTCCCAAAGCCTTACCATGGCCTTCAAGGCCAGTAAAACCCCAGACTCATCTCACGCCATCCCTCCAGCTCCTACCCGCGCAGTCGCTGCGCTGCAGACCCAAGGGACACAAGTATAAGGTTCTGTGCTGCTTGTTCCCACTTTCTGAAATGCTTTTTTTTAAATACTAGATTTTGTTTTATTTTAATTGTTGTTCAAGTACAGTTTTCTGCCTTTTCCTCCCATCCCAGCCCATCTGAAATGCTTCTTCCCCGAGCTCCTTGCATGACCCTGGCTCCTTATCATCCTTCAAGTGTCAGTTTAAATACCACCTCCTCAGAGAGGCTCTCCCTGACCACTGCCTCTGAAGTGGCTCTTCTAAGTATCCCCAGCCTCCCACGGTTCTCTTTATCACATCATCCTGTTTATCTTCTTTGTAGCACTTGTCACAATCAATAATTATCACCAGACTATAAGCTTTGAGATGTCCCACTATATCTCTGCCATCTAGTATAGCACATAGAAGGTGCATGATATTTGCAAATTAATTATTGACTACATGAATGAATAATTAGGTTAACAATACACATTTCCCTCTTTTTTTATTATAGTTTTATGAATATTCTTATTCATATAAGAATAATTTCATTATTCTTATATAGTGGCTATTACCATACAATATATTAGCCAGAAAGAATTTAAAACAATACTATTTTGAGACATTTTAATAATAAAGAATATTAAGAAGCAGACATTTGCAAATATCACTAGTCATGTGCTAGATAAATCTGTCTTTTTGAAATATTGCTGGTGTAACTGTTGAGCAGAATCCCTGGAATTCTTTCCTTTGTTTCTTCGTTCCTTCCTTTTTCCCTTCCTTCCTTCCTTCCTTCCTCTCTTTCTCTCTCTCTCCACCTCCCTTCTTCTTTTTCTCTTTTTCCCCTTTTTCTAAGTTACATTTGACGTTGGTGATAAATGTCCCAGCCCTCAGTTCTTCACCTTAAAGCCTTTCCCCCAACTCTTACCCAACTTTGGGAACTGATCTGCAGCATAAATCAGGATAGAGTTCATTTACAGTCACATGGTCCCTTTAAAGACAGTCTTTCAGGGATAAAAAGGCAAAGAAACCTAGAGTATAAAGCATCATATTTATATTTGGAAGCAGCATGTTACAGATAAAAGACATTAGACTCAGGAGACTGCAATTTTAATCATTTTGCCACTAAAGATAGAATAGAAAATAAATTTACTATTCTGTGCCCCAATTTTCTCATCTATAAAACTGAAATAATGTCTCCTATCTTGTCTTACTTCAAAGGGAGGAAAGGATCCATCAAAATGATTATGTGAAAGCACTCTGAAAAATAGTATGCAAACATAAAAGGTATATTAAAGAGAAGCACTATTTTCCAGTTTGCTAGAAAAGGAAGGGTAGACATATCTGGGGAGCAATGGGTATGGTGACAATATTTTCAAAACCAAAATCAGAACATATCTTTTGGCATATGATCTGACACATGGTCTGACCACATGACAGAATATTTGAAATCAAAATGTCCTGAAAAATCCAGGACACGTGGTTGCCATGGCAATGAGGAGCCATAGGGAGGCTGTGGGCAATGAAAAGACAGGGTCAAATTGGCAAGCATGGAAAACTATTTTGCCAGTGATGTGCAGGACAGTTTGGAATCAATCGATGTGGAAGACTGAAAAGACAAGAAGAAAGAAATTTTACTAATATGAGTGGGATGTGTAAGTAGTAGCCCTGAGTCATCCTCATTCTGAAAAATATTTCTCCACTCACTCTGGGAAGTCCAAGGGATTCTCTGGTTCACATGAATGGGAGGGGTTTTGGATAAGCATTTTGTTAGACCTGGAGAGTATTATTATTCTAAGTGAAATAAGGCAGATAAAAAAAAGACAAGTACCATATGATTTCATGTATAAGTAGAACCTAACAAACAAAATAATAAACAAAGTAGAAACAGACTCATAGATACAGAGAACAGACTGACAGCTATCAGAGAAGAGGGGATTTGGGGGGCTGGATGAAAAAGATGAGGTTTTAAGTAAAGCAAAAACCAAAAAAATACCCTTCATAGACAACACTATGGCACTTACCAGAGGAAAGGGAAGTGAGGGGAGACAGTAGAGGGAAAGGGGGAAAAGTGGTGATGGAAGGAGACTTCACTTGGGGTGGTGAGCACACAATGCAGTGCACAGATGATGTATTGTAGAATTGTATGCTTGAAGCTTGTATAATTTTATTAACCAATGTCACCCACTAAATTCAATTTAAAAACGAATTTTGTTGGAGTGGACCTAGTCCCCATGGTGGTCCTGTATTTACTTTCAAATTCCCAAGGGCACCTCTGAACTAAGAATTATTTCATGGTAGCTCAGTTCTCCAGACAAGGGAGACTCCCTAGAAGTACCCCAGCACAACCCTAGTCTTCCTCCATCTAGATGGAAAGTTCCAAATCCCTTCCACTCTCAGAATCCTGCTGTACCTGGACTGCGTTCTGCTTCCGCCCTTCTCCTAACAAATGAAAGCAATCCTCTGCTCTGTGGAAGGGCTCAAGAAACCTGGCTTGCAATTTACAACTCCATCCGAGCTCCTGACAGCACAACCCTGGTACCATATGAATTCTACTGATGACTTTTAGGACAGAAAGTCAGATTTCTTAATGGCCAGTCAAGAGTAAGGTGTGTATAAATCTCATAAAGGTATAATGACTGGACAGAGAAGGGGAAGGCTTATAAAAAGTTCGATCTCTTTTAGCATTTTGCACAGATTTCTATTAAAATTATTAATGCTCATATTTCTAAGGGGCAAGCATTGTTTCATGAGGCAGATTTCCTATCTCCTTCTTATCCTCCCCGGCCCTTGAAGACTCTGAGCCCTCTAAATGCCATCCAGTGCCTATCACAGGCTATTGAGTTGGCATGTTTGCAAATTGCATGCAGTGAGACCCTTCCATACCAACAGCCCTGTCTCAGATTCCCCAGCATCGCGGCCAAACTAGTATTGCCTGCACATTTTCTTCATCTTTTCATTGAGTTCCTTGTGGCAGCAGCACATTCCTCAGCACAGGCTCCAGTCGGCATGGTAACTAGTTAGGGACTGCAAGCGGTCTTCTTGCAGACTCCTATTTCCATCTGAGACTGCTTTTTGGGGTCTTGGAGAGGGGGGAGCCCAGAACGGATGGTGGTGGAGGAAGTGGTGAAAAGGGGGTGGAGGAAGAATTGATTGGGTTGGGCTGGGGGCGGGGGGATGGGCAGAAGAATGATTTAAACGCGCTTTTTAAAAGAGTTATCTGGTCCACCCATGGTGTTGGTGCTAAATTGCCTGGGCAGAAAAAAAGTCCTAATTGAGGTGGGGAGGCAGTGACAAAGCAAAGCTTGTTCAAGCCTCGGAATCTGCACTGTTGATAGTGCAGGTACCTCAGGGCGGTTGGGAGTGATTGCTGTGTTGACTTTGTCTAATTGCAGGGGAGGAGCTCTGCGAGCTGTGACGGGCCGCGTTACACCCAGTGGGGTGGTGGACAGAAACTGGCATCACCACGCAGGGCTAAATAAACCGACTGACAAAGCTCTTGGCAAATTATTAAACATCTGGCAAAAATGTTCATCTCTTGACAAAAATGTAGAAAGACTAGTAATGCATAACTTTATCCCGTGTTGGATTTTTAAATGGCTAATGCCAAGTTGTCTGTCAAAATTAATAGGGCATTGCTTCTTCTTATAGAACAAAAAGAATTCCCATACATTTTATTCATTTATTCACTGCTGAAAGATCATGTCTCTGCTAAAATTTTCATTTCCGGGAAAAGGGTTTGGAGGTGGTTAACCTTGATTTTAAAGTGTTGTGAATTAATAGCTACTTTTCATCACATTTGCTATAATAAAAGCCACATCTTCATTAAAATGTAATCTGTCTTATTCTTGGAGAATAAAACTCTGCATCCAAGCTTACATTAAGAAGGTAGTAGACCTCCAAACATAAAGTATATCTTTATATAAGTTGGGTTTGGGACTTTTTAAACTTCTGTTATATCAAGAAAAATGTAAACAGTTAATTGTTGAGTAGATATTCTGTTTTGTCATAGGAACTAATCAGTATATTGACTGACTGTTCTACTTTGCTATTTCACGTGTTAATTTATTTCTCCTTCCTTATTTGCTTTCCATGAAGCCTTCACACATGCTCTTCTACAAACTACTTTTTATGAAGTTTTATACGCATAGGGCAACTTTCTGTTCTAGAATCTGAGTTCTAAGTGTCACAAATGCGCTAGCCTGTCATGCATATGGTGCCTGTGGGTAGTTCTTTCCTTATTTTCCACATTCGAAAGCTCTGTAATGAAATGGAAATGAAAAAAGTCTCCCAGAAAATTAAACAACCTTTTATAATGGATTTTAATTCCTATTTCACTCTATGGAACAATACATTTTTTTGTTCGTAAGTTTAGCATTTTTGTTAACTTCCCCCCAAAATTCCAAAATGGCATTTCCCTCAAAATCTCATGTTTTTGCTCATTCTGATTTTTAAGGCCTTCAAAGAAAACAGAAAGTCAGTGAGGCTCTTGGGGAGATTTTGCTCTTAAGCCCCAATAAATAATTTAGTTTGGTGTTTTCTCTCTTTTAATTCTTAAAGCACCTCTCTACAGTCGAGTCTCCAAGCTCTGCTTGAGAAGACAGACACGTGGAGCACAAACACGGGTAGGCTTCCGGGTAGCGGGGCATGGACAAATGCGCCTTAGCTGCTGCAGGAACACACGTGGAAATGAGAGACGGGCCGATGCCCCACTGTTTGTGTTTGCTCACTGCGAGCATTTGGTTCACTGGGCTTGGCTCATTATTTCAGCTGGGAAAGTCACTATATGAATTAATAGCAGATTTCCCAGCTGAAAATAAATGTTTACCAGTTTAGGGGGCTGGGGTTTTTTGGCAAAGACCTGGCTTTTTGTCTGCCTGCCTTCTTTTTTGGCCTGCACATCCCTGAGGTGTGTAATTAAAGTAAGGGAATTTGCACATAGTGCTCTAGGGCTTTAATGAATAGAAAACACGGGATATTTCAGCAATTTGGTGCCCAGTGTCAGAGTATGCATTTCCTGTGTGAGGCACCACTCAGTGCCAGGACTCTGTGATAACAAAGGCACCTGCAATCCCACGCAAAGAAGAAGAAAAGTGACAGCATTTGTTCCTAAATTCCACTACAAAATACATTAAAAAAAGACCAATTTACATTTTAAAATAGATGGACTTTGAACTTGAACATACCTTCAGAATTATGGCTATTAAATCAGCCCCACTTGGCTGAATACTGAAATTCCCTTCAGGACCAAGATCTTGGCTGTTGATATCAGGTTACATTACAAAATTGAACACGCAATATCAAATGGACTTAATCATAACCATTCTTGCCTTACTGCTGAAATTTCTGAACAGCTCAAAGTCTGGAACAGTATTTTTAAAGCTCAGGGATGTTGCGGGGAAGGGTAGAAAAAGCAAATTAACACTTAATTGAACACCTGTTTTACGCCAGACACTTTTATATGATATAAAATGTAATGCTTTACAAAAATAACCATGTGAAAAAGGCATTAGTATTCTTGTATTTTTTGTTGGGAGAAGAACGTTCAACGAAATGAGGTAACTTGCCAAGGACCCCGTCATCAGTGACACCGGGAGGGGAGGGAGGGCCCGTCCAGCGCGGCGCGTGCGCTCGGCACAGAGGATTACCATCATTGTCGGGCTCCAGAACCCAAGCTCTTTCAACATATTTTTTACCACTATTTTTCTATCTCCTATATACGATTTATTCTAAAGAATAAAAAACTCGTTCCCTCCTCATCCCCAGTCCTTGATTGTTTTGTGAATAAGTTTTGCGAAAAACTCCCAAAACTTCCTGTTCCATCCTGTGCATGACAGCGTGGGATGAAGTGAGCTTGTGCTTCGTGGGCCACTTGGCCGATCTCAGCCCCAGGGCGAACGGTCCTTCTAACCCAGGACGAGGGTGGCCGTGACGCGGGGCACGGCCCCAACAGAAGCACAGAAGGAGGGCTGCTTGCATCGCAGCCAGAGGCCAGTGTACGGCCCCCACAGAACACCAGAACACGGATTCACCTCACTAGGCCTCCATTCTAACACCTGTGAAAACCAACAACAACAACAAAAGTAGGCTGGATAATCTAAAAAGCCCATTTTTTTACTTAAAAATCTAAACTACCAAGCAACCCTTGGCTGAGACCAGGGGGTGGGGGTGGGGGCAGAAAACTGAGGTGACCCATAACTGTGAGAATTCCCGAAAGATAAGCTTCAGGTATCTACCTATCTTGTGGTCAGCACGCAAAGACATGTCACATCTTTCTAGCTGGAGCCCCTCCTGAAACGGTGATCCGGTTTCCACTGCATATTCCACAGTGACTTGCCTTTATGTCATCCACGAACTAAATTCTAAGGTGAAACATTGTCTTTAAAAGGCTTTTTTTTTCCTTTCTGGTGGTGACCACCTCCCCATGACAACATGCCTCTAGCTAAGGACCTCCTTCAGCCCTCTCCAGGAGAGGAGAAGCGGAAACACAAGAAGCACCTGGTGCAGAGCCCCAGTTCCTACTCCATGGATGTGAAATACCCAGGATGCTGCACAATCACCACTGTCGTTGGCCACGCACAGACAGCGGCCTTGTGTGGGGCTGCTCCGCGGCCCCGGCCAGCCCGCCGGAGGAAAAGCAAGGCTGACAGAGGATGCTCCTTCGCCAGGGAGCAGCACTGAACGCTCCCCAAGTCAGGATGAGCAGGAAGCCATCCCAATAAACACATTTTGGATACACCCCAAGAAAACTTTTTTTAGTGCTTTGTTTTTTTTTTTTTAATTCAGAAAGAAAAAAGAAAGGGAAGGAAAACAAAAAGCATTTGTTTAAATACCTATTGCAGAAAAGGAGATCTGGGCCGGATACTGTGACCTACCTCTTCCAGAATGAGAATTTATTAATTTTTTAAAAAAACAAACAAACAGAAAGGGCCTTAGCTGGTGTGGCCCAGTGGATTGAGCACCAGCCTATGAACCAAAAGGTCGCCAGTTCGATTCCCAGTCAGGGAACACCCCTGGGCTGTGGGCCAGGTCCCTGTCTGGGGGGTGTGTGAGAGGCAACCAACTGATGTTTCTCTTGAACATTGAAGAAACATCTCCCTCCCTTACCTTCTCTCTGAGAATAAATAAATAAAATATTTTTAAAAAATTAAAAACAGAAAAAATTTTAAAAGGAACAAAAAATAAATTATTTTGTTCAATACTGTTTGGCATAATCACATTTTTTTTTAATCTTCTAAAGACTCAAAACAACCTCTGCAGGAAGTGTTTTTCCTTCTGCCTTTGCCTCTCCTGACTTTTCACCTTACCTTGGGCTCTCTATGCCCTTCCTCTTAGTCTCCCAGGGCCTTTGATGAATCACTGACACACCACACATCTGGCACAGGGCACTATGCTAATGCTTGGTAAAGAAGAAAAAATGTACATCTGAGGTGTGTGTGTGTGTGTGTGTGTGTGTGTGTGTGAAAGAGAGGGAGAGAGACCTGGGGTCTAAACCCTTCTTCCTACAATCCTAGGACTATAACACTCAAGAGACGGGACACTCCAAGGCCTGCTACTTCACACCAGTCACCTCCTCCTTTCATGAGGAACCAGCACGCTCCCTCTCCCCTCACCCATGAGCCCCGCTGCTGGCAGCTTCCCAGCAGTGACTGTTCCAGCAGACGCGCCCCACTCCCAGGAAAAAAAAAACTGTATCAATATTTAAAGAAATGTGAACATCAAGAGTTTGAGACATTTGGAGCACATATATTTTTACTTCACTAAGACTTACAATTTATTGATCCTACCACCTTGTCACCACTGTCCTCATCCCTCTGTGTCCTCCTTTTCCTCCTCCTTATCCCACTTAAATCCCACGATCCATCATTATTATTCTTCTCTTGCAAGCACCTCATCCTCTTTGCTTCTCTGTCACTGCATTGCACTGGTAAATTCTCAGGCCTGATTAAATCCAACTTTCTGTCCCTTTTCATGCCAGCATCCCTGCAACTAAAGGTGCTGCAGAAGAACGCACAGCCACGCTGGAGGATCTCGTTGTAAACTCCTGATCAGAGTCACATCCTGTGGACAGCGATGCTGCCCGGCTATCACTCAGTGGCCTTGCCCAGTCCCTCTCCCATTCTCCTCAACTCTTTCACGCCTTCTCTTCTCTCCTCAACCCTCCACAACCAGTGCACTCACCATCATTCACTTGCTTCCTATGTCACCGAGAAAGCAGAAACATTTGGAAATATCTTCCACAGGTTCTACCACCTCATATGCCCACCTACCGGCATCAGAGTCTATTACACCCTCCCTGCCTTTCCTCCTGTGACTTTGGGAGGACTACCGGGGCTCTCAGCCCAGGCCAGGCCCCACTTTTGCACTAGATTCCATCCCTCTCAATGCCGCAAGGATACTTCTCCAGAAATTCTTCCCCTCTCTCCTGCACCGTCAATCTCCCCTCATTTTCCTGGACTGCTGCCATAACATACAAACACGTTCATACAAACATGAAACATACCTGTCCCGTTCATTAAAAATAAAACCCAAAATCCTCTGACAGCATCCCTCTCCCCACCTGCTTCACTTTCTCTTCTACACTTGACAACAAAACTCCTCGAAGAAGCTGTTTGTATTCGCAGGTAATTTCTCTCCTCCCATTCTCTCGAAGCCAGTCTGATCATGGCCTCACCCTGCAAACATCAAAACTGCTTCTGTTACTATTACCAAGGATCTCCACACTGGGAAATCTGCCAGTTAATCTCAGTGCTTGTCTTGCTTGCAAATATTTAATGTAACTGGTCACTTTCTCCCCATTGAAAGACTTTTAACTTGCCTTCCAGGACACCATGCTCTACTGAATTTATTCCCAATAATGGTTACTTCTTTGTCAGCCTCCTCTCTCTTCTTCTGCCTTTTCACCTCCCTGCCTCTCAGAGTTGGAATGCCCTGGGGCTTGGGGTGTAACCTTGCCTTTTTCCTAACTGCATTCAATTCACAAAGGATCTCATCACTTAGGAGGCTTTAGTTACGGTCTCTACACTTCATCCAGATTTGTATCTCCCTACTGAAAGGCTCTTATGTTGGGTCCCTATTGTGAACCCAAGATTCAGGCTCCATCTTGCTCCCCATTATGTTAAGTGGGCTTCTCTCTTATTTTCCTGTCTAACATCACAGTCCCTTAAGGCTTGATTCCCTTCAAGGAGTTCTGAACCTGACACCTGCTGACAGACCTTTCTAATACTGCCTACCTGTATATGGTGCTGAACATCACCTAAGCAGGAGGAGGAGGAGAAAGAAGAGAAGCAGGGGAAGAGGAGGAAAATGACCTGTGGCTGTTGCACACAGTCCCAGCGATGTTGAGTGTTGTGGGTCGTCAACTGTCCCCCTCGGGAAAAGGCAGCAGGCTCTCCCCTGAGCAGCCACAGACAGTATCCTTAGTCTGGTGAGTTTCCTGTGCTATAGACAAAGCCTGCTCCTTAGTGTTGCGAATCAGAAACATTTTAGAGGATATGAATCAACCTTTCTAGGGCAGACCGCCTAACCTATCTCATGAGTTTGATTATCAAACCAGGGTGCCATTGTATTAATTTACATTAAGAAACAACTGTTGTACGAACTACATCAGCAATGTATTCTCTCCTTACAATCAAGAATTTTGAAAGGCCCTATCATGTTCAAAGCTAGTGCATTAATTTATAGTAAGAAATGGCTGTCTTGGTGAGCAGTATTTTTGAAGTTCACATAATCTGAGCGTTCCCTCTTCCTTTGCAGACTTACACATGGAGCAAACCCATATCAGATTTTAGAAAAATGGTAGCCAATCACACTGAGGCCAGAGTGATCTTTTCTCAAAGCACACTCTTCTAAAACTGGACACTGTTCTTAGAAGGCAAAATCCTCAACCTACTGGCCCTGCATAGTCTGGCTACTTCAGCTTCTGCCTTCAGTATCAGAGCAGGTTAAGAGTATGGGTTATGCAACCACAATTCTGTGGTTCAAATCCCCATTCCTCTACTTTCGAGCTTAGGTGATTCATTTGCTTATTCACAGTTACCGACCTCTTCAGTAAAACAGGAATGAAGACAGTGTTTATTTCATAGGATTGTGATGAAAATTAGTAGAGTAAACCCCTTTCAACAGTGCCTAGCACCTACTAAGTATTCAATAAACATTGTCTAATATCTAAAACCACTCTGGGCACAGCCACCCCAACTCCCGCCATCCCTCACATCTGCTGCCACGCTGGGGCCCTGAGCAAACACTCGTTCGCTTTGAGGTATTCTCCTTACATGGACCGCCTCCAGCTGTTTAACTCCTATATGGCCTTCGCCTCTCCCTCTGCAGTTACTTCCTCAGACAAGTCTTCCTGGGGACCGAGGGCTCTCAGCCTACAGTGTTCTTCCTCATAGGAATGTGCTTCCTTCCAGGCTGTTCTGGGCTCAGGCCAGTCCCCTGCCTTGAGAGAGAATCTTCATCCTCAGCACTTTACCCCAGCGCCTGACATTCACCTAACGCACTGTCGACCTCCATACTAATTTGCTCGAGTAAATGTTTAGTTGATGCTTACCCCAGCCTGAAAGGACTTTGGCCAAGCCCAGCAGGTCTTCCAGGGGCAAAGCTAGAACCAGCACTGCTAACTTTTGCCACTGGGGCTCTTTTAGCCACACCTCTCAGGGCTGGTAACCCCCTTCTGAATCACTCACTCTTTCTTTGCGTGCGTTAATGTGTTTGCTCAGATTTCCTAGGGCCCTTCTATAAGGCCTGAAAAAACTTTGTGTGTCTATACTCCATTTCAGTCCAATTGTTTTTAAAGCTTTGCTCTCAGTGGGCATTTTATTTCCCTCATTTCTGACTCCTGGCAAAGGTGGGGTGCATGAGGGCTGTCTCTTTATATATGTTCTCTATGGGGGATACAACTCCAAGTGTGTTTTTCAGTCAATGAAGAACACAGCACTGCTCTGGGATTATTCTGTCTTAAACGGAAATATTAAAACTGATTCAAGGATGAGAGTAATAAACACAGAAGTTATCGTTACCACCACATATTTGCACTGTACAATGAGACAGCTGCAAATCCCCAAGCCAGTACCAGGCAAAAGCGACTAAGGTTGTAAAGTTTCATTCCAGTTCTTACAAAGGCTCTATCAGAAAGACTCAATTCTGTGCTGGCAAAAATAATTGGCCTACAACTCATTCTGAAACCCTAGAAATCTGAAAAGCATTGCTCTGGGTTTTCATCCTATTTGCATGATGTTGAGATCTGGCTTAGGCCAGAGATGTATGTGCAAATGCCATAAGAAAAGAACTGGTCCAATCCAATGCGGAATGTAGCCCAAGGTAAGAAAGAACACAAAACTCAGGTTGAAGAAAGCCTCTCCCTGGGGTATTTTTCGTCCTTTATTTTTACCCCAGATCCAAGACTTGTGGTTAATTCAGATAAGCACTTGACCTTTGTGGTTGCTTATCCAAAGTCAACCTTCCCGTGTCTGAGGGTCACCTGTAACTCATTAATCTCAGCCCATTATTGTTTTGCAGGGATGTCTGTTCCATTTAAGATATAAAACTCCTATACAGATAACATGGTAGGTTAATGCACTCACCTTTCATTCCCTGATTGCTGGGTTCACACCAAACTCAATTCTGTTATGAGTAAGGATTACGTTTTGATATGTTCCCATCCCCAGGAGCCATTTGTCTGTGGGTCTTCACATCCTAAAAGGATGTTGCAGGCATCAGCATACTCTTTGGGGCCCTATACAGGAGATTCCAGGGAATAGAATGGCCCAGAGGTTACTGGGTCAGGACTGGAGAGGAAAGAACTATTTAGGGAATCTTGCTGAGCGCATGCTTCTGAAGGTGCTATCAGTCGGCTGCCACTCTCAACTCTTAAGATGAAAACAAGGCCATTATCACTTTTCAAAAACTAATAAATTGCTTCATATAGAATCTAGCACTGTTATGCTGTCCTTCCTTCCCAACAGCGAGAAATGTGCTAGCAAGCAGTCAGGAAAAGGGCACAAACTCTTTGCAGTATATATATTTTAATTTTTATACAATGAGAGAGAGGGGAAAGGGAGAGGGAGAGAGAAAAACACTGATTTCTTGTTTCACTGGTTGATTCTTGTATGTATTGACTGGGGATCGAACCTACAATCTTGGCCTCTCAGGACTGAGCTACCCTCTGGGGCCTTTTTGCAGTATTTTTTAACATCATCCTTTTCAAGCATTGTCTTGTTTATGATTTAACTTCATTCCCTCTTCCACTAGAAAATGCAAATCTATGCCCATCACCTGTAGCAAAACCTGAGCTGTAAATCTAGAAGAAAATGACAAGCAGAAGTTCAACTATTCTCCAAGGCAGCACAGCAGACTGGATGGCCCTGGAGTCCGACAGCCAAGGATAGGATCCTGGGCCTGCTGCTTAAAGCCTTAACCTCTCCCAGCCTCAGTTGCATAGCTGTAAAATGAACATAATTAGAGTACCTACCACAGAGAGTTATTGCAGAAATCAAATAAAATAATGATATTGAAACACTTAGAACAATGTCTGGTATATATCAGGGGCTCAATAAGTGTTGCTGGGACTTAATTGCTTTGATTCATGCTATGAAAAATAAAAAATATTTCTTTCTTTTTCTTTTTCTTTCTTTCTTTTTTTTTTTTTTTTGGTCTATAGCCTGGTCTCCAATTACCTGACAGGTGACTGAACCCCAAATGAATGCTTCTGGTTCTTTCTACTTTTCAGGGCCACCGCACTCTTCCCCTAGACCCCTTCCATGCCCCCTCGAATTTCCAGTCCGTTAAAGCACGAGGGAGTGGTCGAGGAGTGAGGATGGTGCGGCCCAAACCACCTCGCTTAATTAATTTCAGCCAGCTCCTGCTGCTGGCCACGCTGCCACTGCCTCCATCACCCTTGGTGCTAGCAACGGAAAGCGGCGCACAAAGGCTTTCACTTTACAGCGAGAAAAAGAAAAATGTACTGTCGATACATATTACCCGTCAATGTAAATGCTTTCAGGAGCCTTCGCTGCTTCTTTTCATGTTCTTTGAGCCTAAGAACCATTTAGAGAAGCCCTGCTGTTCTAGCACCCTAAGGACATGTAAGAGGATGCGCGCAGGCGGCGCAGAAACGGAGCTTCTATTTATGTGGAGCAAGGCGGGCCTAGATCTTTGACGAACAATAAGCGGAATATCTTAATCACAAGCATTCTGAAGTCATGCCAGGTGGAGTGCTTAGTGTTTACCCGCTCGCTTTTCTTTCTTTTTTAAAAATACTACTTGGGAAAGACATTTACACACACAGGTAGGCTCTCATATCAGGATCCACTGTTATCCTTCCCATTGGGAGGGCTGCGAGGGGGTTAGTCCAAATCCCACACCAGGAGTGGTCGAGAATTTCTAGAAAGGACAGGTGTAAGGATAGCAATCTTTTGGAAAAGGGAGCTAAGGGACTACCTTTGAAACTATATTTGCATAGTAAACAGGCTGTTATTCAAGTCCATGGTTAAGGGGTGGGGGGTGAATTCCTAGGACTAATGGAGATTTTGAAGGGCTGGACTGCCTCCAGCCACCTCTCACTTTGTATTTTAACAGCTATGGCTCCCCACCCTCATTCCCCCTGCTTTTGGGAGTTTTTAGTACATGTTCTAATGTAATGTCTTCAAAGAGACAGTATGTTAGAATAAAGTCACTAGGAGGGTGGGAAATAAGAGTTTTTATTTGCCTTAAAAATACCTGGCACATAGGTGTTCAAAAATATTTATCGAATGAATTTATGATCTTATGGAAACTAATAAAATAAAAGCCCTAGAAAAGAAGCCACCAACAGAATGACTGATTTCTATATTTAATTTTAAATTAATTGTCAAAAATACCTAGAATGACTCCCTTTCTTTGATGAAGCAATAAAATGATCTCTGTATAGTGCCCTGGCTGGTGTGGCTCAGTGGAGTGAGAGCCAACCTGGAAACCTAAGGGTAGCTGGTTCGATTCCCAGTCTGGGCACATGCCTGGGTTTTGGGCTCAGTCCCCCAAATGGGGTGTATAGGAGAGACAACAGATCAATATTTCTCTCCCACATCAATGTTTCTCTCCCTTGCTTTCTTCTTCCCTTCCCCTCTCTCTAATAAATAAATTTAAAAAAGAAAAAGAAAATGTTGATCCTGATTTCTAAGTTGTAATAGTAGCCAATGACATTATCAGCAAGTGTAAAATCCAGTCCACTGCCTGTTTTTGTTTGTTTGTTTGTTTGTTTATGGCCTGGGAGCTAAGAATGGCTTTTACATTTTTAAATGGTAGACCAAAATCAAGGTAAGCTTTTATGCATGTGAAAATTATATGAGGTTCAAATTTCAGTGTCCATAAATGATGTCATACTGGAATACAGCCACATTCATTCATTCAGATATTGTTGGTAGCTGCCTTGTCCCAGAGTTGAGTAGTTAATAAAACAAACTGTATGGTCACAAAGCTTAAAATGTTTATTGTATGCATACACAATTTTTAATAAAGAAATTCTGGGGTTTGGGGGGTCTCATGCATCCGGTGCTTACAGAAGAAAATGCAAACTCCTTGTGTACTTCTTCGTGGCATGTTCTCACCCTACACTCTATCCAGATGGAACCATCCTCTCTTCCCAACACACCTCTGAGCGACAGGCCCTGTGTTCTGGTCCATCCTCTGTGCCTCTGTGCATACTGGAATCTCTTGCCTCCAAACCTCACTCTTTTCTCCATCCTACATATGCAAATACTGCTCATTTTCTAAGGCCAACTCTCTCGTGAAGGCTTGCCCGACTCTACCCCAAGCTCAGTTAAACATGGTGAACACCTGAGGCTTTTTGTGGTGTGGGGGGGCTGGCATCATTCATTCACCATTCTTCTAGAAGGAACCCATTGATTTTACTGTGGGGATGCATGCAATCTCGATGGGACTACATAACTCAAAATGCCCCACCCTTCCTGATGAGGAAACGGAGATAGATGTGCCATTCACTAGGCTAATCAGAGCTACTCCCTGGGTCTCTCTCCTTCCAGCTGATTCTCTGCAGTTTGATTCTCAAGTGATGTGAGCATGGAGAATGGCTGGAGCTTTCGCACCCTGAACTGCCCCTTATCTCTGCTCATGGACCTCTGTAGCTGCCCTGCTCCAGTCCTTGCCACTGTGGGTTTCTTTGGCCAATCTTGATTTTTCGAAGGACTACACAGCCTTGTAGTGAACAAGATCTTTTGTAAAATCTCCCACTGCCAGTTTCTATTATTTGCAAACAAAGACATTGATTGATAGAAGTAGTGATCATTCCTTCTTCCAAATCCTTATAATACTTTATCTATACATTTCTTAGGACCCTTGGCATTTCCTACCTTGTACAACAATTATCCATCTCATTGTTTTCTTTGTTTTATGCAAGGGTAGTTCCAGAACTCTATACAGGAGGGGGAGTCAGGGTGGGAGGAGAAACACATAGGGGCTTATCATGAATCCTTATTGAATATTAACTGTTTTGATTTGGATTGTAATTTTAAAGTCCATAAAAAGCAATATTTTCTAAAGATGCTTTTATTTATACCTTAAATTAATAAAAAAATTCATTTTCCTTTTCAGAAAGTACTTATTTGAAGGAAAGGTGACATTGGAATTTATGGAGAGGTAAAATTTCTCTTTTACCTCCACAGCTCCTTTTGGTGCAGCCGCTGATCTTAAAAGACTGTGAGCCATTTGTAACTTCTGTGGTGCCCAGCATAGTGCCTTATACATCATCGGTGCCCAAGAAATTTGCTACATCAATCACCAGTTAGTGGTCGAGACTGCATGCATCCCCACAGTAAAATCAATGGGTTCCTTCTAGAATGTACCTTGCATCATTTTCCTTTTACCTCCTTGACAATAGGAATTTGAGGTATATGTTTTCCCACTTGGCCTTTATTTGTCTTACTAATTTTTTTTTTCAATAAATGATCATTAAATGCCCGCCACTAGAACGGACACAGCTCTAAGAGCTGGGAATACATCAATGACCAGGCAAGATTCCTGCCACCACAGAGCTGGCCTTCGACAGGGATGTGTGCCTACTCAGAGTCGAGATCACTATACAGTCACTTACTTCCTAACTTCCTGTGAGTGGAGGACCAAAGTGTTCGCCTTTCTCTTGGGCCCCTCCGTGCTTCTGTCTCTGCTCTACTCTGGCTTTGAACTGTAAGTTCAGTTTACGTCTGAAACTTACCATGAACCCAGGGCTTTCTCTCGTTGGTACTATTGTTTCTCCTTTTCCCACTATTTCTTTTCTGTGCCTTTTGAAGTTTGAACTATCCTTCAAAAATAACAACACATTATTGCTGAAACTTTTGTCCAAAAGTTCTAAAGCTTAGAAATATTAGTAACACACAGCCAATGTCTGCCTGTTATAGAACATTGGACTCTTCATAATATACAAGTAAAAGAAAAAGCTTCCACTGAACTAGCATTTAATTCTGCTTTTTAAACCCAGCAATCAGGCACCTCTGATGAATCACTAGCATCCAACGGAAACTGGAGTCCTAGAGTACAATTAAGCCAGAAGTTAACATATTTTTTCTGACAGAGCCAATCCTCATGTTGCTGATGGAAAGGCAGTATAATGGAAGGGAAAAAATCTGATAAAAAAGATTATGTACTCTATATTCTGAAAAATGTGTATAAGTGCCTATTCATAGCACCCTGCCCACAATTCCAGGGGTGTCACTGTCACTTTATCTGTAGGTTGTTAAGAAACCCCAGTCCCCAGATTAAAGAACCCTGGATTGGTATTATTCTGGCCTTTAATGTAAATTTCATTTTTAAGTAGCAAGTTTAATGACAGCACTCGACCAGTCATCATATCTAACTGGAAGTACTTCCAAGTGAGGGGGGAAGTACGAAAGAAGTGTCATGAACAACCAAAGAAATATAACTTAAAACAGTTACACTATTTCACACACTTTAGGTAGTAAAACATGTTTCAAATACCATTCAGGCTGGTGACACTGCAGCCTCGCTGATCTCTGCATTCCTTTTCGCTGATACCGTAAAATATGTTGCAAAAATCATGCAATTGTTTATTCCTTTTGATCCAACATTTTCATTTCTAGGAATTTATCCTAAGAAATTACTTCAGCCAAGTCAATATCAGTGTGCTCAAATATATGCATTATATCACATATATAAAAAAGCAAAAACATGTCCACCTTTAAGCTTTACTAAACCAATGTGACATTTTAATGATGAAGATGATGCAGAATCATAGAATAATATTTATGAGTTAATTTACCTTGCCACATTGAGCTATCTTTAATTTTTTTGTAAAGAGTTGAGTTATAGCCCTGGCTGGTGTGGCTCAGTGGATTGAGTGCTGGCTTGAGAACTTAAGAGTCATTGGTTTGATTCCCAGTCAGGGCACAGGCCTGGGTTGCGTGCCAGGTCCCCAGTAGGGGGTGCACAAGAGGCAACTGCACATTGATGTTTCTGTCCCTCTCTTTTTCCCTCCCTTCCCCTCTCTCTAGAAATGAATAAATAAAATCCTTAAAAAAAAGAATTGGAATACAAGTAACTACTCAAATAATTTCCAAGGCACAGTAGTAAAATAGGTAATATCGTGATTATCCTATTGCTACATTATAGAACTATATGACTCATGTACATATTTGCAAGGTAATATACACATACTCAATTCAGCAAACATTAATGAAGGGCCCACTATGCATCACATACTCTGCTAGCTGGCAGGGTGTTAGACTGTGGCTTATGTCTGGGCACCAAATTTTGCATTCCCTTTTTCTGAGGCAGAGAGCTAGGCTCCATTTACAGTTACGTAGCTGTGTGACTGAGTGCTAGCCAATGGAACAGAAACAGAGTCACACGTGCCACTTCCAGGCCCAGCCATAGCTCCCTCCTACTCCCTCTTTCTCCCTTCTAGCTGGCCGTGATAGAGATAACCATGGTGATTACAGAAGCCGCTCTATGAAGATGGCAGGGCCTCTGCCAACCTGGTACCCCAAATAAGCATGGAGGAGAGCCATTGACCAGTCTGTTCATCTTCCTGGGATTCTGACATGAGCAAGAAATAAAGTTCCATTGTGTTGAGCTGTTACTTGTTTGGGTCTACTCGTTACTGTGGTCCTGCTTACCCCAACCATACACATGTTAGACACGAATGTTAAAACAATTATTCTAAATGTTTAATTTAAGTGTATTGTGCACTATCAATTTAGAAGGTTAACAAAAAACAAAAATCTTGAAATCATATGATCAGGCCAACTTTTTTTCTTTTTCTTTCTTTTTTGCTGAATTACTTAAGGTTTACTCAATAATAGTTTAAAAATCAGACTTCATTTCTTACTTTTGATAATGTTTATGAGAAATAACAAAAATATAAATAATTTTATTATTTATTAATTGTAATTTTGAGGCTCAGAAGACATTTTTAAATGTTTAAATAATTCCAAATTATACTTGTCAACTGAAAGTCTCATACTTTAGCCCAAATCAAATTTATTTTCATTTCTGTACAAACTTTTAAAGGAAAAACAATGTTTTTTTCTACAAATTGAAATACTGCAATAGAGTCAACTATGTTAAAACCATTTGCTTTTATTTTATATAACATCCACAGTAGTAATTATGGGGGGAGATTAAATGTGCCAGTTTAATTTCATAGTCTGCAGTAAACAAGAATTCTTGCTTAGAATATTATACAATTAGAAACCGAATGTTGGCAGAGACATCTGTGTATTGATACCTATGTAGATTTAGCAGGGTGGAGAGGTATCTTTAAAACAAAAAAGAGCTTGGCTGGTGTGGTTCAGTGGATTGAGCGTTGGCCTGCAAGCTGAAAGGTCTCCAGTTTGATTCCTGGTCAGGGCACACACTGGGGTAGCTGGCCAGGTCCCCAGTTGGGGGCATGTGAGAAGCAACCAATTGATGTAACTCTTACACATCAGTGTTTCTCTCCCTCTCTCCCTTTCCCTCTCTCTAAAAATAGAAATAAATGAAATTAAGAGTTGTCAAGGAACATGTATAAAGGACACATGGACAAAGCCAAAGGGGGCAGTGGTGAGGAGAAAAGGGAGACAGCTGTACTTGAACAACAATAAAAAAATTTTATAAAATCAAAATACATACATAAAACAAAAAAGAATTTCACAAATTGAAACAAGCACTGAGAACTAAAAGTAGCCAATGCATAATTCCATTCCTAGCACATGTGCTGAAAACATTTTTTCATCCATATGCCTCAGACTGCCTTCACCTTTCTTGTATTTGAGTATGTCTCAGGGTGTATGGGTTAAGGTTTTCATTATAAATAATCTTTTGTTCAAGTGAAAAGCATTCATCCTATCTCAGCCACAAGACTCCAAGAACCCTCTCATCACAAACGCTGCCTTCAGGTCAGCAGGGTGCCATCGGCTCTAACAATCCTTTTCTCTTTCTTTCTAAACACAAACACAAGGACGTGGTGCACAGAGCACCTTGCCCACAGTTGGCCTGCGGCGGGCATTCCCAGAACCTAGAGACACCTGCGAGCCTCGGGTCCCCTGTCTCATTCTCACAGAGGCAGGAATTGTTGAACTGACAGCTGATTAGGTGAGAAATCTGGTTATGTAAATGTAACACACTCTGTAAGAAGGCCTGCCTGATGTGAAGTTACAGTTACCACATATTCATCATCATCTGACAACATTAATCTCATCTTTCAGTTTCCACACAGGCCATAAAATCAGTTTGAACTTAGATCTCGAAATTTAGCCCCACGTAACACAACTAATAAGCCAGGGGGTTAAAGCTGCCCTGGAGAAGGGGGACGAAAGGAACACTCCTTGTTGAGTAGGTGGGACATGGGAAGAGGGCGCACACCCCCCTCCTCTCTTCCCTAAAGTGAATGTAACCCAGATTACAAAGTAAAGTAATGATCTATTCCACACAGGTTCTCACAGCTGCACTTCTCATTTGGTGTTTATGGGGAGCACTTGAGAATGACTTAACACGAGTTTAATGGCAGTAGGAGAAAAAAGTTAAAGCTCTCAAAAAAAGGGACAGAGTGGAAGCGCAAGTGGCTCTGAGGCAACCACAGGCAGAAACACCTGGTCCCTGGGCGGAGACGCAGCCCTGCACCCTCATGCAGCACACGGCTTCCCCTCTTTGTATTTAGAGCCATTTGAACAACCACACAGGAATTAAAGCGAGGAAAAGTTAAGACACAGTTACAAGGAGTAGTCATTAAAAATCTGAAGCACTTGCCCTGGCTGGTGTGGCTCAGTAGATTGAGTGCCAGCCTGTGAGCCAAAGGGCTGCTGGTTCGATTCCCAGTCAGGGCACATGCCTGGGTTGTGGGCGGGGTTCTCAGTAGGGGGCGCACAAAAGGCAACCACACACTGATGTTTCTCTACCTCTCTTTCTCCTCTCTAAAAATAAATACATTTTTTAAAAAGCTGAAGAACTCTTTAAAGTGCTGTAATGCTAACTGCATCCCCTCTAGAAATCTCCCCCAAGGAATGCCATCACCCCAAGCAACCTTACTGTAAAAATACTTGCTACAGGCCCTGGCTGGCATAGCTCAGTGGATTGAGCATGGGGCTGCGAACCAAAGTGTCGCAGGTTCGATTCCCAGTCAGAGCACATGCCTAGGTTGCAGGCCTTGGCCCCCAGCAACCGCACATTGATGTTTCTCTGTTTCTCTCTTTCTCCCTCCCTTCCCTCTCTAAAAATAAATAAATAAAATCTTTAAAAAATACTTGTATTTTTTCAAGTATGCATCACTTATTCATTTGTCCCAGCATTTACTCGGTGGGTGTGGATCATGCTCTGGCTCTGCACTGGGCTCTGTGCTAGGAGCCGGGACTATTTCAGTGACCAGGGCAGAGCAGGTCTCTGCCTTCATAGCGAGTCTGCACTATTATTAGATTTTGGAAATCAGCATCAATGACCATCTTAAGCATTGTTTGCAGATATTATAGAAATGCATAACCAACATTTCATTTTAATTACTTAACTCATTCATCTCACTCATTGGCTCATTTAGCAAGCACCTGTGCTTCATTTGGGTATATTTTGGAAGAGTATATTTCAAGGGACTGTATCTCAGTGTGTGGCACGTGGTAGACACTTCAAAAATGTTTGTAGAATGAATTTTTAAAATGAGTGAATACACTTCAGAAGTTACACGTTCTGGACCACTCCTTTTTTGAACCCCAAATACCCATCATTTTAGCATTTTTGTCTATTTTGCAGCTAACTAGTTAACTGTTTCATGGCAAGCAAAAGTTTAAGGTTATTGAGGCCAGATATCCTGTCTTCAAAGTGTTCTTTGCAGAGTGCAGGCATGCAGTAAAAGCAGAAATTTTTCAGATACAAAAGTGAATCACCATTCTTGTGGAAAGTCCCTGGCATGTACATTACAGCTCCCACCTGTTCTGTGTGTTAGCTGGTTGGATACAGTCTCTCGATCATGCCATGTTTATTCCTGTTTCCATACCTTTATTCCCTCAGTTCGCCTCTTCCAAGCCCAACCTCCACATTCCTCTGTGCCCGCCTCATCTTAACCCAGTCTTAAAGGCCCAACCACAGTATTCCTTCTCTTTCTAGGAGCCTTCCCTGAGTTATAACACAACCCCTACCCAGTACTTAACTGTCTATACCACATACCATTTATCTTGTGGCATCTTTTGTATTGTTGCCTTATGTGGTTAACTTTCTTTGCATGTACATCTCAAGGTCAGTGTGCTGGGTACTTTGCTTCCCCCTCTAGAACTATCCTGTACCCTTCACCACCCTGTTCTGTATACTAGGATGTTGACCCTCATGGGTTACATCTATGGGCTCCCTTGTTCTCTGGTTTTGGGTTGCATTTAATCAAAGACAGTCACCAGCAGGAAGTTAGAGAGGGTGGGAGGCAACGTGTGGTATTTGTTGCTCAGTCCCCTCCTTGCTGGGATGCAGTGTGTCAGCATCCTTCTCCTGAAGGCCACGGCCCCTGTCAGGTGGCTCTCTCCCACCGCTGCAGCCACAGTCACAGCTAACAGCTTGCTCTGGGTTCCAGGGACTGCTCCTTCTCATCATTCCTTCAGGTTTAAGGGTGGTAATGGCTCCCCAGTGTTGCTAGTCCTGCGGTGCTTCACCATCCCTCAAGGGTTCCCTCACCCTTCATCAAACTCCCCTCAGTTACCATGTCTGAGTGCCCTGTTCTTTGCCAGGGCCCTGAATGACAGAGGCTCACTGTTGCTTTTGCTTCTCTGTGTATTCCTGTGGGTTGCACCTCCATTTAGCCCCGACAGCTTCTCACGCACTGTGGGTGCTTAGTAGGCATTTGCTCAAGGAAGGAAAAAAACCAGGTATGAACTACCATACCTGAATTAACATTTTATAATTCACATAAGAAAAAAATCTATGAACTATAGTTCTTCAGTCTTGAAGATTTACCTTCACCTACTATGTATGCATATGTAGATGTAGTGCTTACCATTTCTTTTGTTCTTATAGTGTTGCAGGCTTCTGTTGAATGTGTAATTATAATATTAATTAATATATATTAAATATAGTTCATATATCTAAACCCAATTACTTTTCTGGAGAAGGGATTAGTTGGGTTAGTAGAACTAAAATTTCCATTTTTTCCTTCTTTCTCTCTTTTTCACTTATCTTTCTTTTAGGAGTTTCTTTACTGATGGTGTCCTTAGTCACACCAGACTCTGCCCCTCCTCACTGCCAGGCCTTTCTCCGAACGTGTTTTTGCATATCTCAGTCTGATTGGTGAAAATTAAGTAAATCTGATAAATAGACAATCTGTCAATCTCTTCAGGAAGTCCTAGCTCTTTCAGCAGCTTATCTACTCCTGTTCTACTCAATGGTCCAAAGTGCCACCTGACACGTGCCTATGACACCTGAGTGAGAAAAGAAGTGGGTTAGCTCTATGAAGTAGAGATGAAAAGATCGGTGTACTCAGATAACCTCAAGAACAGGTTAGATGACTCCTTGAGCAGTGATCTTTCTAAAGGACAGAGAGCGGCCCCTCTCATGATGGATGCAGCCTGGTCTTCCTGTCTCAGGGGTCGTCCTTCATGTACATGTAGGTTTTCCTGCATTGTTTCTTAGAGTCAGAAAATGGCCCGTGACCACAAAATACAAGCTCTGAATCATGAGGCTCTTCAAGCAGCACCAATATCTGATTAACACTCTGTTAATATAACTATTATTTTTTACCAAAAATAATGTTGCAATTAGTGAATTCCTAGCTAATGCAGTCCATGAAGAACTACTGTTTGGTAGTTTGCTAGATCAGTGAGTAGCAGAGCAGGTTGATTGTGGTGAGTATGCCAGGGCTCTGCTGTTCAAAACCTTAACAGCAGTGTCGCCAGACTGGGAGTTACAACCATCAACATTTAGGGATTATAAAGAAAGACAAAATCATGTCCACTAAATGATTCATCATTTCAGTCACTGTAGAATCAACCTATGAGAGAAATTTTGGCATCTGCTATTTCCATACCTAAAAATTCAGCAAGAAAAAAAATTATCACAAATTAACTCCAAATTTTCATTTTATAGGAGAAGAAATGAATCATGAGTAGTTAGTGGTAAAGAACTACTGACTTTCTTCTGATAATGTATCCAACATCATTTCTACTTTTTCCCAGGATAAAATTGTGGGGCAAAGCTGGAAGGGTTTTCAGAAAGTAAATATAACAATCACTACAAAAACGTAGAGGGGTTTAATCTTCTCTATCTTCTGACCTTTATTGTATTTTGAGTGTATTTGGAGTTCAGATACTACTATCCTATCCTCCCTCTAGAAATAATAAATAAATGATCAAATGACCCAAATAAAACTTAACCCAGAAATAAGGGGGTGGAAGCTGGAGAACAATAAGAAGCAGAACTGTGGACAGTAAAAAAGTTCGAGTTTTAACATCCTGGCTTTCTTTCTGGGTAAAGATGCTGACCTTTTCTCCCCAAGTTGCTCATTCCTTCTTTGCACTTGTACAAATAGCAATTACCTATAGTTCTTATGATCATTCTTACGAATTTTTTAAAAATCTGAAACCACTTCTTCATGACAAGTAAAATGGTTTTAAAAGATAAGCAAAATAGATAAAGAAACACTTTACAGCCCCAGAAACCACAAATAGCTCAGTTAACATCTGAAATGGGGAAGTACCAGGACAATTTTGCAGCATTGAAGAAAGCCTTTGAGTTGAATAATTGAATTAGAGACAGCTAGCATAGCTTTATGAAAGCGATACCTTGGGTACCTTACTAGTTGGAGTGCTTTACAGGGCATTTACTGCCATAGAAAAAATAGAACACAATGGATGTCATATAATTGTTAAAAAGCCATTGGATGTTTTTAACAATGAAGATTATTGGCTAAGACCACATCTATTGTGTCAGGTAAAATAGCTTGTTGGATTAAAAAAATGTTCAAAACCTGCAAAAAGTGAGTGAACGTTAATGGTAATTTTTATTTTAACTGAAGAGAGGTTATCACCAAGGGTGATATAATAGCTTTGAAAGGAAATGAAAAATTGGAGGAATACACACAATCCAACCTCATTACATTTGACTATTGTGATATCTTCTCTGGCACCACATACTCAATTTCCAGGTATTTTTAACCCTATTATGTTTACTATTTCCTAACAACCTCCCTTTCTGAAGAAGAGATAGAAAAAAGGGGCATGCTTAACAGAATTCTATTCAGCCCGTTGACTCTGATTAGTGGAGCACAGTCTTTGACTTTTCCAACTCAGCTACCTAAACATTGCAAACACACATTTTCTTCTATCTGTAGAAACAACGGAGCCAAAAATCAATGCTACCTTACCAATATCATCATTTCTCTGTTTATATACAAACTGGGCTTATAGCAACATATTATCATGCTGTGTATCTACAAACAGGTAGGCAATTGCAGTGCTACTAAAAGATCTGACTCGTCATGCCCACCAGAAAGACCCTGCATGTAGAACTAATTCCTCTTAAGAAGTTCACAAAAGTCAGAAGGACCAAAACTTTTTGTGGTACCCAATTCAATCATAAAAATATGGGTAGAATCTTCAAATCCATTGTTTTTATCATGAGAGTAGTATTTTTAGGATATATAAATCTGGCATGGTAAGGAGTTTTGTTTTTTTTTTTTGTTCTAATAGGTTGAGGTAGAAATTTTATTTCCTGCAAATTGTCCTAAGCAACTTTTCAAGAAGGAATAATATTAAAAAACATAATCAGGGTAGATTCTGCTGCAGGTAAATGGGTAAAAACACTCTAAATTAGAATCTGGTTGTAAATTCACATCATAATTTAAATCACGTTAAAAAATTTTTAAAACCTTGTTGAAATACTATGTAGTCTTCAAAGTTGTGGAAATTGGTATTCATATTGACATGTATATATGCACATGTCATTGTCTGTTAACAGATAGCTGTTGTGATAACAAGAAACTGTATAAAATTAATTTGAACACAATGAGTCCAATTCAGTAACTTGGATCTTTTTAGAATATCTTGAGTAAAACCCTTTTTTTATTTGACAAATACTTATTACTTTACTTTTTTTTTCAGTAAATACATTCCAGTTTTCGTTTTGCCGGATACGAACTCCCTGAGGAATTACATTACAGAATGGATTTTAGTGGCATAGCTGTTAAAAGGCAGAGATGTCTGATGTTAAAAGAGTTCAGAGCATCCCAATTGTGGTGGTGGTTACATGAATCTATGCATATGTTTAAAAATTTACAGAATTGTACACCAAAAAGGTCAATTTTACTCTATGATAATTCAAACAATAAAGTAATTTCTAAAAAAGAATTCATGCCCTAGCTGGTGTGGCTCAGTGGATTGCACATTGGTCTGTGAACTGAAAGGTCGCTGGTTCAATTCCCAGTCAGGGCACATGCCTGGGTTTTGGGCCAGCTCCCTGGCTGGGGGTGTGCGCCAGGCAGCCAA